>NW_028244806.1:0-600000 GCF_964263255.1 Lissotriton vulgaris | reverse complement strand
AAAAGCTTATTCTGGGTACATTTTTGGTATACATTTGCTTCTGCCAGGTCAGCTGAGCAGTGAATTTCTACTTAACTATCTCCTATCAGGAGAGACCTCAGGGCTGCATCTTTTGAGGGCAGTACTGAGCCTGAAAAGCGTTTACAACCCCACTTACAAGTAAAACTAGCTAAAATGTGCCTGGCTGCTGTTCACTGAAAAGCTCATTCTGGGTACATTTTTGGTATACATTTGCTTCTGCCGGGTCAGCTGAGCAGTGAATTTCTACGTAACTACCTCCTATCAGGAGAGACCTCAGGGCTGCATCTTTTGAGCGCAGTACTGAGCCTGAAAAGCGTTTACAACCCCACTTACAAGTAGAACTAGCTAAAATGTGCCTGGCTGCTGTTCACTGAAAAGCTCATTCTGGGTACATTTTTGGTATACATTTGCTTCTGCCGGGTCAGCTGAACAGTGAATTTCTACTTAACTACCTCCTATAGGGAGAGACCTCAGGGCTGCATCTTTTGAGCGCAGTACTGAGCCTGAAAAGCGTTTACAACCCCACTTACAAGTAAAACTAGCTAAAATGTGCCTGGCTGCTGTTCACTGAAAAGCTCATTCTGGGTACATTTTTGGTATACATTTGCTTCCGCCGGGTCAGCTGAGCAGTGAATTTCTACTTAACTACCTCCTATCAGGAGAGACCTCAGGGCTGCATCTTTTGAGCGCAGTACTGAGCCTAAAAAGCGAACCCCAGTTACAAGTAAAACTAGCTAAAATGTGCCTGGCTGCTGTTCACTGAAAAGCTTATTCTGGGTACATTTTTGGTATACATTTGCTTCTGCCAGGTCAGCTGAGCAGTGAATTTCTACTTAACTATCTCCTATCAGGAGAGACCTCAGGGCTGCATCTTTTGAGGGCAGTACTGAGCCTGAAAAGCGTTTACAACCCCACTTACAAGTAAAACTAGCTAAAATGTGCCTGGCTGCTGTTCACTGAAAAGCTCATTCTGGGTACATTTTTGGTATACATTTGCTTCTGCCGGGTCAGCTGAGCAGTGAATTTCTACTTAACTACCTCCTATCAGGAGAGACCTCAGGGCTGCATCTTTTGAGCGCAGTACTGAGCCTGAAAAGCGTTTACAACCCCACTTACAATTAAAACTAGCTAAAAAAATGTGCCTGGCTGCTGTTCACTGAAAAGCTCATTCTGGGTACATTTTTGGTATACATTTGCTTCTGCCGGGTCAGCTGAGCAGTGAATTTCTACTTAACTACCTCCTATCAGGAGAGACCTCAGGGCTGCATCTTTTGAGCGCAGTACTGAGCCTGAAAAGCGTTTACAACCCCACTTACAAGTAAAACTAGCTAAAATGTGCCTGGCTGCTGTTCACTGAAAAGCTCATTCTGGTTACATTTTTGGTATACATTTGCTTCTGCCGGGTCAGCTGAGCAGTGAATTTCTACTTAACTATCTCCTATCAGGAGAGACCTCAGGGCTGCATCTTTTGAGCGCAGTACTGAGCCTGAAAAGCGTTTACAACCCCACTTACAAGTAAAACTAGCTAAAATGTGCCTGGCTGCTGTTCACTGAAAAGCTCATTCTGGGTACATTTTTGGTATAAATTTGCTTCTGCCGGGTCAGCTGAGCAGAGAATTTCTACTTAACTACCTCCTATCAGGAGAGACCTCAGGGCTGCATCTTTTGAGCGCAGTACTGAGCCTGAAAACCGTTTACAACCCCACTTACAAGTAAAAGTAGCTAAAATGTGCCTGGCTGCTGTTCACTGAAAAGCTCATTCTGGTACATTTTTGGTATACATTTGCTTCTGCCGGGTCAGCTGAGCAGTGAATTTCTACTTAACTACCTCCTATCAGGAGAGACCTCAGGGCTGCATCTTTTCAGTGCAGTACTGAGCCTGAAAAGCGTTTACAACCCCACTTACAAGTAAAACTAGCTAAAATGTGCCTGGCTGCTGTTCACTGAAAAGCTCATTCTGGGTACATTTTTGGTATACATTTGCTTCTGCCGGGTCAGCTGAGCAGTGAATTTCTACTTAACTACCTCCTATCAGGAGAGACCTCAGGGCTGCATCTTTTGAGCGCAGTACTGAGCCTGAAAAGCGTTTACAACCCCACTTACAAGTAGAACTAGCTAAAATGTGCCTGGCTGCTGTTCACTGAAAAGCTCATTCTGGGTACATTTTTGGTATACATTTGCTTCTGCCGGGTCAGCTGAGCAGTGAATTTCTACTTAACTACCTCCTATCAGGAGAGACCTCAGGGCTGCATCTTTTGAGTGCAGTACTGAGCTTGAAAAGCGTTTTCAACCCCAGTTACAAGTAAAACTAGCTCAAATGTGCCTGGCTGCTGTTCACTGAAAAGCTCATTCTGGGTACATTTTTGGTATACATTTGCTTCTGCCGGGTCAGCTGAGCAGTGAATTTCTACTTAACTACCTCCTATCAGGAGAGACCTCAGGGCTGCATCTTTTGACCGCAGTACTGTGCCTGAAAAGCGTTTCCAACCCCACTTACAAGTAAAACTAGCTAAAATGTGCCTGGCTGCTGTTCACTGAAAAGCTCATTCTGGGTACATTTTTGGTATACATTTGCTTCTGCCGGGTCAGCTGAGCAGTGAATTTCTACTTAACTATCTCCTATCAGGAGAGACCTCAGGGCTGCATCTTTTGAGCGCAGTACTGAGCCTGAAAAGCGTTTCCAACCCCACTTACAAGTAAAACTAGCTAAAATGTGCCTGGCTGCTGTTCACTGAAAAGCTCATTCTGGGTACATTTTTGGTATACATTTGCTTCTGCCGGGTCAGCTGAACAGTGAATTTCTACTTAACTACCCCCTATCAGGAGAGACCTCAGGGCTGCATCTTTTGAGCGCAGTACTGAGCCTGAAAAGCGTTTACAACCCCACTTACAAGTAAAACTAGCTAAAATGTGCCTGGCTGCTGTTCACTGAAAAGCTCATTCTGGGTACATTTTTGGTATACATTTGCTTCTGCCGGGTCAGCTGAGCAGTGAATTTCTACTTAACTACCTCCTATCAGGAGAGACCTCAGGGCTGCATCTTTTGAGCGCAGTACTGAGCCTGAAAAGCGTTTACAACCCCACTTACAAGTAAAACTAGCTAAAATGTGCCTGGCTGCTGTTCACTGAAAAGCTCATTCTGGTTACATTTTTGGTATACATTTGCTTCTGCCGGGTCAGCTGAGCAGTGAATTTCTACTTAACTATCTCCTATCAGGAGAGACCTCAGGGCTGCATCTTTTGAGCGCAGTACTGAGCCTGAAAAGCGTTTACAACCCCACTTACAAGTAAAACTAGCTAAAATGTGCCTGGCTGCTGTTCACTGAAAAGCTCATTCTGGGTACATTTTTGGTATACATTTGCTTCTGCCGGGTCAGCTGAGCAGTGAATTTCTACTTAACTACCTCCTATCAGGAGAGACCTCAGGGCTGCATCTTTTGAGCGCAGTACTGAGCCTGAAAAGCGTTTACAACCCCACTTACAATTAAAACTAGCTAAAAAAATGTGCCTGGCTGCTGTTCACTGAAAAGCTCATTCTGGGTACATTTTTGGTATACATTTGCTTCTGCCGGGTCAGCTGAGCAGTGAATTTCTACTTAACTACCTCCTATCAGGAGAGACCTCAGGGCTGCATCTTTTGAGCGCAGTACTGAGCCTGAAAAGCGTTTGCAACCCCACTTACAAGTAAAACTAGCTAAAATGTGCCTGGCTGCTGTTCACTGAAAAGCTCATTCTGGGTACATTTTTGGTATACATTTGCTTCTGCCGGGTCAGCTGAGCAGTGAATTTCTACTTAACTACCTCCTATCAGGAGAGACCTCAGGGCTGCATCTTTTGAGCGCAGTACTGAGCCTGAAAAGCGTTTACAACCCCACTTACAAGTAGAACTAGCTAAAATGTGCCTGGCTGCTGTTCACTGAAAAGCTCATTCTGGGTACATTTTTGGTATACATTTGCTTCTGCCGGGTCAGCTGAGCAGTGAATTTCTACTTAACTACCTCCTATCAGGAGAGACCTCAGGGCTGCATCTTTTGAGTGCAGTACTGAGCTTGAAAAGCGTTTTCAACCCCAGTTACAAGTAAAACTAGCTCAAATGTGCCTGGCTGCTGTTCACTGAAAAGCTCATTCTGGGTACATTTTTGGTATACATTTGCTTCTGCCGGGTCAGCTGAGCAGTGAATTTCTACTTAACTACCTCCTATCAGGAGAGACCTCAGGGCTGCATCTTTTGACCGCAGTACTGTGCCTGAAAAGCGTTTCCAACCCCACTTACAAGTAAAACTAGCTAAAATGTGCCTGGCTGCTGTTCACTGAAAAGCTCATTCTGGGTACATTTTTGGTATACATTTGCTTCTGCCGGGTCAGCTGAACAGTGAATTTCTACTTAACTACCCCCTATCAGGAGAGACCTCAGGGCTGCATCTTTTGAGCGCAGTACTGAGCCTGAAAAGCGTTTGCAACCCCACTTACAAGTAAAACTAGCTAAAATGTGCCTGGCTGCTGTTCACTGAAAAGCTTATTCTGGGTACATTTTTGGTATACATTTGCTTCTGCCGGGTCAGCTGAGCAGTGAATTTCTACTTAACTACCTCCTATCAGGAGAGACCTCAGGGCTGCATCTTTTGAGCGCAGTACTGAGCCTGAAAACCGTTTACAACCCCAGTTACAAGTAAAACTAGCTAAAATGTGCCTGGCTGCTGTTCACTGAAAAGCTCATTCTGGGTACATTTTTGATACATTTGCTTCTGCCGGGTCAGCTGATCAGTGAACTTCTACTTAACTATCTCCTATCAGGAGAGACCTCAGGGCTGCATCTTTTGAGCGCAGTACTGAGCCTGAAAAGCGTTTGCAACCCCACTTACAAGTAAAACTAGCTAAAATGTGCCTGGCTGCTGTTCACTGAAAAGCTTATTCTGGGTACATTTTTGGTATACATTTGCTTCTGCCGGGTCAGCTGAGCAGTGAATTTCTACTTAACTACCTCCTATCAGGAGAGACCTCAGGGCTGCATCTTTTGAGCGCAGTACTGAGCCTGAAAACCGTTTACAACCCCAGTTACAAGTAAAACTAGCTAAAATGTGCCTGGCTGCTGTTCACTGAAAAGCTCATTCTGGGTACATTTTTGGTATACATTTGCTTCTGCCGGGTCAGCTGAGCAGTGAATTTCTACTTAACTACCTCCTATCAGGAGAGACCTCAGGGCTGCATCTTTTGAGCGCAGTACTGAGCCTGAAAACCGTTTACAACCCCACTTACAAGTAAAAGTAGCTAAAATGTGCCTGGCTGCTGTTCACTGAAAAGCTCATTCTGGTACATTTTTGGTATACATTTGCTTCTGCCGGGTCAGCTGAGCAGTGAATTTCTACTTAACTACCTCCTATCAGGAGAGACCTCAGGGCTGCATCTTTTCAGTGCAGTACTGAGCCTGAAAAGCGTTTACAACCCCACTTACAAGTAAAACTAGCTAAAATGTGCCTGGCTGCTGTTCACTGAAAAGCTCATTCTGGGTACATTTTTGGTATACATTTGCTTCTGCCGGGTCAGCTGAGCAGTGAATTTCTACGTAACTACCTCCTATCAGGAGAGACCTCAGGGCTGCATCTTTTGAGCGCAGTACTGAGCCTGAAAAGTGTTTACAACCCCACTTACAAGTAGAACTAGCTAAAATGTGCCTGGCTGCTGTTCACTGAAAAGCTCATTCTGGGTACATTTTTGGTATACATTTGCTTCTGCCGGGTCAGCTGAGCAGTGAATTTCTACTTAACTACCTCCTATCAGGAGAGACCTCAGGGCTGCATCTTTTGAGTGCAGTACTGAGCTTGAAAAGCGTTTTCAACCCCAGTTACAAGTAAAACTAGCTCAAATGTGCCTGGCTGCTGTTCACTGAAAAGCTCATTCTGGGTACATTTTTGGTATACATTTGCTTCTGCCGGGTCAGCTGAGCAGTGAATTTCTACTTAACTACCTTCTATCAGGAGAGACCTCAGGGCTGCATCTTTTGACCGCAGTACTGTGCCTGAAAAGCGTTTCCAACCCCACTTACAAGTAAAACTAGCTAAAATGTGCCTGGCTGCTGTTCACTGAAAAGCTCATTCTGGGTACATTTTTGGTATACATTTGCTTCTGCCGGGTCAGCTGAGCAGTGAATTTCTACTTAACTATCTCCTATCAGGAGAGACCTCAGGGCTGCATCTTTTGAGCGCAGTACTGAGCCTGAAAAGCGTTTCCAACCCCACTTACAAGTAAAACTAGCTAAAATGTGCCTGGCTGCTGTTCACTGAAAAGCTCATTCTGGGTACATTTTTGGTATACATTTGCTTCTGCCGGGTCAGCTGAACAGTGAATTTCTACTTAACTACCCCCTATCAGGAGAGACCTCAGGGCTGCATCTTTTGAGCGCAGTACTGAGCCTGAAAAGCGTTTACAACCCCACTTACAAGTAAAACTAGCTAAAATGTGCCTGGCTGCTGTTCACTGAAAAGCTCATTCTGGGTACATTTTTGGTATACATTTGCTTCCGCCGGGTCAGCTGAGCAGTGAATTTCTACTTAACTACCTCCTATCAGGAGAGACCTCAGGGCTGCATCTTTTGAGCGCAGTACTGAGCCTAAAAAGCGAACCCCAGTTACAAGTAAAACTAGCTAAAATGTGCCTGGCTGCTGTTCACTGAAAAGCTTATTCTGGGTACATTTTTGGTATACATTTGCTTCTGCCAGGTCAGCTGAGCAGTGAATTTCTACTTAACTATCTCCTATCAGGAGAGACCTCAGGGCTGCATCTTTTGAGGGCAGTACTGAGCCTGAAAAGCGTTTACAACCCCACTTACAAGTAAAACTAGCTAAAATGTGCCTGGCTGCTGTTCACTGAAAAGCTCATTCTGGGTACATTTTTGGTATACATTTGCTTCTGCCGGGTCAGCTGAGCAGTGAATTTCTACTTAACTACCTCCTATCAGGAGAGACCTCAGGGCTGCATCTTTTGAGCGCAGTACTGAGCCTGAAAAGCGTTTACAACCCCACTTACAATTAAAACTAGCTAAAAAAATGTGCCTGGCTGCTGTTCACTGAAAAGCTCATTCTGGGTACATTTTTGGTATACATTTGCTTCTGCCGGGTCAGCTGAGCAGTGAATTTCTACTTAACTACCTCCTATCAGGAGAGACCTCAGGGCTGCATCTTTTGAGCGCAGTACTGAGCCTGAAAAGCGTTTGCAACCCCACTTACAAGTAAAACTAGCTAAAATGTGCCTGGCTGCTGTTCACTGAAAAGCTTATTCTGGGTACATTTTTGGTATACATTTGCTCCTGCCGGGTCAGCTGAGCAGTGAATTTCTACTTAACTACCTCCTATCAGGAGAGACCTCAGGGCTGCATCTTTTGAGCGCAGTACTGAGCCTGAAAACCGTTTACAACCCCAGTTACAAGTAAAACTAGCTAAAATGTGCCTGGCTGCTGTTCACTGAAAAGCTCATTCTGGGTACATTTTTGGTATACATTTGCTTCTGCCGGGTCAGCTGAGCAGTGAATTTCTACTTAACTACCTCCTATCAGGAGAGACCTCAGGGCTGCATCTTTTGAGCGCAGTACTGAGCCTGAAAACCGTTTACAACCCCACTTACAAGTAAAAGTAGCTAAAATGTGCCTGGCTGCTGTTCACTGAAAAGCTCATTCTGGTACATTTTTGGTATACATTTGCTTCTGCCGGGTCAGCTGAGCAGTGAATTTCTACTTAACTACCTCCTATCAGGAGAGACCTCAGGGCTGCATCTTTTCAGTGCAGTACTGAGCCTGAAAAGCGTTTACAACCCCACTTACAAGTAAAACTAGCTAAAATGTGCCTGGCTGCTGTTCACTGAAAAGCTCATTCTGGGTACATTTTTGGTATACATTTGCTTCTGCCGGGTCAGCTGAGCAGTGAATTTCTACTTAACTACCTCCTATCAGGAGAGACCTCAGGGCTGCATCTTTTGAGCGCAGTACTGAGCCTGAAAAGCGTTTACAACCCCACTTACAAGTAGAACTAGGTAAAATGTGCCTGGCTGCTGTTCACTGAAAAGCTCATTCTGGGTACATTTTTGGTATACATTTGCTTCTGCCGGGTCAGCTGAGCAGTGAATTTCTACTTAACTACCTCCTATCAGGAGAGACCTCAGGGCTGCATCTTTTGAGTGCAGTACTGAGCTTGAAAAGCGTTTTCAACCCCAGTTACAAGTAAAACTAGCTCAAATGTGCCTGGCTGCTGTTCACTGAAAAGCTCATTCTGGGTACATTTTTGGTATACATTTGCTTCTGCCGGGTCAGCTGAGCAGTGAATTTCTACTTAACTACCTCCTATCAGGAGAGACCTCAGGGCTGCATCTTTTGACCGCAGTACTGTGCCTGAAAAGCGTTTCCAACCCCACTTACAAGTAAAACTAGCTAAAATGTGCCTGGCTGCTGTTCACTGAAAAGCTCATTCTGGGTACATTTTTGGTATACATTTGCTTCTGCCGGGTCAGCTGAGCAGTGAATTTCTACTTAACTATCTCCTATCAGGAGAGACCTCAGGGCTGCATCTTTTGAGCGCAGTACTGAGCCTGAAAAGCGTTTCCAACCCCACTTACAAGTAAAACTAGCTAAAATGTGCCTGGCTGCTGTTCACTGAAAAGCTCATTCTGGGTACATTTTTGGTATACATTTGCTTCTGCCGGGTCAGCTGAACAGTGAATTTCTACTTAACTACCCCCTATCAGGAGAGACCTCAGGGCTGCATCTTTTGAGCGCAGTACTGAGCCTGAAAAGCGTTTACAACCCCACTTACAAGTAAAACTAGCTAAAATGTGCCTGGCTGCTGTTCACTGAAAAGCTCATTCTGGGTACATTTTTGGTATACATTTGCTTCCGCCGGGTCAGCTGAGCAGTGAATTTCTACTTAACTACCTCCTATCAGGAGAGACCTCAGGGCTGCATCTTTTGAGCGCAGTACTGAGCCTAAAAAGCGAACCCCAGTTACAAGTAAAACTAGCTAAAATGTGCCTGGCTGCTGTTCACTGAAAAGCTTATTCTGGGTACATTTTTGGTATACATTTGCTTCTGCCAGGTCAGCTGAGCAGTGAATTTCTACTTAACTATCTCCTATCAGGAGAGACCTCAGGGCTGCATCTTTTGAGGGCAGTACTGAGCCTGAAAAGCGTTTACAACCCCACTTACAAGTAAAACTAGCTAAAATGTGCCTGGCTGCTGTTCACTGAAAAGCTCATTCTGGGTACATTTTTGGTATACATTTGCTTCTGCCGGGTCAGCTGAGCAGTGAATTTCTACTTAACTACCTCCTATCAGGAGAGACCTCAGGGCTGCATCTTTTGAGCGCAGTACTGAGCCTGAAAAGCGTTTACAACCCCACTTACAATTAAAACTAGCTAAAAAAATGTGCCTGGCTGCTGTTCACTGAAAAGCTCATTCTGGGTACATTTTTGGTATACATTTGCTTCTGCCGGGTCAGCTGAGCAGTGAATTTCTACTTAACTACCTCCTATCAGGAGAGACCTCAGGGCTGCATCTTTTGAGCGCAGTACTGAGCCTGAAAAGCGTTTACAACCCCACTTACAAGTAAAACTAGCTAAAATGTGCCTGGCTGCTGTTCACTGAAAAGCTCATTCTGGTTACATTTTTGGTATACATTTGCTTCTGCCGGGTCAGCTGAGCAGTGAATTTCTACTTAACTACCTCCTATCAGGAGAGACCTCAGGGCTGCATCTTTTGAGTGCAGTACTGAGCTTGAAAAGCGTTTTCAACCCCAGTTACAAGTAAAACTAGCTCAAATGTGCCTGGCTGCTGTTCACTGAAAAGCTCATTCTGGGTACATTTTTGGTATACATTTGCTTCTGCCGGGTCAGCTGAGCAGTGAATTTCTACTTAACTACCTCCTATCAGGAGAGACCTCAGGGCTGCATCTTTTGACCGCAGTACTGTGCCTGAAAAGCGTTTCCAACCCCACTTACAAGTAAAACTAGCTAAAATGTGCCTGGCTGCTGTTCACTGAAAAGCTCATTCTGGGTACATTTTTGGTATACATTTGCTTCTGCCGGGTCAGCTGAGCAGTGAATTTCTACTTAACTATCTCCTATCAGGAGAGACCTCAGGGCTGCATCTTTTGAGCGCAGTACTGAGCCTGAAAAGCGTTTCCAACCCCACTTACAAGTAAAACTAGCTAAAATGTGCCTGGCTGCTGTTCACTGAAAAGCTCATTCTGGGTACATTTTTGGTATACATTTGCTTCTGCCGGGTCAGCTGAACAGTGAATTTCTACTTAACTACCCCCTATCAGGAGAGACCTCAGGGCTGCATCTTTTGAGCGCAGTACTGAGCCTGAAAAGCGTTTACAACCCCACTTACAAGTAAAACTAGCTAAAATGTGCCTGGCTGCTGTTCACTGAAAAGCTCATTCTGGGTACATTTTTGGTATACATTTGCTTCCGCCGGGTCAGCTGAGCAGTGAATTTCTACTTAACTACCTCCTATCAGGAGAGACCTCAGGGCTGCATCTTTTGAGCGCAGTACTGAGCCTAAAAAGCGAACCCCAGTTACAAGTAAAACTAGCTAAAATGTGCCTGGCTGCTGTTCACTGAAAAGCTTATTCTGGGTACATTTTTGGTATACATTTGCTTCTGCCAGGTCAGCTGAGCAGTGAATTTCTACTTAACTATCTCCTATCAGGAGAGACCTCAGGGCTGCATCTTTTGAGGGCAGTACTGAGCCTGAAAAGCGTTTACAACCCCACTTACAAGTAAAACTAGCTAAAATGTGCCTGGCTGCTGTTCACTGAAAAGCTCATTCTGGGTACATTTTTGGTATACATTTGCTTCTGCCGGGTCAGCTGAGCAGTGAATTTCTACTTAACTACCTCCTATCAGGAGAGACCTCAGGGCTGCATCTTTTGAGCGCAGTACTGAGCCTGAAAAGCGTTTACAACCCCACTTACAATTAAAACTAGCTAAAAAAATGTGCCTGGCTGCTGTTCACTGAAAAGCTCATTCTGGGTACATTTTTGGTATACATTTGCTTCTGCCGGGTCAGCTGAGCAGTGAATTTCTACTTAACTACCTCCTATCAGGAGAGACCTCAGGGCTGCATCTTTTGAGCGCAGTACTGAGCCTGAAAAGCGTTTACAACCCCACTTACAAGTAAAACTAGCTAAAATGTGCCTGGCTGCTGTTCACTGAAAAGCTCATTCTGGTTACATTTTTGGTATACATTTGCTTCTGCCGGGTCAGCTGAGCAGTGAATTTCTACTTAACTATCTCCTATCAGGAGAGACCTCAGGGCTGCATCTTTTGAGCGCAGTACTGAGCCTGAAAAGCGTTTACAACCCCACTTACAAGTAAAACTAGCTAAAATGTGCCTGGCTGCTGTTCACTGAAAAGCTCATTCTGGGTACATTTTTGGTATAAATTTGCTTCTGCCGGGTCAGCTGAGCAGAGAATTTCTACTTAACTGCCTCCTATCAGGAGAGACCTCAGGGCTGCATCTTTTGAGCGCAGTACTGAGCCTGAAAAGCGTTTCCAACCCCAGTTACAAGTAAAACTAGCTAAAATGTGCCTGGCTGCTGTTCACTGAAAAGCTCATTCTGCGTACATTTTTGGTATACATTTCCTTGTGCCGGGTCAGCTGAGCAGTGAATTTCTACTTAACTACCTCGTATCAGGAGAGACCTCAGGCTGCATCTTTTGAGCGCAGTACTGAGCCTGAAAAGCGTTTCCAACCCCAGTTACAAGTAAAACTAGCTAAAATGTGCCTGGCTGCTGTTCACTGAAAAGCTCATTCTGCGTACATTTTTGGTATACATTTGCTTCTGCCGGGTCAGCTGAGCAGTGAATTTCTACTTAACTACCTCCTATCAGGAGAGACCTCAGGGCTGCATCTTTTGAGCGCAGTACTGAGCCTGAAAAGCGTTTACAACCCCACTTACAAGTAAAACTAGCTAAAATGTGCCTGGCTGCTGTTCACTGAAAAGCTCATTCTGGTACATTTTTGGTATACATTTGCTTCTGCCGGGTCCTGAGCAGTGAATTTCTACTTAACTACCTCCTATCAGGAGAGACCTCAGGGCTGCATCTTTTCAGTGCAGTACTGAGCCTGAAAGGCGTTTACAACCCCACTTACAAGTAAAACTAGCTAAAATGTGCCTGGCTGCTGTTCACTGAAAAGCTCATTCTGGGTACATTTTTGGTATACATTTGCTTCTGCCGGGTCAGCTGAGCAGTGAATTTCTACTTAACTACCTCCTATCAGGAGAGACCTCAGGGCTGCATCTTTTGAGCGCAGTACTGAGCCTGAAAAGCGTTTACAACCCCACTTACAAGTAGAACTAGCTAAAATGTGCCTGGCTGCTGTTCACTGAAAAGCTCATTCTGGGTACATTTTTGGTATACATTTGCTTCTGCCGGGTCAGCTGAGCAGTGAATTTCTACTTAACTACCTCCTATCAGGAGAGACCTCAGGGCTGCATCTTTTGAGCGCAGTACTGAGCTTGAAAAGCGTTTTCAACCCCAGTTACAAGTAAAACTAGCTAAAATGTGCCTGGCTGCTGTTCACTGAAAAGCTCATTCTGGGTACATTTTTGGTATACATTTGCTTCTGCCGGGTCAGCTGAGCAGTGAATTTCTACTTAACTACCTCCTATCAGGAGAGACCTCAGGGCTGCATCTTTTGAGCGCAGTACTGAGCCTGAAAAGCGTTTCCAACCCCACTTACAAGTAAAACTAGCTAAAATGTGCCTGGCTGCTGTTCACTGAAAAGCTCATTCTGGGTACATTTTTGGTATACATTTGCTTCTGCCGGGTCAGCTGAACAGTGAATTTCTACTTAACTACCCCCTATCAGGAGAGACCTCAGGGCTGCATCTTTTGAGCGCAGTACTGAGCCTGAAAAGCGTTTGCAACCCCACTTACAAGTAAAACTAGCTAAAATGTGCCTGGCTGCTGTTCACTGAAAAGCTTATTCTGGGTACATTTTTGGTATACATTTGCTTCTGCCGGGTCAGCTGAGCAGTGAATTTCTACTTAACTACCTCCTATCAGGAGAGACCTCAGGGCTGCATCTTTTGAGCGCAGTACTGAGCCTGAAAACCGTTTACAACCCCAGTTACAAGTAAAACTAGCTAAAATGTGCCTGGCTGCTGTTCACTGAAAAGCTCATTCTGGGTACATTTTTGATACATTTGCTTCTGCCGGGTCAGCTGATCAGTGAACTTCTACTTAACTATCTCCTATCAGGAGAGACCTCAGGGCTGCATCTTTTGAGCGCAGTACTGAGCCTGAAAAGCGTTTGCAACCCCACTTACAAGTAAAACTAGCTAAAATGTGCCTGGCTGCTGTTCACTGAAAAGCTTATTCTGGGTACATTTTTGGTATACATTTGCTTCTGCCGGGTCAGCTGAGCAGTGAATTTCTACTTAACTACCTCCTATCAGGAGAGACCTCAGGGCTGCATCTTTTGAGCGCAGTACTGAGCCTGAAAACCGTTTACAACCCAAGTTACAAGTAAAACTAGCTAAAATGTGCCTGGCTGCTGTTCACTGAAAAGCTCATTCTGGGTACATTTTTGGTATACATTTGCTTCTGCCGGGTCAGCTGAGCAGTGAATTTCTACTTAACTACCTCCTATCAGGAGAGACCTCAGGGCTGCATCTTTTGAGCGCAGTACTGAGCCTGAAAACCGTTTACAACCCCACTTACAAGTAAAAGTAGCTCAAATGTGCCTGGCTGCTGTTCACTGAAAAGCTCATTCTGGTACATTTTTGGTATACATTTGCTTCTGCCGGGTCAGCTGAGCAGTGAATTTCTACTTAACTACCTCCTATCAGGAGAGACCTCAGGGCTGCATCTTTTGAGCGCAGTACTGAGCCTGAAAAGCGTTTACAACCCAACTTACAAGTAAAACTAGCTAAAATGTGCCTGGCTGCTGTTCACTGAAAAGCTCATTCTGGGTACATTTTTTGTATACATTTGCATCTGCCGGGTCAGCTGAGCAGTGAATTTCTACTTAACTACCTCCTATCAGGAGAGACCTCAGGGCTGCATCTTTTGAGCGCAGTACTGTGCCTGAAAAGCGTTTCCAACCCCACTTACAAGTAAAACTAGCTAAAATGTGCCTGGCTGCTGTTCACTGAAAAGCTCATTCTGGGTACATTTTTGGTATACATTTGCTTCTGCCGGGTCAGCTGAGCAGTGAATTTCTACTTAACTACCTCCTATCAGGAGAGACCTCAGGGCTGCATCTTTTGAGCGCAGTACTGAGCCTGAAAAGCGTTTCCAACCCCACTTACAAGTAAAACTAGCTAAAATGTGCCTGGCTGCTGTTCACTGAAAAGCTCATTCTGGGTACATTTTTGGTATACATTTGCTTCTGCCGGGTCAGCTGAACAGTGAATTTCTACTTAACTACCCCCTATCAGGAGAGACCTCAGGGCTGCATCTTTTGAGCGCAGTACTGAGCCTGAAAAGCGTTTGCAACCCCACTTACAAGTAAAACTAGCTAAAATGTGCCTGGCTGCTGTTCACTGAAAAGCTTATTCTGGGTACATTTTTGGTATACATTTGCTTCTGCCGGGTCAGCTGAGCAGTGAATTTCTACTTAACTACCTCCTATCAGGAGAGACCTCAGGGCTGCATCTTTTGAGCGCAGTACTGAGCCTGAAAAGCGTTTACAACCCCACTTACAAGTAAAACTAGCTAAAATGTGCCTGGCTGCTGTTCACTGAAAAGCTCATTCTGGGTACATTTTTGGTATAAATTTGCTTCTGCCGGGTCAGCTGAGCAGAGAATTTCTACTTAACTGCCTCCTATCAGGAGAGACCTCAGGGCTGCATCTTTTGAGCGCAGTACTGAGCCTGAAAAGCGTTTCCAACCCCAGTTACAAGTAAAACTAGCTAAAATGTGCCTGGCTGCTGTTCACTGAAAAGCTCATTCTGCGTACATTTTTGGTATACATTTCCTTCTGCCGGGTCAGCTGAGCAGTGAATTTCTACTTAACTACCTCCTATCAGGAGAGACCTCAGGCTGCATCTTTTGAGCGCAGTACTGAGCCTGAAAAGCGTTTCCAACCCCAGTTACAAGTAAAACTAGCTAAAATGTGCCTGGCTGCTGTTCACTGAAAAGCTCATTCTGCGTACATTTTTGGTATACATTTGCTTCTGCCGGGTCAGCTGAGCAGTGAATTTCTACTTAACTACCTCCTATCAGGAGAGACCTCAGGGCTGCATCTTTTGAGCGCAGTACTGAGCCTGAAAAGCGTTTACAACCCCACTTACAAGTAAAACTAGCTAAAATGTGCCTGGCTGCTGTTCACTGAAAAGCTCATTCTGGTACATTTTTGGTATACATTTGCTTCTGCCGGGTCCTGAGCAGTGAATTTCTACTTAACTACCTCCTATCAGGAGAGACCTCAGGGCTGCATCTTTTCAGTGCAGTACTGAGCCTGAAAGGCGTTTACAACCCCACTTACAAGTAAAACTAGCTAAAATGTGCCTGGCTGCTGTTCACTGAAAAGCTCATTCTGGGTACATTTTTGGTATACATTTGCTTCTGCCGGGTCAGCTGAGCAGTGAATTTCTACTTAACTACCTCCTATCAGGAGAGACCTCAGGGCTGCATCTTTTGAGCGCAGTACTGAGCCTGAAAAGCGTTTACAACCCCACTTACAAGTAGAACTAGCTAAAATGTGCCTGGCTGCTGTTCACTGAAAAGCTCATTCTGGGTACATTTTTGGTATACATTTGCTTCTGCCGGGTCAGCTGAGCAGTGAATTTCTACTTAACTACCTCCTATCAGGAGAGACCTCAGGGCTGCATCTTTTGAGCGCAGTACTGAGCTTGAAAAGCGTTTTCAACCCCAGTTACAAGTAAAACTAGCTAAAATGTGCCTGGCTGCTGTTCACTGAAAAGCTCATTCTGGGTACATTTTTGGTATACATTTGCTTCTGCCGGGTCAGCTGAGCAGTGAATTTCTACTTAACTACCTCCTATCAGGAGAGACCTCAGGGCTGCATCTTTTGAGCGCAGTACTGAGCCTGAAAAGCGTTTCCAACCCCACTTACAAGTAAAACTAGCTAAAATGTGCCTGGCTGCTGTTCACTGAAAAGCTCATTTGGGTACATTTTTGGTATACATTTGCTTCTGCCGGGTCAGCTGAACAGTGAATTTCTACTTAACTACCCCCTATCAGGAGAGACCTCAGGGCTGCATCTTTTGAGCGCAGTACTGAGCCTGAAAAGCGTTTGCAACCCCACTTACAAGTAAAACTAGCTAAAATGTGCCTGGCTGCTGTTCACTGAAAAGCTTATTCTGGGTACATTTTTGGTATACATTTGCTTCTGCCGGGTCAGCTGAGCAGTGAATTTCTACTTAACTACCTCCTATCAGGAGAGACCTCAGGGCTGCATCTTTTGAGCGCAGTACTGAGCCTGAAAACCGTTTACAACCCCAGTTACAAGTAAAACTAGCTAAAATGTGCCTGGCTGCTGTTCACTGAAAAGCTCATTCTGGGTACATTTTTGGTATACATTTGCTTCTGCCGGGTCAGCTGAACAGTGAATTTCTACTTAACTACCCCCTATCAGGAGAGACCTCAGGGCTGCATCTTTTGAGCGCAGTACTGAGCCTGAAAAGCGTTTGCAACCCCACTTACAAGTAAAACTAGCTAAAATGTGCCTGGCTGCTGTTCACTGAAAAGCTTATTCTGGGTACATTTTTGGTATACATTTGCTTCTGCCGGGTCAGCTGAGCAGTGAATTTCTACTTAACTACCTCCTATCAGGAGAGACCTCAGGGCTGCATCTTTTGAGCGCAGTACTGAGCCTGAAAACCGTTTACAACCCCAGTTACAAGTAAAACTAGCTAAAATGTGCCTGGCTGCTGTTCACTGAAAAGCTCATTCTGGGTACATTTTTGATACATTTGCTTCTGCCGGGTCAGCTGATCAGTGAACTTCTACTTAACTATCTCCTATCAGGAGAGACCTCAGGGCTGCATCTTTTGAGCGCAGTACTGAGCCTGAAAAGCGTTTGCAACCCCACTTACAAGTAAAACTAGCTAAAATGTGCCTGGCTGCTGTTCACTGAAAAGCTTATTCTGGGTACATTTTTGGTATACATTTGCTTCTGCCGGGTCAGCTGAGCAGTGAATTTCTACTTAACTACCTCCTATCAGGAGAGACCTCAGGGCTGCATCTTTTGAGCGCAGTACTGAGCCTGAAAACCGTTTACAACCCCAGTTACAAGTAAAACTAGCTAAAATGTGCCTGGCTGCTGTTCACTGAAAAGCTCATTCTGGGTACATTTTTGGTATACATTTGCTTCTGCCGGGTCAGCTGAGCAGTGAATTTCTACTTAACTACCTCCTATCAGGAGAGACCTCAGGGCTGCATCTTTTGAGCGCAGTACTGAGCCTGAAAACCGTTTACAACCCCACTTACAAGTAAAAGTAGCTAAAATGTGCCTGGCTGCTGTTCACTGAAAAGCTCATTCTGGTACATTTTTGGTATACATTTGCTTCTGCCGGGTCAGCTGAGCAGTGAATTTCTACTTAACTACCTCCTATCAGGAGAGACCTCAGGGCTGCATCTTTTGAGCGCAGTACTGAGCCTGAAAAGCGTTTACAACCCCACTTACAAGTAAAACTAGCTAAAATGTGCCTGGCTGCTGTTCACTGAAAAGCTCATTCTGGGTACATTTTTGGTATACATTTGCATCTGCCGGGTCAGCTGAGCAGTGAATTTCTACTTAACTATCTCCTATCAGGAGAGACCTCAGGGCTGCATCTTTTGAGCGCAGTACTGAGCCTGAAAAGCGTTTACAACCCAACTTACAAGTAAAACTAGCTAAAATGTGCCTGGCTGCTGTTCACTGAAAAGCTCATTCTGGGTACATTTTTGGTATACATGCGCTTCTGCCGGGTCAGCTGAGCAGTGAATTTCTACATAACTACCTCCTATCAGGAGAGACGTCAGGGCTGCATCTTTTGAGCGCAGTACTGAGCCTGAAAACCGTTTACAACCCCAGTTACAAGTAAAACTAGCTAAAATGTGCCTGGCTGCTGTTCACTGAAAAGCTCATTCTGGGTACATTTTTGGTATACATTTGCTTCTGCCGGGTCAGCAGAGCAGTGAATTTCTACTTAACTACCTCCTATCAGGAGAGACCTCAGGGCTGCATCTTTTGAGCGCAGTACTGAGCCTGAAAACCGTTTACAACCCCAGTTACAAGTAAAACTAGCTAAAATGTGCCTGGCTGCTGTTCACTGAAAAGCTCATTCTGGGTACATTTTTGGTATACATTTGCTTCTGCCGGGACAGCTGAGCAGTGAATTTCTACTTAACTACCTCCTATCAGGAGAGACCTCAGGGCTGCATCTTTTGAGCGCAGTACTGAGCCTCAAAACCGTTTACAACCCCACTTACAAGTAAAACTAGCTAAAATGTGCCTGGCTGCTGTTCACTGAAAACTCATTCTGGGTACATTTTTGGTATACATTTGCATCTGCCGGGTCAGCTGAGCAGTGAATTTCTACTTAACTATCTCCTATCAGGAGAGACCTCAGGGCTGCATCTTTTGAGCGCAGTACTGAGCCTGAAAAGCGTTTACAACCCAACTTACAAGTAAAACTAGCTACAATGTGCCTGGCTGCTGTTCACTGAAAAGCTCATTCTGAGTACATTTTTGGTATACAGTTGCTTCTGCCGGGTCAGCTGAGCAGTGAATTTCTACATAACTACCTCCTATCAGGAGAGACCTCAGGGCTGCATCTTTTGAGCGCAGTACTGAGCCTGAAAACCGTTTACAACCCCAGTTACAAGTAAAACTAGCTAAAATGTGCCTGGCTGCTGTTCATTGAAAAGCTCATTCTGGGTACATTTTTGGTATACATTTGCTTCTGCCGGGTCAGCGAGCAGTGAATTTCTACTTAACTATCTCCTATCAGGAGAGACCTCAGGGCTGCATCTTTTGAGCGTAGTACTGAGCCTGAAAAGCGTTTACAATCCCACTTACAAGTAAAACTAGCTAAAATGTGCCTGGCTGCTGTTCACTGAAAAGCTCATTCTGGGTACATTTTTGGTATACATTTGCTTCTGCCGGGTCAGCTGAGCAGGGAATTTCTACTTACTACCTCCTATCAGGAGAGACCTCAGGGCTGCATCTTTTGAGCGCAGTACTGAGCCTGAAAAGCGTTTCCAACCCCACTTACAAGTAAAACTAGCTAAAATGTGCCTGGCTGCTGTTCACTGAAAAGCTCATTCTGGGTACATTTTTGGTATACATTTGCTTCTGCCGGGTCAGCTGAGCAGTGAATTTCTACTTAACTACCTCCTATCAGGAGAGACCTCAGGGCTGCATCTTTTGAGCGCAGTACTGAGCCTGAAAAGCGTTTCCAACCCCACTTACAAGTAAAACTAGCTAAAATGTGCCTGGCTGCTGTTCACTGAAAAGCTCATTCTGGGTACATTTTGGTATACATTTGCTTCTGTCGGGTCAGCTGAGCAGTGAATTTCTACTTAACTATCTCCTATCAGGAGAGACCTCAGGGCTGCATCTTTTGAGCGCAGTACTGAGCCTGAAAAGCGTTTCCAACCCCACTTACAAGTAAAACTAGCTAAAATGTGCCTGGCTGCTGTTCACTGAAAAGCTCATTCTGGGTACATTTTTGGTATACATTTGCTTCTGCTGGGTCAGCTGAGCAGTGAATTTCTACTTAACTACCTCCTATCCGGAGAGACCTCAGGGCTGCACTTTTGAGCGCAGTACTGAGCCTGAAAAGCGTTTCCAACCCCACTTACAAGAAAAACTAGCTAAAATGTGCCTGGCTGCTGTTCACTGAAAAGCTCATTCTGGGTACATTTTTGGTATACATTTGATTCTGCCGGGTCAGCTGAGCACTGAATTTCTACTTAACTACGTCCTATCAGGGAGAGACCTCAGGGCTGCATCTTTTGAGCGCAGTACTGAGCCTGAAAAGCGTTTACAACCCCACTCACAAGTAAAACTAGCTAAAATGTGCCTGGCTGATGTTCACTGAAAAGCTAATTCTGGGTACATTTTTAGTATACATTTGCTTCTGCCGGGTCAGCTGAGCAGTGAATTTCTACTTAACTATCTCCTATCAGGAGAGACCTCAGGGCTACATCTTTTGAGCGCAGTACTGAGCCTGAAAAGCGTTTACAACCCCACTTACAAGAAAAACTAGCTAAAATGTGCCTGGCTGCTGTTCACTGAAAAGCTCATTCTGGGTACATTTTTGGTATACATTTGATTCTGCCGGGTCAGCTGAGCACTGAATTTCTACTTAACTACGTCCTATCAGGGAGAGACCTCAGGGCTGCATCTTTTGAGCGCAGTACTGAGCCTGAAAAGCGTTTACAACCCCACTCACAAGTAAAACTAGCTAAAATGTGCCTGGCTGATGTTCACTGAAAAGCTAATTCTGGGTACATTTTTAGTATACATTTGCTTCTGCCGGGTCAGCTGAGCAGTGAATTTCTACTTAACTATCTCCTATTAGGAGAGACCTCAGGGCTACATCTTTTGAGCGCAGTACTGAGCCTGAAAAGCGTTTACAACCCCACTTACAAGTAAAACTAGCTAAAATGTGCCTGGCTGCTGTTCACTGAAAAGCTCATTCTGCGTACATTTTTGGTATACATTTGCTTCTGCCGGGTCAGCTGAGCAGTGAATTTCTACTTAACTACCTCCTATCAGGAGAGACCTCAGGGCTGCATCTTTTGAGCGCAGTACTGAGCCTGAAAAGCGTTTACAACCCCACTTACAAGTAAAACTAGCTAAAATGTGCCTGGCTGCTGTTCACTGAAAAGCTCATTCTGGTACATTTTTGGTATACATTTGCTTCTGCCGGGTCAGCTGAGCAGTGAATTTCTACTTAACTACCTCCTATCAGGAGAGACCTCAGGGCTGCATCTTTTCAGTGCAGTACTGAGCCTGAAAAGCGTTTACAACCCCACTTACAAGTAAAACTAGCTAAAATGTGCCTGGCTGCTGTTCACTGAAAAGCTCATTCTGGGTACATTTTTGGTATACATTTGCTTCTGCCGGGTCAGCTGAGCAGTGAATTTCTACTTAACTACCTCTTATCAGGAGAGACCTCAGGGCTGCATCTTTTGAGCGCAGTACTGAGCCTGAAAAGCGTTTACAACCCCACTTACAAGTAGAACTAGCTAAAATGTGCCTGGCTGCTGTTCACTGAAAAGCTCATTCTGGGTACATTTTTGGTATACATTTGCTTCTGCCGGGTCAGCTGAGCAGTGAATTTCTACTTAACTACCTCCTATCAGGAGAGACCTCAGGGCTGCATCTTTTGAGCGCAGTACTGAGCCTGAAAAGCGTTTACAACCCCACTTACAAGTAAAACTAGCTAAAATGTGCCTGGCTGCTGTTCACTGAAAAGCTCATTCTGGTACATTTTTGGTATACATTTGCTTCTGCCGGGTCCTGAGCAGTGAATTTCTACTTAACTACCTCCTATCAGGAGAGACCTCAGGGCTGCATCTTTTCAGTGCAGTACTGAGCCTGAAAGGCGTTTGCAACCCCACTTACAAGTAAAACTAGCTAAAATGTGCCTGGCTGCTGTTCACTGAAAAGCTTATTCTGGGTACATTTTTGGTATACCTTTGCTTCTGCCGGGTCAGCTGAGCAGTGAATTTCTACTTAACTACCTCCTATCAGGAGAGACCTCAGGGCTGCATCTTTTGAGCGCAGTACTGAGCCTGAAAAGCGTTTACAACCCCACTTACAAGTAGAACTAGCTAAAATGTGCCTGGCTGCTGTTCACTGAAAAGCTCATTCTGGGTACATTTTTGGTATACATTTGCTTCTGCCGGGTCAGCTGAGCAGTGAATTTCTACTTAACTACCTCCTATCAGGAGAGACCTCAGGGCTGCATCTTTTGAGCGCAGTACTGAGCTTGAAAAGCGTTTTCAACCCCAGTTACAAGTAAAACTAGCTAAAATGTGCCTGGCTGCTGTTCACTGAAAAGCTCATTCTGGGTACATTTTTGGTATACATTTGCTTCTGCCGGGTCAGCTGAGCAGTGAATTTCTACTTAACTACCTCCTATCAGGAGAGACCTCAGGGCTGCATCTTTTGAGCGCAGTACTGAGCCTGAAAAGCGTTTCCAACCCCACTTACAAGTAAAACTAGCTAAAATGTGCCTGGCTGCTGTTCACTGAAAAGCTCATTCTGGGTACATTTTTGGTATACATTTGCTTCTGCCGGGTCAGCTGAACAGTGAATTTCTACTTAACTACCCCCTATCAGGAGAGACCTCAGGGCTGCATCTTTTGAGCGCAGTACTGAGCCTGAAAAGCGTTTGCAACCCCACTTACAAGTAAAACTAGCTAAAATGTGCCTGGCTGCTGTTCACTGAAAAGCTTATTCTGGGTACATTTTTGGTATACATTTGCTTCTGCCGGGTCAGCTGAGCAGTGAATTTCTACTTAACTACCTCCTATCAGGAGAGACCTCAGGGCTGCATCTTTTGAGCGCAGTACTGAGCCTGAAAACCGTTTACAACCCCAGTTACAAGTAAAACTAGCTAAAATGTGCCTGGCTGCTGTTCACTGAAAAGCTCATTCTGGGTACATTTTTGATACATTTGCTTCTGCCGGGTCAGCTGATCAGTGAACTTCTACTTAACTATCTCCTATCAGGAGAGACCTCAGGGCTGCATCTTTTGAGCGCAGTACTGAGCCTGAAAAGCGTTTGCAACCCCACTTACAAGTAAAACTAGCTAAAATGTGCCTGGCTGCTGTTCACTGAAAAGCTTATTCTGGGTACATTTTTGGTATACATTTGCTTCTGCCGGGTCAGCTGAGCAGTGAATTTCTACTTAACTACCTCCTATCAGGAGAGACCTCAGGGCTGCATCTTTTGAGCGCAGTACTGAGCCTGAAAACCGTTTACAACCCAAGTTACAAGTAAAACTAGCTAAAATGTGCCTGGCTGCTGTTCACTGAAAAGCTCATTCTGGGTACATTTTTGGTATACATTTGCTTCTGCCGGGTCAGCTGAGCAGTGAATTTCTACTTAACTACCTCCTATCAGGAGAGACCTCAGGGCTGCATCTTTTGAGCGCAGTACTGAGCCTGAAAACCGTTTACAACCCCACTTACAAGTAAAAGTAGCTAAAATGTGCCTGGCTGCTGTTCACTGAAAAGCTCATTCTGGTACATTTTTGGTATACATTTGCTTCTGCCGGGTCAGCTGAGCAGTGAATTTCTACTTAACTACCTCCTATCAGGAGAGACCTCAGGGCTGCATCTTTTGAGCGCAGTACTGAGCCTGAAAAGCGTTTACAACCCCACTTACAAGTAAAACTAGCTAAAATGTGCCTGGCTGCTGTTCACTGAAAAGCTCATTCTGGGTACATTTTTGGTATACATTTGCATCTGCCGGGTCAGCTGAGCAGTGAATTTCTACTTAACTACCTCCTATCAGGAGAGACCTCAGGGCTGCATCTTTTGAGCGCAGTACTGTGCCTGAAAAGCGTTTCCAACCCCACTTACAAGTAAAACTAGCTAAAATGTGCCTGGCTGCTGTTCACTGAAAAGCTCATTCTGGGTACATTTTTGGTATACATTTGCTTCTGCCGGGTCAGCTGAGCAGTGAATTTCTACTTAACTACCTCCTATCAGGAGAGACCTCAGGGCTGCATCTTTTGAGCGCAGTACTGAGCCTGAAAAGCGTTTCCAACCCCACTTACAAGTAAAACTAGCTAAAATGTGCCTGGCTGCTGTTCACTGAAAAGCTCATTCTGGGTACATTTTTGGTATACATTTGCTTCTGCCGGGTCAGCTGAACAGTGAATTTCTACTTAACTACCCCCTATCAGGAGAGACCTCAGGGCTGCATCTTTTGAGCGCAGTACTGAGCCTGAAAAGCGTTTGCAACCCCACTTACAAGTAAAACTAGCTAAAATGTGCCTGGCTGCTGTTCACTGAAAAGCTTATTCTGGGTACATTTTTGGTATACATTTGCTTCTGCCGGGTCAGCTGAGCAGTGAATTTCTACTTAACTACCTCCTATCAGGAGAGACCTCAGGGCTGCATCTTTTGAGCGCAGTACTGAGCCTGAAAACCGTTTACAACCCCAGTTACAAGTAAAACTAGCTAAAATGTGCCTGGCTGCTGTTCACTGAAAAGCTCATTCTGGGTACATTTTTGATACATTTGCTTCTGCCGGGTCAGCTGATCAGTGAACTTCTACTTAACTATCTCCTATCAGGAGAGACCTCAGGGCTGCATCTTTTGAGCGCAGTACTGAGCCTGAAAAGCGTTTGCAACCCCACTTACAAGTAAAACTAGCTAAAATGTGCCTGGCTGCTGTTCACTGAAAAGCTTATTCTGGGTACATTTTTGGTATACATTTGCTTCTGCCGGGTCAGCTGAGCAGTGAATTTCTACTTAACTACCTCCTATCAGGAGAGACCTCAGGGCTGCATCTTTTGAGCGCAGTACTGAGCCTGAAAACCGTTTACAACCCCAGTTACAAGTAAAACTAGCTAAAATGTGCCTGGCTGCTGTTCACTGAAAAGCTCATTCTGGGTACATTTTTGGTATACATTTGCTTCTGCCGGGTCAGCTGAGCAGTGAATTTCTACTTAACTACCTCCTATCAGGAGAGACCTCAGGGCTGCATCTTTTGAGCGCAGTACTGAGCCTGAAAACCGTTTACAACCCCACTTACAAGTAAAAGTAGCTAAAATGTGCCTGGCTGCTGTTCACTGAAAAGCTCATTCTGGTACATTTTTGGTATACATTTGCTTCTGCCGGGTCAGCTGAGCAGTGAATTTCTACTTAACTACCTCCTATCAGGAGAGACCTCAGGGCTGCATCTTTTGAGCGCAGTACTGAGCCTGAAAAGCGTTTACAACCCCACTTACAAGTAAAACTAGCTAAAATGTGCCTGGCTGCTGTTCACTGAAAAGCTCATTCTGGGTACATTTTTGGTATACATTTGCATCTGCCGGGTCAGCTGAGCAGTGAATTTCTACTTAACTATCTCCTATCAGGAGAGACCTCAGGGCTGCATCTTTTGAGCGCAGTACTGAGCCTGAAAAGCACTTACAACCCAACTTACAAGTAAAACTAGCTAAAATGTGCCTGGCTGCTGTTCACTGAAAAGCTCATTCTGGGTACATTTTTGGTATACATGTGCTTCTGCCGGGTCAGCTGAGCAGTGAATTTCTACATAACTACCTCCTATCAGGAGAGACGTCAGGGCTGCATCTTTTGAGCGCAGTACTGAGCCTGAAAACCGTTTACAACCCCAGTTACAAGTAAAACTAGCTAAAATGTGCCTGGCTGCTGTTCACTGAAAAGCTCATTCTGGGTACATTTTTGGTATACATTTGCTTCTGCCGGGTCAGCAGAGCAGTGAATTTCTACTTAACTATCTCCTATCAAGAGAGACCTCAGGGCTGCATCTTTTGAGCGCAGTACTGAGCCTGAAAAGTGTTTCCAACCCCACTTACAAGTAAAACTAGCTAAAATGTGCCTGGCTGCTGTTCACTGAAAAGCTCATTCTGGGTACATTTTTGGTATACATTTGCTTCTGCCGGGTCAGCTGAGCAGTGAATTTCTACTTAACTACCTCCTATCAGGAGAGACCTCAGGGCTGCATCTTTTGAGCGCAGTACTGAGCCTGAAAACCGTTTACAACCCCAGTTACAAGTAAAACTAGCTAAAATGTGCCTGGCTGCTGTTCACTGAAAAGCTCATTCTGGGTACATTTTTGGTATACATTTGCTTCTGCCGGGACAGCTGAGCAGTGAATTTCTACTTAACTACCTCCTATCAGGAGAGACCTCAGGGCTGCATCTTTTGAGCGCAGTACTGAGCCTCAAAACCGTTTACAACCCCACTTACAAGTAAAACTAGCTAAAATGTGCCTGGCTGCTGTTCACTGAAAAGCTCATTCTGGGTACATTTTTGGTATACATTTGCATCTGCCGGGTCAGCTGAGCAGTGAATTTCTACTTAACTATCTCCTATCAGGAGAGACCTCAGGGCTGCATCTTTTGAGCGCAGTACTGAGCCTGAAAAGCGTTTACAACCCAACTTACAAGTAAAACTAGCTACAATGTGCCTGGCTGCTGTTCACTGAAAAGCTCATTCTGAGTACATTTTTGGTATACAGTTGCTTCTGCCGGGTCAGCTGAGCAGTGAATTTCTACATAACTACCTCCTATCAGGAGAGACCTCAGGGCTGCATCTTTTGAGCGCAGTACTGAGCCTGAAAACCGTTTACAACCCCAGTTACAAGTAAAACTAGCTAAAATGTGCCTGGCTGCTGTTCACTGAAAAGCTCATTCTGGGTACATTTTTGGTATACATTTGCTTCTGCCGGGTCAGCGAGCAGTGAATTTCTACTTAACTATCTCCTATCAGGAGAGACCTCAGGGCTGCATCTTTTGAGCGTAGTACTGAGCCTGAAAAGCGTTTACAATCCCACTTACAAGTAAAACTAGCTAAAATGTGCCTGGCTGCTGTTCACTGAAAAGCTCATTCTGGGTACATTTTTGGTATACATTTGCTTCTGCCGGGTCAGCTGAGCAGGGAATTTCTACTTACTACCTCCTATCAGGAGAGACCTCAGGGCTGCATCTTTTGAGCGCAGTACTGAGCCTGAAAAGCGTTTCCAACCCCACTTACAAGTAAAACTAGCTAAAATGTGCCTGGCTGCTGTTCACTGAAAAGCTCATTCTGGGTACATTTTTGGTATACATTTGCTTCTGCCGGGTCAGCTGAGCAGTGAATTTCTACTTAACTACCTCCTATCAGGAGAGACCTCAGGGCTGCATCTTTTGAGCGCAGTACTGAGCCTGAAAAGCGTTTCCAACCCCACTTACAAGTAAAACTAGCTAAAATGTGCCTGGCTGCTGTTCACTGAAAAGCTCATTCTGGGTATATTTTGGTATACATTTGCTTCTGTCGGGTCAGCTGAGCAGTGAATTTCTACTTAACTATCTCCTATCAGGAGAGACCTCAGGGCTGCATCTTTTGAGCGCAGTACTGAGCCTGAAAAGCGTTTCCAACCCCACTTACAAGTAAAACTAGCTAAAATGTGCCTGGCTGCTGTTCACTGAAAAGCTCATTCTGGGTACATTTTTGGTATACATTTGCTTCTGCTGGGTCAGCTGAGCAGTGAATTTCTACTTAACTACCTCCTATCCGGAGAGACCTCAGGGCTGCACTTTTGAGCGCAGTACTGAGCCTGAAAAGCGTTTCCAACCCCACTTACAAGAAAAACTAGCTAAAATGTGCCTGGCTGCTGTTCACTGAAAAGCTCATTCTGGGTACATTTTTGGTATACATTTGATTCTGCCGGGTCAGCTGAGCACTGAATTTCTACTTAACTACGTCCTATCAGGGAGAGACCTCAGGGCTGCATCTTTTGAGCGCAGTACTGAGCCTGAAAAGCGTTTACAACCCCACTCACAAGTAAAACTAGCTAAAATGTGCCTGGCTGATGTTCACTGAAAAGCTAATTCTGGGTACATTTTTAGTATACATTTGCTTCTGCCGGGTCAGCTGAGCAGTGAATTTCTACTTAACTATCTCCTATCAGGAGAGACCTCAGGGCTACATCTTTTGAGCGCAGTACTGAGCCTGAAAAGCGTTTACAACCCCACTTACAAGAAAAACTAGCTAAAATGTGCCTGGCTGCTGTTCACTGAAAAGCTCATTCTGGGTACATTTTTGGTATACATTTGATTCTGCCGGGTCAGCTGAGCACTGAATTTCTACTTAACTACGTCCTATCAGGGAGAGACCTCAGGGCTGCATGTTTTGAGCGCAGTACTGAGCCTGAAAAGCGTTTACAACCCCACTCACAAGTAAAACTAGCTAAAATGTGCCTGGCTGATGTTCACTGAAAAGCTAATTCTGGGTACATTTTTAGTATACATTTGCTTCTGCCGGGTCAGCTGAGCAGTGAATTTCTACTTAACTATCTCCTATCAGGAGAGACCTCAGGGCTACATCTTTTGAGCGCAGTACTGAGCCTGAAAAGCGTTTACAACCCCACTTACAAGTAAAACTAGCTAAAATGTGCCTGGCTGCTGTTCACTGAAAAGCTCATTCTGCGTACATTTTTGGTATACATTTGCTTCTGCCGGGTCAGCTGAGCAGTGAATTTCTACTTAACTACCTCCTATCAGGAGAGACCTCAGGGCTGCATCTTTTGAGCGCAGTACTGAGCCTGAAAAGCGTTTACAACCCCACTTACAAGTAAAACTAGCTAAAATGTGCCTGGCTGCTGTTCACTGAAAAGCTCATTCTGGTACATTTTTGGTATACATTTGCTTCTGCCGGGTCAGCTGAGCAGTGAATTTCTACTTAACTACCTCCTATCAGGAGAGACCTCAGGGCTGCATCTTTTCAGTGCAGTACTGAGCCTGAAAAGCGTTTACAACCCCACTTACAAGTAAAACTAGCTAAAATGTGCCTGGCTGCTGTTCACTGAAAAGCTCATTCTGGGTACATTTTTGGTATACATTTGCTTCTGCCGGGTCAGCTGAGCAGTGAATTTCTACTTAACTACCTCTTATCAGGAGAGACCTCAGGGCTGCATCTTTTGAGCGCAGTACTGAGCCTGAAAAGCGTTTACAACCCCACTTACAAGTAGAACTAGCTAAAATGTGCCTGGCTGCTGTTCACTGAAAAGCTCATTCTGGGTACATTTTTGGTATACATTTGCTTCTGCCGGGTCAGCTGAGCAGTGAATTTCTACTTAACTACCTCCTATCAGGAGAGACCTCAGGGCTGCATCTTTTGAGCGCAGTACTGAGCTTGAAAAGCGTTTTCAACCCCAGTTACAAGTAAAACTAGCTCAAATGTGCCTGGCTGCTGTTCACTGAAAAGCTCATTCTGGGTACATTTTTGGTATACATTTGCTTCTGCCGGGTCAGCTGAGCAGTGAATTTCTACTTAACTACCTCCTATCAGGAGAGACCTCAGGGCTGCATCTTTTGAGCGCAGTACTGTGCCTGAAAAGCGTTTCCAACCCCACTTACAAGTAAAACTAGCTAAAATGTGCCTGGCTGCTGTTCACTGAAAAGCTCATTCTGGGTACATTTTTGGTATACATTTGCTTCTGCCGGGTCAGCTGAGCAGTGAATTTCTACTTAACTACCTCCTATCAGGAGAGACCTCAGGGCTGCATCTTTTGAGCGCAGTACTGAGCCTGAAAACCGTTTACAACCCCAGTTACAAGTAAAACTAGCTAAAATGTGCCTGGCTGCTGTTCACTGAAAAGCTCATTCTGGGTACATTTTTGGTATACATTTGCTTCTGCCGGGACAGCTGAGCAGTGAATTTCTACTTAACTACCTCCTATCAGGAGAGACCTCAGGGCTGCATCTTTTGAGCGCAGTACTGAGCCTCAAAACCGTTTACAACCCCACTTACAAGTAAAACTAGCTAAAATGTGCCTGGCTGCTGTTCACTGAAAAGCTCATTCTGGGTACATTTTTGGTATACATTTGCATCTGCCGGGTCAGCTGAGCAGTGAATTTCTACTTAACTATCTCCTATCAGGAGAGACCTCAGGGCTGCATCTTTTGAGCGCAGTACTGAGCCTGAAAAGCGTTTACAACCCAACTTACAAGTAAAACTAGCTACAATGTGCCTGGCTGCTGTTCACTGAAAAGCTCATTCTGAGTACATTTTTGGTATACAGTTGCTTCTGCCGGGTCAGCTGAGCAGTGAATTTCTACATAACTACCTCCTATCAGGAGAGACCTCAGGGCTGCATCTTTTGAGCGCAGTACTGAGCCTGAAAACCGTTTACAACCCCAGTTACAAGTAAAACTAGCTAAAATGTGCCTGGCTGCTGTTCACTGAAAAGCTCATTCTGGGTACATTTTTGGTATACATTTGCTTCTGCCGGGTCAGCGAGCAGTGAATTTCTACTTAACTATCTCCTATCAGGAGAGACCTCAGGGCTGCATCTTTTGAGCGTAGTACTGAGCCTGAAAAGCGTTTACAATCCCACTTACAAGTAAAACTAGCTAAAATGTGCCTGGCTGCTGTTCACTGAAAAGCTCATTCTGGGTACATTTTTGGTATACATTTGCTTCTGCCGGGTCAGCTGAGCAGGGAATTTCTACTTACTACCTCCTATCAGGAGAGACCTCAGGGCTGCATCTTTTGAGCGCAGTACTGAGCCTGAAAAGCGTTTCCAACCCCACTTACAAGTAAAACTAGCTAAAATGTGCCTGGCTGCTGTTCACTGAAAAGCTCATTCTGGGTACATTTTTGGTATACATTTGCTTCTGCCGGGTCAAGCTGAGCAGTGAATTTCTACTTAACTACCTCCTATCAGGAGAGACCTCAGGGCTGCATCTTTTGAGCGCAGTACTGAGCCTGAAAAGCGTTTCCAACCCCACTTACAAGTAAAACTAGCTAAAATGTGCCTGGCTGCTGTTCACTGAAAAGCTCATTCTGGGTACATTTTGGTATACATTTGCTTCTGTCGGGTCAGCTGAGCAGTGAATTTCTACTTAACTATCTCCTATCAGGAGAGACCTCAGGGCTGCATCTTTTGAGCGCAGTACTGAGCCTGAAAAGCGTTTCCAACCCCACTTACAAGTAAAACTAGCTAAAATGTGCCTGGCTGCTGTTCACTGAAAAGCTCATTCTGGGTACATTTTTGGTATACATTTGCTTCTGCTGGGTCAGCTGAGCAGTGAATTTCTACTTAACTACCTCCTATCCGGAGAGACCTCAGGGCTGCACTTTTGAGCGCAGTACTAAGCCTGAAAAGCGTTTCCAACCCCACTTACAAGAAAAACTAGCTAAAATGTGCCTGGCTGCTGTTCACTGAAAAGCTCATTCTGGGTACATTTTTGGTATACATTTGATTCTGCCGGGTCAGCTGAGCACTGAATTTCTACTTAACTACGTCCTATCAGGGAGAGACCTCAGGGCTGCATCTTTTGAGCGCAGTACTGAGCCTGAAAAGCGTTTACAACCCCACTCACAAGTAAAACTAGCTAAAATGTGCCTGGCTGATGTTCACTGAAAAGCTCATTCTGGGTACATTTTTAGTATACATTTGCTTCTGCCGGGTCAGCTGAGCAGTGAATTTCTACTTAACTATCTCCTATCAGGAGAGACCTCAGGGCTACATCTTTTGAGCGCAGTACTGAGCCTGAAAAGCGTTTACAACCCCACTTACAAGTAAAACTAGCTAAAATGTGCCTGGCTGCTGTTCACTGAAAAGCTCATTCTGGGTACATTTTTGGTATACATTTGCTTCTGCCGGGTCTGCTGAGCAGTGAATTTCTACTTAACTGCCTCCTATCAGGAGAGACCTCAGGCTGCATCTTTTGAGCGCAGTACTGAGCCTGAAAAGCGTTTCCAACCCCAGTTACAAGTAAAACTAGCTAAAATGTGCCTGGCTGCTGTTCACTGAAAAGCTCATTCTGCGTACATTTTTGGTATACATTTGCTTCTGCCGGGTCAGCTGAGCAGTGAATTTCTACTTAACTACCTCCTATCAGGAGAGACCTCAGGGCTGCATCTTTTGAGCGCAGTACTGAGCCTGAAAAGCGTTTACAACCCCACTTACAAGTAAAACTAGCTAAAATGTGCCTGGCTGCTGTTCACTGAAAAGCTCATTCTGGTACATTTTTGGTATACATTTGCTTCTGCCGGGTCAGCTGAGCAGTGAATTTCTACTTAACTACCTCCTATCAGGAGAGACCTCAGGGCTGCATCTTTTCAGTGCAGTACTGAGCCTGAAAAGCGTTTACAACCCCACTTACAGTAAAACTAGCTAAAATGTGCCTGGCTGCTGTTCACTGAAAAGCTCATTCTGGGTACATTTTTGGTATACATTTGCTTCTGCCGGGTCAGCTGAGCAGTGAATTTCTACTTAACTACCTCCTATCAGGAGAGACCTCAGGGCTGCATCTTTTGAGCGCAGTACTGAGCCTGAAAAGCGTTTACAACCCCACTTACAAGTAGAACTAGCTAAAATGTGCCTGGCTGCTGTTCACTGAAAAGCTCATTCTGGGTACATTTTTGGTATACATTTGCTTCTGCCGGGTCAGCTGAGCAGTGAATTTCTACTTAACTACCTCCTATCAGGAGAGACCTCAGGGCTGCATCTTTTGAGCGCAGTACTGAGCTTGAAAAGCGTTTTCAACCCCAGTTACAAGTAAAACTAGCTCAAATGTGCCTGGCTGCTGTTCACTGAAAAGCTCATTCTGGGTACATTTTTGGTATACATTTGCTTCTGCCGGGTCAGCTGAGCAGTGAATTTCTACTTAACTACCTCCTATCAGGAGAGACCTCAGGGCTGCATCTTTTGAGCGCAGTACTGTGCCTGAAAAGCGTTTCCAACCCCACTTACAAGTAAAACTAGCTAAAATGTGCCTGGCTGCTGTTCACTGAAAAGCTCATTCTGGGTACATTTTTGGTATACATTTGCTTCTGCCGGGTCAGCTGAGCAGTGAATTTCTACTTAACTATCTCCTATCAGGAGAGACCTCAGGGCTGCATCTTTTGAGCGCAGTACTGAGCCTGAAAAGCGTTTCCAACCCCACTTACAAGTAAAACTAGCTAAAATGTGCCTGGCTGCTGTTCACTGAAAAGCTCATTCTGGGTACATTTTTGGTATACATTTGCTTCTGCCGGGTCAGCTGAACAGTGAATTTCTACTTAACTACCCCCTATCAGGAGAGACCTCAGGGCTGCATCTTTTGAGCGCAGTACTGAGCCTGAAAACCGTTTACAACCCCACTTACAAGTAAAAGTAGCTAAAATGTGCCTGGCTGCTGTTCACTGAAAAGCTCATTCTGGGTACATTTTTGGTATACATTTGATTCTGCCGGGTCAGCTGAGCAGTGAATTTCTACTTAACTACCTCCTATCAGGAGAGACCTCAGGGCTGCATCTTTTGAGCGCAGTACTGAGCCTGAAAAGCGTTTACAACCCCAGTTACAAGTAAAACTAGCTAAAATGTGCCTGGCTGCTGTTCACTGAAAAGCTCATTCTGGGTACATTTTTGGTATACATTTGCATCTGCCGGGTCAGCTGAGCAGTGAATTTCTACTTAACTATCTCCTATCAGGAGAGACCTCAGGGCTGCATCTTTTGAGCGCAGTACTGAGCCTGAAAAGTGTTTACAACCCAACTTACAAGTAAAACTAGCTAAAATGTGCCTGGCTGCTGTTCACTGAAAAGCTCATTCTGGGTACATTTTTTGTATACATGTGCTTCTGCCGGGTCAGCTGAGCAGTGAATTTCTACTTAACTACCTCCTATCAGGAGAGACCTCAGGGCTGCATCTTTTGAGCGCAGTACTGAGCCTGAAAACCGTTTACAACCCCAGTTACAAGTAAAACTAGCTAAAATGTGCCTGGCTGCTGTTCACTGAAAAGCTCATTCTGGGTACATTTTTGGTATACATTTGCTTCTGCCGGGTCAGCAGAGCAGTGAATTTCTACTTAACTATCTCCTATCAAGAGAGACCTCAGGGCTGCATCTTTTGAGCGCAGTACTGAGCCTGAAAAGTGTTTCCAACCCCACTTACAAGTAAAACTAGCTAAAATGTGCCTGGCTGCTGTTCACTGAAAAGCTCATTCTGGGTACATTTTTGGTATACATTTGCTTCTGCCGGGTCAGCTGAGCAGTGAATTTCTACTTAACTATCTCCTATCAGGAGAGACCTCAGGGCTGCATCTTTTGAGCGCAGTACTGAGCCTGAAAAGCGTTTCCAACCCCACTTACAAGTAAAACTAGCTAAAATGTGCCTGGCTGCTGTTCACTGAAAAGCTCATTCTGGGTACATTTTTGGTATACATTTGCTTCTGCCGGGTCAGCTGAACAGTGAATTTCTACTTAACTACCCCCTATCAGGAGAGACCTCAGGGCTGCATCTTTTGAGCGCAGTACTGAGCCTGAAAAGCGTTTACAACCCCACTTACAAGTAAAACTAGCTAAAATGTGCCTGGCTGCTGTTCACTGAAAAGCTCATTCTGGGTACATTTTTGGTATACATTTGCTTCTGCCGGGACAGCTGAGCAGTGAATTTCTACTTAACTACCTCCTATCAGGAGAGACCTCAGGGCTGCATCTTTTGAGCGCAGTACTGAGCCTGAAAACCGTTTACAACCCCACTTACAAGTAAAACTAGCTAAAATGTGCCTGGCTGCTGTTCACTGAAAAGCTCATTCTGGGTACATTTTTGGTATACAGTTGCTTCTGCCGGGTCAGCTGAGCAGTGAATTTCTACATAACTACCTCCTATCAGGAGAGACCTCAGGGCTGCATCTTTTGAGCGCAGTACTGAGCCTGAAAACCGTTTACAACCCCAGTTACAAGTAAAACTAGCTAAAATGTGCCTGGCTGCTGTTCACTGAAAAGCTCATTCTGGGTACATTTTTGGTATACATTTGCTTCTGCCGGGTCAGCGAGCAGTGAATTTCTACTTAACTATCTCCTATCAGGAGAGACCTCAGGGCTGCATCTTTTGAGCGTAGTACTGAGCCTGAAAAGCGTTTACAACCCCACTTACAAGTAAAACTAGCTAAAATGTGCCTGGCTGCTGTTCACTGAAAAGCTCATTCTGGGTACATTTTTGGTATACAGTTGCTTCTGCCGGGTCAGCTGAGCAGTGAATTTCTACATAACTACCTCCTATCAGGAGAGACCTCAGGGCTGCATCTTTTGAGCGCAGTACTGAGCCTGAAAACCGTTTACAACCCCAGTTACAAGTAAAACTAGCTAAAATGTGCCTGGCTGCTGTTCACTGAAAAGCTCATTCTGGGTACATTTTTGGTATACATTTGCTTCTGCCGGGTCAGCGAGCAGTGAATTTCTACTTAACTATCTCCTATCAGGAGAGACCTCAGGGCTGCATCTTTTGAGCGTAGTACTGAGCCTGAAAAGCGTTTACAACCCCACTTACAAGTAAAACTAGCTAAAATGTGCCTGGCTGCTGTTCACTGAAAAGCTCATTCTGGGTACATTTTTGGTATACATTTGCTTCTGCCGGGTCAGCTGAGCAGGGAATTTCTACTTACTACCTCCTATCAGGAGAGACCTCAGGGCTGCATCTTTTGAGCGCAGTACTGAGCCTGAAAAGCGTTTCCAACCCCACTTACAAGTAAAACTAGCTAAAATGTGCCTGGCTGCTGTTCACTGAAAAGCTCATTCTGGGTACATTTTTGGTATACATTTGCTTCTGCCGGGTCAGCTGAGCAGTGAATTTCTACTTAACTACCTCCTATCAGGAGAGACCTCAGGGCTGCATCTTTTGAGCGCAGTACTGAGCCTGAAAAGCGTTTCCAACCCCACTTACAAGTAAAACTAGCTAAAATGTGCCTGGCTGCTGTTCACTGAAAAGCTCATTCTGGGTACATTTTGGTATACATTTGCTTCTGTCGGGTCAGCTGAGCAGTGAATTTCTACTTAACTATCTCCTATCAGGAGAGACCTCAGGGCTGCATCTTTTGAGCGCAGTACTGAGCCTGAAAAGCGTTTCCAACCCCACTTACAAGTAAAACTAGCTAAAATGTGCCTGGCTGCTGTTCACTGAAAAGCTCATTCTGGGTACATTTTTGGTATACATTTGCTTCTGCTGGGTCAGCTGAGCAGTGAATTTCTACTTAACTACCTCCTATCCGGAGAGACCTCAGGGCTGCACTTTTGAGCGCAGTACTGAGCCTGAAAAGCGTTTCCAACCCCACTTACAAGAAAAACTAGCTAAAATGTGCCTGGCTGCTGTTCACTGAAAAGCTCATTCTGGGTCCATTTTTGGTATACATTTGCTTCTGCCGGGTCAGCTGAGCAGTGAATTTCTACTAACTACCTCCTATCAGGAGAGACCTCAGGGCTGCATCTTTTGAGTGCAGTACTGAGCCTGAAAAGCGTTTCCAACCCCACTTACAAGTAAAACTAGCTAAAATGTGCCTGGCTGCTGTTCACTGAAAAGCTCATTCTGGGTACATTTTTGGTATACATTTGATTCTGCCGGGTCAGCTGAGCACTGAATTTCTACTTAACTACGTCCTATCAGGGAGAGACCTCAGGGCTGCATCTTTTGAGCGCAGTACTGAGCCTGAAAAGCGTTTACAACCCCACTCACAAGTAAAACTAGCTAAAATGTGCCTGGCTGCTGTTCACTGAAAAGCTCATTCTGGGTACATTTTTGGTATACATTTGCTTCTGCCGGGTCTGCTGAGCAGTGAATTTCTACTTAACTGCCTCCTATCAGGAGAGACCTCAGGCTGCATCTTTTGAGCGCAGTACTGAGCCTGAAAAGCGTTTCCAACCCCAGTTACAAGTAAAACTAGCTAAAATGTGCCTGGCTGCTGTTCACTGAAAAGCTCATTCTGCGTACATTTTTGGTATACATTTGCTTCTGCCGGGTCAGCTGAGCAGTGAATTTCTACTTAACTACCTCCTATCAGGAGAGACCTCAGGGCTGCATCTTTTGAGCGCAGTACTGAGCCTGAAAAGCGTTTACAACCCCACTTACAAGTAAAACTAGCTAAAATGTGCCTGGCTGCTGTTCACTGAAAAGCTCATTCTGGTTACATTTTTGGTATACATTTGCTTCTGCCGGGTCAGCTGAGCAGTGAATTTCTGCTTAACTATCTCCTATCAGGAGAGACCTCAGGGCTGCATCTTTTGAGCGCAGTACTGAGCCTGAAAAGCGTTTACAACCCCACTTACAAGTAAAACTAGCTAAAATGTGCCTGGCTGCTGTTCACTGAAAAGCTCATTCTGGGTACATTTTTGGTATAAATTTGCTTCTGCCGGGTCAGCTGAGCAGAGAATTTCTACTTAACTGCCTCCTATCAGGAGAGACCTCAGGGCTGCATCTTTTGAGCGCAGTACTGAGCCTGAAAAGCGTTTCCAACCCCAGTTACAAGTAAAACTAGCTAAAATGTGCCTGGCTGCTGTTCACTGAAAAGCTCATTCTGCGTACATTTTTGGTATACATTTGCTTCTGCCGGGTCAGCTGAGCAGTGAATTTCTACTTAACTACCTCCTATCAGGAGAGACCTCAGGGCTGCATCTTTTGAGCGCAGTACTGAGCCTGAAAAGCGTTTCCAACCCCACTTACAAGTAAAACTAGCTAAAATGTGCCTGGCTGCTGTTCACGGAAAAGCTCATTCTGGGTACATTTTTGGTATACATTTGCTTCTGCTGGGTCAGCTGAGCAGTGAATTTCTACTTAACTACCTCCTATCCGGAGAGACCTCAGGGCTGCACTTTTGAGCGCAGTACTGAGCCTGAAAAGCGTTTCCAACCCCACTTACAAGAAAAACTAGCTAAAATGTGCCTGGCTGCTGTTCACTGAAAAGCTCATTCTGGGTACATTTTTGGTATACATTTGCTTCTGCCGGGTCAGCTGAGCAGTGAATTTCTACTAACTACCTCCTATCAGGAGAGACCTCAGGGCTGCATCTTTTGAGTGCAGTACTGAGCCTGAAAAGCGTTTACAACCCCACTTGCAAGTAAAACTAGCTAAAATGTGCCTGGCTGCTGTTCACTGAAAAGCTCATTCTGGGTACATTTTTGGTATACATTTGATTCTGCCGGGTCAGCTGAGCACTGAATTTCTACATAACTACGTCCTGTCAGGAGAGACCTCAGTGCTGCATCTTTTGAGCGCAGTACTGAGCCTGAAAAGCGTTTACAACCCCACTCACAAGTAAAACTAGCTAAAATGTGCCTGGCTGATGTTCACTGAAAAGCTCATTCTGGGTACATTTTTAGTATACATTTGCTTCTGCCGGGTCAGCTGAGCAGTGAATTTCTACTTAACTATCTCCTATCAGGAGAGACCTCAGGGCTACATCTTTTGAGCGCAGTACTGAGCCTGAAAAGCGTTTACAACCCCACTTACAAGTAAAACTAGCTAAAATGTGCCTGGCTGCTGTTCACTGAAAAGCTCATTCTGGGTACATTTTTGGTATACATTTGCTTCTGCCGGGTCTGCTGAGCAGTGAATTTCTACTTAACTGCCTCCTATCAGGAGAGACCTCAGGCTGCATCTTTTGAGCGCAGTACTGAGCCTGAAAAGCGTTTCCAACCCCAGTTACAAGTAAAACTAGCTAAAATGTGCCTGGCTGCTGTTCACTGAAAAGCTCATTCTGCGTACATTTTTGGTATACATTTGCTTCTGCCGGGTCAGCTGAGCAGTGAATTTCTACTTAACTACCTCCTATCAGGAGAGACCTCAGGGCTGCATCTTTTGAGCGCAGTACTGAGCCTGAAAAGCGTTTACAACCCCACTTACAAGTAAAACTAGCTAAAATGTGCCTGGCTGCTGTTCACTGAAAAGCTCATTCTGGTACATTTTTGGTATACATTTGCTTCTGCCGGGTCAGCTGAGCAGTGAATTTCTACTTAACTACCTCCTATCAGGAGAGACCTCAGGGCTGCATCTTTTCAGTGCAGTACTGAGCCTGAAAAGCGTTTACAACCCCACTTACAAGTAAAACTAGCTAAAATGTGCCTGGCTGCTGCTCACTGAAAAGCTCATTCTTGGTACATTTTTGGTATACATTTGCTTCTGCCGGGTCAGCTGAGCAGTGAATTTCTACTTAACTACCTCCTATCAGGAGAGACCTCAGGGCTGCATCTTTTGAGCGCAGTACTGAGCCTGAAAAGCGTTTACAACCCCACTTACAAGTAGAACTAGCTAAAATGTGCCTGGCTGCTGTTCACTGAAAAGCTCATTCTGGGTACATTTTTGGTATACATTTGCTTCTGCCGGGTCAGCTGAGCAGTGAATTTCTACTTAACTACCTCCTATCAGGAGAGACCTCAGGGCTGCATCTTTTGAGCGCAGTACTGAGCCTGAAAAGCGTTTACAACCCCACTTACAAGTAGAACTAGCTAAAATGTGCCTGGCTGCTGTTCACTGAAAAGCTCATTCTGGGTACATTTTTGGTATACATTTGCTTCTGCTGGGTCAGCTGAGCAGTGAATTTCTACTTAACTACCTCCTATCAGGAGAGACCTCAGGGCTGCATCTTTTGAGCGCAGTACTGAGCTTGAAAAGCGTTTCCAACCCCAGTTACAAGTAAAACTAGCTCAAATGTGCCTGGCTGCTGTTCACTGAAAAGCTCATTCTGGGTACATTTTTGGTATACATTTGCTTCTGCCGGGTCAGCTGAGCAGTGAATTTCTACTTAACTACCTCCTATCAGGAGAGACCTCAGGGCTGCATCTTTTGAGCGCAGTACTGAGCCTGAAAAGCGTTTCCAACCCCACTTACAAGTAAAACTAGCTAAAATGTGCCTGGCTGCTGTTCACTGAAAAGCTCATTCTGGGTACATTTTTGGTATACATTTGCTTCTGCCGGGTCAGCTGAGCAGTGAATTTCTACTTAACTATCTCCTATCAGGAGAGACCTCAGGGCTGCATCTTTTGAGCGCAGTACTGAGCCTGAAAAGCGTTTCCAACCCCACTTACAAGTAAAACTAGCTAAAATGTGCCTGGCTGCTGTTCACTGAAAAGCTCATTCTGGGTACATTTTTGGTATACATTTGCTTCTGCCGGGTCAGCTGAGCAGTGAATTTCTACTTAACTACCTCCTATCAGGAGAGACCTCAGGGCTGCATCTTTTGAGCGCAGTACTGAGCTTGAAAAGCGTTTCCAACCCCAGTTACAAGTAAAACTAGCTCAAATGTGCCTGGCTGCTGTTCACTGAAAAGCTCATTCTGGGTACATTTTTGGTATACATTTGCTTCTGCCGGGTCAGCTGAGCAGTGAATTTCTACTTAACTACCTCCTATCAGGAGAGACCTCAGGGCTGCATCTTTTGAGCGCAGTACTGAGCCTGAAAAGCGTTTCCAACCCCACTTACAAGTAAAACTAGCTAAAATGTGCCTGGCTGCTGTTCACTGAAAAGCTCATTCTGGGTACATTTTTGGTATACATTTGCTTCCGCCGGGTCAGCTGAGCAGTGAATTTCTACTTAACTACCTCCTATCAGGAGAGACCTCAGGGCTGCATCTTTTGAGCGCAGTACTGAGCCTAAAAAGCGTTTACAACCCCAGTTACAAGTAAAACTAGCTAAAATGTGCCTGGCTGCTGTTCACTGAAAAGCTTATTCTGGGTAAATTTTTGGTATACATTTGCTTCTGCCGGGTCAGCTGAGCAGTGAATTTCTACTTAACTATCTCCTATCAGGAGAGACCTCAGGGCTGCATCTTTTGAGGGCAGTACTGAGCCTGAAAAGCGTTTACAACCCCACTTACAAGTAAAACTAGCTAAAATGTGCCTGGCTGCTGTTCACTGAAAAGCTCATTCTGGGTACATTTTTGGTATACATTTGCTTCTGCCGGGTCAGCTGAGCAGTGAATTTCTACTTAACTACCTCCTATCAGGAGAGACCTCAGGGCTGCATCTTTTGAGCGCAGTACTGAGCCTGAAAAGCGTTTACAACCCCACTTACAAGTAAAACTAGCTAAAATGTGCCTGGCTGCTGTTCACTGAAAAGCTCATTCTGGGTACATTTTTGGTATACATTTGCTTCTGCCGGGTCAGCTGAGCAGTGAATTTCTACTTAACTACCTCCTATCAGGAGAGACCTCAGGGCTGCATCTTTTGAGCGCAGTACTGAGCCTGAAAAGCGTTTACAACCCCACTTACAAGTAAAACTAGCTAAAAAAATGTGCCTGGCTGCTGTTCACTGAAAAGCTCATTCTGGGTACATTTTTGGTATACATTTGCTTCTGCCGGGTCAGCTGAGCAGTGAATTTCTACTTAACTACCTCCTATCAGGAGAGACCTCAGGGCTGCATCTTTTGAGCGCAGTACTGAGCCTGAAAAGCGTTTCCAACCCCACTTACAAGTAAAACTAGCTAAAATGTGCCTGGCTGCTGTTCACTGAAAAGCTCATTCTGGGTACATTTTTGGTATACATTTGCTTCTGCCGGGTCAGCTGAGCAGTGAATTTCTACTTAACAATCTCCTATCAGGAGAGACCTCAGGGCTGCATCTTTTGAGCGCAGTACTGAGCCTGAAAAGCGTTTCCAACCCCACTTACAAGTAAAACTAGCTAAAATGTGCCTGGCTGCTGTTCACTGAAAAGCTCATTCTGGGTACATTTTTGGTATACATTTGCTTCTGCCGGGTCAGCTGAGCAGTGAATTTCTACTTAACTACCTCCTATCAGGAGAGACCTCAGGGCTGCATCTTTTGAGCGCAGTACTGAGCTTGAAAAGCGTTTCCAACCCCAGTTACAAGTAAAACTAGCTCAAATGTGCCTGGCTGCTGTTCACTGAAAAGCTCATTCTGGGTACATTTTTGGTATACATTTGCTTCTGCCGGGTCAGCTGAGCAGTGAATTTCTACTTAACTACCTCCTATCAGGAGAGACCTCAGGGCTGCATCTTTTGAGCGCAGTACTGAGCCTGAAAAGCGTTTCCAACCCCACTTACAAGTAAAACTAGCTAAAATGTGCCTGGCTGCTGTTCACTGAAAAGCTCATTCTGGGTACATTTTTGGTATACATTTGCTTCTGCCGGGTCAGCTGAGCAGTGAATTTCTACTTAACTACCTCCTATCAGGAGAGACCTCAGGGCTGCATCTTTTGAGCGCAGTACTGAGCCTGAAAAGCGTTTACAACCCCACTTACAAGTAAAACTAGCTAAAAAAATGTGCCTGGCTGCTGTTCACTGAAAAGCTCATTCTGGGTACATTTTTGGTATACATTTGCTTCTGCCGGGTCAGCTGAGCAGTGAATTTCTACTTAACTACCTCCTATCAGGAGAGACCTCAGGGCTGCATCTTTTGAGCGCAGTCTGAGCTGAAAAGCGTTTCCAACCCCAGTTACAAGTAAAACTAGCTCAAATGTGCCTGGCTGCTGTTCACTGAAAAGCTCATTCTGGGTACATTTTTGGTATACATTTGCTTCTGCCGGGTCAGCTGAGCAGTGAATTTCTACTTAACTACCTCCTATCAGGAGAGACCTCAGGGCTGCATCTTTTGAGCGCAGTACTGAGCTTGAAAAGCGTTTCCAACCCCAGTTACAAGTAAAACTAGCTCAAATGTGCCTGGCTGCTGTTCACTGAAAAGCTCATTCTGGGTACATTTTTGGTATACATTTGCTTCTGCCGGGTCAGCTGAGCAGTGAATTTCTACTTAACTACCTCCTATCAGGAGAGACCTCAGGGCTGCATCTTTTGAGCGCAGTACTGAGCCTGAAAAGCGTTTACAACCCCACTTACAAGTAAAACTAGCTAAAATGTGCCTGGCTGCTGTTCACTGAAAAGCTCATTCTGGTTACATTTTTGGTATACATTTGCTTCTGCCGGGTCAGCTGAGCAGTGAATTTCTACTTAACTACCTCCTATCAGGAGACCTCAGGGCTGCATCTTTTGAGCGCAGTACTGAGCCTGAAAAGCGTTTACAACCCCACTTACAAGTAAAACTAGCTAAAATGTGCCTGGCTGCTGTTCACTGAAAAGCTCATTCTGGGTACATTTTTGATACATTTGCTTCTGCCGGGTCAGCTGAGCAGTGAATTTCTACTTAACTATCTCCTATCAGGAGAGACCTCAGGGCTGCATCTTTTGTGCGCAGTACTGAGCCTGAAAAGCGTTTACAACCCCACTTACAAGTAAAACTAGCTAAAATGTGCCTGGCTGCTGTTCACTGAAAAGCTTATTCTGGGTACATTTTTGGTATACATTTGCTTCTGCCGGGTCAGCTGAGCAGTGAATTTCTACTTAACTACCTCCTATCAGGAGAGACCTCAGGGCTGCATCTTTTGAGTGCAGTACTGAGCCTAAAAAGCGTTTACAACCCCAGTTACAAGTAAAATTAGCTAAAATGTGCCTGGCTGCTGTTCACTGAAAAGCTTATTCTGGGTACATTTTTGGTATACATTTGCTTCTGCCGGGTCAGCTGAGCAGTGAATTTCTACTTAACTACCTCCTATCAGGAGAGACCTCAGGGCTGCATCTTTTCAGTGCAGTACTGAGCCTGAAAAGCGTTTACAACCCCACTTACAAGTAAAACTAGCTAAAATGTGCCTGGCTGCTGTTCACTGAAAAGCTCATTCTGGGTACATTTTTGGTATACATTTGCTTCTGCCGGGTCAGCTGAGCAGTGAATTTCTACTTAACTACCTCCTATCAGGAGAGACCTCAGGGCTGCATCTTTTGAGCGCAGTACTGAGCCTGAAAAGCGTTTCCAACCCCACTTACAAGTAAAACTAGCTAAAATGTGCCTGGCTGCTGTTCACTGAAAAGCTCATTCTGGGTACATTTTTGGTATACATTTGCTTCCGCCGGGTCAGCTGAGCAGTGAATTTCTACTTAACTATCTCCTATCAGGAGAGACCTCAGGGCTGCATCTTTTGAGGGCAGTACTGAGCCTGAAAAGCGTTTACAACCCCACTTACAAGTAAAACTAGCTAAAATGTGCCTGGCTGCTGTTCACTGAAAAGCTCATTCTGGGTACATTTTTGGTATACATTTGCTTCTGCCGGGTCAGCTGAGCAGTGAATTTCTACTTAACTACCTCCTATCAGGAGAGACCTCAGGGCTGCATCTTTTGAGCGCAGTACTGAGCCTGAAAAGCGTTTACAACCCCACTTACAAGTAAAACTAGCTAAAAAAATGTGCCTGGCTGCTGTTCACTGAAAAGCTCATTCTGGGTACATTTTTGGTATACATTTGCTTCTGCCGGGTCAGCTGAGCAGTGAATTTCTACTTAACTACCTCCTATCAGGAGAGACCTCAGGGCTGCATCTTTTGAGCGCAGTACTGAGCCTGAAAAGCGTTTACAACCCCACTTACAAGTAAAACTAGCTAAAATGTGCCTGGCTGCTGTTCACTGAAAAGCTCATTCTGGGTACATTTTTGGTATACATTTGCTTCTGCCGGGTCAGCTGAGCAGTGAATTTCTACTTAACTGCCTCCTATCAGGAGAGACCTCAGGCTGCATCTTTTGAGCGCAGTACTGAGCCTGAAAAGCGTTTCCAACCCCAGTTACAAGTAAAACTAGCTAAAATGTGCCTGGCTGCTGTTCACTGAAAAGCTCATTCTGCGTACATTTTTGGGATACATTTGCTTCTGCCGGGTCAGCTGAGCAGTGAATTTCTACTTAACTACCTCCTATCAGGAGAGACCTCAGTGCTGCATCTTTTGAGCGCAGTACTGAGCTTGAAAAGCGTTTCCAACCCCACTTACAAGTAAAACTAGCTAAAATGTGCCTGGCTGCTGTCACTGAAAAGCTCATTCTGGTACATTTTTGGTATACATTTGCTTCTGTCGGGTCAGCTGAGCAGTGAATTTCTACTTAACTACCTCCTATCCGGAGAGACCTCAGGGCTGCACTTTTGAGCGCAGTACTGAGCCTGAAAAGCGTTTCCAACCCCACTTACAAGAAAAACTAGCTAAAATGTGCCTGGCTGCTGTTCACTGAAAAGCTCATTCTGGGTACATTTTTGGTATACATTTGCTTCTGCCGGGTCAGCTGAGCAGTGAATTTCTACTAACTACCTCCTATCAGGAGAGACCTCAGGGCTGCATCTTTTGAGTGCAGTACTGAGCCTGAAAAGCGTTTACAACCCCACTTACAAGTAAAACTAGCTAAAATGTGCCTGGCTGCTGTTCACTGAAAAGCTCATTCTGGGTACATTTTTGGTATACATTTGATTCTGCCGGGTCAGCTGAGCACTGAATTTCTACTTAACTACGTCCTATCAGGAGAGACCTCAGGGCTACATCTTTTGAGCGCAGTACTGAGCCTGAAAAGCGTTTACAACCCCACTCACAAGTAAAACTAGCTAAAATGTGCCTGGCTGCTGTTCACTGAAAAGCTCATTCTGGGTACATTTTTGGTATACATTTGCTTCTGCCGGGTCTGCTGAGCCGTGAATTTCTACTTAACTGCCTCCTATCAGGAGAGACCTCAGGGCTGCATCTTTTGAGCGCAGTACTGAGCTTGAAAAGCGTTTCCAACCCCAGTTACAAGTAAAACTAGCTCAAATGTGCCTGGCTGCTGTTCACTGAAAAGCTCATTCTGGGTACATTTTTGGTATACATTTGCTTCTGCCGGGTCAGCTGAGCAGTGAATTTCTACTTAACTACCTCCTATCAGGAGAGACCTCAGGGCTGCATCTTTTGAGCGCAGTACTGAGCCTGAAAAGCGTTTACAACCCCACTTACAAGTAAAACTAGCTAAAATGTGCCTGGCTGCTGTTCACTGAAAAGCTCATTCTGGTTACATTTTTGGTATACATTTGCTTCTGCCGGGTCAGCTGAGCAGTGAATTTCTACTTAACTACCTCCTATCAGGAGACCTCAGGGCTGCATCTTTTGAGCGCAGTACTGAGCCTGAAAAGCGTTTACAACCCCACTTACAAGTAAAACTAGCTAAAATGTGCCTGGCTGCTGTTCACTGAAAAGCTCATTCTGGGTACATTTTTGGTATACATTTGCTTCTGCCGGGTCAGCTGAGCAGTGAATTTCTACTTAACTACCTCCTATCAGGAGAGACCTCAGGGCTGCATCTTTTGAGCGCAGTACTGAGCCTGAAAAGCGTTTACAACCCCACTTACAAGTAAAACTAGCTAAAAAAATGTGCCTGGCTGCTGTTCACTGAAAAGCTCATTCTGGGTACATTTTTGGTATACATTTGCTTCTGCCGGGTCAGCTGAGCAGTGAATTTCTACTTAACTACCTCCTATCAGGAGAGACCTCAGGGCTGCATCTTTTGAGCGCAGTACTGAGCCTGAAAAGCGTTTCCAACCCCACTTACAAGTAAAACTAGCTAAAATGTGCCTGGCTGCTGTCACTGAAAAGCTCATTCTGGTACATTTTTGGTATACATTTGCTTCTGTCGGGTCAGCTGAGCAGTGAATTTCTACTTAACTACCTCCTATCCGGAGAGACCTCAGGGCTGCACTTTTGAGCGCAGTACTGAGCCTGAAAAGCGTTTCCAACCCCACTTACAAGAAAAACTAGCTAAAATGTGCCTGGCTGCTGTTCACTGAAAAGCTCATTCTGGGTACATTTTTGGTATACATTTGCTTCCGCCGGGTCAGCTGAGCAGTGAATTTCTACTTAACTACCTCCTATCAGGAGAGACCTCAGGGCTGCATCTTTTGAGGGCAGTACTGAGCCTGAAAAGCGTTTACAACCCCACTTACAAGTAAAACTAGCTAAAATGTGCCTGGCTGCTGTTCACTGAAAAGCTCATTCTGGGTACATTTTTGGTATACATTTGCTTCTGCCGGGTCAGCTGAGCAGTGAATTTCTACTTAACTACCTCCTATCAGGAGAGACCTCAGGGCTGCATCTTTTGAGCGCAGTACTGAGCCTGAAAAGCGTTTACAACCCCACTTACAAGTAAAACTAGCTAAAAAAATGTGCCTGGCTGCTGTTCACTGAAAAGCTCATTCTGGGTACATTTTTGGTATACATTTGCTTCTGCCGGGTCAGCTGAGCAGTGAATTTCTACTTAACTACCTCCTATCAGGAGAGACCTCAGGGCTGCATCTTTTGAGCGCAGTCTGAGCTGAAAAGCGTTTCCAACCCCAGTTACAAGTAAAACTAGCTCAAATGTGCCTGGCTGCTGTTCACTGAAAAGCTCATTCTGGGTACATTTTTGGTATACATTTGCTTCTGCCGGGTCAGCTGAGCAGTGAATTTCTACTTAACTACCTCCTATCAGGAGAGACCTCAGGGCTGCATCTTTTGAGCGCAGTACTGAGCTTGAAAAGCGTTTCCAACCCCAGTTACAAGTAAAACTAGCTCAAATGTGCCTGGCTGCTGTTCACTGAAAAGCTCATTCTGGGTACATTTTTGGTATACATTTGCTTCTGCCGGGTCAGCTGAGCAGTGAATTTCTACTTAACTACCTCCTATCAGGAGAGACCTCAGGGCTGCATCTTTTAAGCGCAGTACTGAGCCTGAAAAGCGTTTACAACCCCACTTACAAGTAAAACTAGCTAAAATGTGCCTGGCTGCTGTTCACTGAAAAGCTCATTCTGGTTACATTTTTGGTATACATTTGCTTCTGCCGGGTCAGCTGAGCAGTGAATTTCTACTTAACTACCTCCTATCAGGAGACCTCAGGGCTGCATCTTTTGAGCGCAGTACTGAGCCTGAAAAGCGTTTACAACCCCACTTACAAGTAAAACTAGCTAAAATGTGCCTGGCTGCTGTTCACTGAAAAGCTCATTCTGGGTACATTTTTGATACATTTGCTTCTGCCGGGTCAGCTGAGCAGTGAATTTCTACTTAACTATCTCCTATCAGGAGAGACCTCAGGGCTGCATCTTTTGTGCGCAGTACTGAGCCTGAAAAGCGTTTACAACCCCACTTACAAGTAAAACTAGCTAAAATGTGCCTGGCTGCTGTTCACTGAAAAGCTTATTCTGGGTACATTTTTGGTATACATTTGCTTCTGCCGGGTCAGCTGAGCAGTGAATTTCTACTTAACTACCTCCTATCAGGAGAGACCTCAGGGCTGCATCTTTTGAGTGCAGTACTGAGCCTAAAAAGCGTTTACAACCCCAGTTACAAGTAAAATTAGCTAAAATGTGCCTGGCTGCTGTTCACTGAAAAGCTTATTCTGGGTACATTTTTGGTATACATTTGCTTCTGCCGGGTCAGCTGAGCAGTGAATTTCTACTTAACTACCTCCTATCAGGAGAGACCTCAGGGCTGCATCTTTTCAGTGCAGTACTGAGCCTGAAAAGCGTTTACAACCCCACTTACAAGTAAAACTAGCTAAAATGTGCCTGGCTGCTGTTCACTGAAAAGCTCATTCTGGGTACATTTTTGGTATACATTTGCTTCTGCCGGGTCAGCTGAGCAGTGAATTTCTACTTAACTACCTCCTATCAGGAGAGACCTCAGGGCTGCATCTTTTGAGCGCAGTACTGAGCCTGAAAAGCGTTTCCAACCCCACTTACAAGTAAAACTAGCTAAAATGTGCCTGGCTGCTGTTCACTGAAAAGCTCATTCTGGGTACATTTTTGGTATACATTTGCTTCCGCCGGGTCAGCTGAGCAGTGAATTTCTACTTAACTATCTCCTATCAGGAGAGACCTCAGGGCTGCATCTTTTGAGGGCAGTACTGAGCCTGAAAAGCGTTTACAACCCCACTTACAAGTAAAACTAGCTAAAATGTGCCTGGCTGCTGTTCACTGAAAAGCTCATTCTGGGTACATTTTTGGTATACATTTGCTTCTGCCGGGTCAGCTGAGCAGTGAATTTCTACTTAACTACCTCCTATCAGGAGAGACCTCAGGGCTGCATCTTTTGAGCGCAGTACTGAGCCTGAAAAGCGTTTACAACCCCACTTACAAGTAAAACTAGCTAAAAAAATGTGCCTGGCTGCTGTTCACTGAAAAGCTCATTCTGGGTACATTTTTGGTATACATTTGCTTCTGCCGGGTCAGCTGAGCAGTGAATTTCTACTTAACTACCTCCTATCAGGAGAGACCTCAGGGCTGCATCTTTTGAGCGCAGTACTGAGCCTGAAAAGCGTTTACAACCCCACTTACAAGTAAAACTAGCTAAAATGTGCCTGGCTGCTGTTCACTGAAAAGCTCATTCTGGGTACATTTTTGGTATACATTTGCTTCTGCCGGGTCAGCTGAGCAGTGAATTTCTACTTAACTGCCTCCTATCAGGAGAGACCTCAGGCTGCATCTTTTGAGCGCAGTACTGAGCCTGAAAAGCGTTTCCAACCCCAGTTACAAGTAAAACTAGCTAAAATGTGCCTGGCTGCTGTTCACTGAAAAGCTCATTCTGCGTACATTTTTGGGATACATTTGCTTCTGCCGGGTCAGCTGAGCAGTGAATTTCTACTTAACTACCTCCTATCAGGAGAGACCTCAGTGCTGCATCTTTTGAGCGCAGTACTGAGCTTGAAAAGCGTTTCCAACCCCACTTACAAGTAAAACTAGCTAAAATGTGCCTGGCTGCTGTCACTGAAAAGCTCATTCTGGTACATTTTTGGTATACATTTGCTTCTGTCGGGTCAGCTGAGCAGTGAATTTCTACTTAACTACCTCCTATCCGGAGAGACCTCAGGGCTGCACTTTTGAGCGCAGTACTGAGCCTGAAAAGCGTTTCCAACCCCACTTACAAGAAAAACTAGCTAAAATGTGCCTGGCTGCTGTTCACTGAAAAGCTCATTCTGGGTACATTTTTGGTATACATTTGCTTCTGCCGGGTCAGCTGAGCAGTGAATTTCTACTAACTACCTCCTATCAGGAGAGACCTCAGGGCTGCATCTTTTGAGTGCAGTACTGAGCCTGAAAAGCGTTTACAACCCCACTTACAAGTAAAACTAGCTAAAATGTGCCTGGCTGCTGTTCACTGAAAAGCTCATTCTGGGTACATTTTTGGTATACATTTGATTCTGCCGGGTCAGCTGAGCACTGAATTTCTACTTAACTACGTCCTATCAGGAGAGACCTCAGGGCTACATCTTTTGAGCGCAGTACTGAGCCTGAAAAGCGTTTACAACCCCACTCACAAGTAAAACTAGCTAAAATGTGCCTGGCTGCTGTTCACTGAAAAGCTCATTCTGGGTACATTTTTGGTATACATTTGCTTCTGCCGGGTCTGCTGAGCCGTGAATTTCTACTTAACTGCCTCCTATCAGGAGAGACCTCAGGGCTGCATCTTTTGAGCGCAGTACTGAGCTTGAAAAGCGTTTCCAACCCCAGTTACAAGTAAAACTAGCTCAAATGTGCCTGGCTGCTGTTCACTGAAAAGCTCATTCTGGGTACATTTTTGGTATACATTTGCTTCTGCCGGGTCAGCTGAGCAGTGAATTTCTACTTAACTACCTCCTATCAGGAGAGACCTCAGGGCTGCATCTTTTGAGCGCAGTACTGAGCCTGAAAAGCGTTTACAACCCCACTTACAAGTAAAACTAGCTAAAATGTGCCTGGCTGCTGTTCACTGAAAAGCTCATTCTGGTTACATTTTTGGTATACATTTGCTTCTGCCGGGTCAGCTGAGCAGTGAATTTCTACTTAACTACCTCCTATCAGGAGACCTCAGGGCTGCATCTTTTGAGCGCAGTACTGAGCCTGAAAAGCGTTTACAACCCCACTTACAAGTAAAACTAGCTAAAATGTGCCTGGCTGCTGTTCACTGAAAAGCTCATTCTGGGTACATTTTTGGTATACATTTGCTTCTGCCGGGTCAGCTGAGCAGTGAATTTCTACTTAACTACCTCCTATCAGGAGAGACCTCAGGGCTGCATCTTTTGAGCGCAGTACTGAGCCTGAAAAGCGTTTACAACCCCACTTACAAGTAAAACTAGCTAAAAAAATGTGCCTGGCTGCTGTTCACTGAAAAGCTCATTCTGGGTACATTTTTGGTATACATTTGCTTCTGCCGGGTCAGCTGAGCAGTGAATTTCTACTTAACTACCTCCTATCAGGAGAGACCTCAGGGCTGCATCTTTTGAGCGCAGTACTGAGCCTGAAAAGCGTTTCCAACCCCACTTACAAGTAAAACTAGCTAAAATGTGCCTGGCTGCTGTCACTGAAAAGCTCATTCTGGTACATTTTTGGTATACATTTGCTTCTGTCGGGTCAGCTGAGCAGTGAATTTCTACTTAACTACCTCCTATCCGGAGAGACCTCAGGGCTGCACTTTTGAGCGCAGTACTGAGCCTGAAAAGCGTTTCCAACCCCACTTACAAGAAAAACTAGCTAAAATGTGCCTGGCTGCTGTTCACTGAAAAGCTCATTCTGGGTACATTTTTGGTATACATTTGCTTCCGCCGGGTCAGCTGAGCAGTGAATTTCTACTTAACTACCTCCTATCAGGAGAGACCTCAGGGCTGCATCTTTTGAGGGCAGTACTGAGCCTGAAAAGCGTTTACAACCCCACTTACAAGTAAAACTAGCTAAAATGTGCCTGGCTGCTGTTCACTGAAAAGCTCATTCTGGGTACATTTTTGGTATACATTTGCTTCTGCCGGGTCAGCTGAGCAGTGAATTTCTACTTAACTACCTCCTATCAGGAGAGACCTCAGGGCTGCATCTTTTGAGCGCAGTACTGAGCCTGAAAAGCGTTTACAACCCCACTTACAAGTAAAACTAGCTAAAAAAATGTGCCTGGCTGCTGTTCACTGAAAAGCTCATTCTGGGTACATTTTTGGTATACATTTGCTTCTGCCGGGTCAGCTGAGCAGTGAATTTCTACTTAACTACCTCCTATCAGGAGAGACCTCAGGGCTGCATCTTTTGAGCGCAGTCTGAGCTGAAAAGCGTTTCCAACCCCAGTTACAAGTAAAACTAGCTCAAATGTGCCTGGCTGCTGTTCACTGAAAAGCTCATTCTGGGTACATTTTTGGTATACATTTGCTTCTGCCGGGTCAGCTGAGCAGTGAATTTCTACTTAACTACCTCCTATCAGGAGAGACCTCAGGGCTGCATCTTTTGAGCGCAGTACTGAGCTTGAAAAGCGTTTCCAACCCCAGTTACAAGTAAAACTAGCTCAAATGTGCCTGGCTGCTGTTCACTGAAAAGCTCATTCTGGGTACATTTTTGGTATACATTTGCTTCTGCCGGGTCAGCTGAGCAGTGAATTTCTACTTAACTACCTCCTATCAGGAGAGACCTCAGGGCTGCATCTTTTAAGCGCAGTACTGAGCCTGAAAAGCGTTTACAACCCCACTTACAAGTAAAACTAGCTAAAATGTGCCTGGCTGCTGTTCACTGAAAAGCTCATTCTGGTTACATTTTTGGTATACATTTGCTTCTGCCGGGTCAGCTGAGCAGTGAATTTCTACTTAACTACCTCCTATCAGGAGACCTCAGGGCTGCATCTTTTGAGCGCAGTACTGAGCCTGAAAAGCGTTTACAACCCCACTTACAAGTAAAACTAGCTAAAATGTGCCTGGCTGCTGTTCACTGAAAAGCTCATTCTGGGTACATTTTTGATACATTTGCTTCTGCCGGGTCAGCTGAGCAGTGAATTTCTACTTAACTATCTCCTATCAGGAGAGACCTCAGGGCTGCATCTTTTGTGCGCAGTACTGAGCCTGAAAAGCGTTTACAACCCCACTTACAAGTAAAACTAGCTAAAATGTGCCTGGCTGCTGTTCACTGAAAAGCTTATTCTGGGTACATTTTTGGTATACATTTGCTTCTGCCGGGTCAGCTGAGCAGTGAATTTCTACTTAACTACCTCCTATCAGGAGAGACCTCAGGGCTACATCTTTTGAGTGCAGTACTGAGCCTAAAAAGCGTTTACAACCCCAGTTACAAGTAAAATTAGCTAAAATGTGCCTGGCTGCTGTTCACTGAAAAGCTTATTCTGGGTACATTTTTGGTATACATTTGCTTCTGCCGGGTCAGCTGAGCAGTGAATTTCTACTTAACTACCTCCTATCAGGAGAGACCTCAGGGCTGCATCTTTTCAGTGCAGTACTGAGCCTGAAAAGCGTTTACAACCCCACTTACAAGTAAAACTAGCTAAAATGTGCCTGGCTGCTGTTCACTGAAAAGCTCATTCTGGGTACATTTTTGGTATACATTTGCTTCTGCCGGGTCAGCTGAGCAGTGAATTTCTACTTAACTACCTCCTATCAGGAGAGACCTCAGGGCTGCATCTTTTGAGCGCAGTACTGAGCCTGAAAAGCGTTTCCAACCCCACTTACAAGTAAAACTAGCTAAAATGTGCCTGGCTGCTGTTCACTGAAAAGCTCATTCTGGGTACATTTTTGGTATACATTTGCTTCCGCCGGGTCAGCTGAGCAGTGAATTTCTACTTAACTATCTCCTATCAGGAGAGACCTCAGGGCTGCATCTTTTGAGGGCAGTACTGAGCCTGAAAAGCGTTTACAACCCCACTTACAAGTAAAACTAGCTAAAATGTGCCTGGCTGCTGTTCACTGAAAAGCTCATTCTGGGTACATTTTTGGTATACATTTGCTTCTGCCGGGTCAGCTGAGCAGTGAATTTCTACTTAACTACCTCCTATCAGGAGAGACCTCAGGGCTGCATCTTTTGAGCGCAGTACTGAGCCTGAAAAGCGTTTACAACCCCACTTACAAGTAAAACTAGCTAAAAAAATGTGCCTGGCTGCTGTTCACTGAAAAGCTCATTCTGGGTACATTTTTGGTATACATTTGCTTCTGCCGGGTCAGCTGAGCAGTGAATTTCTACTTAACTACCTCCTATCAGGAGAGACCTCAGGGCTGCATCTTTTGAGCGCAGTACTGAGCCTGAAAAGCGTTTACAACCCCACTTACAAGTAAAACTAGCTAAAATGTGCCTGGCTGCTGTTCACTGAAAAGCTCATTCTGGGTACATTTTTGGTATACATTTGCTTCTGCCGGGTCAGCTGAGCAGTGAATTTCTACTTAACTGCCTCCTATCAGGAGAGACCTCAGGCTGCATCTTTTGAGCGCAGTACTGAGCCTGAAAAGCGTTTCCAACCCCAGTTACAAGTAAAACTAGCTAAAATGTGCCTGGCTGCTGTTCACTGAAAAGCTCATTCTGCGTACATTTTTGGGATACATTTGCTTCTGCCGGGTCAGCTGAGCAGTGAATTTCTACTTAACTACCTCCTATCAGGAGAGACCTCAGTGCTGCATCTTTTGAGCGCAGTACTGAGCTTGAAAAGCGTTTCCAACCCCACTTACAAGTAAAACTAGCTAAAATGTGCCTGGCTGCTGTCACTGAAAAGCTCATTCTGGTACATTTTTGGTATACATTTGCTTCTGTCGGGTCAGCTGAGCAGTGAATTTCTACTTAACTACCTCCTATCCGGAGAGACCTCAGGGCTGCACTTTTGAGCGCAGTACTGAGCCTGAAAAGCGTTTCCAACCCCACTTACAAGAAAAACTAGCTAAAATGTGCCTGGCTGCTGTTCACTGAAAAGCTCATTCTGGGTACATTTTTGGTATACATTTGCTTCTGCCGGGTCAGCTGAGCAGTGAATTTCTACTAACTACCTCCTATCAGGAGAGACCTCAGGGCTGCATCTTTTGAGTGCAGTACTGAGCCTGAAAAGCGTTTACAACCCCACTTACAAGTAAAACTAGCTAAAATGTGCCTGGCTGCTGTTCACTGAAAAGCTCATTCTGGGTACATTTTTGGTATACATTTGATTCTGCCGGGTCAGCTGAGCACTGAATTTCTACTTAACTACGTCCTATCAGGAGAGACCTCAGGGCTACATCTTTTGAGCGCAGTACTGAGCCTGAAAAGCGTTTACAACCCCACTCACAAGTAAAACTAGCTAAAATGTGCCTGGCTGCTGTTCACTGAAAAGCTCATTCTGGGTACATTTTTGGTATACATTTGCTTCTGCCGGGTCTGCTGAGCCGTGAATTTCTACTTAACTGCCTCCTATCAGGAGAGACCTCAGGGCTGCATCTTTTGAGCGCAGTACTGAGCTTGAAAAGCGTTTCCAACCCCAGTTACAAGTAAAACTAGCTCAAATGTGCCTGGCTGCTGTTCACTGAAAAGCTCATTCTGGGTACATTTTTGGTATACATTTGCTTCTGCCGGGTCAGCTGAGCAGTGAATTTCTACTTAACTACCTCCTATCAGGAGAGACCTCAGGGCTGCATCTTTTGAGCGCAGTACTGAGCCTGAAAAGCGTTTACAACCCCACTTACAAGTAAAACTAGCTAAAATGTGCCTGGCTGCTGTTCACTGAAAAGCTCATTCTGGTTACATTTTTGGTATACATTTGCTTCTGCCGGGTCAGCTGAGCAGTGAATTTCTACTTAACTACCTCCTATCAGGAGACCTCAGGGCTGCATCTTTTGAGCGCAGTACTGAGCCTGAAAAGCGTTTACAACCCCACTTACAAGTAAAACTAGCTAAAATGTGCCTGGCTGCTGTTCACTGAAAAGCTCATTCTGGGTACATTTTTGGTATACATTTGCTTCTGCCGGGTCAGCTGAGCAGTGAATTTCTACTTAACTACCTCCTATCAGGAGAGACCTCAGGGCTGCATCTTTTGAGCGCAGTACTGAGCCTGAAAAGCGTTTACAACCCCACTTACAAGTAAAACTAGCTAAAAAAATGTGCCTGGCTGCTGTTCACTGAAAAGCTCATTCTGGGTACATTTTTGGTATACATTTGCTTCTGCCGGGTCAGCTGAGCAGTGAATTTCTACTTAACTACCTCCTATCAGGAGAGACCTCAGGGCTGCATCTTTTGAGCGCAGTACTGAGCCTGAAAAGCGTTTCCAACCCCACTTACAAGTAAAACTAGCTAAAATGTGCCTGGCTGCTGTCACTGAAAAGCTCATTCTGGTACATTTTTGGTATACATTTGCTTCTGTCGGGTCAGCTGAGCAGTGAATTTCTACTTAACTACCTCCTATCCGGAGAGACCTCAGGGCTGCACTTTTGAGCGCAGTACTGAGCCTGAAAAGCGTTTCCAACCCCACTTACAAGAAAAACTAGCTAAAATGTGCCTGGCTGCTGTTCACTGAAAAGCTCATTCTGGGTACATTTTTGGTATACATTTGCTTCTGCCGGGTCAGCTGAGCAGTGAATTTCTACTAACTACCTCCTATCAGGAGAGACCTCAGGGCTGCATCTTTTGAGTGCAGTACTGAGCCTGAAAAGCGTTTACAACCCCACTTACAAGTAAAACTAGCTAAAATGTGCCTGGCTGCTGTTCACTGAAAAGCTCATTCTGGGTACATTTTTGGTATACATTTGATTCTGCCGGGTCAGCTGAGCACTGAATTTCTACTTAACTACGTCCTATCAGGAGAGACCTCAGTGCTGCATCTTTTGAGCGCAGTACTGAGCCTGAAAAGCGTTTACAACCCCACTCACAAGTAAAACTAGCTAAAATGTGCCTGGCTGATGTTCACTGAAAAGCTCATTCTGGGTACATTTTTAGTATACATTTGCTTCTGCCGGGTCAGCTGAGCAGTGAATTTCTACTTAACTATCTCCTATCAGGAGAGACCTCAGGGCTACATCTTTTGAGCGCAGTACTGAGCCTGAAAAGCGTTTACAACCCCACTTACAAGTAAAACTAGCTAAAATGTGCCTGGCTGCTGTTCACTGAAAAGCTCATTCTGGGTACATTTTTGGTATACATTTGCTTCTGCCGGGTCTGCTGAGCAGTGAATTTCTACTTAACTGCCTCCTATCAGGAGAGACCTCAGGGCTGCATCTTTTGAGCGCAGTACTGAGCTTGAAAAGCGTTTCCAACCCCAGTTACAAGTAAAACTAGCTCAAATGTGCCTGGCTGCTGTTCACTGAAAAGCTCATTCTGGGTACATTTTTGGTATACATTTGCTTCTGCCGGGTCAGCTGAGCAGTGAATTTCTACTTAACTACCTCCTATCAGGAGAGACCTCAGGGCTGCATCTTTTGAGCGCAGTACTGAGCCTGAAAAGCGTTTACAACCCCACTTACAAGTAAAACTAGCTAAAATGTGCCTGGCTGCTGCTCACTGAAAAGCTCATTCTGGGTACATTTTTGGTATACATTTGCTTCTGCCGGGTCAGCTGAGCAGTGAATTTCTACTTAACTACCTCCTATCAGGAGAGACCTCAGGGCTGCATCTTTTGAGCGCAGTACTGAGCCTGAAAAGCGTTTACAACCCCACTTACAAGTAGAACTAGCTAAAATGTGCCTGGCTGCTGTTCACTGAAAAGCTCATTCTGGGTACATTTTTGGTATACATTTGCTTCTGCCGGGTCAGCTGAGCAGTGAATTTCTACTTAACTACCTCCTATCAGGAGAGACCTCAGGGCTGCATCTTTTGAGCGCAGTACTGAGCTTGAAAAGCGTTTCCAACCCCAGTTACAAGTAAAACTAGCTCAAATGTGCCTGGCTGCTGTTCACTGAAAAGCTCATTCTGGTACATTTTTGGTATACATTTGCTTCTGCCGGGTCAGCTGAGCAGTGAATTTCTACTTAACTACCTCCTATCAGGAGAGACCTCAGGGCTGCATCTTTTCAGTGCAGTACTGAGCCTGAAAAGCGTTTACAACCCCACTTACAAGTAAAACTAGCTAAAATGTGCCTGGCTGCTGTTCACTGAAAAGCTCATTCTGGGTACATTTTTGGTATACATTTGCTTCTGCCGGGTCAGCTGAGCAGTGAATTTCTACTTAACTACCTCCTATCAGGAGAGACCTCAGGGCTGCATCTTTTGAGCGCAGTACTGAGCCTGAAAAGCGTTTACAACCCCACTTACAAGTAGAACTAGCTAAAATGTGCCTGGCTGCTGTTCACTGAAAAGCTCATTCTGGGTACATTTTTGGTATACATTTGCTTCTGCTGGGTCAGCTGAGCAGTGAATTTCTACTTAACTACCTCCTATCAGGAGAGACCTCAGGGCTGCATCTTTTGAGCGCAGTACTGAGCTTGAAAAGCGTTTCCAACCCCAGTTACAAGTAAAACTAGCTCAAATGTGCCTGGCTGCTGTTCACTGAAAAGCTCATTCTGGGTACATTTTTGGTATACATTTGCTTCTGCCGGGTCAGCTGAGCAGTGAATTTCTACTTAACTACCTCCTATCAGGAGAGACCTCAGGGCTGCATCTTTTGAGCGCAGTACTGAGCCTGAAAAGCGTTTCCAACCCCACTTACAAGTAAAACTAGCTAAAATGTGCCTGGCTGCTGTTCACTGAAAAGCTCATTCTGGGTACATTTTTGGTATACATTTGCTTCCGCCGGGTCAGCTGAGCAGTGAATTTCTACTTAACTATCTCCTATCAGGAGAGACCTCAGGGCTGCATCTTTTGAGGGCAGTACTGAGCCTGAAAAGCGTTTACAACCCCACTTACAAGTAAAACTAGCTAAAATGTGCCTGGCTGCTGTTCACTGAAAAGCTCATTCTGGGTACATTTTTGGTATACATTTGCTTCTGCCGGGTCAGCTGAGCAGTGAATTTCTACTTAACTACCTCCTATCAGGAGAGACCTCAGGGCTGCATCTTTTGAGCGCAGTACTGAGCCTGAAAAGCGTTTACAACCCCACTTACAAGTAAAACTAGCTAAAAAAATGTGCCTGGCTGCTGTTCACTGAAAAGCTCATTCTGGGTACATTTTTGGTATACATTTGCTTCTGCCGGGTCAGCTGAGCAGTGAATTTCTACTTAACTACCTCCTATCAGGAGAGACCTCAGGGCTGCATCTTTTGAGCGCAGTACTGAGCCTGAAAAGCGTTTACAACCCCACTTACAAGTAAAACTAGCTAAAATGTGCCTGGCTGCTGTTCACTGAAAAGCTCATTCTGGGTACATTTTTGGTATACATTTGCTTCTGCCGGGTCAGCTGAGCAGTGAATTTCTACTTAACTGCCTCCTATCAGGAGAGACCTCAGGCTGCATCTTTTGAGCGCAGTACTGAGCCTGAAAAGCGTTTCCAACCCCAGTTACAAGTAAAACTAGCTAAAATGTGCCTGGCTGCTGTTCACTGAAAAGCTCATTCTGCGTACATTTTTGGTATACATTTGCTTCTGCCGGGTCAGCTGAGCAGTGAATTTCTACTTAACTACCTCCTATCAGGAGAGACCTCAGTGCTGCATCTTTTGAGCGCAGTACTGAGCCTGAAAAGCGTTTCCAACCCCACTTACAAGTAAAACTAGCTAAAATGTGCCTGGCTGCTGTCACTGAAAAGCTCATTCTGGTACATTTTTGGTATACATTTGCTTCTGTCGGGTCAGCTGAGCAGTGAATTTCTACTTAACTACCTCCTATCAGGAGAGACCTCAGGGCTGCATCTTTTCAGTGCAGTACTGAGCCTGAAAAGCGTTTACAACCCCACTTACAAGTAAAACTAGCTAAAATGTGCCTGGCTGCTGTTCACTGAAAAGCTCATTCTGGGTACATTTTTGGTATACATTTGCTTCTGCCGGGTCAGCTGAGCAGTGAATTTCTACTTAACTACCTCCTATCAGGAGAGACCTCAGGGCTGCATCTTTTGAGCGCAGTACTGAGCCTGAAAAGCGTTTACAACCCCACTTACAAGTAGAACTAGCTAAAATGTGCCTGGCTGCTGTTCACTGAAAAGCTCATTCTGGGTACATTTTTGGTATACATTTGCTTCTGCCGGGTCAGCTGAGCAGTGAATTTCTACTTAACTACCTCCTATCAGGAGAGACCTCAGGGCTGCATCTTTTGAGCGCAGTACTGAGCCTGAAAAGCGTTTCCAACCCCACTTACAAGTAAAACTAGCTAAAATGTGCCTGGCTGCTGTTCACTGAAAAGCTCATTCTGGGTACATTTTTGGTATACATTTGCTTCTGCCGGGTCAGCTGAGCAGTGAATTTCTACTTAACTATCTCCTATCAGGAGAGACCTCAGGGCTGCATCTTTTGAGCGCAGTACTGAGCCTGAAAAGCGTTTCCAACCCCACTTACAAGTAAAACTAGCTAAAATGTGCCTGGCTGCTGTTCACTGAAAAGCTCATTCTGGGTACATTTTTGGTATACATTTGCTTCTGCCGGGTCAGCTGAGCAGTGAATTTCTACTTAACTACCTCCTATCAGGAGAGACCTCAGGGCTGCATCTTTTGAGCGCAGTACTGAGCTTGAAAAGCGTTTCCAACCCCAGTTACAAGTAAAACTAGCTCAAATGTGCCTGGCTGCTGTTCACTGAAAAGCTCATTCTGGGTACATTTTTGGTATACATTTGCTTCTGCCGGGTCAGCTGAGCAGTGAATTTCTACTTAACTACCTCCTATCAGGAGAGACCTCAGGGCTGCATCTTTTGAGCGCAGTACTGAGCCTGAAAAGCGTTTCCAACCCCACTTACAAGTAAAACTAGCTAAAATGTGCCTGGCTGCTGTTCACTGAAAAGCTCATTCTGGGTACATTTTTGGTATACATTTGCTTCCGCCGGGTCAGCTGAGCAGTGAATTTCTACTTAACTACCTCCTATCAGGAGAGACCTCAGGGCTGCATCTTTTGAGCGCAGTACTGAGCCTAAAAAGCGTTTACAACCCCAGTTACAAGTAAAACTAGCTAAAATGTGCCTGGCTGCTGTTCACTGAAAAGCTTATTCTGGGTACATTTTTGGTATACATTTGCTTCTGCCGGGTCAGCTGAGCAGTGAATTTCTACTTAACTATCTCCTATCAGGAGAGACCTCAGGGCTGCATCTTTTGAGGGCAGTACTGAGCCTGAAAAGCGTTTACAACCCCACTTACAAGTAAAACTAGCTAAAATGTGCCTGGCTGCTGTTCACTGAAAAGCTCATTCTGGGTACATTTTTGGTATACATTTGCTTCTGCCGGGTCAGCTGAGCAGTGAATTTCTACTTAACTGCCTCCTATCAGGAGAGACCTCAGGCTGCATCTTTTGAGCGCAGTACTGAGCCTGAAAAGCGTTTCCAACCCCAGTTACAAGTAAAACTAGCTAAAATGTGCCTGGCTGCTGTTCACTGAAAAGCTCATTCTGCGTACATTTTTGGTATACATTTGCTTCTGCCGGGTCAGCTGAGCAGTGAATTTCTACTTAACTACCTCCTATCAGGAGAGACCTCAGGGCTGCATCTTTTCAGTGCAGTACTGAGCCTGAAAAGCGTTTACAACCCCACTTACAAGTAAAACTAGCTAAAATGTGCCTGGCTGCTGTTCACTGAAAAGCTCATTCTGGGTACATTTTTGGTATACATTTGCTTCTGCCGGGTCAGCTGAGCAGTGAATTTCTACTTAACTACCTCCTATCAGGAGAGACCTCAGGGCTGCATCTTTTGAGCGCAGTACTGAGCCTGAAAAGCGTTTACAACCCCACTTACAAGTAGAACTAGCTAAAATGTGCCTGGCTGCTGTTCACTGAAAAGCTCATTCTGGGTACATTTTTGGTATACATTTGCTTCTGCCGGGTCAGCTGAGCAGTGAATTTCTACTTAACTACCTCCTATCAGGAGAGACCTCAGGGCTGCATCTTTTGAGCGCAGTACTGAGCTTGAAAAGCGTTTCCAACCCCAGTTACAAGTAAAACTAGCTCAAATGTGCCTGGCTGCTGTTCACTGAAAAGCTCATTCTGGGTACATTTTTGGTATACATTTGCTTCTGCCGGGTCAGCTGAGCAGTGAATTTCTACTTAACTACCTCCTATCAGGAGAGACCTCAGGGCTGCATCTTTTGAGCGCAGTACTGAGCCTGAAAAGCGTTTCCAACCCCACTTACAAGTAAAACTAGCTAAAATGTGCCTGGCTGCTGTTCACTGAAAAGCTCATTCTGGGTACATTTTTGGTATACATTTGCTTCTGCCGGGTCAGCTGAGCAGTGAATTTCTACTTAACTATCTCCTATCAGGAGAGACCTCAGGGCTGCATCTTTTGAGCGCAGTACTGAGCCTGAAAAGCGTTTCCAACCCCACTTACAAGTAAAACTAGCTAAAATGTGCCTGGCTGCTGTTCACTGAAAAGCTCATTCTGGGTACATTTTTGGTATACATTTGCTTCTGCCGGGTCAGCTGAGCAGTGAATTTCTACTTAACTACCTCCTATCAGGAGAGACCTCAGGGCTGCATCTTTTGAGCGCAGTACTGAGCTTGAAAAGCGTTTCCAACCCCAGTTACAAGTAAAACTAGCTCAAATGTGCCTGGCTGCTGTTCACTGAAAAGCTCATTCTGGGTACATTTTTGGTATACATTTGCTTCTGCCGGGTCAGCTGAGCAGTGAATTTCTACTTAACTACCTCCTATCAGGAGAGACCTCAGGGCTGCATCTTTTGAGCGCAGTACTGAGCCTGAAAAGCGTTTCCAACCCCACTTACAAGTAAAACTAGCTAAAATGTGCCTGGCTGCTGTTCACTGAAAAGCTCATTCTGGGTACATTTTTGGTATACATTTGCTTCCGCCGGGTCAGCTGAGCAGTGAATTTCTACTTAACTACCTCCTATCAGGAGAGACCTCAGGGCTGCATCTTTTGAGCGCAGTACTGAGCCTAAAAAGCGTTTACAACCCCAGTTACAAGTAAAACTAGCTAAAATGTGCCTGGCTGCTGTTCACTGAAAAGCTTATTCTGGGTACATTTTTGGTATACATTTGCTTCTGCCGGGTCAGCTGAGCAGTGAATTTCTACTTAACTATCTCCTATCAGGAGAGACCTCAGGGCTGCATCTTTTGAGGGCAGTACTGAGCCTGAAAAGCGTTTACAACCCCACTTACAAGTAAAACTAGCTAAAATGTGCCTGGCTGCTGTTCACTGAAAAGCTCATTCTGGGTACATTTTTGGTATACATTTGCTTCTGCCGGGTCAGCTGAGCAGTGAATTTCTACTTAACTGCCTCCTATCAGGAGAGACCTCAGGCTGCATCTTTTGAGCGCAGTACTGAGCCTGAAAAGCGTTTCCAACCCCAGTTACAAGTAAAACTAGCTAAAATGTGCCTGGCTGCTGTTCACTGAAAAGCTCATTCTGCGTACATTTTTGGTATACATTTGCTTCTGCCGGGTCAGCTGAGCAGTGAATTTCTACTTAACTACCTCCTATCAGGAGAGACCTCAGGGCTGCATCTTTTCAGTGCAGTACTGAGCCTGAAAAGCGTTTACAACCCCACTTACAAGTAAAACTAGCTAAAATGTGCCTGGCTGCTGTTCACTGAAAAGCTCATTCTGGGTACATTTTTGGTATACATTTGCTTCTGCCGGGTCAGCTGAGCAGTGAATTTCTACTTAACTACCTCCTATCAGGAGAGACCTCAGGGCTGCATCTTTTGAGCGCAGTACTGAGCCTGAAAAGCGTTTACAACCCCACTTACAAGTAGAACTAGCTAAAATGTGCCTGGCTGCTGTTCACTGAAAAGCTCATTCTGGGTACATTTTTGGTATACATTTGCTTCTGCCGGGTCAGCTGAGCAGTGAATTTCTACTTAACTACCTCCTATCAGGAGAGACCTCAGGGCTGCATCTTTTGAGCGCAGTACTGAGCTTGAAAAGCGTTTCCAACCCCAGTTACAAGTAAAACTAGCTCAAATGTGCCTGGCTGCTGTTCACTGAAAAGCTCATTCTGGGTACATTTTTGGTATACATTTGCTTCTGCCGGGTCAGCTGAGCAGTGAATTTCTACTTAACTACCTCCTATCAGGAGAGACCTCAGGGCTGCATCTTTTGAGCGCAGTACTGAGCCTGAAAAGCGTTTCCAACCCCACTTACAAGTAAAACTAGCTAAAATGTGCCTGGCTGCTGTTCACTGAAAAGCTCATTCTGGGTACATTTTTGGTATACATTTGCTTCTGCCGGGTCAGCTGAGCAGTGAATTTCTACTTAACTATCTCCTATCAGGAGAGACCTCAGGGCTGCATCTTTTGAGCGCAGTACTGAGCCTGAAAAGCGTTTCCAACCCCACTTACAAGTAAAACTAGCTAAAATGTGCCTGGCTGCTGTTCACTGAAAAGCTCATTCTGGGTACATTTTTGGTATACATTTGCTTCTGCCGGGTCAGCTGAGCAGTGAATTTCTACTTAACTACCTCCTATCAGGAGAGACCTCAGGGCTGCATCTTTTGAGCGCAGTACTGAGCTTGAAAAGCGTTTCCAACCCCAGTTACAAGTAAAACTAGCTCAAATGTGCCTGGCTGCTGTTCACTGAAAAGCTCATTCTGGGTACATTTTTGGTATACATTTGCTTCTGCCGGGTCAGCTGAGCAGTGAATTTCTACTTAACTACCTCCTATCAGGAGAGACCTCAGGGCTGCATCTTTTGAGCGCAGTACTGAGCCTGAAAAGCGTTTCCAACCCCACTTACAAGTAAAACTAGCTAAAATGTGCCTGGCTGCTGTTCACTGAAAAGCTCATTCTGGGTACATTTTTGGTATACATTTGCTTCCGCCGGGTCAGCTGAGCAGTGAATTTCTACTTAACTACCTCCTATCAGGAGAGACCTCAGGGCTGCATCTTTTGAGCGCAGTACTGAGCCTAAAAAGCGTTTACAACCCCAGTTACAAGTAAAACTAGCTAAAATGTGCCTGGCTGCTGTTCACTGAAAAGCTTATTCTGGGTACATTTTTGGTATACATTTGCTTCTGCCGGGTCAGCTGAGCAGTGAATTTCTACTTAACTATCTCCTATCAGGAGAGACCTCAGGGCTGCATCTTTTGAGGGCAGTACTGAGCCTGAAAAGCGTTTACAACCCCACTTACAAGTAAAACTAGCTAAAATGTGCCTGGCTGCTGTTCACTGAAAAGCTCATTCTGGGTACATTTTTGGTATACATTTGCTTCTGCCGGGTCAGCTGAGCAGTGAATTTCTACTTAACTACCTCCTATCAGGAGAGACCTCAGGGCTGCATCTTTTGAGCGCAGTACTGAGCCTGAAAAGCGTTTACAACCCCACTTACAAGTAAAACTAGCTAAAAAAATGTGCCTGGCTGCTGTTCACTGAAAAGCTCATTCTGGGTACATTTTTGGTATACATTTGCTTCTGCCGGGTCAGCTGAGCAGTGAATTTCTACTTAACTACCTCCTATCAGGAGAGACCTCAGGGCTGCATCTTTTGAGCGCAGTACTGAGCTGAAAAGCGTTTCCAACCCCAGTTACAAGTAAAACTAGCTCAAATGTGCCTGGCTGCTGTTCACTGAAAAGCTCATTCTGGGTACATTTTTGGTATACATTTGCTTCTGCCGGGTCAGCTGAGCAGTGAATTTCTACTTAACTACCTCCTATCAGGAGAGACCTCAGGGCTGCATCTTTTGAGCGCAGTACTGAGCTTGAAAAGCGTTTCCAACCCCAGTTACAAGTAAAACTAGCTCAAATGTGCCTGGCTGCTGTTCACTGAAAAGCTCATTCTGGGTACATTTTTGGTATACATTTGCTTCTGCCGGGTCAGCTGAGCAGTGAATTTCTACTTAACTACCTCCTATCAGGAGAGACCTCAGGGCTGCATCTTTTGAGCGCAGTACTGAGCCTGAAAAGCGTTTACAACCCCACTTACAAGTAAAACTAGCTAAAATGTGCCTGGCTGCTGTTCACTGAAAAGCTCATTCTGGTTACATTTTTGGTATACATTTGCTTCTGCCGGGTCAGCTGAGCAGTGAATTTCTACTTAACTACCTCCTATCAGGAGACCTCAGGGCTGCATCTTTTGAGCGCAGTACTGAGCCTGAAAAGCGTTTACAACCCCACTTACAAGTAAAACTAGCTAAAATGTGCCTGGCTGCTGTTCACTGAAAAGCTCATTCTGGGTACATTTTTGATACATTTGCTTCTGCCGGGTCAGCTGAGCAGTGAATTTCTACTTAACTATCTCCTATCAGGAGAGACCTCAGGGCTGCATCTTTTGTGCGCAGTACTGAGCCTGAAAAGCGTTTACAACCCCACTTACAAGTAAAACTAGCTAAAATGTGCCTGGCTGCTGTTCACTGAAAAGCTTATTCTGGGTACATTTTTGGTATACATTTGCTTCTGCCGGGTCAGCTGAGCAGTGAATTTCTACTTAACTACCTCCTATCAGGAGAGACCTCAGGGCTGCATCTTTTGAGCGCAGTACTGAGCCTGAAAAGCGTTTACAACCCCACTTACAAGTAGAACTAGCTAAAATGTGCCTGGCTGCTGTTCACTGAAAAGCTCATTCTGGGTACATTTTTGGTATACATTTGCTTCTGCCGGGTCAGCTGAGCAGTGAATTTCTACTTAACTACCTCCTATCAGGAGAGACCTCAGGGCTGCATCTTTTGAGCGCAGTACTGAGCTTGAAAAGCGTTTCCAACCCCAGTTACAAGTAAAACTAGCTCAAATGTGCCTGGCTGCTGTTCACTGAAAAGCTCATTCTGGGTACATTTTTGGTATACATTTGCTTCTGCCGGGTCAGCTGAGCAGTGAATTTCTACTTAACTACCTCCTATCAGGAGAGACCTCAGGGCTGCATCTTTTGAGCGCAGTACTGAGCCTGAAAAGCGTTTCCAACCCCACTTACAAGTAAAACTAGCTAAAATGTGCCTGGCTGCTGTTCACTGAAAAGCTCATTCTGGGTACATTTTTGGTATACATTTGCTTCTGCCGGGTCAGCTGAGCAGTGAATTTCTACTTAACTATCTCCTATCAGGAGAGACCTCAGGGCTGCATCTTTTGAGCGCAGTACTGAGCCTGAAAAGCGTTTCCAACCCCACTTACAAGTAAAACTAGCTAAAATGTGCCTGGCTGCTGTTCACTGAAAAGCTCATTCTGGGTCCATTTTTGGTATACATTTGCTTCTGCCGGGTCAGCTGAGCAGTGAATTTCTACTTAACTACCTCCTATCAGGAGAGACCTCAGGGCTGCATCTTTTGAGCGCAGTACTGAGCCTGAAAAGCGTTTACAACCCCACTTACAAGTAGAACTAGCTAAAATGTGCCTGGCTGCTGTTCACTGAAAAGCTCATTCTGGGTACATTTTTGGTATACATTTGCTTCTGCCGGGTCAGCTGAGCAGTGAATTTCTACTTAACTACCTCCTATCAGGAGAGACCTCAGGGCTGCATCTTTTGAGCGCAGTACTGAGCTTGAAAAGCGTTTCCAACCCCAGTTACAAGTAAAACTAGCTCAAATGTGCCTGGCTGCTGTTCACTGAAAAGCTCATTCTGGGTACATTTTTGGTATACATTTGCTTCTGCCGGGTCAGCTGAGCAGTGAATTTCTACTTAACTACCTCCTATCAGGAGAGACCTCAGGGCTGCATCTTTTGAGCGCAGTACTGAGCCTGAAAAGCGTTTCCAACCCCACTTACAAGTAAAACTAGCTAAAATGTGCCTGGCTGCTGTTCACTGAAAAGCTCATTCTGGGTACATTTTTGGTATACATTTGCTTCTGCCGGGTCAGCTGAGCAGTGAATTTCTACTTAACTATCTCCTATCAGGAGAGACCTCAGGGCTGCATCTTTTGAGCGCAGTACTGAGCCTGAAAAGCGTTTCCAACCCCACTTACAAGTAAAACTAGCTAAAATGTGCCTGGCTGCTGTTCACTGAAAAGCTCATTCTGGGTACATTTTTGGTATACATTTGCTTCTGCCGGGTCAGCTGAGCAGTGAATTTCTACTTAACTACCTCCTATCAGGAGAGACCTCAGGGCTGCATCTTTTGAGCGCAGTACTGAGCTTGAAAAGCGTTTCCAACCCCAGTTACAAGTAAAACTAGCTCAAATGTGCCTGGCTGCTGTTCACTGAAAAGCTCATTCTGGGTACATTTTTGGTATACATTTGCTTCTGCCGGGTCAGCTGAGCAGTGAATTTCTACTTAACTACCTCCTATCAGGAGAGACCTCAGGGCTGCATCTTTTGAGCGCAGTACTGAGCCTGAAAAGCGTTTCCAACCCCACTTACAAGTAAAACTAGCTAAAATGTGCCTGGCTGCTGTTCACTGAAAAGCTCATTCTGGGTACATTTTTGGTATACATTTGCTTCCGCCGGGTCAGCTGAGCAGTGAATTTCTACTTAACTACCTCCTATCAGGAGAGACCTCAGGGCTGCATCTTTTGAGCGCAGTACTGAGCCTAAAAAGCGTTTACAACCCCAGTTACAAGTAAAACTAGCTAAAATGTGCCTGGCTGCTGTTCACTGAAAAGCTTATTCTGGGTACATTTTTGGTATACATTTGCTTCTGCCGGGTCAGCTGAGCAGTGAATTTCTACTTAACTATCTCCTATCAGGAGAGACCTCAGGGCTGCATCTTTTGAGGGCAGTACTGAGCCTGAAAAGCGTTTACAACCCCACTTACAAGTAAAACTAGCTAAAATGTGCCTGGCTGCTGTTCACTGAAAAGCTCATTCTGGGTACATTTTTGGTATACATTTGCTTCTGCCGGGTCAGCTGAGCAGTGAATTTCTACTTACCTACCTCCTATCAGGAGAGACCTCAGGGCTGCATCTTTTGAGCGCAGTACTGAGCCTGAAAAGCGTTTACAACCCCACTTACAAGTAAAACTAGCTAAAAAAATGTGCCTGGCTGCTGTTCACTGAAAAGCTCATTCTGGGTACATTTTTGGTATACATTTGCTTCTGCCGGGTCAGCTGAGCAGTGAATTTCTACTTAACTACCTCCTATCAGGAGAGACCTCAGGGCTGCATCTTTTGAGCGCAGTACTGAGCTGAAAAGCGTTTCCAACCCCAGTTACAAGTAAAACTAGCTCAAATGTGCCTGGCTGCTGTTCACTGAAAAGCTCATTCTGGGTACATTTTTGGTATACATTTGCTTCTGCCGGGTCAGCTGAGCAGTGAATTTCTACTTAACTACCTCCTATCAGGAGAGACCTCAGGGCTGCATCTTTTGAGCGCAGTACTGAGCTTGAAAAGCGTTTCCAACCCCAGTTACAAGTAAAACTAGCTCAAATGTGCCTGGCTGCTGTTCACTGAAAAGCTCATTCTGGGTACATTTTTGGTATACATTTGCTTCTGCCGGGTCAGCTGAGCAGTGAATTTCTACTTAACTACCTCCTATCAGGAGAGACCTCAGGGCTACATCTTTTGAGCGCAGTACTGAGCCTGAAAAGCGTTTACAACCCCACTTACAAGTAAAACTAGCTAAAATGTGCCTGGCTGCTGTTCACTGAAAAGCTCATTCTGGTTACATTTTTGGTATACATTTGCTTCTGCCGGGTCAGCTGAGCAGTGAATTTCTACTTAACTACCTCCTATCAGGAGACCTCAGGGCTGCATCTTTTGAGCGCAGTACTGAGCCTGAAAAGCGTTTACAACCCCACTTACAAGTAAAACTAGCTAAAATGTGCCTGGCTGCTGTTCACTGAAAAGCTCATTCTGGGTACATTTTTGATACATTTGCTTCTGCCGGGTCAGCTGAGCAGTGAATTTCTACTTAACTATCTCCTATCAGGAGAGACCTCAGGGCTGCATCTTTTGTGCGCAGTACTGAGCCTGAAAAGCGTTTACAACCCCACTTACAAGTAAAACTAGCTAAAATGTGCCTGGCTGCTGTTCACTGAAAAGCTTATTCTGGGTACATTTTTGGTATACATTTGCTTCTGCCGGGTCAGCTGAGCAGTGAATTTCTACTTAACTACCTCCTATCAGGAGAGACCTCAGGGCTGCATCTTTTGAGCGCAGTACTGAGCCTGAAAAGCGTTTACAACCCCACTTACAAGTAGAACTAGCTAAAATGTGCCTGGCTGCTGTTCACTGAAAAGCTCATTCTGGGTACATTTTTGGTATACATTTGCTTCTGCCGGGTCAGCTGAGCAGTGAATTTCTACTTAACTACCTCCTATCAGGAGAGACCTCAGGGCTGCATCTTTTGAGCGCAGTACTGAGCTTGAAAAGCGTTTCCAACCCCAGTTACAAGTAAAACTAGCTCAAATGTGCCTGGCTGCTGTTCACTGAAAAGCTCATTCTGGGTACATTTTTGGTATACATTTGCTTCTGCCGGGTCAGCTGAGCAGTGAATTTCTACTTAACTACCTCCTATCAGGAGAGACCTCAGGGCTGCATCTTTTGAGCGCAGTACTGAGCCTGAAAAGCGTTTCCAACCCCACTTACAAGTAAAACTAGCTAAAATGTGCCTGGCTGCTGTTCACTGAAAAGCTCATTCTGGGTACATTTTTGGTATACATTTGCTTCTGCCGGGTCAGCTGAGCAGTGAATTTCTACTTAACTATCTCCTATCAGGAGAGACCTCAGGGCTGCATCTTTTGAGCGCAGTACTGAGCCTGAAAAGCGTTTCCAACCCCACTTACAAGTAAAACTAGCTAAAATGTGCCTGGCTGCTGTTCACTGAAAAGCTCATTCTGGGTACATTTTTGGTATACATTTGCTTCTGCCGGGTCAGCTGAGCAGTGAATTTCTACTTAACTACCTCCTATCAGGAGAGACCTCAGGGCTGCATCTTTTGAGCGCAGTACTGAGCTTGAAAAGCGTTTCCAACCCCAGTTACAAGTAAAACTAGCTCAAATGTGCCTGGCTGCTGTTCACTGAAAAGCTCATTCTGGGTACATTTTTGGTATACATTTGCTTCTGCCGGGTCAGCTGAGCAGTGAATTTCTACTTAACTACCTCCTATCAGGAGAGACCTCAGGGCTGCATCTTTTGAGCGCAGTACTGAGCCTGAAAAGCGTTTCCAACCCCACTTACAAGTAAAACTAGCTAAAATGTGCCTGGCTGCTGTTCACTGAAAAGCTCATTCTGGGTACATTTTTGGTATACATTTGCTTCCGCCGGGTCAGCTGAGCAGTGAATTTCTACTTAACTACCTCCTATCAGGAGAGACCTCAGGGCTGCATCTTTTGAGCGCAGTACTGAGCCTAAAAAGCGTTTACAACCCCAGTTACAAGTAAAACTAGCTAAAATGTGCCTGGCTGCTGTTCACTGAAAAGCTTATTCTGGGTACATTTTTGGTATACATTTGCTTCTGCCGGGTCAGCTGAGCAGTGAATTTCTACTTAACTATCTCCTATCAGGAGAGACCTCAGGGCTGCATCTTTTGAGGGCAGTACTGAGCCTGAAAAGCGTTTACAACCCCACTTACAAGTAAAACTAGCTAAAATGTGCCTGGCTGCTGTTCACTGAAAAGCTCATTCTGGGTACATTTTTGGTATACATTTGCTTCTGCCGGGTCAGCTGAGCAGTGAATTTCTACTTAACTACCTCCTATCAGGAGAGACCTCAGGGCTGCATCTTTTGAGCGCAGTACTGAGCCTGAAAAGCGTTTACAACCCCACTTACAAGTAAAACTAGCTAAAAAAATGTGCCTGGCTGCTGTTCACTGAAAAGCTCATTCTGGGTACATTTTTGGTATACATTTGCTTCTGCCGGTCAGCTGAGCAGTGAATTTCTACTTAACTACCTCCTATCAGGAGAGACCTCAGGGCTGCATCTTTTGAGCGCAGTACTGAGCTGAAAAGCGTTTCCAACCCCAGTTACAAGTAAAACTAGCTCAAATGTGCCTGGCTGCTGTTCACTGAAAAGCTCATTCTGGGTACATTTTTGGTATACATTTGCTTCTGCCGGGTCAGCTGAGCAGTGAATTTCTACTTAACTACCTCCTATCAGGAGAGACCTCAGGGCTGCATCTTTTGAGCGCAGTACTGAGCTTGAAAAGCGTTTCCAACCCCAGTTACAAGTAAAACTAGCTCAAATGTGCCTGGCTGCTGTTCACTGAAAAGCTCATTCTGGGTACATTTTTGGTATACATTTGCTTCTGCCGGGTCAGCTGAGCAGTGAATTTCTACTTAACTACCTCCTATCAGGAGAGACCTCAGGGCTGCATCTTTTGAGCGCAGTACTGAGCCTGAAAAGCGTTTACAACCCCACTTACAAGTAAAACTAGCTAAAATGTGCCTGGCTGCTGTTCACTGAAAAGCTCATTCTGGTTACATTTTTGGTATACATTTGCTTCTGCCGGGTCAGCTGAGCAGTGAATTTCTACTTAACTACCTCCTATCAGGAGACCTCAGGGCTGCATCTTTTGAGCGCAGTACTGAGCCTGAAAAGCGTTTACAACCCCACTTACAAGTAAAACTAGCTAAAATGTGCCTGGCTGCTGTTCACTGAAAAGCTCATTCTGGGTACATTTTTGATACATTTGCTTCTGCCGGGTCAGCTGAGCAGTGAATTTCTACTTAACTATCTCCTATCAGGAGAGACCTCAGGGCTGCATCTTTTGTGCGCAGTACTGAGCCTGAAAAGCGTTTACAACCCCACTTACAAGTAAAACTAGCTAAAATGTGCCTGGCTGCTGTTCACTGAAAAGCTTATTCTGGGTACATTTTTGGTATACATTTGCTTCTGCCGGGTCAGCTGAGCAGTGAATTTCTACTTAACTACCTCCTATCAGGAGAGACCTCAGGGCTGCATCTTTTGAGTGCAGTACTGAGCCTAAAAAGCGTTTACAACCCCAGTTACAAGTAAAACTAGCTAAAATGTGCCTGGCTGCTGTTCACTGAAAAGCTTATTCTGGGTACATTTTTGGTATACATTTGCTTCTGCCGGGTCAGCTGAGCAGTGAATTTCTACTTAACTATCTCCTATCAGGAGAGACCTCAGGGCTGCACCTTTTGAGCGCAGTACTGAGCCTGAAAAGCGTTTACAACCCCAGTTACAAGTAAAACTAGCTAAAATGTGCCTGGCTGCTGTTCACTGAAAAGCTCATTCTGGGTACATTTTTGGTATACATTTGCTTCTGCCGGGTCAGCTGAGCAGTGAATTTCTACTTAACTATCTCCTATCAGGAGAGACCTCAGGGCTGCATCTTTTGAGCGCAGTACTGAGCCTGAAAAGCGTTTACAACCCCACTTACAAGTAAAACTAGCTAAAATGTGCCTGGCTGCTGTTCACTGAAAAGCTCATTCTGGGTACATTTTTGGTATACATTTGCTTCTGCCGGGTCAGCTGAGCAGTGAATTTCTACTTAACTACCTCCTATCAGGAGAGACCTCAGGGCTGCATCTTTTGAGCGCAGTACTGAGCCTGAAAAGCGTTTACAACCCCACTTACAAGTAAAACTAGCTAAAATGTGCCTGGCTGCTGTTCACTGAAAAGCTCATTCTGGGTACATTTTTGATACATTTGCTTCTGCCGGGTCAGCTGAGCAGTGAATTTCTACTTAACTATCTCCTATCAGGAGAGACCTCAGGGCTGCATCTTTTGTGCGCAGTACTGAGCCTGAAAAGCGTTTACAACCCCACTTACAAGTAAAACTAGCTAAAATGTGCCTGGCTGCTGTTCACTGAAAAGCTTATTCTGGGTACATTTTTGGTATACATTTGCTTCTGCCGGGTCAGCTGAGCAGTGAATTTCTACTTAACTACCTCCTATCAGGAGAGACCTCAGGGCTGCATCTTTTGAGCGCAGTACTGAGCCTGAAAACCGTTTACAACCCCAGTTACAAGTAAAACTAGCTAAAATGTGCCTGGCTGCTGTTCACTGAAAAGCTCATTCTGGGTACATTTTTGGTATACATTTGCTTCTGCCGGGTCAGCTGAGCAGTGAATTTCTACTTAACTACCTCCTATCAGGAGTGACCTCAGGGCTGCATCTTTTGAGCGTAGTACTGAGCCTGAAAACCGTTTACAACCCCAGTTACAAGTAAAACTAGCTAAAATGTGCCTGGCTGCTGTTCACTGAAAAGCTCATTCTGGGTACATTTTTGGTATACATTTGCTTCTGCCGGGTCAGCTGAGCAGTGAATTTCTACTTAACTACCTCCTATCAGGAGAGACCTCAGGGCTGCATCTTTTGAGCGCAGTACTGAGCCTGAAAACCGTTTACAACCCCACTTACAAGTAAAAGTAGCTAAAATGTGCCTGGCTGCTGTTCACTGAAAAGCTCATTCTGGTACATTTTTGGTATACATTTGCTTCTGCCGGGTCAGCTGAGCAGTGAATTTCTACTTAACTACCTCCTATCAGGAGAGACCTCGGGGCTGCATCTTTTGAGCGCAGTACTGAGCCTGAAAAGCGTTTACAACCCCACTTACAAGTAAAACTAGCTGAAATGTGCCTGGCTGCTGTTCACTGAAAAGCTCATTCTGGGTACATTTTTGGTATACATTTGCATCTGCCGGGTCAGCTGAGCAGTGAATTTCTACTTAACTATCTCCTATCAGGAGAGACCTCAGGGCTGCATCTTTTGAGCGCAGTACTGAGCCTGAAAACCGTTTACAACCCCAGTTACAAGTAAAACTAGCTAAAATGTGCCTGGCTGCTGTTCACTGAAAAGCTCATTCTGGGTACATTTTTGGTATACATTTGCTTCTGCCGGGTCAGCAGAGCAGTGAATTTCTACTTAACTACCTTCTATCAGGAGAGATCTCAGGGCTGCATCTTTTGAGCGCAGTACTGAGCCTGAAAAGCTTTTACAACCCCACTTACAAGTAAAACTAGCTAAAATGTGCCTGGCTGCTGTTCACTGAAAAGCTCATTCTGGGTACATTTTTGGTATACATTTGCATCTGCCGGGTCAGCTGAGCAGTGAATTTCTACTTAACTATCTCCTATCAGGAGAGACCTCAGGGCTGCATCTTTTGAGCGCAGTACTGAGCCTGAAAAGCGTTTACAACCCAACTTACAAGTAAAACTAGCTAAAATGTGCCTGGCTGCTGTTCACTGAAAAGCTCATTCTGGGTACATTTTTGGTATACATTTGCTTCTGCCGGGTCAGCTGAGCAGTGAATTTCTACATAACTACCTCCTATCAGGAGAGACCTCAGGGCTGCATCTTTTGAGCGCAGTACTGAGCCTGAAAACCGTTTACAACCCCAGTTACAAGTAAAACTAGCTAAAATGTGCCTGGCTGCTGTTCACTGAAAAGCTCATTCTGGGTACATTTTTGGTATACATTTGCTTCTGCCGGGTCAGCAGAGCAGTGAATTTCTACTTAACTATCTCCTATCAAGAGAGACCTCAGGGCTGCATCTTTTGAGCGCAGTACTGAGCCTGAAAAGTGTTTCCAACCCCACTTACAAGTAAAACTAGCTAAAATGTGCCTGGCTGCTGTTCACTGAAAAGCTCATTCTGGGTACATTTTTGGTATACATTTGCTTCTGCCGGGTCAGCTGAGCAGTGAATTTCTACTTAACTACCTCCTATCAGGAGAGACCTCAGGGCTGCATCTTTTGAGCGCTGTACTGAGCCTGAAAACCGTTTACAACCCCAGTTACAAGTAAAACTAGCTAAAATGTGCCTGGCTGCTGTTCACTGAAAAGCTCATTCTGGGTACATTTTTGGTATACATTTGCTTCTGCCGGTACAGCTGAGCAGTGAATTTCTACTTAACTACCTCCTATCAGGAGAGACCTCAGGGCTGCATCTTTTGAGCGCAGTACTGAGCCTGAAAACCGTTTACAACCCCACTTACAAGTAAAACTAGCTAAAATGTGCCTGGCTGCTGTTCACTGAAAAGCTCATTCTGGGTACATTTTTGGTATACATTTGCATCTGCCGGGTCAGCTGAGCAGTGAATTTCTACTTAACTATCTCCTATCAGGAGAGACCTCAGGGCTGCATCTTTTGAGCGCAGTACTGAGCCTGAAAAGCGTTTACAACCCAACTTACAAGTAAAACTAGCTAAAATGTGCCTGGCTGCTGTTCACTGAAAAGCTCATTCTGGGTACATTTTTGGTATACAGTTGCTTCTGCCGGGTCAGCTGAGCAGTGAATTTCTACATAACTACCTCCTATCAGGAGAGACCTCAGGGCTGCATCTTTTGAGCGCAGTACTGAGCCTGAAAACCGTTTACAACCCCAGTTACAAGTAAAACTAGCTAAAATGTGCCTGGCTGCTGTTCACTGAAAAGCTCATTCTGGGTACATTTTTGGTATACATTTGCTTCTGCCGGGTCAGCTGAGCAGCGAATTTCTATTTAACCACCTGCTATCATGAGAGACCTCAGGCTGCATGTTTTAAGTCCAGTACTGATCCTGAAAAGCGTTTCCAACCCCACTTACAAGTAAAACTAGCTAAAATGTGCCTGGCTGCTATTCACTGAAAAGCTCATTCTGTGTACATTTTTGGCATACGTTTGCTCCTACCGGGTCAGCTGAGCAGCAAATTTCTATTTAACCACCTGCTTTCATGAGAGACCTCAGGGCTGCATGTTTTGAGCCCAGTACTGAGCCTGAAAAGCGTTTCCAACCACAAGTAAAACTAGCTAAAATGTGCCTGGCTGCTATTCACTGAAAAGCTCATTCTGTGTACATTTTTGGCATACGTTTGCTCCTGCCGGGTCAGATGAGCAGCGAATTTCTATTTAACCACCTACTTTCATGAGAGACCTCAGGGCTGCATGTTTTGAGCTCAGTACTGAGCCTGAAAAGCATTTCCAACCCCACTTACAAGTAAAACTAGCTAAAATGTGCCTGGCTTCTCTTCACTGAAAAGCTCATTCTGAGTACATTTTTAGTATACGTTTGCTCCTGCCGGGTCAGCTGAGCAGCGAATTTCTATTTAACCACCTGCTATCATGAGAGACCTCAGGGCTGCATCTTTTGAGTGTAGTACTGAGCCTGAAAAGCGTTTACAACCCAACTTACAAGTAAAACTAGCTAAAATGTGCCTGGCTGCTGTTCACTGAAAAGCTCATTCTGGGTACATTTTTGGTATACATTTGCTTCTGCCGGGTCAGCTGAGCAGGGAATTTCTACTTACTACCTCCTATCAGAAGAGACCTCAGGGCTGCATCTTTTGAGCGCAGTACTGAGCCTGAAAACCGTTTCCAACCCCAGTTACAAGTAAAACTAGCTAAAATGTGCCTGGCTGCTGTTCACTGAAAAGCTCATTCTGGGTACATTTTTGGTATACATTTGCTTCTGCCGGGTCAGCTGAGCAGTGAATTTCTGCTTAACTATCTCCTATCAGGAGAGACCTCAGGGCTGCATCTTTTGAGCGCAGTACTGAGCCTGAAAAGCGTTTCCAACCCCACTTACAAGTAAAAGTAGCTAAAATGTGCCTGGCTGCTGTTCACTGAAAAGCTCATTCTGGGTACGTTTTTGGTATACATTTGCTTCTGCCGGGTCAGCTGAGCAGTGAATTTCTACTTAACTACCTCCTATCAGGAGAGACCTCAGGGCTGCATCTTTTGAGCGCAGTACTGAGCCTGAAAAGCGTTTCCAACCCCACTTACAAGTAAAACTAGCTAAAATGTGCCTGGCTGCTGTTCACTGAAAAGCTCATTCTGGGTACATTTTGGTATACATTTGCTTCTGTGGGGTCAGCTGAGCAGTGAATTTCTACTTAACTATCTCCTATCAGGAGAGACCTCAGGGCTGCATCTTTTGAGCGCAGTACTGAGCCTGAAAAGCGTTTCCAACCCCACTTACATGTAAAACTAGCTAAAATGTGCCTGGCTGCTGTTCACTGAAAAGCTCATTCTGGGTACATTTTTGGTATACATTTGCTTCTGCTGGGTCAGCTGAGCAGTGAATTTCTACTTAACTACCTCCTATCCGGAGAGACCTCAGGGCTGCATCTTTTGAGCGCAGTACTGAGCCTGAAAACCGTTTCCAACCCCAGTTACAAGTAAAACTAGCTAAAATGTGCCTGGCTGCTGTTCACTGAAAAGCTCATTCTGGGTACATTTTTGGTATACATTTGCTTCTGCCGGGTCAGCTGAGCAGCGAATTTCTATTTAACCACCTGCTATCATGAGAGACCTCAGGCTGCATGTTTTAAGTCCAGTACTGATCCTGAAAAGCGTTTCCAACCCCACTTACAAGTAAAACTAGCTGAAATGTGCCTGGCTGCTATTCACTGAAAAGCTCATTCTGTGTACATTTTTGGCATACGTTTGCTCCTACCGGGTCAGCTGAGCAGCGAATTTCTATTTAACCACCTGCTTTCATGAGAGACCTCAGGGCTGCATGTTTTGAGCCCAGTACTGAGCCTGAAAAGCGTTTCCAACCACAAGTAAAACTAGCTAAAATGTGCCTGGCTGCTATTCACTGAAAAGCTCATTCTGTGTACATTTTTGGCATACGTTTGCTCCTGCCGGGTCAGCTGAGCAGCAAATTTCTATTTAACCACCTACTTTCATGAGAGACCTCAGGGCTGCATGTTTTGAGCTCAGTACTGAGCCTGAAAAGCATTTCCAACCCCACTTACAAGTAAAACTAGCTAAAATGTGCCTGGCTTCTCTTCACTGAAAAGCTCATTCTGAGTACATTTTTAGTATACGTTTGCTCCTGCCGGGTCAGCTGAGCAGCGAATTTCTATTTAACCACCTGCTATCATGAGAGACCTCAGGGCTGCATCTTTTGAGTGTAGTACTGAGCCTGAAAAGCGTTTACAACCCCACTTACAAGTAAAACTAGCTAAAATGTGCCTGGCTGCTGTTCACTGAAAAGCTCATTCTGGGTACATTTTTGGTATACATTTGCTTCTGCCGGGTCAGCTGAGCAGGGAATTTCTACTTACTACCTCCTATCAGAAGAGACCTCAGGGCTGCATCTTTTGAGCGCAGTACTGAGCCTGAAAAGCGTTTCCAACCCCACTTACAAGTAAAACTAGCTAAAATGTGCCTGGCTGCTGTTCACTGAAAAGCTCATTCTGGGTACATTTTTGGTATACATTTGCTTCTGCCGGGTCAGCTGAGCAGTGAATTTCTACTTAACTATCTCCTATCAGGAGAGACCTCAGGGCTGCATCTTTTGAGCGCAGTACTGAGCCTGAAAAGCGTTTCCAACCCCACTTACAAGTAAAACTAGCTAAAATGTGCCTGGCTGCTGTTCACTGAAAAGCTCATTCTGGGTACGTTTTTGGTATACATTTGCTTCTGCCGGGTCAGCTGAGCAGTGAATTTCTACTTAACTACCTCCTATCAGGAGAGACCTCAGGGCTGCATCTTTTGAGCGCAGTACTGAGCCTGAAAAGCGTTTCCAACCCCACTTACAAGTAAAACTAGCTAAAATGTGCCTGGCTGCTGTTCACTGAAAAGCTCATTCTGGGTACATTTTGGTATACATTTGCTTCTGTCGGGTCAGCTGAGCAGTGAATTTCTACTTAACTATCTCCTATCAGGAGAGACCTCAGGGCTGCATCTTTTGAGCGCAGTACTGAGCCTGAAAAGCGTTTCCAACCCCACTTACAAGTAAAACTAGCTAAAATGTGCCTGGCTGCTGTTCACTGAAAAGCTCATTCTGGGTACATTTTTGGTATACATTTGCTTCTGCTGGGTCAGCTGAGCAGTGAATTTCTACTTAACTACCTCCTATCCGGAGAGACCTCAGGGCTGCATCATTTGAGCGCAGTACTGAGCCTGAAAAGCGTTTCCAACCCCACTTACAAGTAAAACTAGCTAAAATGTGCCTGGCTGCTGTTCACTGAAAAGCTCATTCTGGGTACATTTTTGGTATACATTTGATTCTGCCGGGTCAGCTGAGCACTGAATTTCTACTTAACTACGTCCTATCAGGAGAGACCTCAGGGCTGCATCTTTTGAGCGCAGTACTGAGCCTGAAAACCGTTTACAACCCCAGTTACAAGTAAAACTAGCTAAAATGTGCCTGGCTGCTGTTCACTGAAAAGCTCATTCTGGGTACATTTTTGGTATACATTTGCTTCTGCCCGGTCAGCTGAGCAGTGAATTTCTACTTAACTACCTCCTATCAGGAGAGACCTCATGGCTGCATCTTTTGAGCGCAGTACTGAGCCTGAAAAGCGTTTACAACCCCACTTACAAGTAAAACTAGCTAAAATGTGCCTGGCTGCTGTTCACTGAAAAGCTCATTCTGGGTACATTTTTGGTATACATTTGCTTCTGCCGGGTCTGCTGAGCAGTGAATTTCTACTTAACTGCCTCCTATCAGGAGAGACCTCAGGCTGCATCTTTTGAGCGCAGTACTGAGCCTGAAAAGCGTTTCCAACCCCAGTTACAAGTAAAACTAGCTAAAATGTGCCTGGCTGCTGTTCACTGAAAAGCTCATTCTGCGTACATTTTTGGTATACATTTGCTTCTGCCGGGTCAGCTGAGCAGTGAATTTCTACTTAACTACCTCCTATCAGGAGAGACCTCAGGGCTGCATCTTTTGAGCGCAGTACTGAGCCTGAAAAGCGTTTACAACCCCACTTACAAGTAAAACTAGCTAAAATGTGCCTGGCTGCTGTTCACTGAAAAGCTCATTCTGGTACATTTTTGGTATACATTTGCTTCTGCCGGGTCAGCTGAGCAGTGAATTTCTTCTTAACTACCTCCTATCAGGAGAGACCTCAGGGCTGCATCTTTTCAGTGCAGTACTGAGCCTGAAAAGCGTTTACAACCCCACTTACAAGTAAAACTAGCTAAAATGTGCCTGGCTGCTGTTCACTGAAAAGCTCATCTGGGTACATTTTTGGTATACATTTGCTTCTGCCGGGTCAGCTGAGCAGTGAATTTCTACTTAACTACCTCCTATCAGGAGAGACCTCAGGGCTGCATCTTTTGAGCGCAGTACTGAGCCTGAAAAGCGTTTCCAACCCCACTTACAAGTAAAACTAGCTAAAATGTGCCTGGCTGCTGTCACTGAAAAGCTCATTCTGGTACATTTTTGGTATACATTTGCTTCTGTCGGGTCAGCTGAGCAGTGAATTTCTACTTAACTACCTCCTATCCGGAGAGACCTCAGGGCTGCACTTTTGAGCGCAGTACTGAGCCTGAAAAGCGTTTCCAACCCCACTTACAAGAAAAACTAGCTAAAATGTGCCTGGCTGCTGTTCACTGAAAAGCTCATTCTGGGTACATTTTTGGTATACATTTGCTTCTGCCGGGTCAGCTGAGCAGTGAATTTCTACTAACTACCTCCTATCAGGAGAGACCTCAGGGCTGCATCTTTTGAGTGCAGTACTGAGCCTGAAAAGCGTTTACAACCCCACTTACAAGTAAAACTAGCTAAAATGTGCCTGGCTGCTGTTCACTGAAAAGCTCATTCTGGGTACATTTTTGGTATACATTTGATTCTGCCGGGTCAGCTGAGCACTGAATTTCTACTTAACTACGTCCTATCAGGAGAGACCTCAGGGCTACATCTTTTGAGCGCAGTACTGAGCCTGAAAAGCGTTTACAACCCCACTCACAAGTAAAACTAGCTAAAATGTGCCTGGCTGCTGTTCACTGAAAAGCTCATTCTGGGTACATTTTTGGTATACATTTGCTTCTGCCGGGTCTGCTGAGCAGTGAATTTCTACTTAACTGCCTCCTATCAGGAGAGACCTCAGGGCTGCATCTTTTGAGCGCAGTACTGAGCTTGAAAAGCGTTTCCAACCCCAGTTACAAGTAAAACTAGCTCAAATGTGCCTGGCTGCTGTTCACTGAAAAGCTCATTCTGGGTAAATTTTTGGTATACATTTGCTTCTGCCGGGTCAGCTGAGCAGTGAATTTCTACTTAACTACCTCCTATCAGGAGAGACCTCAGGGCTGCATCTTTTGAGCGCAGTACTGAGCCTGAAAAGCGTTTACAACCCCACTTACAAGTAAAACTAGCTAAAATGTGCCTGGCTGCTGTTCACTGAAAAGCTCATTCTGGTTACATTTTTGGTATACATTTGCTTCTGCCGGGTCAGCTGAGCAGTGAATTTCTACTTAACTACCTCCTATCAGGAGACCTCAGGGCTGCATCTTTTGAGCGCAGTACTGAGCCTGAAAAGCGTTTACAACCCCACTTACAAGTAAAACTAGCTAAAATGTGCCTGGCTGCTGTTCACTGAAAAGCTCATTCTGGGTACATTTTTGGTATACATTTGCTTCTGCCGGGTCAGCTGAGCAGTGAATTTCTACTTAACTACCTCCTATCAGGAGAGACCTCAGGGCTGCATCTTTTGAGCGCAGTACTGAGCCTGAAAAGCGTTTACAACCCCACTTACAAGTAAAACTAGCTAAAAAAATGTGCCTGGCTGCTGTTCACTGAAAAGCTCATTCTGGGTACATTTTTGGTATACATTTGCTTCTGCCGGGTCAGCTGAGCAGTGAATTTCTACTTAACTACCTCCTATCAGGAGAGACCTCAGGGCTGCATCTTTTGAGCGCAGTACTGAGCCTGAAAAGCGTTTCCAACCCCACTTACAAGTAAAACTAGCTAAAATGTGCCTGGCTGCTGTCACTGAAAAGCTCATTCTGGTACATTTTTGGTATACATTTGCTTCTGTCGGGTCAGCTGAGCAGTGAATTTCTACTTAACTACCTCCTATCCGGAGAGACCTCAGGGCTGCACTTTTGAGCGCAGTACTGAGCCTGAAAAGCGTTTCCAACCCCACTTACAAGAAAAACTAGCTAAAATGTGCCTGGCTGCTGTTCACTGAAAAGCTCATTCTGGGTACATTTTTGGTATACATTTGCTTCTGCCGGGTCAGCTGAGCAGTGAATTTCTACTAACTACCTCCTATCAGGAGAGACCTCAGGGCTGCATCTTTTGAGTGCAGTACTGAGCCTGAAAAGCGTTTACAACCCCACTTACAAGTAAAACTAGCTAAAATGTGCCTGGCTGCTGTTCACTGAAAAGCTCATTCTGGGTACATTTTTGGTATACATTTGATTCTGCCGGGTCAGCTGAGCACTGAATTTCTACTTAACTACGTCCTATCAGGAGAGACCTCAGTGCTGCATCTTTTGAGCGCAGTACTGAGCCTGAAAAGCGTTTACAACCCCACTCACAAGTAAAACTAGCTAAAATGTGCCTGGCTGATGTTCACTGAAAAGCTCATTCTGGGTACATTTTTAGTATACATTTGCTTCTGCCGGGTCAGCTGAGCAGTGAATTTCTACTTAACTATCTCCTATCAGGAGAGACCTCAGGGCTACATCTTTTGAGCGCAGTACTGAGCCTGAAAAGCGTTTACAACCCCACTTACAAGTAAAACTAGCTAAAATGTGCCTGGCTGCTGTTCACTGAAAAGCTCATTCTGGGTACATTTTTGGTATACATTTGCTTCTGCCGGGTCTGCTGAGCAGTGAATTTCTACTTAACTGCCTCCTATCATGAGAGACCTCAGGGCTGCATCTTTTGAGCGCAGTACTGAGCTTGAAAAGCGTTTCCAACCCCAGTTACAAGTAAAACTAGCTCAAATGTGCCTGGCTGCTGTTCACTGAAAAGCTCATTCTGGGTACATTTTTGGTATACATTTGCTTCTGCCGGGTCAGCTGAGCAGTGAATTTCTACTTAACTACCTCCTATCAGGAGAGACCTCAGGGCTGCATCTTTTGAGCGCAGTACTGAGCCTGAAAAGCGTTTACAACCCCACTTACAAGTAAAACTAGCTAAAATGTGCCTGGCTGCTGTTCACTGAAAAGCTCATTCTGGTACATTTTTGGTATACATTTGCTTCTGCCGGGTCAGCTGAGCAGTGAATTTCTACTTAACTACCTCCTATCAGGAGAGACCTCAGGGCTGCATCTTTTCAGTGCAGTACTGAGCCTGAAAAGCGTTTACAACCCCACTTACAAGTAAAACTAGCTAAAATGTGCCTGGCTGCTGCTCACTGAAAAGCTCATTCTGGGTACATTTTTGGTATACATTTGCTTCTGCCGGGTCAGCTGAGCAGTGAATTTCTACTTAACTACCTCCTATCAGGAGAGACCTCAGGGCTGCATCTTTTGAGCGCAGTACTGAGCCTGAAAAGCGTTTACAACCCCACTTACAAGTAGAACTAGCTAAAATGTGCCTGGCTGCTGTTCACTGAAAAGCTCATTCTGGGTACATTTTTGGTATATATTTGCTTCTGCCGGGTCAGCTGAGCAGTGAATTTCTACTTAACTACCTCCTATCAGGAGAGACCTCAGGGCTGCATCTTTTGAGCGCAGTACTGAGCTTGAAAAGCGTTTCCAACCCCAGTTACAAGTAAAACTAGCTCAAATGTGCCTGGCTGCTGTTCACTGAAAAGCTCATTCTGGTACATTTTTGGTATACATTTGCTTCTGCCGGGTCAGCTGAGCAGTGAATTTCTACTTAACTACCTCCTATCAGGAGAGACCTTAGGGCTGCATCTTTTCAGTGCAGTACTGAGCCTGAAAAGCGTTTACAACCCCACTTACAAGTAAAACTAGCTAAAATGTGCCTGGCTGCTGTTCACTGAAAAGCTCATTCTGGGTACATTTTTGGTATACATTTGCTTCTGCCGGGTCAGCTGAGCAGTGAATTTCTACTTAACTACCTCCTATCAGGAGAGACCTCAGGGCTGCATCTTTTGAGCGCAGTACTGAGCCTGAAAAGCGTTTACAACCCCACTTACAAGTAGAACTAGCTAAAATGTGCCTGGCTGCTGTTCACTGAAAAGCTCATTCTGGGTACATTTTTGGTATACATTTGCTTCTGCTGGGTCAGCTGAGCAGTGAATTTCTACTTAACTACCTCCTATCAGGAGAGACCTCAGGGCTGCATCTTTTGAGCGCAGTACTGAGCTTGAAAAGCGTTTCCAACCCCAGTTACAAGTAAAACTAGCTCAAATGTGCCTGGCTGCTGTTCACTGAAAAGCTCATTCTGGGTACATTTTTGGTATACATTTGCTTCTGCCGGGTCAGCTGAGCAGTGAATTTCTACTTAACTACCTCCTATCAGGAGAGACCTCAGGGCTGCATCTTTTGAGCGCAGTACTGAGCCTGAAAAGCGTTTCCAACCCCACTTACAAGTAAAACTAGCTAAAATGTGCCTGGCTGCTGTTCACTGAAAAGCTCATTCTGGGTACATTTTTGGTATACATTTGCTTCCGCCGGGTCAGCTGAGCAGTGAATTTCTACTTAACTATCTCCTATCAGGAGAGACCTCAGGGCTGCATCTTTTGAGGGCAGTACTGAGCCTGAAAAGCGTTTACAACCCCACTTACAAGTAAAACTAGCTAAAAAAATGTGCCTGGCTGCTGTTCACTGAAAAGCTCATTCTGGGTACATTTTTGGTATACATTTGCTTCTGCCGGGTCAGCTGAGCAGTGAATTTCTACTTAACTACCTCCTATCAGGAGAGACCTCAGGGCTGCATCTTTTGAGCGCAGTACTGAGCCTGAAAAGCGTTTACAACCCCACTTACAAGTAAAACTAGCTAAAATGTGCCTGGCTGCTGTTCACTGAAAAGCTCATTCTGGGTACATTTTTGGTATACATTTGCTTCTGCCGGGTCAGCTGAGCAGTGAATTTCTACTTAACTGCCTCCTATCAGGAGAGACCTCAGGCTGCATCTTTTGAGCGCAGTACTGAGCCTGAAAAGCGTTTCCAACCCCAGTTACAAGTAAAACTAGCTAAAATGTGCCTGGCTGCTGTTCACTGAAAAGCTCATTCTGCGTACATTTTTGGTATACATTTGCTTCTGCCGGGTCAGCTGAGCAGTGAATTTCTACTTAACTACCTCCTATCAGGAGAGACCTCAGTGCTGCATCTTTTGAGCGCCGTACTGAGCCTGAAAAGCGTTTCCAACCCCACTTACAAGTAAAACTAGCTAAAATGTGCCTGGCTGCTGTCACTGAAAAGCTCATTCTGGTACATTTTTGGTATACATTTGCTTCTGTCGGGTCAGCTGAGCAGTGAATTTCTACTTAACTACCTCCTATCAGGAGAGACCTCAGGGCTGCATCTTTTCAGTGCAGTACTGAGCCTGAAAAGCGTTTACAACCCCACTTACAAGTAAAACTAGCTAAAATGTGCCTGGCTGCTGTTCACTGAAAAGCTCATTCTGGGTACATTTTTGGTATACATTTGCTTCTGCCGGGTCAGCTGAGCAGTGAATTTCTACTTAACTACCTCCTATCAGGAGAGACCTCAGGGCTGCATCTTTTGAGCGCAGTACTGAGCCTGAAAAGCGTTTACAACCCCACTTACAAGTAGAACTAGCTAAAATGTGCCTGGCTGCTGTTCACTGAAAAGCTCATTCTGGGTACATTTTTGGTATACATTTGCTTCTGCCGGGTCAGCTGAGCAGTGAATTTCTACTTAACTACCTCCTATCAGGAGAGACCTCAGGGCTGCATCTTTTGAGCGCAGTACTGAGCTTGAAAAGCGTTTCCAACCCCAGTTACAAGTAAAACTAGCTCAAATGTGCCTGGCTGCTGTTCACTGAAAAGCTCATTCTGGGTACATTTTTGGTATACATTTGCTTCTGCCGGGTCAGCTGAGCAGTGAATTTCTACTTAACTACCTCCTATCAGGAGAGACCTCAGGGCTGCATCTTTTGAGCGCAGTACTGAGCCTGAAAAGCGTTTCCAACCCCACTTACAAGTAAAACTAGCTAAAATGTGCCTGGCTGCTGTTCACTGAAAAGCTCATTCTGGGTACATTTTTGGTATACATTTGCTTCTGCCGGGTCAGCTGAGCAGTGAATTTCTACTTAACTATCTCCTATCAGGAGAGACCTCAGGGCTGCATCTTTTGAGCGCAGTACTGAGCCTGAAAAGCGTTTCCAACCCCAGTTACAAGTAAAACTAGCTCAAATGTGCCTGGCTGCTGTTCACTGAAAAGCTCATTCTGGGTACATTTTTGGTATACATTTGCTTCTGCCGGGTCAGCTGAGCAGTGAATTTCTACTTAACTACCTCCTATCAGGAGAGACCTCAGGGCTGCATCTTTTGAGCGCAGTACTGAGCCTGAAAAGCGTTTCCAACCCCACTTACAAGTAAAACTAGCTCAAATGTGCCTGGCTGCTGTTCACTGAAAAGCTCATTCTGGGTACATTTTTGGTATACATTTGCTTCCGCCGGGTCAGCTGAGCAGTGAATTTCTACTTAACTACCTCCTATCAGGAGAGACCTCAGGGCTGCATCTTTTGAGCGCAGTACTGAGCCTAAAAAGCGTTTACAACCCCAGTTACAAGTAAAACTAGCTAAAATGTGCCTGGCTGCTGTTCACTGAAAAGCTTATTCTGGGTACATTTTTGGTATACATTTGCTTCTGCCGGGTCAGCTGAGCAGTGAATTTCTACTTAACTATCTCCTATCAGGAGAGACCTCAGGGCTGCATCTTTTGAGGGCAGTACTGAGCCTGAAAAGCGTTTACAACCCCACTTACAAGTAAAACTAGCTAAAATGTGCCTGGCTGCTGTTCACTGAAAAGCTCATTCTGGGTACATTTTTGGTATACATTTGCTTCTGCCGGGTCAGCTGAGCAGTGAATTTCTACTTAACTACCTCCTATCAGGAGAGACCTCAGGGCTGCATCTTTTGAGCGCAGTACTGAGCCTGAAAAGCGTTTACAACCCCACTTACAAGTAAAACTAGCTAAAAAAATGTGCCTGGCTGCTGTTCACTGAAAAGCTCATTCTGGGTACATTTTTGGTATACATTTGCTTCTGCCGGGTCAGCTGAGCAGTGAATTTCTACTTAACTACCTCCTATCAGGAGAGACCTCAGGGCTGCATCTTTTGAGCGCAGTACTGAGCTGAAAAGCGTTTCCAACCCCAGTTACAAGTAAAACTAGCTCAAATGTGCCTGGCTGCTGTTCACTGAAAAGCTCATTCTGGGTACATTTTTGGTATACATTTGCTTCTGCCGGGTCAGCTGAGCAGTGAATTTCTACTTAACTACCTCCTATCAGGAGAGACCTCAGGGCTACATCTTTTGAGCGCAGTACTGAGCTTGAAAAGCGTTTCCAACCCCAGTTACAAGTAAAACTAGCTCAAATGTGCCTGGCTGCTGTTCACTGAAAAGCTCATTCTGGGTACATTTTTGGTATACATTTGCTTCTGCCGGGTCAGCTGAGCAGTGAATTTCTACTTAACTACCTCCTATCAGGAGAGACCTCAGGGCTGCATCTTTTGAGCGCAGTACTGAGCCTGAAAAGCGTTTACAACCCCACTTACAAGTAAAACTAGCTAAAATGTGCCTGGCTGCTGTTCACTGAAAAGCTCATTCTGGTTACATTTTTGGTTACATTTGCTTCTGCCGGGTCAGCTGAGCAGTGAATTTCTACTTAACTACCTCCTATCAGGAGACCTCAGGGCTGCATCTTTTGAGCGCAGTACTGAGCCTGAAAAGCGTTTACAACCCCACTTACAAGTAAAACTAGCTAAAATGTGCCTGGCTGCTGTTCACTGAAAAGCTCATTCTGGGTACATTTTTGATACATTTGCTTCTGCCGGGTCAGCTGAGCAGTGAATTTCTACTTAACTATCTCCTATCAGGAGAGACCTCAGGGCTGCATCTTTTGTGCGCAGTACTGAGCCTGAAAAGCGTTTACAACCCCACTTACAAGTAAAACTAGCTAAAATGTGCCTGGCTGCTGTTCACTGAAAAGCTTATTCTGGGTACATTTTTGGTATACATTTGCTTCTGCCGGGTCAGCTGAGCAGTGAATTTCTACTTAACTACCTCCTATCAGGAGAGACCTCAGGGCTGCATCTTTTGAGTGCAGTACTGAGCCTAAAAAGCGTTTACAACCCCAGTTACAAGTAAAACTAGCTAAAATGTGCCTGGCTGCTGTTCACTGAAAAGCTTATTCTGGGTACATTTTTGGTATACATTTGCTTCTGCCGGGTCAGCTGAGCAGTGAATTTCTACTTAACTACCTCCTATCAGGAGAGACCTCAGGGCTGCATCTTTTGAGCGCAGTACTGAGCCTGAAAAGCGTTTCCAACCCCACTTACAAGTAAAACTAGCTAAAATGTGCCTGGCTGCTGTTCACTGAAAAGCTCATTCTGGGTACATTTTTGGTATACATTTGCTTCTGCCGGGTCAGCTGAGCAGTGAATTTCTACTTAACTATCTCCTATCAGGAGAGACCTCAGGGCTGCATCTTTTGAGCGCAGTACTGAGCCTGAAAAGCGTTTCCAACCCCAGTTACAAGTAAAACTAGCTCAAATGTGCCTGGCTGCTGTTCACTGAAAAGCTCATTCTGGGTACATTTTTGGTATACATTTGCTTCTGCCGGGTCAGCTGAGCAGTGAATTTCTACTTAACTACCTCCTATCAGGAGAGACCTCAGGGCTGCATCTTTTGAGCGCAGTACTGAGCCTGAAAAGCGTTTCCAACCCCACTTACAAGTAAAACTAGCTCAAATGTGCCTGGCTGCTGTTCACTGAAAAGCTCATTCTGGGTACATTTTTGGTATACATTTGCTTCCGCCGGGTCAGCTGAGCAGTGAATTTCTACTTAACTACCTCCTATCAGGAGAGACCTCAGGGCTGCATCTTTTGAGCGCAGTACTGAGCCTAAAAAGCGTTTACAACCCCAGTTACAAGTAAAACTAGCTAAAATGTGCCTGGCTGCTGTTCACTGAAAAGCTTATTCTGGGTACATTTTTGGTATACATTTGCTTCTGCCGGGTCAGCTGAGCAGTGAATTTCTACTTAACTATCTCCTATCAGGAGAGACCTCAGGGCTGCATCTTTTGAGGGCAGTACTGAGCCTGAAAAGCGTTTACAACCCCACTTACAAGTAAAACTAGCTAAAATGTGCCTGGCTGCTGTTCACTGAAAAGCTCATTCTGGGTACATTTTTGGTATACATTTGCTTCTGCCGGGTCAGCTGAGCAGTGAATTTCTACTTAACTACCTCCTATCAGGAGAGACCTCAGGGCTGCATCTTTTGAGCGCAGTACTGAGCCTGAAAAGCGTTTACAACCCCACTTACAAGTAAAACTAGCTAAAAAAATGTGCCTGGCTGCTGTTCACTGAAAAGCTCATTCTGGGTACATTTTTGGTATACATTTGCTTCTGCCGGGTCAGCTGAGCAGTGAATTTCTACTTAACTACCTCCTATCAGGAGAGACCTCAGGGCTGCATCTTTTGAGCGCAGTACTGAGCTGAAAAGCGTTTCCAACCCCAGTTACAAGTAAAACTAGCTCAAATGTGCCTGGCTGCTGTTCACTGAAAAGCTCATTCTGGGTACATTTTTGGTATACATTTGCTTCTGCCGGGTCAGCTGAGCAGTGAATTTCTACTTAACTACCTCCTATCAGGAGAGACCTCAGGGCTACATCTTTTGAGCGCAGTACTGAGCTTGAAAAGCGTTTCCAACCCCAGTTACAAGTAAAACTAGCTCAAATGTGCCTGGCTGCTGTTCACTGAAAAGCTCATTCTGGGTACATTTTTGGTATACATTTGCTTCTGCCGGGTCAGCTGAGCAGTGAATTTCTACTTAACTACCTCCTATCAGGAGAGACCTCAGGGCTGCATCTTTTGAGCGCAGTACTGAGCCTGAAAAGCGTTTACAACCCCACTTACAAGTAAAACTAGCTAAAATGTGCCTGGCTGCTGTTCACTGAAAAGCTCATTCTGGTTACATTTTTGGTTACATTTGCTTCTGCCGGGTCAGCTGAGCAGTGAATTTCTACTTAACTACCTCCTATCAGGAGACCTCAGGGCTGCATCTTTTGAGCGCAGTACTGAGCCTGAAAAGCGTTTACAACCCCACTTACAAGTAAAACTAGCTAAAATGTGCCTGGCTGCTGTTCACTGAAAAGCTCATTCTGGGTACATTTTTGATACATTTGCTTCTGCCGGGTCAGCTGAGCAGTGAATTTCTACTTAACTATCTCCTATCAGGAGAGACCTCAGGGCTGCATCTTTTGTGCGCAGTACTGAGCCTGAAAAGCGTTTACAACCCCACTTACAAGTAAAACTAGCTAAAATGTGCCTGGCTGCTGTTCACTGAAAAGCTTATTCTGGGTACATTTTTGGTATACATTTGCTTCTGCCGGGTCAGCTGAGCAGTGAATTTCTACTTAACTACCTCCTATCAGGAGAGACCTCAGGGCTGCATCTTTTGAGTGCAGTACTGAGCCTAAAAAGCGTTTACAACCCCAGTTACAAGTAAAACTAGCTAAAATGTGCCTGGCTGCTGTTCACTGAAAAGCTTATTCTGGGTACATTTTTGGTATACATTTGCTTCTGCCGGGTCAGCTGAGCAGTGAATTTCTACTTAACTACCTCCTATCAGGAGAGACCTCAGGGCTGCATCTTTTGAGCGCAGTACTGAGCCTGAAAAGCGTTTCCAACCCCACTTACAAGTAAAACTAGCTAAAATGTGCCTGGCTGCTGTTCACTGAAAAGCTCATTCTGGGTACATTTTTGGTATACATTTGCTTCCGCCGGGTCAGCTGAGCAGTGAATTTCTACTTAACTATCTCCTATCAGGAGAGACCTCAGGGCTGCATCTTTCGAGGGCAGTACTGAGCCTGAAAAGCGTTTACAACCCCACTTACAAGTAAAACTAGCTAAAATGTGCCTGGCTGCTGTTCACTGAAAAGCTCATTCTGGGTACATTTTTGGTATACATTTGCTTCTGCCGGGTCAGCTGAGCAGTGAATTTCTACTTAACTACCTCCTATCAGGAGAGACCTCAGGGCTGCATCTTTTGAGCGCAGTACTGAGCCTGAAAAGCGTTTACAACCCCACTTACAAGTAAAACTAGCTAAAAAAATGTGCCTGGCTGCTGTTCACTCAAAAGCTCATTCTGGGTACATTTTTGGTATACATTTGCTTCTGCCGGGTCAGCTGAGCAGTGAATTTCTACTTAACTACCTCCTATCAGGAGAGACCTCAGTGCTGCATCTTTTGAGCGCAGTACTGAGCCTGAAAAGCGTTTCCAACCCCACTTACAAGTAAAACTAGCTAAAATGTGCCTGGCTGCTGTCACTGAAAAGCTCATTCTGGTACATTTTTGGTATACATTTGCTTCTGTCGGGTCAGCTGAGCAGTGAATTTCTACTTAACTACCTCCTATCAGGAGAGACCTCAGGGCTGCATCTTTTCAGTGCAGTACTGAGCCTGAAAAGCGTTTACAACCCCACTTACAAGTAAAACTAGCTAAAATGTGCCTGGCTGCTGTTCACTGAAAAGCTCATTCTGGGTACATTTTTGGTATACATTTGCTTCTGCCGGGTCAGCTGAGCAGTGAATTTCTACTTAACTACCTCCTATCAGGAGAGACCTCAGGGCTGCATCTTTTGAGCGCAGTACTGAGCCTGAAAAGCGTTTACAACCCCACTTACAAGTAGAACTAGCTAAAATGTGCCTGGCTGCTGTTCACTGAAAAGCTCATTCTGGGTACATTTTTGGTATACATTTGCTTCTGCCGGGTCAGCTGAGCAGTGAATTTCTACTTAACTACCTCCTATCAGGAGAGACCTCAGGGCTGCATCTTTTGAGCGCAGTACTGAGCTTGAAAAGCGTTTCCAACCCCAGTTACAAGTAAAACTAGCTCAAATGTGCCTGGCTGCTGTTCACTGAAAAGCTCATTCTGGGTACATTTTTGGTATACATTTGCTTCTGCCGGGTCAGCTGAGCAGTGAATTTCTACTTAACTATCTCCTATCAGGAGAGACCTCAGGGCTGCATCTTTTGAGCGCAGTACTGAGCCTGAAAAGCGTTTCCAACCCCAGTTACAAGTAAAACTAGCTCAAATGTGCCTGGCTGCTGTTCACTGAAAAGCTCATTCTGGGTACATTTTTGGTATACATTTGCTTCTGCCGGGTCAGCTGAGCAGTGAATTTCTACTTAACTACCTCCTATCAGGAGAGACCTCAGGGCTGCATCTTTTGAGCGCAGTACTGAGCCTGAAAAGCGTTTCCAACCCCACTTACAAGTAAAACTAGCTCAAATGTGCCTGGCTGCTGTTCACTGAAAAGCTCATTCTGGGTACATTTTTGGTATACATTTGCTTCCGCCGGGTCAGCTGAGCAGTGAATTTCTACTTAACTACCTCCTATCAGGAGAGACCTCAGGGCTGCATCTTTTGAGCGCAGTACTGAGCCTAAAAAGCGTTTACAACCCCAGTTACAAGTAAAACTAGCTAAAATGTGCCTGGCTGCTGTTCACTGAAAAGCTTATTCTGGGTACATTTTTGGTATACATTTGCTTCTGCCGGGTCAGCTGAGCAGTGAATTTCTACTTAACTATCTCCTATCAGGAGAGACCTCAGGGCTGCATCTTTTGAGGGCAGTACTGAGCCTGAAAAGCGTTTACAACCCCACTTACAAGTAAAACTAGCTAAAATGTGCCTGGCTGCTGTTCACTGAAAAGCTCATTCTGGGTACATTTTTGGTATACATTTGCTTCTGCCGGGTCAGCTGAGCAGTGAATTTCTACTTAACTACCTCCTATCAGGAGAGACCTCAGGGCTGCATCTTTTGAGCGCAGTACTGAGCCTGAAAAGCGTTTACAACCCCACTTACAAGTAAAACTAGCTAAAAAAATGTGCCTGGCTGCTGTTCACTGAAAAGCTCATTCTGGGTACATTTTTGGTATACATTTGCTTCTGCCGGGTCAGCTGAGCAGTGAATTTCTACTTAACTACCTCCTATCAGGAGAGACCTCAGGGCTGCATCTTTTGAGCGCAGTACTGAGCTGAAAAGCGTTTCCAACCCCAGTTACAAGTAAAACTAGCTCAAATGTGCCTGGCTGCTGTTCACTGAAAAGCTCATTCTGGGTACATTTTTGGTATACATTTGCTTCTGCCGGGTCAGCTGAGCAGTGAATTTCTACTTAACTACCTCCTATCAGGAGAGACCTCAGGGCTACATCTTTTGAGCGCAGTACTGAGCTTGAAAAGCGTTTCCAACCCCAGTTACAAGTAAAACTAGCTCAAATGTGCCTGGCTGCTGTTCACTGAAAAGCTCATTCTGGGTACATTTTTGGTATACATTTGCTTCTGCCGGGTCAGCTGAGCAGTGAATTTCTACTTAACTACCTCCTATCAGGAGAGACCTCAGGGCTGCATCTTTTGAGCGCAGTACTGAGCCTGAAAAGCGTTTACAACCCCACTTACAAGTAAAACTAGCTAAAATGTGCCTGGCTGCTGTTCACTGAAAAGCTCATTCTGGTTACATTTTTGGTATACATTTGCTTCTGCCGGGTCAGCTGAGCAGTGAATTTCTACTTAACTACCTCCTATCAGGAGACCTCAGGGCTGCATCTTTTGAGCGCAGTACTGAGCCTGAAATGCGTTTACAACCCCACTTACAAGTAAAACTAGCTAAAATGTGCCTGGCTGCTGTTCACTGAAAAGCTCATTCTGGGTACATTTTTGATACATTTGCTTCTGCCGGGTCAGCTGAGCAGTGAATTTCTACTTAACTATCTCCTATCAGGAGAGACCTCAGGGCTGCATCTTTTGTGCGCAGTACTGAGCCTGAAAGGCGTTTACAACCCCACTTACAAGTAAAACTAGCTAAAATGTGCCTGGCTGCTGTTCACTGAAAAGCTTATTCTGGGTACATTTTTGGTATACATTTGCTTCTGCCGGGTCAGCTGAGCAGTGAATTTCTACTTAACTACCTCCTATCAGGAGAGACCTCAGGGCTGCATCTTTTGAGTGCAGTACTGAGCCTAAAAAGCGTTTACAACCCCAGTTACAAGTAAAACTAGCTAAAATGTGCCTGGCTGCTGTTCACTGAAAAGCTTATTCTGGGTACATTTTTGGTATACATTTGCTTCTGCCGGGTCAGCTGAGCAGTGAATTTCTACTTAACTACCTCCTATCAGGAGAGACCTCAGGGCTGCATCTTTTGAGCGCAGTACTGAGCCTGAAAAGCGTTTCCAACCCCACTTACAAGTAAAACTAGCTAAAATGTGCCTGGCTGCTGTTCACTGAAAAGCTCATTCTGGGTACATTTTTGGTATACATTTGCTTCCGCCGGGTCAGCTGAGCAGTGAATTTCTACTTAACTATCTCCTATCAGGAGAGACCTCAGGGCTGCATCTTTCGAGGGCAGTACTGAGCCTGAAAAGCGTTTACAACCCCACTTACAAGTAAAACTAGCTAAAATGTGCCTGGCTGCTGTTCACTGAAAAGCTCATTCTGGGTACATTTTTGGTATACATTTGCTTCTGCCGGGTCAGCTGAGCAGTGAATTTCTACTTAACTACCTCCTATCAGGAGAGACCTCAGGGCTGCATCTTTTGAGCGCAGTACTGAGCCTGAAAAGCGTTTACAACCCCACTTACAAGTAAAACTAGCTAAAAAAATGTGCCTGGCTGCTGTTCACTCAAAAGCTCATTCTGGGTACATTTTTGGTATACATTTGCTTCTGCCGGGTCAGCTGAGCAGTGAATTTCTACTTAACTACCTCCTATCAGGAGAGACCTCAGGGCTGCATCTTTTGAGCGCAGTACTGAGCCTGAAAAGCGTTTACAACCCCACTTACAAGTAAAACTAGCTAAAATGTGCCTGGCTGCTGTTCACTGAAAAGCTCATTCTGGGTACATTTTTGGTATACATTTGCTTCTGCCGGGTCAGCTGAGCAGTGAATTTCTACTTAACTGCCTCCTATCAGGAGAGACCTCAGGCTGCATCTTTTGAGCGCAGTACTGAGCCTGAAAAGCGTTTCCAACCCCAGTTACAAGTAAAACTAGCTAAAATGTGCCTGGCTGCTGTTCACTGAAAAGCTCATTCTGCGTACATTTTTGGGATACATTTGCTTCTGCCGGGTCAGCTGAGCAGTGAATTTCTACTTAACTACCTCCTATCAGGAGAGACCTCAGTGCTGCATCTTTTGAGCGCAGTACTGAGCCTGAAAAGCGTTTCCAACCCCACTTACAAGTAAAACTAGCTAGAATGTGCCTGGCTGCTGTCACTGAAAAGCTCATTCTGGTACATTTTTGGTATAAATTTGCTTCTGTCGGGTCAGCTGAGCAGTGAATTTCTACTTAACTACCTCCTATCAGGAGAGACCTCAGGGCTGCATCTTTTCAGTGCAGTACTGAGCCTGAAAAGCGTTTACAACCCCACTTACAAGTAAAACTAGCTAAAATGTGCCTGGCTGCTGTTCACTGAAAAGCTCATTCTGGGTACATTTTTGGTATACATTTGCTTCTGCCGGGTCAGCTGAGCAGTGAATTTCTACTTAACTACCTCCTATCAGGAGAGACCTCAGGGCTGCATCTTTTGAGCGCAGTACTGAGCCTGAAAAGCGTTTACAACCCCACTTACAAGTAGAACTAGCTAAAATGTGCCTGGCTGCTGTCCACTGAAAAGCTCATTCTGGGTACATTTTTGGTATACATTTGCTTCTGCCGGGTCAGCTGAGCAGTGAATTTCTACTTAACTACCTCCTATCAGGAGAGACCTCAGGGCTGCATCTTTTGAGCGCAGTACTGAGCTTGAAAAGCGTTTCCAACCCCAGTTACAAGTAAAACTAGCTCAAATGTGCCTGGCTGCTGTTCACTGAAAAGCTCATTCTGGGTACATTTTTGGTATACATTTGCTTCTGCCGGGTCAGCTGAGCAGTGAATTTCTACTTAACTACCTCCTATCAGGAGAGACCTCAGGGCTGCATCTTTTGAGCGCAGTACTGAGCCTGAAAAGCGTTTCCAACCCCACTTACAAGTAAAACTAGCTAAAATGTGCCTGGCTGCTGTTCACTGAAAAGCTCATTCTGGGTACATTTTTGGTATACATTTGCTTCTGCCGGGTCAGCTGAGCAGTGAATTTCTACTTAACTACCTCCTATCAGGAGAGACCTCAGGGCTGCATCTTTTGAGCGCAGTACTGAGCCTGAAAAGCGTTTCCAACCCCACTTACAAGTAAAACTAGCTAAAATGTGCCTGGCTGCTGTTCACTGAAAAGCTCATTCTGGGTACATTTTTGGTATACATTTGCTTCTGCCGGGTCAGCTGAGCAGTGAATTTCTACTTAACTACCTCCTATCAGGAGAGACCTCAGGGCTGCATCTTTTGAGCGCAGTACTGAGCCTGAAAAGCGTTTCCAACCCCACTTACAAGTAAAACTAGCTAAAATGTGCCTGGCTGCTGTTCACTGAAAAGCTCATTCTGGGTACATTTTTGGTATACATTTGCTTCCGCCGGGTCAGCTGAGCAGTGAATTTCTACTTAACTACCTCCTATCAGGAGAGACCTCAGGGCTGCATCTTTTGAGCGCAGTACTGAGCCTAAAAAGTGTTTACAACCCCAGTTACAAGTAAAACTAGCTAAAATGTGCCTGGCTGCTGTTCACTGAAAAGCTTATTCTGGGTACATTTTTGGTATACATTTGCTTCTGCCGGGTCAGCTGAGCAGTGAATTTCTACTTAACTATCTCCTATCAGGAGAGACCTCAGGGCTGCATCTTTTGAGGGCAGTACTGAGCCTGAAAAGCGTTTACAACCCCACTTACAAGTAAAACTAGCTAAAAAAATGTGCCTGGCTGCTGTTCACTGAAAAGCTCATTCTGGGTACATTTTTGGTATACATTTGCTTCTGCCGGGTCAGCTGAGCAGTGAATTTCTACTTAACTACCTCCTATCAGGAGAGACCTCAGGGCTGCATCTTTTGAGCGCAGTACTGAGCTTGAAAAGCGTTTCCAACCCCAGTTACAAGTAAAACTAGCTCAAATGTGCCTGGCTGCTGTTCACTGAAAAGCTCATTCTGGGTACATTTTTGGTATACATTTGCTTCTGCCGGGTCAGCTGAGCAGTGAATTTCTACTTAACTACCTCCTATCAGGAGAGACCTCAGGGCTGCATCTTTTCAGTGCAGTACTGAGCCTGAAAAGCGTTTACAACCCCACTTACAAGTAAAACTAGCTAAAATGTGCCTGGCTGCTGTTCACTGAAAAGCTCATTCTGGGTACATTTTTGGTATACATTTGCTTCTGCCGGGTCAGCTGAGCAGTGAATTTCTACTTAACTACCTCCTATCAGGAGAGACCTCAGGGCTGCATCTTTTGAGCGCAGTACTGAGCCTGAAAAGCGTTTACAACCCCACTTACAAGTAGAACTAGCTAAAATGTGCCTGGCTGCTGTTCACTGAAAAGCTCATTCTGGGTACATTTTTGGTATACATTTGCTTCTGCCGGGTCAGCTGAGCAGTGAATTTCTACTTAACTACCTCCTATCAGGAGAGACCTCAGGGCTGCATCTTTTGAGCGCAGTACTGAGCTTGAAAAGCGTTTCCAACCCCAGTTACAAGTAAAACTAGCTCAAATGTGCCTGGCTGCTGTTCACTGAAAAGCTCATTCTGGGTACATTTTTGGTATACATTTGCTTCTGCCGGGTCAGCTGAGCAGTGAATTTCTACTTAACTACCTCCTATCAGGAGAGACCTCAGGGCTGCATCTTTTGAGCGCAGTACTGAGCCTGAAAAGCGTTTCCAACCCCACTTACAAGTAAAACTAGCTAAAATGTGCCTGGCTGCTGTTCACTGAAAAGCTCATTCTGGGTACATTTTTGGTATACATTTGCTTCTGCCGGGTCAGCTGAGCAGTGAATTTCTACTTAACTATCTCCTATCAGGAGAGACCTCAGGGCTGCATCTTTTGAGCGCAGTACTGAGCCTGAAAAGCGTTTCCAACCCCAGTTACAAGTAAAACTAGCTCAAATGTGCCTGGCTGCTGTTCACTGAAAAGCTCATTCTGGGTACATTTTTGGTATACATTTGCTTCTGCCGGGTCAGCTGAGCAGTGAATTTCTACTTAACTACCTCCTATCAGGAGAGACCTCAGGGCTGCATCTTTTGAGCGCAGTACTGAGCCTGAAAAGCGTTTCCAACCCCACTTACAAGTAAAACTAGCTCAAATGTGCCTGGCTGCTGTTCACTGAAAAGCTCATTCTGGGTACATTTTTGGTATACATTTGCTTCCGCCGGGTCAGCTGAGCAGTGAATTTCTACTTAACTACCTCCTATCAGGAGAGACCTCAGGGCTGCATCTTTTGAGCGCAGTACTGAGCCTAAAAAGCGTTTACAACCCCAGTTACAAGTAAAACTAGCTAAAATGTGCCTGGCTGCTGTTCACTGAAAAGCTTATTCTGGGTACATTTTTGGTATACATTTGCTTCTGCCGGGTCAGCTGAGCAGTGAATTTCTACTTAACTATCTCCTATCAGGAGAGACCTCAGGGCTGCATCTTTTGAGGGCAGTACTGAGCCTGAAAAGCGTTTACAACCCCACTTACAAGTAAAACTAGCTAAAATGTGCCTGGCTGCTGTTCACTGAAAAGCTCATTCTGGGTACATTTTTGGTATACATTTGCTTCTGCCGGGTCAGCTGAGCAGTGAATTTCTACTTAACTACCTCCTATCAGGAGAGACCTCAGGGCTGCATCTTTTGAGCGCAGTACTGAGCCTGAAAAGCGTTTACAACCCCACTTACAAGTAAAACTAGCTAAAAAAATGTGCCTGGCTGCTGTTCACTGAAAAGCTCATTCTGGGTACATTTTTGGTATACATTTGCTTCTGCCGGGTCAGCTGAGCAGTGAATTTCTACTTAACTACCTCCTATCAGGAGAGACCTCAGGGCTGCATCTTTTGAGCGCAGTACTGAGCTGAAAAGCGTTTCCAACCCCAGTTACAAGTAAAACTAGCTCAAATGTGCCTGGCTGCTGTTCACTGAAAAGCTCATTCTGGGTACATTTTTGGTATACATTTGCTTCTGCCGGGTCAGCTGAGCAGTGAATTTCTACTTAACTACCTCCTATCAGGAGAGACCTCAGGGCTACATCTTTTGAGCGCAGTACTGAGCTTGAAAAGCGTTTCCAACCCCAGTTACAAGTAAAACTAGCTCAAATGTGCCTGGCTGCTGTTCACTGAAAAGCTCATTCTGGGTACATTTTTGGTATACATTTGCTTCTGCCGGGTCAGCTGAGCAGTGAATTTCTACTTAACTACCTCCTATCAGGAGAGACCTCAGGGCTGCATCTTTTGAGCGCAGTACTGAGCCTGAAAAGCGTTTACAACCCCACTTACAAGTAAAACTAGCTAAAATGTGCCTGGCTGCTGTTCACTGAAAAGCTCATTCTGGTTACATTTTTGGTATACATTTGCTTCTGCCGGGTCAGCTGAGCAGTGAATTTCTACTTAACTACCTCCTATCAGGAGACCTCAGGGCTGCATCTTTTGAGCGCAGTACTGAGCCTGAAATGCGTTTACAACCCCACTTACAAGTAAAACTAGCTAAAATGTGCCTGGCTGCTGTTCACTGAAAAGCTCATTCTGGGTACATTTTTGATACATTTGCTTCTGCCGGGTCAGCTGAGCAGTGAATTTCTACTTAACTATCTCCTATCAGGAGAGACCTCAGGGCTGCATCTTTTGTGCGCAGTACTGAGCCTGAAAGGCGTTTACAACCCCACTTACAAGTAAAACTAGCTAAAATGTGCCTGGCTGCTGTTCACTGAAAAGCTTATTCTGGGTACATTTTTGGTATACATTTGCTTCTGCCGGGTCAGCTGAGCAGTGAATTTCTACTTAACTACCTCCTATCAGGAGAGACCTCAGGGCTGCATCTTTTGAGTGCAGTACTGAGCCTAAAAAGCGTTTACAACCCCAGTTACAAGTAAAACTAGCTAAAATGTGCCTGGCTGCTGTTCACTGAAAAGCTTATTCTGGGTACATTTTTGGTATACATTTGCTTCTGCCGGGTCAGCTGAGCAGTGAATTTCTACTTAACTACCTCCTATCAGGAGAGACCTCAGGGCTGCATCTTTTGAGCGCAGTACTGAGCCTGAAAAGCGTTTCCAACCCCACTTACAAGTAAAACTAGCTAAAATGTGCCTGGCTGCTGTTCACTGAAAAGCTCATTCTGGGTACATTTTTGGTATACATTTGCTTCCGCCGGGTCAGCTGAGCAGTGAATTTCTACTTAACTATCTCCTATCAGGAGAGACCTCAGGGCTGCATCTTTCGAGGGCAGTACTGAGCCTGAAAAGCGTTTACAACCCCACTTACAAGTAAAACTAGCTAAAATGTGCCTGGCTGCTGTTCACTGAAAAGCTCATTCTGGGTACATTTTTGGTATACATTTGCTTCTGCCGGGTCAGCTGAGCAGTGAATTTCTACTTAACTACCTCCTATCAGGAGAGACCTCAGGGCTGCATCTTTTGAGCGCAGTACTGAGCCTGAAAAGCGTTTACAACCCCACTTACAAGTAAAACTAGCTAAAAAAATGTGCCTGGCTGCTGTTCACTCAAAAGCTCATTCTGGGTACATTTTTGGTATACATTTGCTTCTGCCGGGTCAGCTGAGCAGTGAATTTCTACTTAACTACCTCCTATCAGGAGAGACCTCAGGGCTGCATCTTTTGAGCGCAGTACTGAGCCTGAAAAGCGTTTACAACCCCACTTACAAGTAAAACTAGCTAAAATGTGCCTGGCTGCTGTTCACTGAAAAGCTCATTCTGGGTACATTTTTGGTATACATTTGCTTCTGCCGGGTCAGCTGAGCAGTGAATTTCTACTTAACTGCCTCCTATCAGGAGAGACCTCAGGCTGCATCTTTTGAGCGCAGTACTGAGCCTGAAAAGCGTTTCCAACCCCAGTTACAAGTAAAACTAGCTAAAATGTGCCTGGCTGCTGTTCACTGAAAAGCTCATTCTGCGTACATTTTTGGGATACATTTGCTTCTGCCGGGTCAGCTGAGCAGTGAATTTCTACTTAACTACCTCCTATCAGGAGAGACCTCAGTGCTGCATCTTTTGAGCGCAGTACTGAGCCTGAAAAGCGTTTCCAACCCCACTTACAAGTAAAACTAGCTAGAATGTGCCTGGCTGCTGTCACTGAAAAGCTCATTCTGGTACATTTTTGGTATAAATTTGCTTCTGTCGGGTCAGCTGAGCAGTGAATTTCTACTTAACTACCTCCTATCAGGAGAGACCTCAGGGCTGCATCTTTTCAGTGCAGTACTGAGCCTGAAAAGCGTTTACAACCCCACTTACAAGTAAAACTAGCTAAAATGTGCCTGGCTGCTGTTCACTGAAAAGCTCATTCTGGGTACATTTTTGGTATACATTTGCTTCTGCCGGGTCAGCTGAGCAGTGAATTTCTACTTAACTACCTCCTATCAGGAGAGACCTCAGGGCTGCATCTTTTGAGCGCAGTACTGAGCCTGAAAAGCGTTTACAACCCCACTTACAAGTAGAACTAGCTAAAATGTGCCTGGCTGCTGTCCACTGAAAAGCTCATTCTGGGTACATTTTTGGTATACATTTGCTTCTGCCGGGTCAGCTGAGCAGTGAATTTCTACTTAACTACCTCCTATCAGGAGAGACCTCAGGGCTGCATCTTTTGAGCGCAGTACTGAGCTTGAAAAGCGTTTCCAACCCCAGTTACAAGTAAAACTAGCTCAAATGTGCCTGGCTGCTGTTCACTGAAAAGCTCATTCTGGGTACATTTTTGGTATACATTTGCTTCTGCCGGGTCAGCTGAGCAGTGAATTTCTACTTAACTACCTCCTATCAGGAGAGACCTCAGGGCTGCATCTTTTGAGCGCAGTACTGAGCCTGAAAAGCGTTTCCAACCCCACTTACAAGTAAAACTAGCTAAAATGTGCCTGGCTGCTGTTCACTGAAAAGCTCATTCTGGGTACATTTTTGGTATACATTTGCTTCTGCCGGGTCAGCTGAGCAGTGAATTTCTACTTAACTACCTCCTATCAGGAGAGACCTCAGGGCTGCATCTTTTGAGCGCAGTACTGAGCCTGAAAAGCGTTTCCAACCCCACTTACAAGTAAAACTAGCTAAAATGTGCCTGGCTGCTGTTCACTGAAAAGCTCATTCTGGGTACATTTTTGGTATACATTTGCTTCTGCCGGGTCAGCTGAGCAGTGAATTTCTACTTAACTACCTCCTATCAGGAGAGACCTCAGGGCTGCATCTTTTGAGCGCAGTACTGAGCCTGAAAAGCGTTTCCAACCCCACTTACAAGTAAAACTAGCTAAAATGTGCCTGGCTGCTGTTCACTGAAAAGCTCATTCTGGGTACATTTTTGGTATACATTTGCTTCCGCCGGGTCAGCTGAGCAGTGAATTTCTACTTAACTACCTCCTATCAGGAGAGACCTCAGGGCTGCATCTTTTGAGCGCAGTACTGAGCCTAAAAAGTGTTTACAACCCCAGTTACAAGTAAAACTAGCTAAAATGTGCCTGGCTGCTGTTCACTGAAAAGCTTATTCTGGGTACATTTTTGGTATACATTTGCTTCTGCCGGGTCAGCTGAGCAGTGAATTTCTACTTAACTATCTCCTATCAGGAGAGACCTCAGGGCTGCATCTTTTGAGGGCAGTACTGAGCCTGAAAAGCGTTTACAACCCCACTTACAAGTAAAACTAGCTAAAAAAATGTGCCTGGCTGCTGTTCACTGAAAAGCTCATTCTGGGTACATTTTTGGTATACATTTGCTTCTGCCGGGTCAGCTGAGCAGTGAATTTCTACTTAACTACCTCCTATCAGGAGAGACCTCAGGGCTGCATCTTTTGAGCGCAGTACTGAGCTTGAAAAGCGTTTCCAACCCCAGTTACAAGTAAAACTAGCTCAAATGTGCCTGGCTGCTGTTCACTGAAAAGCTCATTCTGGGTACATTTTTGGTATACATTTGCTTCTGCCGGGTCAGCTGAGCAGTGAATTTCTACTTAACTACCTCCTATCAGGAGAGACCTCAGGGCTACATCTTTTGAGCGCAGTACTGAGCCTGAAAAGCGTTTACAACCCCACTTACAAGTAAAACTAGCTAAAATGTGCCTGGCTGCTGTTCACTGAAAAGCTCATTCTGGTTACATTTTTGGTATACATTTGCTTCTGCCGGGTCAGCTGAGCAGTGAATTTCTACTTAACTACCTCCTATCAGGAGACCTCAGGGCTGCATCTTTTGAGCGCAGTACTGAGCCTGAAAAGCGTTTACAACCCCACTTACAAGTAAAACTAGCTAAAATGTGCCTGGCTGCTGTTCACTGAAAAGCTCATTCTGGGTACATTTTTGATACATTTGCTTCTGCCGGGTCAGCTGAGCAGTGAATTTCTACTTAACTATCTCCTATCAGGAGAGACCTCAGGGCTGCATCTTTTGTGCGCAGTACTGAGCCTGAAAAGCGTTTACAACCCCACTTACAAGTAAAACTAGCTAAAATGTGCCTGGCTGCTGTTCACTGAAAAGCTTATTCTGGGTACATTTTTGGTATACATTTGCTTCTGCCGGGTCAGCTGAGCAGTGAATTTCTACTTAACTACCTCCTATCAGGAGAGACCTCAGGGCTGCATCTTTTGAGTGCAGTACTGAGCCTAAAAAGCGTTTACAACCCCAGTTACAAGTAAAACTAGCTAAAATGTGCCTGGCTGCTGTTCACTGAAAAGCTTATTCTGGGTACATTTTTGGTATACATTTGCTTCTGCCGGGTCAGCTGAGCAGTGAATTTCTACTTAACTATCTCCTATCAGGAGAGACCTCAGGGCTGCACCTTTTGAGCGCAGTACTGAGCCTGAAAAGCGTTTACAACCCCAGTTACAAGTAAAACTAGCTAAAATGTGCCTGGCTGCTGTTCACTGAAAAGCTCATTCTGGGTACATTTTTGGTATACATTTGCTTCTGCCGGGTCAGCTGAGCAGTGAATTTCTACTTAACTATCTCCTATCAGGAGAGACCTCAGGGCTGCATCTTTTGAGCGCAGTACTGAGCCTGAAAAGCGTTTACAACCCCACTTACAAGTAAAACTAGCTAAAATGTGCCTGGCTGCTGTTCACTGAAAAGCTCATTCTGGGTACATTTTTGGTATACATTTGCTTCTGCCGGGTCAGCTGAGCAGTGAATTTCTACTTAACTACCTCCTATCAGGAGAGACCTCAGGGCTGCATCTTTTGAGCGCAGTACTGAGCCTGAAAAGCGTTTACAACCCCACTTACAAGTAAAACTAGCTAAAATGTGCCTGGCTGCTGTTCACTGAAAAGCTCATTCTGGGTACATTTTTGATACATTTGCTTCTGCCGGGTCAGCTGAGCAGTGAATTTCTACTTAACTATCTCCTATCAGGAGAGACCTCAGGGCTGCATCTTTTGTGCGCAGTACTGAGCCTGAAAAGCGTTTACAACCCCACTTACAAGTAAAACTAGCTAAAATGTGCCTGGCTGCTGTTCACTGAAAAGCTTATTCTGGGTACATTTTTGGTATACATTTGCTTCTGCCGGGTCAGCTGAGCAGTGAATTTCTACTTAACTACCTCCTATCAGGAGAGACCTCAGGGCTGCATCTTTTGAGCGCAGTACTGAGCCTGAAAACCGTTTACAACCCCAGTTACAAGTAAAACTAGCTAAAATGTGCCTGGCTGCTGTTCACTGAAAAGCTCATTCTGGGTACATTTTTGGTATACATTTGCTTCTGCCGGGTCAGCTGAGCAGTGAATTTCTACTTAACTACCTCCTATCAGGAGTGACCTCAGGGCTGCATCTTTTGAGCGTAGTACTGAGCCTGAAAACCGTTTACAACCCCAGTTACAAGTAAAACTAGCTAAAATGTGCCTGGCTGCTGTTCACTGAAAAGCTCATTCTGGGTACATTTTTGGTATACATTTGCTTCTGCCGGGTCAGCTGAGCAGTGAATTTCTACTTAACTACCTCCTATCAGGAGAGACCTCAGGGCTGCATCTTTTGAGCGCAGTACTGAGCCTGAAAAGCGTTTACAACCCCACTTACAAGTAAAACTAGCTGAAATGTGCCTGGCTGCTGTTCACTGAAAAGCTCATTCTGGGTACATTTTTGGTATACATTTGCATCTGCCGGGTCAGCTGAGCAGTGAATTTCTACTTAACTATCTCCTATCAGGAGAGACCTCAGGGCTGCATCTTTTGAGCGCAGTACTGAGCCTGAAAAGCGTTTACAACCCAACTTACAAGTAAAACTAGCTAAAATGTGCCTGGCTGCTGTTCACTGAAAAGCTCATTCTGGGTACATTTTTGGTATACATTTGCTTCTGCCGGGTCAGCTGAGCAGTGAATTTCTACATAACTACCTCCTATCAGGAGAGACCTCAGGGCTGCATCTTTTGAGCGCAGTACTGAGCCTGAAAACCGTTTACAACCCCAGTTACAAGTAAAACTAGCTAAAATGTGCCTGGCTGCTGTTCACTGAAAAGCTCATTCTGGGTACATTTTTGGTATACATTTGCTTCTGCCGGGTCAGCAGAGCAGTGAATTTCTACTTAACTACCTCCTATCAGGAGAGATCTCAGGGCTGCATCTTTTGAGCGCAGTACTGAGCCTGAAAAGCTTTTACAACCCCACTTACAAGTAAAACTAGCTAAAATGTGCCTGGCTGCTGTTCACTGAAAAGCTCATTCTGGGTACATTTTTGGTATACATTTGCATCTGCCGGGTCAGCTGAGCAGTGAATTTCTACTTAACTATCTCCTATCAGGAGAGACCTCAGGGCTGCATCTTTTGAGCGCAGTACTGAGCCTGAAAAGCGTTTACAACCCAACTTACAAGTAAAACTAGCTAAAATGTGCCTGGCTGCTGTTCACTGAAAAGCTCATTCTGGGTACATTTTTGGTATACATTTGCTTCTGCGGGGTCAGCTGAGCAGTGAATTTCTACATAACTACCTCCTATCAGGAGAGACCTCAGGGCTGCATCTTTTGAGCGCAGTACTGAGCCTGAAAACCGTTTACAACCCCAGTTACAAGTAAAACTAGCTAAAATGTGCCTGGCTGCTGTTCACTGAAAAGCTCATTCTGGGTACATTTTTGGTATACATTTGCTTCTGCCGGGTCAGCTGAGCAGTGAATTTCTACTTAACTACCTCCTATCAGGAGAGACCTCAGGGCTGCATCTTTTGAGCGCTGTACTGAGCCTGAAAACCGTTTACAACCCCAGTTACAAGTAAAACTAGCTAAAATGTGCCTGGCTGCTGTTCACTGAAAAGCTCATTCTGGGTACATTTTTGGTATACATTTGCTTCTGCCGGGACAGCTGAGCAGTGAATTTCTACTTAACTACCTCCTATCAGGAGAGACCTCAGGGCTGCATCTTTTGAGCGCAGTACTGAGCCTGAAAACCGTTTACAACCCCACTTACAAGTAAAACTAGCTAAAATGTGCCTGGCTGCTGTTCACTGAAAAGCTCATTCTGGGTACATTTTTGGTATACATTTGCATCTGCCGGGTCAGCTGAGCAGTGAATTTCTACTTAACTATCTCCTATCAGGAGAGACCTCAGGGCTGCATCTTTTGAGCGCAGTACTGAGCCTGAAAAGCGTTTACAACCCAACTTACAAGTAAAACTAGCTAAAATGTGCCTGGCTGCTGTTCACTGAAAAGCTCATTCTGGGTACATTTTTGGTATACAGTTGCTTCTGCCGGGTCAGCTGAGCAGTGAATTTCTACATAACTACCTCCTATCAGGAGAGACCTCAGGGCTGCATCTTTTGAGCGCAGTACTGAGCCTGAAAACCGTTTACAACCCCAGTTACAAGTAAAACTAGCTAAAATGTGCCTGGCTGCTGTTCACTGAAAAGCTCATTCTGGGTACATTTTTGGTATACATTTGCTTCTGCCGGGTCAGCTGAGCAGCGAATTTCTATTTAACCACCTGCTATCATGAGAGACCTCAGGCTGCATGTTTTAAGTCCAGTACTGATCCTGAAAAGCGTTTCCAACCCCACTTACAAGTAAAACTAGCTAAAATGTGCCTGGCTGCTATTCACTGAAAAGCTCATTCTGTGTACATTTTTGGCATACGTTTGCTCCTACCGGGTCAGCTGAGCAGCGAATTTCTATTTAACCACCTGCTTTCATGAGAGACTTCAGGGCTGCATGTTTTGAGCCCAGTACTGAGCCTGAAAAGCGTTTCCAACCACAAGTAAAACTAGCTAAAATGTGCCTGGCTGCTATTCACTGAAAAGCTCATTCTGTGTACATTTTTGGCATACGTTTGCTCCTGCCGGGTCAGATGAGCAGCGAATTTCTATTTAACCACCTACTTTCATGACAGACCTCAGGGCTGCATGTTTTGAGCTCAGTACTGAGCCTGAAAAGCATTTCCAACCCCACTTACAAGTAAAACTAGCTAAAATGTGCCTGGCTTCTCTTCACTGAAAAGCTCATTCTGAGTACATTTTTAGTATACGTTTTCTCCTGCCGGGTCAGCTGAGCAGCGAATTTCTATTTAACCACCTGCTATCATGAGAGACCTCAGGGCTGCATCTTTTGAGTGTAGTACTGAGCCTGAAAAGCGTTTACAACCCAACTTACAAGTAAAACTAGCTAAAATGTGCCTGGCTGCTGTTCACTGAAAAGCTCATTCTGGGTACATTTTTGGTATACATTTGCTTCTGCCGGGTCAGCTGAGCAGGGAATTTCTACTTACTACCTCCTATCAGAAGAGACCTCAGGGCTGCATCTTTTGAGCGCAGTACTGAGCCTGAAAACCGTTTCCAACCCCAGTTACAAGTAAAACTAGCTAAAATGTGCCTGGCTGCTGTTCACTGAAAAGCTCATTCTGGGTACATTTTTGGTATACATTTGCTTCTGCCGGGTCAGCTGAGCAGTGAATTTCTGCTTAACTATCTCCTATCAGGAGAGACCTCAGGGCTGCATCTTTTGAGCGCAGTACTGAGCCTGAAAAGCGTTTCCAACCCCACTTACAAGTAAAAGTAGCTAAAATGTGCCTGGCTGCTGTTCACTGAAAAGCTCATTCTGGGTACGTTTTTGGTATACATTTGCTTCTGCCGGGTCAGCTGAGCAGTGAATTTCTACTTAACTACCTCCTATCAGGAGAGACCTCAGGGCTGCATCTTTTGAGCGCAGTACTGAGCCTGAAAAGCGTTTCCAACCCCACTTACAAGTAAAACTAGCTAAAATGTGCCTGGCTGCTGTTCACTGAAAAGCTCATTCTGGGTACATTTTGGTATACATTTGCTTCTGTCGGGTCAGCTGAGCAGTGAATTTCTACTTAACTATCTCCTATCAGGAGAGACCTCAGGGCTGCATCTTTTGAGCGCAGTACTGAGCCTGAAAAGCGTTTCCAACCCCACTTACAAGTAAAACTAGCTAAAATGTGCCTGGCTGCTGTTCACTGAAAAGCTCATTCTGGGTACATTTTTGGTATACATTTGCTTCTGCTGGGTCAGCTGAGCAGTGAATTTCTACTTAACTACCTCCTATCCGGAGAGACCTCAGGGCTGCATCTTTTGAGCGCAGTACTGAGCCTGAAAACCGTTTCCAACCCCAGTTACAAGTAAAACTAGCTAAAATGTGCCTGGCTGCTGTTCACTGAAAAGCTCATTCTGGGTACATTTTTGGTATACATTTGCTTCTGCCGGGTCAGCTGAGCAGCGAATTTCTATTTAACCACCTGCTATCATGAGAGACCTCAGGCTGCATGTTTTAAGTCCAGTACTGATCCTGAAAAGCGTTTCCAACCCCACTTACAAGTAAAACTAGCTAAAATGTGCCTATCTGCTATTCACTGAAAAGCTCATTCTGTGTACATTTTTGGCATACGTTTGCTCCTACCGGGTCAGCTGAGCAGCGAATTTCTATTTAACCACCTGCTTTCATGAGAGACCTCAGGGCTGCATGTTTTGAGCCCAGTACTGAGCCTGAAAAGCGTTTCCAACCACAAGTAAAACTAGCTAAAATGTGCCTGGCTGCTATTCACTGAAAAGCTCATTCTGTGTACATTTTTGGCATACGTTTGCTCCTGCCGGGTCAGATGAGCAGCGAATTTCTATTTAACCACCTACTTTCATGAGAGACCTCAGGGCTGCATGTTTTGAGCTCAGTACTGAGCCTGAAAAGCATTTCCAACCCCACTTACAAGTAAAACTAGCTAAAATGTGCCTGGCTTCTCTTCACTGAAAAGCTCATTCTGAGTACATTTTTAGTATACGTTTGCTCCTGCCGGGTCAGCTGAGCAGCGAATTTCTATTTAACCACCTGCTATCATGAGAGACCTCAGGGCTGCATCTTTTGAGTGTAGTACTGAGCCTGAAAAGCGTTTACAACCCCACTTACAAGTAAAACTAGCTAAAATGTGCCTGGCTGCTGTTCACTGAAAAGCTCATTCTGGGTACATTTTTGGTATACATTTGCTTCTGCCGGGTCAGCTGAGCAGGGAATTTCTACTTACTACCTCCTATCAGAAGAGACCTCAGGGCTGCATCTTTTGAGCGCAGTACTGAGCCTGAAAAGCGTTTCCAACCCCACTTACAAGTAAAACTAGCTAAAATGTGCCTGGCTGCTGTTCACTGAAAAGCTCATTCTGGGTACATTTTTGGTATACATTTGCTTCTGCCGGGTCAGCTGAGCAGTGAATTTCTACTTAACTATCTCCTATCAGGAGAGACCTCAGGGCTGCATCTTTTGAGCGCAGTACTGAGCCTGAAAAGCGTTTCCAACCCCACTTACAAGTAAAACTAGCTAAAATGTGCCTGGCTGCTGTTCACTGAAAAGCTCATTCTGGGTACGTTTTTGGTATACATTTGCTTCTGCCGGGTCAGCTGAGCAGTGAATTTCTACTTAACTACCTCCTATCAGGAGAGACCTCAGGGCTGCATCTTTTGAGCGCAGTACTGAGCCTGAAAAGCGTTTCCAACCCCACTTACAAGTAAAACTAGCTAAAATGTGCCTGGCTGCTGTTCACTGAAAAGCTCATTCTGGGTACATTTTGGTATACATTTGCTTCTGTCGGGTCAGCTGAGCAGTGAATTTCTACTTAACTATCTCCTATCAGGAGAGACCTCAGGGCTGCATCTTTTGAGCGCAGTACTGAGCCTGAAAAGCGTTTCCAACCCCACTTACAAGTAAAACTAGCTAAAATGTGCCTGGCTGCTGTTCACTGAAAAGCTCATTCTGGGTACATTTTTGGTATACATTTGCTTCTGCTCGGTCAGCTGAGCAGTGAATTTCTACTTAACTACCTCCTATCCGGAGAGACCTCAGGGCTGCATCATTTGAGCGCAGTACTGAGCCTGAAAAGCGTTTCCAACCCCACTTACAAGTAAAACTAGCTAAAATGTGCCTGGCTGCTGTTCACTGAAAAGCTCATTCTGGGTACATTTTTGGTATACATTTGATTCTGCCGGGTCAGCTGAGCACTGAATTTCTACTGAACTACGTCCTATCAGGAGAGACCTCAGGGCTGCATCTTTTGAGCGCAGTACTGAGCCTGAAAACCGTTTACAACCCCAGTTACAAGTAAAACTAGCTAAAATGTGCCTGGCTGCTGTTCACTGAAAAGCTCATTCTGGGTACATTTTTGGTATACATTTGCTTCTGCCGGGTCAGCTGAGCAGTGAATTTCTACTTAACTACCTCCTATCAGGAGAGACCTCAGGGCTGCATCTTTTGAGCGCAGTACTGAGCCTGAAAAGCGTTTACAACCCCACTTACAAGTAAAACTAGCTAAAATGTGCCTGGCTGCTGTTCACTGAAAAGCTCATTCTGGGTACATTTTTGATACATTTGCTTCTGCCGGGTCAGCTGAGCAGTGAATTTCTACTTAACTATCTCCTATCAGGAGAGACCTCAGGGCTGCATCTTTTGTGCGCAGTACTGAGCCTGAAAAGCGTTTACAACCCCACTTACAAGTAAAACTAGCTAAAATGTGCCTGGCTGCTGTTCACTGAAAAGCTTATTCTGGGTACATTTTTGGTATACATTTGCTTCTGCCGGGTCAGCTGAGCAGTGAATTTCTACTTAACTATCTCCTATCAGGAGAGACCTCAGGGCTGCACCTTTTGAGCGCAGTACTGAGCCTGAAAAGCGTTTACAACCCCAGTTACAAGTAAAACTAGCTAAAATGTGCCTGGCTGCTGTTCACTGAAAAGCTCATTCTGGGTACATTTTTGGTATACATTTGCTTCTGCCGGGTCAGCTGAGCAGTGAATTTCTACTTAACTATCTCCTATCAGGAGAGACCTCAGGGCTGCATCTTTTGAGCGCAGTACTGAGCCTGAAAAGCGTTTACAACCCCACTTACAAGTAAAACTAGCTAAAATGTGCCTAACTGCTGTTCACTGAAAAGCTCATTCTGGGTACATTTTTGGTATACATTTGCTTCTGCCGGGTCAGCTGAGCAGTGAATTTCTACTTAACTACCTCCTATCAGGAGAGACCTCAGGGCTGCATCTTTTGAGTGCAGTACTGAGCCTAAAAAGCGTTTACAACCCCAGTTACAAGTAAAACTAGCTAAAATGTGCCTGGCTGCTGTTCACTGAAAAGCTTATTCTGGGTACATTTTTGGTATACATTTGCTTCTGCCGGGTCAGCTGAGCAGTGAATTTCTACTTAACTATCTCCTATCAGAAGAGACCTCAGGGCTGCACCTTTTGAGCGCAGTACTGAGCCTGAAAAGCGTTTACAACCCCAGTTACAAGTAAAACTAGCTAAAATGTGCCTGGCTGCTGTTCACTGAAAAGCTCATTCTGGGTACATTTTTGGTATACATTTGCTTCTGCCGGGTCAACTGAGCAGTGAATTTCTACTTAACTATCTCCTATCAGGAGAGACCTCAGGGCTGCATCTTTTGAGCGCAGTACTGAGCCTGAAAAGCGTTTACAACCCCACTTACAAGTAAAACTAGCTAAAATGTGCCTGGCTGCTGTTCACTGAAAAGCTCATTCTGGGTACATTTTTGGTATACATTTGCTTCTGCCGGGTCAGCTGAGCAGTGAATTTCTACTTAACTACCTCCTATCAGGAGAGACCTCAGGGCTGCATCTTTTGAGCGCAGTACTGAGCCTGAAAAGCGTTTACAACCCCACTTACAAGTAAAACTAGCTAAAATGTGCCTGGCTGCTGTTCACTGAAAAGCTCATTCTGGGTACATTTTTGATACATTTGCTTCTGCCGGGTCAGCTGAGCAGTGAATTTCTACTTAACTATCTCCTATCAGGAGAGACCTCAGGGCTGCATCTTTTGTGCGCAGTACTGAGCCTGAAAAGCGTTTACAACCCCACTTACAAGTAAAACTAGCTAAAATGTGCCTGGCTGCTGTTCACTGAAAAGCTTATTCTGGGTACATTTTTGGTATACATTTGCTTCTGCCGGGTCAGCTGAGCAGTGAATTTCTACTTAACTACCTCCTATCAGGAGAGACCTCAGGGCTGCATCTTTTGAGCGCAGTACTGAGCCTGAAAACCGTTTACAACCCCAGTTACAAGTAAAACTAGCTAAAATGTGCCTGGCTGCTGTTCACTGAAAAGCTCATTCTGGGTACATTTTTGGTATACATTTGCTTCTGCCGGGTCAGCTGAGCAGTGAATTTCTACTTAACTACCTCCTATCAGGAGTGACCTCAGGGCTGCATCTTTTGAGCGTAGTACTGAGCCTGAAAACCGTTTACAACCCCAGTTACAAGTAAAACTAGCTAAAATGTGCCTGGCTGCTGTTCACTGAAAAGCTCATTCTGGGTACATTTTTGGTATACATTTGCTTCTGCCGGGTCAGCTGAGCAGTGAATTTCTACTTAACTACCTCCTATCAGGAGAGACCTCAGGGCTGCATCTTTTGAGCGCAGTACTGAGCCTGAAAACCGTTTACAACCCCACTTACAAGTAAAAGTAGCTAAAATGTGCCTGGCTGCTGTTCACTGAAAAGCTCATTCTGGTACATTTTTGGTATACATTTGCTTCTGCCGGGTCAGCTGAGCAGTGAATTTCTACTTAACTACCTCCTATCAGGAGAGACCTCGGGGCTGCATCTTTTGAGCGCAGTACTGAGCCTGAAAAGCGTTTACAACCCCACTTACAAGTAAAACTAGCTGAAATGTGCCTGGCTGCTGTTCACTGAAAAGCTCATTCTGGGTACATTTTTGGTATACATTTGCATCTGCCGGGTCAGCTGAGCAGTGAATTTCTACTTAACTATCTCCTATCAGGAGAGACCTCAGGGCTGCATCTTTTGAGCGCAGTACTGAGCCTGAAAAGCGTTTACAACCCAACTTACAAGTAAAACTAGCTAAAATGTGCCTGGCTGCTGTTCACTGAAAAGCTCATTCTGGGTACATTTTTGGTATACATTTGCTTCTGCCGGGTCAGCTGAGCAGTGAATTTCTACATAACTACCTCCTATCAGGAGAGACCTCAGGGCTGCATCTTTTGAGCGCAGTACTGAGCCTGAAAACCGTTTACAACCCCAGTTACAAGTAAAACTAGCTAAAATGTGCCTGGCTGCTGTTCACTGAAAAGCTCATTCTGGGTACATTTTTGGTATACATTTGCTTCTGCCGGGTCAGCAGAGCAGTGAATTTCTACTTAACTACCTCCTATCAGGAGAGATCTCAGGGCTGCATCTTTTGAGCGCAGTACTGAGCCTGAAAAGCTTTTACAACCCCACTTACAAGTAAAACTAGCTAAAATGTGCCTGGCTGCTGTTCACTGAAAAGCTCATTCTGGGTACATTTTTGGTATACATTTGCATCTGCTGGGTCAGCTGAGCAGTGAATTTCTACTTAACTATCTCCTATCAGGAGAGACCTCAGGGCTGCATCTTTTGAGCGCAGTACTGAGCCTGAAAAGCGTTTACAACCCAACTTACAAGTAAAACTAGCTAAAATGTGCCTGGCTGCTGTTCACTGAAAAGCTCATTCTGGGTACATTTTTGGTATACATTTGCTTCTGCCGGGTCAGCTGAGCAGTGAATTTCTACATAACTACCTCCTATCAGGAGAGACCTCAGGGCTGCATCTTTTGAGCGCAGTACTGAGCCTGAAAACCGTTTACAACCCCAGTTACAAGTAAAACTAGCTAAAATGTGCCTGGCTGCTGTTCACTGAAAAGCTCATTCTGGGTACATTTTTGGTATACATTTGCTTCTGCCGGGTCAGCAGAGCAGTGAATTTCTACTTAACTATCTCCTATCAAGAGAGACCTCAGGGCTGCATCTTTTGAGCGCAGTACTGAGCCTGAAAAGTGTTTCCAACCCCACTTACAAGTAAAACTAGCTAAAATGTGCCTGGCTGCTGTTCACTGAAAAGCTCATTCTGGGTACATTTTTGGTATACATTTGCTTCTGCCGGGTCAGCTGAGCAGTGAATTTCTACTTAACTACCTCCTATCAGGAGAGACCTCAGGGCTGCATCTTTTGAGCGCTGTACTGAGCCTGAAAACCGTTTACAACCCCAGTTACAAGTAAAACTAGCTAAAATGTGCCTGGCTGCTGTTCACTGAAAAGCTCATTCTGGGTACATTTTTGGTATACATTTGCTTCTGCCGGGACAGCTGAGCAGTGAATTTCTACTTAACTACCTCCTATCAGGAGAGACCTCAGGGCTGCATCTTTTGAGCGCAGTACTGAGCCTGAAAAGCGTTTCCAACCCCACTTACAAGTAAAACTAGCTAAAATGTGCCTGGCTGCTGTTCACTGAAAAGCTCATTCTGGGTACATTTTGGTATACATTTGCTTCTGTCGGGTCAGCTGAGCAGTGAATTTCTACTTAACTATCTCCTATCAGGAGAGACCTCAGGGCTGCATCTTTTGAGCGCAGTACTGAGCCTGAAAAGCGTTTCCAACCCCACTTACAAGTAAAACTAGCTAAAATGTGCCTGGCTGCTGTTCACTGAAAAGCTCATTCTGGGTACATTTTTGGTATACATTTGCTTCTGCTCGGTCAGCTGAGCAGTGAATTTCTACTTAACTACCTCCTATCCGGAGAGACCTCAGGGCTGCATCATTTGAGCGCAGTACTGAGCCTGAAAAGCGTTTCCAACCCCACTTACAAGTAAAACTAGCTAAAATGTGCCTGGCTGCTGTTCACTGAAAAGCTCATTCTGGGTACATTTTTGGTATACATTTGATTCTGCCGGGTCAGCTGAGCACTGAATTTCTACTTAACTACGTCCTATCAGGAGAGACCTCAGGGCTGCATCTTTTGAGCGCAGTACTGAGCCTGAAAACCGTTTACAACCCCAGTTACAAGTAAAACTAGCTAAAATGTGCCTGGCTGCTGTTCACTGAAAAGCTCATTCTGGGTACATTTTTGGTATACATTTGCTTCTGCCGGGTCAGCTGAGCAGTGAATTTCTACTTAACTACCTCCTATCAGGAGAGACCTCAGGGCTGCATCTTTTGAGCGCAGTACTGAGCCTGAAAAGCGTTTACAACCCCACTTACAAGTAAAACTAGCTAAAATGTGCCTGGCTGCTGTTCACTGAAAAGCTCATTCTGGGTACATTTTTGATACATTTGCTTCTGCCGGGTCAGCTGAGCAGTGAATTTCTACTTAACTATCTCCTATCAGGAGAGACCTCAGGGCTGCATCTTTTGTGCGCAGTACTGAGCCTGAAAAGCGTTTACAACCCCACTTACAAGTAAAACTAGCTAAAATGTGCCTGGCTGCTGTTCACTGAAAAGCTTATTCTGGGTACATTTTTGGTATACATTTGCTTCTGCCGGGTCAGCTGAGCAGTGAATTTCTACTTAACTATCTCCTATCAGGAGAGACCTCAGGGCTGCACCTTTTGAGCGCAGTACTGAGCCTGAAAAGCGTTTACAACCCCAGTTACAAGTAAAACTAGCTAAAATGTGCCTGGCTGCTGTTCACTGAAAAGCTCATTCTGGGTACATTTTTGGTATACATTTGCTTCTGCCGGGTCAGCTGAGCAGTGAATTTCTACTTAACTATCTCCTATCAGGAGAGACCTCAGGGCTGCATCTTTTGAGCGCAGTACTGAGCCTGAAAAGCGTTTACAACCCCACTTACAAGTAAAACTAGCTAAAATGTGCCTAACTGCTGTTCACTGAAAAGCTCATTCTGGGTACATTTTTGGTATACATTTGCTTCTGCCGGGTCAGCTGAGCAGTGAATTTCTACTTAACTACCTCCTATCAGGAGAGACCTCAGGGCTGCATCTTTTGAGTGCAGTACTGAGCCTAAAAAGCGTTTACAACCCCAGTTACAAGTAAAACTAGCTAAAATGTGCCTGGCTGCTGTTCACTGAAAAGCTTATTCTGGGTACATTTTTGGTATACATTTGCTTCTGCCGGGTCAGCTGAGCAGTGAATTTCTACTTAACTATCTCCTATCAGAAGAGACCTCAGGGCTGCACCTTTTGAGCGCAGTACTGAGCCTGAAAAGCGTTTACAACCCCAGTTACAAGTAAAACTAGCTAAAATGTGCCTGGCTGCTGTTCACTGAAAAGCTCATTCTGGGTACATTTTTGGTATACATTTGCTTCTGCCGGGTCAACTGAGCAGTGAATTTCTACTTAACTATCTCCTATCAGGAGAGACCTCAGGGCTGCATCTTTTGAGCGCAGTACTGAGCCTGAAAAGCGTTTACAACCCCACTTACAAGTAAAACTAGCTAAAATGTGCCTGGCTGCTGTTCACTGAAAAGCTCATTCTGGGTACATTTTTGGTATACATTTGCTTCTGCCGGGTCAGCTGAGCAGTGAATTTCTACTTAACTACCTCCTATCAGGAGAGACCTCAGGGCTGCATCTTTTGAGCGCAGTACTGAGCCTGAAAAGCGTTTACAACCCCACTTACAAGTAAAACTAGCTAAAATGTGCCTGGCTGCTGTTCACTGAAAAGCTCATTCTGGGTACATTTTTGATACATTTGCTTCTGCCGGGTCAGCTGAGCAGTGAATTTCTACTTAACTATCTCCTATCAGGAGAGACCTCAGGGCTGCATCTTTTGTGCGCAGTACTGAGCCTGAAAAGCGTTTACAACCCCACTTACAAGTAAAACTAGCTAAAATGTGCCTGGCTGCTGTTCACTGAAAAGCTTATTCTGGGTACATTTTTGGTATACATTTGCTTCTGCCGGGTCAGCTGAGCAGTGAATTTCTACTTAACTACCTCCTATCAGGAGAGACCTCAGAGCTGCATCTTTTGAGCGCAGTACTGAGCCTGAAAACCGTTTACAACCCCAGTTACAAGTAAAACTAGCTAAAATGTGCCTGGCTGCTGTTCACTGAAAAGCTCATTCTGGGTACATTTTTGGTATACATTTGCTTCTGCCGGGTCAGCTGAGCAGTGAATTTCTACTTAACTACCTCCTATCAGGAGTGACCTCAGGGCTGCATCTTTTGAGCGTAGTACTGAGCCTGAAAACCGTTTACAACCCCAGTTACAAGTAAAACTAGCTAAAATGTGCCTGGCTGCTGTTCACTGAAAAGCTCATTCTGGGTACATTTTTGGTATACATTTGCTTCTGCCGGGTCAGCTGAGCAGTGAATTTCTACTTAACTACCTCCTATCAGGAGAGACCTCAGGGCTGCATCTTTTGAGCGCAGTACTGAGCCTGAAAACCGTTTACAACCCCACTTACAAGTAAAAGTAGCTAAAATGTGCCTGGCTGCTGTTCACTGAAAAGCTCATTCTGGTACATTTTTGGTATACATTTGCTTCTGCCGGGTCAGCTGAGCAGTGAATTTCTACTTAACTACCTCCTATCAGGAGAGACCTCGGGGCTGCATCTTTTGAGCGCAGTACTGAGCCTGAAAAGCGTTTACAACCCCACTTACAAGTAAAACTAGCTGAAATGTGCCTGGCTGCTGTTCACTGAAAAGCTCATTCTGGGTACATTTTTGGTATACATTTGCATCTGCCGGGTCAGCTGAGCAGTGAATTTCTACTTAACTATCTCCTATCAGGAGAGACCTCAGGGCTGCATCTTTTGAGCGCAGTACTGAGCCTGAAAAGCGTTTACAACCCAACTTACAAGTAAAACTAGCTAAAATGTGCCTGGCTGCTGTTCACTGAAAAGCTCATTCTGGGTACATTTTTGGTATACATTTGCTTCTGCCGGGTCAGCTGAGCAGTGAATTTCTACATAACTACCTCCTATCAGGAGAGACCTCAGGGCTGCATCTTTTGAGCGCAGTACTGAGCCTGAAAACCGTTTACAACCCCAGTTACAAGTAAAACTAGCTAAAATGTGCCTGGCTGCTGTTCACTGAAAAGCTCATTCTGGGTACATTTTTGGTATACATTTGCTTCTGCCGGGTCAGCAGAGCAGTGAATTTCTACTTAACTACCTCCTATCAGGAGAGATCTCAGGGCTGCATCTTTTGAGCGCAGTACTGAGCCTGAAAAGCTTTTACAACCCCACTTACAAGTAAAACTAGCTAAAATGTGCCTGGCTGCTGTTCACTGAAAAGCTCATTCTGGGTACATTTTTGGTATACATTTGCATCTGCTGGGTCAGCTGAGCAGTGAATTTCTACTTAACTATCTCCTATCAGGAGAGACCTCAGGGCTGCATCTTTTGAGCGCAGTACTGAGCCTGAAAAGCGTTTACAACCCAACTTACAAGTAAAACTAGCTAAAATGTGCCTGGCTGCTGTTCACTGAAAAGCTCATTCTGGGTACATTTTTGGTATACATTTGCTTCTGCCGGGTCAGCTGAGCAGTGAATTTCTACATAACTACCTCCTATCAGGAGAGACCTCAGGGCTGCATCTTTTGAGCGCAGTACTGAGCCTGAAAACCGTTTACAACCCCAGTTACAAGTAAAACTAGCTAAAATGTGCCTGGCTGCTGTTCACTGAAAAGCTCATTCTGGGTACATTTTTGGTATACATTTGCTTCTGCCGGGTCAGCAGAGCAGTGAATTTCTACTTAACTATCTCCTATCAAGAGAGACCTCAGGGCTGCATCTTTTGAGCGCAGTACTGAGCCTGAAAAGTGTTTCCAACCCCACTTACAAGTAAAACTAGCTAAAATGTGCCTGGCTGCTGTTCACTGAAAAGCTCATTCTGGGTACATTTTTGGTATACATTTGCTTCTGCCGGGTCAGCTGAGCAGTGAATTTCTACTTAACTACCTCCTATCAGGAGAGACCTCAGGGCTGCATCTTTTGAGCGCTGTACTGAGCCTGAAAACCGTTTACAACCCCAGTTACAAGTAAAACTAGCTAAAATGTGCCTGGCTGCTGTTCACTGAAAAGCTCATTCTGGGTACATTTTTGGTATACATTTGCTTCTGCCGGGACAGCTGAGCAGTGAATTTCTACTTAACTACCTCCTATCAGGAGAGACCTCAGGGCTGCATCTTTTGAGCGCAGTACTGAGCCTGAAAACCGTTTACAACCCCACTTACAAGTAAAACTAGCTAAAATGTGCCTGGCTGCTGTTCACTGAAAAGCTCATTCTGGGTACATTTTTGGTATACATTTGCATCTGCCGGGTCAGCTGAGCAGTGAATTTCTACTTAACTATCTCCTATCAGGAGAGACCTCAGGGCTGCATCTTTTGAGCGCAGTACTGAGCCTGAAAAGCGTTTACAACCCAACTTACAAGTAAAACTAGCTAAAATGTGCCTGGCTGCTGTTCACTGAAAAGCTCATTCTGGGTACATTTTTGGTATACAGTTGCTTCTGCCGGGTCAGCTGAGCAGTGAATTTCTACATAACTACCTCCTATCAGGAGAGACCTCAGGGCTGCATCTTTTGAGCGCAGTACTGAGCCTGAAAACCGTTTACAACCCCAGTTACAAGTAAAACTAGCTAAAATGTGCCTGGCTGCTGTTCACTGAAAAGCTCATTCTGGGTACATTTTTGGTATACATTTGCTTCTGCCGGGTCAGCTGAGCAGCGAATTTCTATTTAACCACCTGCTATCATGAGAGACCTCAGGCTGCATGTTTTAAGTCCAGTACTGATCCTGAAAAGCGTTTCCAACCCCACTTACAAGTAAAACTAGCTAAAATGTGCCTGGCTGCTATTCACTGAAAAGCTCATTCTGTGTACATTTTTGGCATACGTTTGCTCCTACCGGGTCAGCTGAGCAGCGAATTTCTATTTAACCACCTGCTTTCATGAGAGACTTCAGGGCTGCATGTTTTGAGCCCAGTACTGAGCCTGAAAAGCGTTTCCAACCACAAGTAAAACTAGCTAAAATGTGCCTGGCTGCTATTCACTGAAAAGCTCATTCTGTGTACATTTTTGGCATACGTTTGCTCCTGCCGGGTCAGATGAGCAGCGAATTTCTATTTAACCACCTACTTTTATGAGAGACCTCAGGGCTGCATGTTTTGAGCTCAGTACTGAGCCTGAAAAGCATTTCCAACCCCACTTACAAGTAAAACTAGCTAAAATGTGCCTGGCTTCTCTTCACTGAAAAGCTCATTCTGAGTACATTTTTAGTATACGTTTGCTCCTGCCGGGTCAGCTGAGCAGCGAATTTCTATTTAACCACCTGCTATCATAAGAGACCTCAGGGCTGCATCTTTTGAGTGTAGTACTGAGCCTGAAAAGCGTTTACAACCCAACTTACAAGTAAAACTAGCTAAAATGTGCCTGGCTGCTGTTCACTGAAAAGCTCATTCTGGGTACATTTTTGGTATACATTTGCTTCTGCCGGGTCAGCTGAGCAGGGAATTTCTACTTACTACCTCCTATCAGAAGAGACCTCAGGGCTGCATCTTTTGAGCGCAGTACTGAGCCTGAAAACCGTTTCCAACCCCAGTTACAAGTAAAACTAGCTAAAATGTGCCTGGCTGCTGTTCACTGAAAAGCTCATTCTGGGTACATTTTTGGTATACATTTGCTTCTGCCGGGTCAGCTGAGCAGTGAATTTCTGCTTAACTATCTCCTATCAGGAGAGACCTCAGGGCTGCATCTTTTGAGCGCAGTACTGAGCCTGAAAACCGTTTCCAACCCCAGTTACAAGTAAAACTAGCTAAAATGTGCCTGGCTGCTGTTCACTGAAAAGCTCATTCTGGGTACATTTTTGGTATACATTTGCTTCTGCCGGGTCAGCTGAGCAGCGAATTTCTATTTAACCACCTGCTATCTGAGAGACCTCAGGCTGCATGTTTTAAGTCCAGTACTGATCCTGAAAAGCGTTTCCAACCCCACTTACAAGTAAAACTAGCTAAAATGTGCCTGGCTGCTATTCACTGAAAAGCTCATTCTGTGTACATTTTTGGCATACGTTTGCTCCTACCGGGTCAGCTGAGCAGCGAATTTCTATCTAACCACCTGCTTTCATGAGAGACCTCAGGGCTGCATGTTTTGAGCCCAGTACTGAGCCTGAAAAGCGTTTCCAACCACAAGTAAAACTAGCTAAAATGTGCCTGGCTGCTATTCACTGAAAAGCTCATTCTGTGTACATTTTTGGCATACGTTTGCTCCTACCGGGTCAGCTGAGCAGCGAATTTCTATCTAACCACCTGCTTTCATGAGAGACCTCAGGGCTGCATGTTTTGAGCCCAGTACTGAGCCTGAAAAGCGTTTCCAACCACAAGTAAAACTAGCTAAAATGTGCCTGGCTGCTATTCACTGAAAAGCTCATTCTGTGTACATTTTTGGTATACATTTGCTTCTGCCGGGTCAGCTGAGCAGTGAATTTCTACATAACTACCTCCTATCAGGAGAGACCTCAGGGCTGCATCTTTTGAGCGCAGTACTGAGCCTGAAAACCGTTTACAACCCCAGTTACAAGTAAAACTAGCTAAAATGTGCCTGGCTGCTGTTCACTGAAAAGCTCATTCTGGGTACATTTTTGGTATACATTTGCTTCTGCCGGGTCAGCAGAGCAGTGAATTTCTACTTAACTACCTCCTATCAGGAGAGATCTCAGGGCTGCATCTTTTGAGCGCAGTACTGAGCCTGAAAAGCTTTTACAACCCCACTTACAAGTAAAACTAGCTAAAATGTGCCTGGCTGCTGTTCACTGAAAAGCTCATTCTGGGTACATTTTTGGTATACATTTGCATCTGCTGGGTCAGCTGAGCAGTGAATTTCTACTTAACTATCTCCTATCAGGAGAGACCTCAGGGCTGCATCTTTTGAGCGCAGTACTGAGCCTGAAAAGCGTTTACAACCCAACTTACAAGTAAAACTAGCTAAAATGTGCCTGGCTGCTGTTCACTGAAAAGCTCATTCTGGGTACATTTTTGGTATACATTTGCTTCTGCCGGGTCAGCTGAGCAGTGAATTTCTACATAACTACCTCCTATCAGGAGAGACCTCAGGGCTGCATCTTTTGAGCGCAGTACTGAGCCTGAAAACCGTTTACAACCCCAGTTACAAGTAAAACTAGCTAAAATGTGCCTGGCTGCTGTTCACTGAAAAGCTCATTCTGGGTACATTTTTGGTATACATTTGCTTCTGCCGGGTCAGCAGAGCAGTGAATTTCTACTTAACTATCTCCTATCAAGAGAGACCTCAGGGCTGCATCTTTTGAGCGCAGTACTGAGCCTGAAAAGTGTTTCCAACCCCACTTACAAGTAAAACTAGCTAAAATGTGCCTGGCTGCTGTTCACTGAAAAGCTCATTCTGGGTACATTTTTGGTATACATTTGCTTCTGCCGGGTCAGCTGAGCAGTGAATTTCTACTTAACTACCTCCTATCAGGAGAGACCTCAGGGCTGCATCTTTTGAGCGCTGTACTGAGCCTGAAAACCGTTTACAACCCCAGTTACAAGTAAAACTAGCTAAAATGTGCCTGGCTGCTGTTCACTGAAAAGCTCATTCTGGGTACATTTTTGGTATACATTTGCTTCTGCCGGGACAGCTGAGCAGTGAATTTCTACTTAACTACCTCCTATCAGGAGAGACCTCAGGGCTGCATCTTTTGAGCGCAGTACTGAGCCTGAAAAGCGTTTCCAACCCCACTTACAAGTAAAACTAGCTAAAATGTGCCTGGCTGCTGTTCACTGAAAAGCTCATTCTGGGTACATTTTGGTATACATTTGCTTCTGTCGGGTCAGCTGAGCAGTGAATTTCTACTTAACTATCTCCTATCAGGAGAGACCTCAGGGCTGCATCTTTTGAGCGCAGTACTGAGCCTGAAAAGCGTTTCCAACCCCACTTACAAGTAAAACTAGCTAAAATGTGCCTGGCTGCTGTTCACTGAAAAGCTCATTCTGGGTACATTTTTGGTATACATTTGCTTCTGCTCGGTCAGCTGAGCAGTGAATTTCTACTTAACTACCTCCTATCCGGAGAGACCTCAGGGCTGCATCATTTGAGCGCAGTACTGAGCCTGAAAAGCGTTTCCAACCCCACTTACAAGTAAAACTAGCTAAAATGTGCCTGGCTGCTGTTCACTGAAAAGCTCATTCTGGGTACATTTTTGGTATACATTTGATTCTGCCGGGTCAGCTGAGCACTGAATTTCTACTTAACTACGTCCTATCAGGAGAGACCTCAGGGCTGCATCTTTTGAGCGCAGTACTGAGCCTGAAAACCGTTTACAACCCCAGTTACAAGTAAAACTAGCTAAAATGTGCCTGGCTGCTGTTCACTGAAAAGCTCATTCTGGGTACATTTTTGGTATACATTTGCTTCTGCCGGGTCAGCTGAGCAGTGAATTTCTACTTAACTACCTCCTATCAGGAGAGACCTCAGGGCTGCATCTTTTGAGCGCAGTACTGAGCCTGAAAAGCGTTTACAACCCCACTTACAAGTAAAACTAGCTAAAATGTGCCTGGCTGCTGTTCACTGAAAAGCTCATTCTGGGTACATTTTTGATACATTTGCTTCTGCCGGGTCAGCTGAGCAGTGAATTTCTACTTAACTATCTCCTATCAGGAGAGACCTCAGGGCTGCATCTTTTGTGCGCAGTACTGAGCCTGAAAAGCGTTTACAACCCCACTTACAAGTAAAACTAGCTAAAATGTGCCTGGCTGCTGTTCACTGAAAAGCTTATTCTGGGTACATTTTTGGTATACATTTGCTTCTGCCGGGTCAGCTGAGCAGTGAATTTCTACTTAACTATCTCCTATCAGGAGAGACCTCAGGGCTGCACCTTTTGAGCGCAGTACTGAGCCTGAAAAGCGTTTACAACCCCAGTTACAAGTAAAACTAGCTAAAATGTGCCTGGCTGCTGTTCACTGAAAAGCTCATTCTGGGTACATTTTTGGTATACATTTGCTTCTGCCGGGTCAGCTGAGCAGTGAATTTCTACTTAACTATCTCCTATCAGGAGAGACCTCAGGGCTGCATCTTTTGAGCGCAGTACTGAGCCTGAAAAGCGTTTACAACCCCACTTACAAGTAAAACTAGCTAAAATGTGCCTAACTGCTGTTCACTGAAAAGCTCATTCTGGGTACATTTTTGGTATACATTTGCTTCTGCCGGGTCAGCTGAGCAGTGAATTTCTACTTAACTACCTCCTATCAGGAGAGACCTCAGGGCTGCATCTTTTGAGTGCAGTACTGAGCCTAAAAAGCGTTTACAACCCCAGTTACAAGTAAAACTAGCTAAAATGTGCCTGGCTGCTGTTCACTGAAAAGCTTATTCTGGGTACATTTTTGGTATACATTTGCTTCTGCCGGGTCAGCTGAGCAGTGAATTTCTACTTAACTATCTCCTATCAGAAGAGACCTCAGGGCTGCACCTTTTGAGCGCAGTACTGAGCCTGAAAAGCGTTTACAACCCCAGTTACAAGTAAAACTAGCTAAAATGTGCCTGGCTGCTGTTCACTGAAAAGCTCATTCTGGGTACATTTTTGGTATACATTTGCTTCTGCCGGGTCAACTGAGCAGTGAATTTCTACTTAACTATCTCCTATCAGGAGAGACCTCAGGGCTGCATCTTTTGAGCGCAGTACTGAGCCTGAAAAGCGTTTACAACCCCACTTACAAGTAAAACTAGCTAAAATGTGCCTGGCTGCTGTTCACTGAAAAGCTCATTCTGGGTACATTTTTGGTATACATTTGCTTCTGCCGGGTCAGCTGAGCAGTGAATTTCTACTTAACTACCTCCTATCAGGAGAGACCTCAGGGCTGCATCTTTTGAGCGCAGTACTGAGCCTGAAAAGCGTTTACAACCCCACTTACAAGTAAAACTAGCTAAAATGTGCCTGGCTGCTGTTCACTGAAAAGCTCATTCTGGGTACATTTTTGATACATTTGCTTCTGCCGGGTCAGCTGAGCAGTGAATTTCTACTTAACTATCTCCTATCAGGAGAGACCTCAGGGCTGCATCTTTTGTGCGCAGTACTGAGCCTGAAAAGCGTTTACAACCCCACTTACAAGTAAAACTAGCTAAAATGTGCCTGGCTGCTGTTCACTGAAAAGCTTATTCTGGGTACATTTTTGGTATACATTTGCTTCTGCCGGGTCAGCTGAGCAGTGAATTTCTACTTAACTACCTCCTATCAGGAGAGACCTCAGAGCTGCATCTTTTGAGCGCAGTACTGAGCCTGAAAACCGTTTACAACCCCAGTTACAAGTAAAACTAGCTAAAATGTGCCTGGCTGCTGTTCACTGAAAAGCTCATTCTGGGTACATTTTTGGTATACATTTGCTTCTGCCGGGTCAGCTGAGCAGTGAATTTCTACTTAACTACCTCCTATCAGGAGTGACCTCAGGGCTGCATCTTTTGAGCGTAGTACTGAGCCTGAAAACCGTTTACAACCCCAGTTACAAGTAAAACTAGCTAAAATGTGCCTGGCTGCTGTTCACTGAAAAGCTCATTCTGGGTACATTTTTGGTATACATTTGCTTCTGCCGGGTCAGCTGAGCAGTGAATTTCTACTTAACTACCTCCTATCAGGAGAGACCTCAGGGCTGCATCTTTTGAGCGCAGTACTGAGCCTGAAAACCGTTTACAACCCCACTTACAAGTAAAAGTAGCTAAAATGTGCCTGGCTGCTGTTCACTGAAAAGCTCATTCTGGTACATTTTTGGTATACATTTGCTTCTGCCGGGTCAGCTGAGCAGTGAATTTCTACTTAACTACCTCCTATCAGGAGAGACCTCGGGGCTGCATCTTTTGAGCGCAGTACTGAGCCTGAAAAGCGTTTACAACCCCACTTACAAGTAAAACTAGCTGAAATGTGCCTGGCTGCTGTTCACTGAAAAGCTCATTCTGGGTACATTTTTGGTATACATTTGCATCTGCCGGGTCAGCTGAGCAGTGAATTTCTACTTAACTATCTCCTATCAGGAGAGACCTCAGGGCTGCATCTTTTGAGCGCAGTACTGAGCCTGAAAAGCGTTTACAACCCAACTTACAAGTAAAACTAGCTAAAATGTGCCTGGCTGCTGTTCACTGAAAAGCTCATTCTGGGTACATTTTTGGTATACATTTGCTTCTGCCGGGTCAGCTGAGCAGTGAATTTCTACATAACTACCTCCTATCAGGAGAGACCTCAGGGCTGCATCTTTTGAGCGCAGTACTGAGCCTGAAAACCGTTTACAACCCCAGTTACAAGTAAAACTAGCTAAAATGTGCCTGGCTGCTGTTCACTGAAAAGCTCATTCTGGGTACATTTTTGGTATACATTTGCTTCTGCCGGGTCAGCAGAGCAGTGAATTTCTACTTAACTACCTCCTATCAGGAGAGATCTCAGGGCTGCATCTTTTGAGCGCAGTACTGAGCCTGAAAAGCTTTTACAACCCCACTTACAAGTAAAACTAGCTAAAATGTGCCTGGCTGCTGTTCACTGAAAAGCTCATTCTGGGTACATTTTTGGTATACATTTGCATCTGCTGGGTCAGCTGAGCAGTGAATTTCTACTTAACTATCTCCTATCAGGAGAGACCTCAGGGCTGCATCTTTTGAGCGCAGTACTGAGCCTGAAAAGCGTTTACAACCCAACTTACAAGTAAAACTAGCTAAAATGTGCCTGGCTGCTGTTCACTGAAAAGCTCATTCTGGGTACATTTTTGGTATACATTTGCTTCTGCCGGGTCAGCTGAGCAGTGAATTTCTACATAACTACCTCCTATCAGGAGAGACCTCAGGGCTGCATCTTTTGAGCGCAGTACTGAGCCTGAAAACCGTTTACAACCCCAGTTACAAGTAAAACTAGCTAAAATGTGCCTGGCTGCTGTTCACTGAAAAGCTCATTCTGGGTACATTTTTGGTATACATTTGCTTCTGCCGGGTCAGCAGAGCAGTGAATTTCTACTTAACTATCTCCTATCAAGAGAGACCTCAGGGCTGCATCTTTTGAGCGCAGTACTGAGCCTGAAAAGTGTTTCCAACCCCACTTACAAGTAAAACTAGCTAAAATGTGCCTGGCTGCTGTTCACTGAAAAGCTCATTCTGGGTACATTTTTGGTATACATTTGCTTCTGCCGGGTCAGCTGAGCAGTGAATTTCTACTTAACTACCTCCTATCAGGAGAGACCTCAGGGCTGCATCTTTTGAGCGCTGTACTGAGCCTGAAAACCGTTTACAACCCCAGTTACAAGTAAAACTAGCTAAAATGTGCCTGGCTGCTGTTCACTGAAAAGCTCATTCTGGGTACATTTTTGGTATACATTTGCTTCTGCCGGGACAGCTGAGCAGTGAATTTCTACTTAACTACCTCCTATCAGGAGAGACCTCAGGGCTGCATCTTTTGAGCGCAGTACTGAGCCTGAAAACCGTTTACAACCCCACTTACAAGTAAAACTAGCTAAAATGTGCCTGGCTGCTGTTCACTGAAAAGCTCATTCTGGGTACATTTTTGGTATACATTTGCATCTGCCGGGTCAGCTGAGCAGTGAATTTCTACTTAACTATCTCCTATCAGGAGAGACCTCAGGGCTGCATCTTTTGAGCGCAGTACTGAGCCTGAAAAGCGTTTACAACCCAACTTACAAGTAAAACTAGCTAAAATGTGCCTGGCTGCTGTTCACTGAAAAGCTCATTCTGGGTACATTTTTGGTATACAGTTGCTTCTGCCGGGTCAGCTGAGCAGTGAATTTCTACATAACTACCTCCTATCAGGAGAGACCTCAGGGCTGCATCTTTTGAGCGCAGTACTGAGCCTGAAAACCGTTTACAACCCCAGTTACAAGTAAAACTAGCTAAAATGTGCCTGGCTGCTGTTCACTGAAAAGCTCATTCTGGGTACATTTTTGGTATACATTTGCTTCTGCCGGGTCAGCTGAGCAGCGAATTTCTATTTAACCACCTGCTATCATGAGAGACCTCAGGCTGCATGTTTTAAGTCCAGTACTGATCCTGAAAAGCGTTTCCAACCCCACTTACAAGTAAAACTAGCTAAAATGTGCCTGGCTGCTATTCACTGAAAAGCTCATTCTGTGTACATTTTTGGCATACGTTTGCTCCTACCGGGTCAGCTGAGCAGCGAATTTCTATTTAACCACCTGCTTTCATGAGAGACTTCAGGGCTGCATGTTTTGAGCCCAGTACTGAGCCTGAAAAGCGTTTCCAACCACAAGTAAAACTAGCTAAAATGTGCCTGGCTGCTATTCACTGAAAAGCTCATTCTGTGTACATTTTTGGCATACGTTTGCTCCTGCCGGGTCAGATGAGCAGCGAATTTCTATTTAACCACCTACTTTTATGAGAGACCTCAGGGCTGCATGTTTTGAGCTCAGTACTGAGCCTGAAAAGCATTTCCAACCCCACTTACAAGTAAAACTAGCTAAAATGTGCCTGGCTTCTCTTCACTGAAAAGCTCATTCTGAGTACATTTTTAGTATACGTTTGCTCCTGCCGGGTCAGCTGAGCAGCGAATTTCTATTTAACCACCTGCTATCATAAGAGACCTCAGGGCTGCATCTTTTGAGTGTAGTACTGAGCCTGAAAAGCGTTTACAACCCAACTTACAAGTAAAACTAGCTAAAATGTGCCTGGCTGCTGTTCACTGAAAAGCTCATTCTGGGTACATTTTTGGTATACATTTGCTTCTGCCGGGTCAGCTGAGCAGGGAATTTCTACTTACTACCTCCTATCAGAAGAGACCTCAGGGCTGCATCTTTTGAGCGCAGTACTGAGCCTGAAAACCGTTTCCAACCCCAGTTACAAGTAAAACTAGCTAAAATGTGCCTGGCTGCTGTTCACTGAAAAGCTCATTCTGGGTACATTTTTGGTATACATTTGCTTCTGCCGGGTCAGCTGAGCAGTGAATTTCTGCTTAACTATCTCCTATCAGGAGAGACCTCAGGGCTGCATCTTTTGAGCGCAGTACTGAGCCTGAAAACCGTTTCCAACCCCAGTTACAAGTAAAACTAGCTAAAATGTGCCTGGCTGCTGTTCACTGAAAAGCTCATTCTGGGTACATTTTTGGTATACATTTGCTTCTGCCGGGTCAGCTGAGCAGCGAATTTCTATTTAACCACCTGCTATCTGAGAGACCTCAGGCTGCATGTTTTAAGTCCAGTACTGATCCTGAAAAGCGTTTCCAACCCCACTTACAAGTAAAACTAGCTAAAATGTGCCTGGCTGCTATTCACTGAAAAGCTCATTCTGTGTACATTTTTGGCATACGTTTGCTCCTACCGGGTCAGCTGAGCAGCGAATTTCTATCTAACCACCTGCTTTCATGAGAGACCTCAGGGCTGCATGTTTTGAGCCCAGTACTGAGCCTGAAAAGCGTTTCCAACCACAAGTAAAACTAGCTAAAATGTGCCTGGCTGCTATTCACTGAAAAGCTCATTCTGTGTACATTTTTGGCATACGTTGCTCCTGCCGGGTCAGATGAGCAGCGAATTTCTATTTAACCACCTACTTTCATGAGAGACCTCAGGGCTGCATGTTTTGAGCTCAGTACTGAGCCTGAAAAGCATTTCCAACCCCACTTACAAGTAAAACTAGCTAAAATGTGCCTGGCTTCTCTTCACTGAAAAGCTCATTCTGAGTACATTTTTAGTATACGTTTGCTCCTGCCGGGTCAGCTGAGCAGCGAATTTCTATTTAACCACCTGCTATCATGAGAGACCTCAGGGCTGCATCTTTTGAGTGTAGTACTGAGCCTGAAAAGCGTTTACAACCCCACTTACAAGTAAAACTAGCTAAAATGTGCCTGGCTGCTGTTCACTGAAAAGCTCATTCTGGGTACATTTTTGGTATACATTTGCTTCTGCCGGGTCAGCTGAGCAGGGAATTTCTACTTACTACCTCCTATCAGAAGAGACCTCAGGGCTGCATCTTTTGAGCGCAGTACTGAGCCTGAAAAGCGTTTCCAACCCCACTTACAAGTAAAACTAGCTAAAATGTGCCTGGCTGCTGTTCACTGAAAAGCTCATTCTGGGTACATTTTTGGTATACATTTGCTTCTGCCGGGTCAGCTGAGCAGTGAATTTCTACTTAACTATCTCCTATCAGGAGAGACCTCAGGGCTGCATCTTTTGAGCGCAGTACTGAGCCTGAAAAGCGTTTCCAACCCCACTTACAAGTAAAACTAGCTAAAATGTGCCTGGCTGCTGTTCACTGAAAAGCTCATTCTGGGTACGTTTTGGTATACATTTGCTTCTGCCGGGTCAGCTGAGCAGTGAATTTCTACTTAACTACCTCCTATCAGGAGAGACCTCAGGGCTGCATCTTTTGAGCGCAGTACTGAGCCTGAAAAGCGTTTCCAACCCCACTTACAAGTAAAACTAGCTAAAATGTGCCTGGCTGCTGTTCACTGAAAAGCTCATTCTGGGTACATTTTGGTATACATTTGCTTCTGTCGGGTCAGCTGAGCAGTGAATTTCTACTTAACTATCTCCTATCAGGAGAGACCTCAGGGCTGCATCTTTTGAGCGCAGTACTGAGCCTGAAAAGCGTTTCCAACCCCACTTACAAGTAAAACTAGCTAAAATGTGCCTGGCTGCTGTTCACTGAAAAGCTCATTCTGGGTACATTTTTGGTATACATTTGCTTCTGCTGGGTCAGCTGAGCAGTGAATTTCTACTTAACTACCTCCTATCCGGAGAGACCTCAGGGCTGCATCATTTGAGCGCAGTACTGAGCCTGAAAAGCGTTTCCAACCCGACTTACAAGTAAAACTAGCTAAAATGTGCCTGGCTGCTGTTCACTGAAAAGCTCATTCTGGGTACATTTTTGGTATACATTTGATTCTGCCGGGTCAGCTGAGCACTGAATTTCTACTTAACTACGTCCTATCAGGAGAGACCTCAGGGCTGCATCTTTTGAGCGCAGTACTGAGCCTGAAAACCGTTTACAACCCCAGTTACAAGTAAAACTAGCTAAAATGTGCCTGGCTGCTGTTCACTGAAAAGCTCATTCTGGGTACATTTTTGGTATACATTTGCTTCTGCCGGGTCAGCTGAGCAGCGAATTTCTATTTAACCACCTGCTATCATAAGAGACCTCAGGGCTGCATCTTTTGAGTGTAGTACTGAGCCTGAAAAGCGTTTACAACCCAACTTACAAGTAAAACTAGCTAAAATGTGCCTGGCTGCTGTTCACTGAAAAGCTCATTCTGGGTACATTTTTGGTATACATTTGCTTCTGCCGGGTCAGCTGAGCAGGGAATTTCTACTTACTACCTCCTATCAGAAGAGACCTCAGGGCTGCATCTTTTGAGCGCAGTACTGAGCCTGAAAACCGTTTCCAACCCCAGTTACAAGTAAAACTAGCTAAAATGTGCCTGGCTGCTGTTCACTGAAAAGCTCATTCTGGGTACATTTTTGGTATACATTTGCTTCTGCCGGGTCAGCTGAGCAGTGAATTTCTGCTTAACTATCTCCTATCAGGAGAGACCTCAGGGCTGCATCTTTTGAGCGCAGTACTGAGCCTGAAAACCGTTTCCAACCCCAGTTACAAGTAAAACTAGCTAAAATGTGCCTGGCTGCTGTTCACTGAAAAGCTCATTCTGGGTACATTTTTGGTATACATTTGCTTCTGCCGGGTCAGCTGAGCAGCGAATTTCTATTTAACCACCTGCTATCATGAGAGACCTCAGGCTGCATGTTTTAAGTCCAGTACTGATCCTGAAAAGCGTTTCCAACCCCACTTACAAGTAAAACTAGCTAAAATGTGCCTGGCTGCTATTCACTGAAAAGCTCATTCTGTGTACATTTTTGGCATACGTTTGCTCCTACCGGGTCAGCTGAGCAGCGAATTTCTATTTAACCACCTGCTTTCATGAGAGACCTCAGGGCTGCATGTTTTGAGCCCAGTACTGAGCCTGAAAAGCGTTTCCAACCACAAGTAAAACTAGCTAAAATGTGCCTGGCTGCTATTCACTGAAAAGCTCATTCTGTGTACATTTTTGGCATACGTTTGCTCCTGCCGGGTCAGATGAGCAGCGAATTTCTATTTAACCACCTACTTTCATGAGAGACCTCAGGGCTGCATGTTTTGAGCTCAGTACTGAGCCTGAAAAGCATTTCCAACCCCACTTACAAGTAAAACTAGCTAAAATGTGCCTGGCTTCTCTTCACTGAAAAGCTCATTCTGAGTACATTTTTAGTATACGTTTGCTCCTGCCGGGTCAGCTGAGCAGCGAATTTCTATTTAACCACCTGCTATCATGAGAGACCTCAGGGCTGCATCTTTTGAGTGTAGTACTGAGCCTGAAAAGCGTTTACAACCCCACTTACAAGTAAAACTAGCTAAAATGTGCCTGGCTGCTGTTCACTGAAAAGCTCATTCTGGGTACATTTTTGGTATACATTTGCTTCTGCCGGGTCAGCTGAGCAGGGAATTTCTACTTACTACCTCCTATCAGAAGAGACCTCAGGGCTGCATCTTTTGAGCGCAGTACTGAGCCTGAAAAGCGTTTCCAACCCCACTTACAAGTAAAACTAGCTAAAATGTGCCTGGCTGCTGTTCACTGAAAAGCTCATTCTGGGTACATTTTTGGTATACATTTGCTTCTGCCGGGTCAGCTGAGCAGTGAATTTCTACTTAACTACCTCCTATCAGGAGAGACCTCAGGGCTGCATCTTTTGAGCGCAGTACTGAGCCTGAAAAGCGTTTCCAACCCCACTTACAAGTAAAACTAGCTAAAATGTGCCTGGCTGCTGTTCACTGAAAAGCTCATTCTGGGTACATTTTGGTATACATTTGCTTCTGTCGGGTCAGCTGAGCAGTGAATTTCTACTTAACTATCTCCTATCAGGAGAGACCTCAGGGCTGCATCTTTTGAGCGCAGTACTGAGCCTGAAAAGCGTTTCCAACCCCACTTACAAGTAAAACTAGCTAAAATGTGCCTGGCTGCTGTTCACTGAAAAGCTCATTCTGGGTACATTTTTGGTATACATTTGCTTCTGCTGGGTCAGCTGAGCAGTGAATTTCTACTTAACTACCTCCTATCCGGAGAGACCTCAGGGCTGCATCATTTGAGCGCAGTACTGAGCCTGAAAAGCGTTTCCAACCCCACTTACAAGTAAAACTAGCTAAAATGTGCCTGGCTGCTGTTCACTGAAAAGCTCATTCTGGGTACATTTTTGGTATACATTTGATTCTGCCGGGTCAGCTGAGCACTGAATTTCTACTTAACTACGTCCTATCAGGAGAGACCTCAGGGCTGCATCTTTTGAGCGCAGTACTGAGCCTGAAAACCGTTTACAACCCCAGTTACAAGTAAAACTAGCTAAAATGTGCCTGGCTGCTGTTCACTGAAAAGCTTATTCTGGGTACATTTTTGGTATACATTTGCTTCTGCCGGGTCAGCTGAGCAGTGAATTTCTACTTAACTACCTCCTATCAGGAGAGACCTCAGGGCTGCATCTTTTGAGCGCAGTACTGAGCCTGAAAAGCGTTTACAACCCCACTTACAAGTAAAACTAGCTAAAATGTGCCTGGCTGCTGTTCACTGAAAAGCTCATTCTGGGTACATTTTTGGTATACATTTGCTTCTGCCGGGTCTGCTGAGCAGTGAATTTCTACTTAACTGCCTCCTATCAGGAGAGACCTCAGGCTGCATCTTTTGAGCGCAGTACTGAGCCTGAAAAGCGTTTCCAACCCCAGTTACAAGTAAAACTAGCTAAAATGTGCCTGGCTGCTGTTCACTGAAAAGCTCATTCTGCGTACATTTTTGGTATACATTTGCTTCTGCCGGGTCAGCTGAGCAGTGAATTTCTACTTAACTACCTCCTATCAGGAGAGACCTCAGGGCTGCATCTTTTGAGCGCAGTACTGAGCCTGAAAAGCGTTTACAACCCCACTTACAAGTAAAACTAGCTAAAATGTGCCTGGCTGCTGTTCACTGAAAAGCTCATTCTGGTACATTTTTGGTATACATTTGCTTCTGCCGGGTCAGCTGAGCAGTGAATTTCTTCTTAACTACCTCCTATCAGGAGAGACCTCAGGGCTGCATCTTTTCAGTGCAGTACTGAGCCTGAAAAGCGTTTACAACCCCACTTACAAGTAAAACTAGCTAAAATGTGCCTGGCTGCTGTTCACTGAAAAGCTCATCTGGGTACATTTTTGGTATACATTTGCTTCTGCCGGGTCAGCTGAGCAGTGAATTTCTACTTAACTACCTCCTATCAGGAGAGACCTCAGGGCTGCATCTTTTGAGCGCAGTACTGAGCCTGAAAAGCGTTTACAACCCCACTTACAAGTAGAACTAGCTAAAATGTGCCTGGCTGCTGTTCACTGAAAAGCTCATTCTGGGTACATTTTTGGTATACATTTGCTTCTGCCGGGTCAGCTGAGCAGTGAATTTCTACTTAACTACCTCCTATCAGGAGAGACCTCAGGGCTGCATCTTTTGAGCGCAGTACTGAGCTTGAAAAGCGTTTCCAACCCCAGTTACAAGTAAAACTAGCTAAAATGTGCCTGGCTGCTGTTCACTGAAAAGCTCATTCTGGGTACATTTTTGGTATACATTTGCTTCTGCCGGGTCAGCTGAGCAGTGAATTTCTACTTAACTACCTCCTATCAGGAGAGACCTCAGGGCTGCATCTTTTGAGCGCAGTACTGAGCCTGAAAAGCGTTTCCAACCCCACTTACAAGTAAAACTAGCTAAAATGTGCCTGGCTGCTGTTCACTGAAAAGCTCATTCTGGGTATATTTTTGGTATACATTTGCTTCCGCGGGGTCAGCTGAGCAGTGAATTTCTACTTAACTACCTCCTATCAGGAGAGACCTCAGGGCTGCATCTTTTGAGCGCAGTACTGAGCCTAAAAAGCGTTTACAACCCCAGTTACAAGTAAAACTAGCTAAAATGTGCCTGGCTGCTGTTCACTGAAAAGCTTATTCTGGGTACATTTTTGGTATACATTTGCTTCTGCCGGGTCAGCTGAGCAGTGAATTTCTACTTAACTATCTCCTATCAGGAGAGACCTCAGGGCTGCATCTTTTGAGCGCAGTACTGAGCCTGAAAAGCGTTTACAACCCCACTTACAAGTAAAACTAGCTAAAATGTGCCTGGCTGCTGTTCACTGAAAAGCTCATTCTGGGTACATTTTTGGTATACATTTGCTTCTGCCGGGTCAGCTGAGCAGTGAATTTCTACTTAACTATCTCCTATCAGGAGAGACCTCAGGGCTGCATCTTTTGAGGGCAGTACTGAGCCTGAAATGCGTTTACAACCCCACTTACAAGTAAAACTAGCTAAAATGTGCCTGGCTGCTGTTCACTGAAAAGCTCATTCTGGGTACATTTTTGGTATACATTTGCTTCTGCCGGGTCAGCTGAGCAGTGAATTTCTACTTAACTACCTCCTATCAGGAGAGACCTCAGGGCTGCATCTTTTGAGCGCAGTACTGAGCCTGAAAAGCGTTTACAACCCCACTTACAAATAAAACTAGCTAAAATGTGCCTGGCTGCTGTTCACTGAAAAGCTCATTCTGGGTACATTTTTGGTATACATTTGCTTCTGCCGGGTCAGCTGAGCAGTGAATTTCTACTTAACTACCTCCTATCAGGAGAGACCTCAGGGCTGCATCTTTTGAGCGCAGTACTGAGCCTGAAAAGCGTTTACAACCCCACTTACAAGTCAAACTAGCTAAAATGTGCCTGGCTGCTGTTCACTGAAAAGCTCATTCTGGGTACATTTTTGGTATACATTTGCTTCTGCCGGGTCAGCTGAGCAGTGAATTTCTACTTAACTACCTCCTATCAGGAGAGACCTCAGGGCTGCATCTTTTGAGCGCAGTACTGAGCTTGAAAAGCGTTTCCAACCCCAGTTACAAGTAAAACTAGCTAAAATGTGCCTGGCTGCTGTTCACTGAAAAGCTCATTCTGGGTACATTTTTGGTATACATTTGCTTCTGCCGGGTCAGCTGAGCAGTGAATTTCTACTTAACTACCTCCTATCAGGAGAGACCTCAGGGCTGCATCTTTTGAGCGCAGTACTGAGCCTGAAAAGCGTTTCCAACCCCACTTACAAGTAAAACTAGCTAAAATGTGCCTGGCTGCTGTTCACTGAAAAGCTCATTCTGGGTACATTTTTGGTATACATTTGCTTCCGCCGGGTCAGCTGAGCAGTGAATTTCTACTTAACTATCTCCTATCAGGAGAGACCTCAGGGCTGCATCTTTTGAGCGCAGTACTGAGCCTGAAAAGCGTTTCCAACCCCACTTACAAGTAAAACTAGCTAAAATGTGCCTGGCTGCTGTTCACTGAAAAGCTCATTCTGGGTACATTTTTGGTATACATTTGCTTCCGCCGGGTCAGCTGAGCAGTGAATTTCTACTTAACTATCTCCTATCAGGAGAGACCTCAGGGCTGCATCTTTTGAGCGCAGTACTGAGCCTGAAAAGCGTTTACAACCCCAGTTACAAGTAAAACTAGCTAAAATGTGCCTGGCTGCTGTTCACTGAAAAGCTCATTCTGGGTACATTTTTGGTATACATTTGCTTCTGCCGGGTCAGCTGAGCAGTGAATTTCTACTTAACTATCTCCTATCAGGAGAGACCTCAGGGCTGCATCTTTTGAGGTCAGTACTGAGCCTGAAAAGCGTTTACAACCCCACTTACAAGTAAAACTAGCTAAAATGTGCCTGGCTGCTGTTCACTGAAAAGCTCATTCTGGGTACATTTTTGGTATACATTGGCTTCTGCCGGGTCAGCTGAGCAGTGAATTTCTACTTAACTATCTCCTATCAGGAGAGACCTCAGGGCTGCATCTTTTGAGGGCAGTACTGAGCCTGAAAAGCGTTTACAACCCCACTTACAAGTAAAACTAGCTAAAATGTGCCTGGCTGCTGTTCACTGAAAAGCTCATTCTGGGTACATTTTTGGTATACATTTGCTTCTGCCGGGTCAGCTGAGCAGTGAATTTCTACTTAACTACCTCCTATCAGGAGAGACCTTTAGGGCTGCATCTTTTGAGGGCAGTACTGAGCCTGAAAAGCGTTTCCAACCCCACTTACAAGTAAAACTAGCTAAAATGTGCCTGGCTGCTGTTCACTGAAAAGCTCATTCTGGGTACATTTTGGTATACATTTGCTTCTGTCGGGTCAGCTGAGCAGTGAATTTCTACTTAACTATCTCCTATCAGGAGAGACCTCAGGGCTGCATCTTTTGAGCGCAGTACTGAGCCTGAAAAGCGTTTCCAACCCCACTTACAAGTAAAACTAGCTAAAATGTGCCTGGCTGCTGTTCACTGAAAAGCTCATTCTGGGTACATTTTTGGTATACATTTGCTTCTGCTGGGTCAGCTGAGCAGTGAATTTCTACTTAACTACCTCCTATCCGGAGAGACCTCAGGGCTGCATCATTTGAGCGCAGTACTGAGCCTGAAAAGCGTTTCCAACCCCACTTACAAGTAAAACTAGCTAAAATGTGCCTGGCTGCTGTTCACTGAAAAGCTCATTCTGGGTACATTTTTGGTATACATTTGATTCTGCCGGGTCAGCTGAGCACTGAATTTCTACTTAACTACGTCCTATCAGGAGAGACCTCAGGGCTGCATCTTTTGAGCGCAGTACTGAGCCTGAAAACCGTTTACAACCCCAGTTACAAGTAAAACTAGCTAAAATGTGCCTGGCTGCTGTTCACTGAAAAGCTTATTCTGGGTACATTTTTGGTATACATTTGCTTCTGCCGGGTCAGCTGAGCAGTGAATTTCTACTTAACTACCTCCTATCAGGAGAGACCTCAGGGCTGCATCTTTTGAGCGCAGTACTGAGCCTGAAAAGCGTTTACAACCCCACTTACAAGTAAAACTAGCTAAAATGTGCCTGGCTGCTGTTCACTGAAAAGCTCATTCTGGGTACATTTTTGGTATACATTTGCTTCTGCCGGGTCTGCTGAGCAGTGAATTTCTACTTAACTGCCTCCTATCAGGAGAGACCTCAGGCTGCATCTTTTGAGCGCAGTACTGAGCCTGAAAAGCGTTTCCAACCCCAGTTACAAGTAAAACTAGCTAAAATGTGCCTGGCTGCTGTTCACTGAAAAGCTCATTCTGCGTACATTTTTGGTATACATTTGCTTCTGCCGGGTCAGCTGAGCAGTGAATTTCTACTTAACTACCTCCTATCAGGAGAGACCTCAGGGCTGCATCTTTTGAGCGCAGTACTGAGCCTGAAAAGCGTTTACAACCCCACTTACAAGTAAAACTAGCTAAAATGTGCCTGGCTGCTGTTCACTGAAAAGCTCATTCTGGTACATTTTTGGTATACATTTGCTTCTGCCGGGTCAGCTGAGCAGTGAATTTCTTCTTAACTACCTCCTATCAGGAGAGACCTCAGGGCTGCATCTTTTCAGTGCAGTACTGAGCCTGAAAAGCGTTTACAACCCCACTTACAAGTAAAACTAGCTAAAATGTGCCTGGCTGCTGTTCACTGAAAAGCTCATCTGGGTACATTTTTGGTATACATTTGCTTCTGCCGGGTCAGCTGAGCAGTGAATTTCTACTTAACTACCTCCTATCAGGAGAGACCTCAGGGCTGCATCTTTTGAGCGCAGTACTGAGCCTGAAAAGCGTTTACAACCCCACTTACAAGTAGAACTAGCTAAAATGTGCCTGGCTGCTGTTCACTGAAAAGCTCATTCTGGGTACATTTTTGGTATACATTTGCTTCTGCCGGGTCAGCTGAGCAGTGAATTTCTACTTAACTATCTCCTATCAGGAGAGACCTCAGGGCTGCATCTTTTGAGCGCAGTACTGAGCCTGAAAAGCATTTCCAACCCCACTTACAAGTAAAACTAGCTAAAATGTGCCTGGCTTCTCTTCACTGAAAAGCTCATTCTGAGTACATTTTTAGTATACGTTTGCTCCTGCCGGGTCAGCTGAGCAGCGAATTTCTATTTAACCACCTACTTTCATGAGAGACCTCAGGGCTGCATGTTTTGAGCTCAGTACTGAGCCTGAAAAGCATTTCCAACCCCACTTACAAGTAAAACTAGCTAAAATGTGCCTGGCTGCTATTCACTGAAAAGCTCATTCTGTGTACATTTTTGGCATACGTTGCTCCTGCCGGGTCAGATGAGCAGCGAATTTCTATTTAACCACCTACTTTCATGAGAGACCTCAGGGCTGCATGTTTTGAGCTCAGTACTGAGCCTGAAAAGCATTTCCAACCCCACTTACAAGTAAAACTAGCTAAAATGTGCCTGGCTTCTCTTCACTGAAAAGCTCATTCTGAGTACATTTTTAGTATACGTTTGCTCCTGCCGGGTCAGCTGAGCAGCGAATTTCTATTTAACCACCTGCTATCATGAGAGACCTCAGGGCTGCATCTTTTGAGTGTAGTACTGAGCCTGAAAAGCGTTTACAACCCCACTTACAAGTAAAACTAGCTAAAATGTGCCTGGCTGCTGTTCACTGAAAAGCTCATTCTGGGTACATTTTTGGTATACATTTGCTTCTGCCGGGTCAGCTGAGCAGGGAATTTCTACTTACTACCTCCTATCAGAAGAGACCTCAGGGCTGCATCTTTTGAGCGCAGTACTGAGCCTGAAAAGCGTTTCCAACCCCACTTACAAGTAAAACTAGCTAAAATGTGCCTGGCTGCTGTTCACTGAAAAGCTCATTCTGGGTACATTTTTGGTATACATTTGCTTCTGCCGGGTCAGCTGAGCAGTGAATTTCTACTTAACTATCTCCTATCAGGAGAGACCTCAGGGCTGCATCTTTTGAGCGCAGTACTGAGCCTGAAAAGCGTTTCCAACCCCACTTACAAGTAAAACTAGCTAAAATGTGCCTGGCTGCTGTTCACTGAAAAGCTCATTCTGGGTACGTTTTGGTATACATTTGCTTCTGCCGGGTCAGCTGAGCAGTGAATTTCTACTTAACTACCTCCTATCAGGAGAGACCTCAGGGCTGCATCTTTTGAGCGCAGTACTGAGCCTGAAAAGCGTTTCCAACCCCACTTACAAGTAAAACTAGCTAAAATGTGCCTGGCTGCTGTTCACTGAAAAGCTCATTCTGGGTACATTTTGGTATACATTTGCTTCTGTCGGGTCAGCTGAGCAGTGAATTTCTACTTAACTATCTCCTATCAGGAGAGACCTCAGGGCTGCATCTTTTGAGCGCAGTACTGAGCCTGAAAAGCGTTTCCAACCCCACTTACAAGTAAAACTAGCTAAAATGTGCCTGGCTGCTGTTCACTGAAAAGCTCATTCTGGGTACATTTTTGGTATACATTTGCTTCTGCTGGGTCAGCTGAGCAGTGAATTTCTACTTAACTACCTCCTATCCGGAGAGACCTCAGGGCTGCATCATTTGAGCGCAGTACTGAGCCTGAAAAGCGTTTCCAACCCCACTTACAAGTAAAACTAGCTAAAATGTGCCTGGCTGCTGTTCACTGAAAAGCTCATTCTGGGTACATTTTTGGTATACATTTGATTCTGCCGGGTCAGCTGAGCACTGAATTTCTACTTAACTACGTCCTATCAGGAGAGACCTCAGGGCTGCATCTTTTGAGCGCAGTACTGAGCCTGAAAACCGTTTACAACCCCAGTTACAAGTAAAACTAGCTAAAATGTGCCTGGCTGCTGTTCACTGAAAAGCTCATTCTGGGTACATTTTTGGTATACATTTGCTTCTGCCGGGTCAGCTGAGCAGCGAATTTCTATTTAACCACCTGCTATCATAAGAGACCTCAGGGCTGCATCTTTTGAGTGTAGTACTGAGCCTGAAAAGCGTTTACAACCCAACTTACAAGTAAAACTAGCTAAAATGTGCCTGGCTGCTGTTCACTGAAAAGCTCATTCTGGGTACATTTTTGGTATACATTTGCTTCTGCCGGGTCAGCTGAGCAGGGAATTTCTACTTACTACCTCCTATCAGAAGAGACCTCAGGGCTGCATCTTTTGAGCGCAGTACTGAGCCTGAAAACCGTTTCCAACCCCAGTTACAAGTAAAACTAGCTAAAATGTGCCTGGCTGCTGTTCACTGAAAAGCTCATTCTGGGTACATTTTTGGTATACATTTGCTTCTGCCGGGTCAGCTGAGCAGTGAATTTCTGCTTAACTATCTCCTATTAGGAGAGACCTCAGGGCTGCATCTTTTGAGCGCAGTACTGAGCCTGAAAACCGTTTCCAACCCCAGTTACAAGTAAAACTAGCTAAAATGTGCCTGGCTGCTGTTCACTGAAAAGCTCATTCTGGGTACATTTTTGGTATACATTTGCTTCTGCCGGGTCAGCTGAGCAGCGAATTTCTATTTAACCACCTGCTATCATGAGAGACCTCAGGCTGCATGTTTTAAGTCCAGTACTGATCCTGAAAAGCGTTTCCAACCCCACTTACAAGTAAAACTAGCTAAAATGTGCCTGGCTGCTATTCACTGAAAAGCTCATTCTGTGTACATTTTTGGCATACGTTTGCTCCTACCGGGTCAGCTGAGCAGCGAATTTCTATTTAACCACCTGCTTTCATGAGAGACCTCAGGGCTGCATGTTTTGAGCCCAGTACTGAGCCTGAAAAGCGTTTCCAACCACAAGTAAAACTAGCTAAAATGTGCCTGGCTGCTATTCACTGAAAAGCTCATTCTGTGTACATTTTTGGCATACGTTTGCTCCTGCCGGGTCAGATGAGCAGCGAATTTCTATTTAACCACCTACTTTCATGAGAGACCTCAGGGCTGCATGTTTTGAGCTCAGTACTGAGCCTGAAAAGCATTTCCAAACCCACTTACAAGTAAAACTAGCTAAAATGTGCCTGGCTTCTCTTCACTGAAAAGCTCATTCTGAGTACATTTTTAGTATACGTTTGCTCCTGCCGGGTCAGCTGAGCAGCGAATTTCTATTTAACCACCTGCTATCATGAGAGACCTCAGGGCTGCATCTTTTGAGTGTAGTACTGAGCCTGAAAAGCGTTTACAACCCCACTTACAAGTAAAACTAGCTAAAATGTGCCTGGCTGCTGTTCACTGAAAAGCTCATTCTGGGTACATTTTTGGTATACATTTGCTTCTGCCGGGTCAGCTGAGCAGGGAATTTCTACTTACTACCTCCTATCAGAAGAGACCTCAGGGCTGCATCTTTTGAGCGCAGTACTGAGCCTGAAAAGCGTTTCCAACCCCACTTACAAGTAAAACTAGCTAAAATGTGCCTGGCTGCTGTTCACTGAAAAGCTCATTCTGGGTACATTTTTGGTATACATTTGCTTCTGCCGGGTCAGCTGAGCAGTGAATTTCTACTTAACTACCTCCTATCAGGAGAGACCTCAGGGCTGCATCTTTTGAGCGCAGTACTGAGCCTGAAAAGCGTTTCCAACCCCACTTACAAGTAAAACTAGCTAAAATGTGCCTGGCTGCTGTTCACTGAAAAGCTCATTCTGGGTACATTTTGGTATACATTTGCTTCTGTCGGGTCAGCTGAGCAGTGAATTTCTACTTAACTATCTCCTATCAGGAGAGACCTCAGGGCTGCATCTTTTGAGCGCAGTACTGAGCCTGAAAAGCGTTTCCAACCCCACTTACAAGTAAAACTAGCTAAAATGTGCCTGGCTGCTGTTCACTGAAAAGCTCATTCTGGGTACATTTTTGGTATACATTTGCTTCTGCTGGGTCAGCTGAGCAGTGAATTTCTACTTAACTACCTCCTATCCGGAGAGACCTCAGGGCTGCATCATTTGAGCGCAGTACTGAGCCTGAAAAGCGTTTCCAACCCCACTTACAAGTAAAACTAGCTAAAATGTGCCTGGCTGCTGTTCACTGAAAAGCTCATTCTGGGTACATTTTTGGTATACATTTGATTCTGCCGGGTCAGCTGAGCACTGAATTTCTACTTAACTACGTCCTATCAGGAGAGACCTCAGGGCTGCATCTTTTGAGCGCAGTACTGAGCCTGAAAACCGTTTACAACCCCAGTTACAAGTAAAACTAGCTAAAATGTGCCTGGCTGCTGTTCACTGAAAAGCTTATTCTGGGTACATTTTTGGTATACATTTGCTTCTGCCGGGTCAGCTGAGCAGTGAATTTCTACTTAACTACCTCCTATCAGGAGAGACCTCAGGGCTGCATCTTTTGAGCGCAGTACTGAGCCTGAAAAGCGTTTACAACCCCACTTACAAGTAAAACTAGCTAAAATGTGCCTGGCTGCTGTTCACTGAAAAGCTCATTCTGGGTACATTTTTGGTATACATTTGCTTCTGCCGGGTCTGCTGAGCAGTGAATTTCTACTTAACTGCCTCCTATCAGGAGAGACCTCAGGCTGCATCTTTTGAGCGCAGTACTGAGCCTGAAAAGCGTTTCCAACCCCAGTTACAAGTAAAACTAGCTAAAATGTGCCTGGCTGCTGTTCACTGAAAAGCTCATTCTGCGTACATTTTTGGTATACATTTGCTTCTGCCGGGTCAGCTGAGCAGTGAATTTCTACTTAACTACCTCCTATCAGGAGAGACCTCAGGGCTGCATCTTTTGAGCGCAGTACTGAGCCTGAAAAGCGTTTACAACCCCACTTACAAGTAAAACTAGCTAAAATGTGCCTGGCTGCTGTTCACTGAAAAGCTCATTCTGGTACATTTTTGGTATACATTTGCTTCTGCCGGGTCAGCTGAGCAGTGAATTTCTTCTTAACTACCTCCTATCAGGAGAGACCTCAGGGCTGCATCTTTTCAGTGCAGTACTGAGCCTGAAAAGCGTTTACAACCCCACTTACAAGTAAAACTAGCTAAAATGTGCCTGGCTGCTGTTCACTGAAAAGCTCATCTGGGTACATTTTTGGTATACATTTGCTTCTGCCGGGTCAGCTGAGCAGTGAATTTCTACTTAACTACCTCCTATCAGGAGAGACCTCAGGGCTGCATCTTTTGAGCGCAGTACTGAGCCTGAAAAGCGTTTACAACCCCACTTACAAGTAGAACTAGCTAAAATGTGCCTGGCTGCTGTTCACTGAAAAGCTCATTCTGGGTACATTTTTGGTATACATTTGCTTCTGCCGGGTCAGCTGAGCAGTGAATTTCTACTTAACTACCTCCTATCAGGAGAGACCTCAGGGCTGCATCTTTTGAGCGCAGTACTGAGCTTGAAAAGCGTTTCCAACCCCAGTTACAAGTAAAACTAGCTAAAATGTGCCTGGCTGCTGTTCACTGAAAAGCTCATTCTGGGTACATTTTTGGTATACATTTGCTTCTGCCGGGTCAGCTGAGCAGTGAATTTCTACTTAACTACCTCCTATCAGGAGAGACCTCAGGGCTGCATCTTTTGAGCGCAGTACTGAGCCTGAAAAGCGTTTCCAACCCCACTTACAAGTAAAACTAGCTAAAATGTGCCTGGCTGCTGTTCACTGAAAAGCTCATTCTGGGTATATTTTTGGTATACATTTGCTTCCGCGGGGTCAGCTGAGCAGTGAATTTCTACTTAACTACCTCCTATCAGGAGAGACCTCAGGGCTGCATCTTTTGAGCGCAGTACTGAGCCTAAAAAGCGTTTACAACCCCAGTTACAAGTAAAACTAGCTAAAATGTGCCTGGCTGCTGTTCACTGAAAAGCTTATTCTGGGTACATTTTTGGTATACATTTGCTTCTGCCGGGTCAGCTGAGCAGTGAATTTCTACTTAACTATCTCCTATCAGGAGAGACCTCAGGGCTGCATCTTTTGAGCGCAGTACTGAGCCTGAAAAGCGTTTACAACCCCACTTACAAGTAAAACTAGCTAAAATGTGCCTGGCTGCTGTTCACTGAAAAGCTCATTCTGGGTACATTTTTGGTATACATTTGCTTCTGCCGGGTCAGCTGAGCAGTGAATTTCTACTTAACTATCTCCTATCAGGAGAGACCTCAGGGCTGCATCTTTTGAGGGCAGTACTGAGCCTGAAATGCGTTTACAACCCCACTTACAAGTAAAACTAGCTAAAATGTGCCTGGCTGCTGTTCACTGAAAAGCTCATTCTGGGTACATTTTTGGTATACATTTGCTTCTGCCGGGTCAGCTGAGCAGTGAATTTCTACTTAACTACCTCCTATCAGGAGAGACCTCAGGGCTGCATCTTTTGAGCGCAGTACTGAGCCTGAAAAGCGTTTACAACCCCACTTACAAGTAAAACTAGCTAAAATGTGCCTGGCTGCTGTTCACTGAAAAGCTCATTCTGGGTACATTTTTGGTATACATTTGCTTCTGCCGGGTCAGCTGAGCAGTGAATTTCTACTTAACTACCTCCTATCAGGAGAGACCTCAGGGCTGCATCTTTTGAGCGCAGTACTGAGCCTGAAAAGCGTTTACAACCCCACTTACAAGTCAAACTAGCTAAAATGTGCCTGGCTGCTGTTCACTGAAAAGCTCATTCTGGGTACATTTTTGGTATACATTTGCTTCTGCCGGGTCAGCTGAGCAGTGAATTTCTACTTAACTACCTCCTATCAGGAGAGACCTCAGGGCTGCATCTTTTGAGCGCAGTACTGAGCTTGAAAAGCGTTTCCAACCCCAGTTACAAGTAAAACTAGCTAAAATGTGCCTGGCTGCTGTTCACTGAAAAGCTCATTCTGGGTACATTTTTGGTATACATTTGCTTCTGCCGGGTCAGCTGAGCAGTGAATTTCTACTTAACTACCTCCTATCAGGAGAGACCTCAGGGCTGCATCTTTTGAGCGCAGTACTGAGCCTGAAAAGCGTTTCCAACCCCACTTACAAGTAAAACTAGCTAAAATGTGCCTGGCTGCTGTTCACTGAAAAGCTCATTCTGGGTACATTTTTGGTATACATTTGCTTCCGCCGGGTCAGCTGAGCAGTGAATTTCTACTTAACTATCTCCTATCAGGAGAGACCTCAGGGCTGCATCTTTTGAGCGCAGTACTGAGCCTGAAAAGCGTTTCCAACCCCACTTACAAGTAAAACTAGCTAAAATGTGCCTGGCTGCTGTTCACTGAAAAGCTCATTCTGGGTACATTTTTGGTATACATTTGCTTCCGCCGGGTCAGCTGAGCAGTGAATTTCTACTTAACTATCTCCTATCAGGAGAGACCTCAGGGCTGCATCTTTTGAGCGCAGTACTGAGCCTGAAAAGCGTTTACAACCCCAGTTACAAGTAAAACTAGCTAAAATGTGCCTGGCTGCTGTTCACTGAAAAGCTCATTCTGGGTACATTTTTGGTATACATTTGCTTCTGCCGGGTCAGCTGAGCAGTGAATTTCTACTTAACTATCTCCTATCAGGAGAGACCTCAGGGCTGCATCTTTTGAGGTCAGTACTGAGCCTGAAAAGCGTTTACAACCCCACTTACAAGTAAAACTAGCTAAAATGTGCCTGGCTGCTGTTCACTGAAAAGCTCATTCTGGGTACATTTTTGGTATACATTGGCTTCTGCCGGGTCAGCTGAGCAGTGAATTTCTACTTAACTATCTCCTATCAGGAGAGACCTCAGGGCTGCATCTTTTGAGGGCAGTACTGAGCCTGAAAAGCGTTTACAACCCCACTTACAAGTAAAACTAGCTAAAATGTGCCTGGCTGCTGTTCACTGAAAAGCTCATTCTGGGTACATTTTTGGTATACATTTGCTTCTGCCGGGTCAGCTGAGCAGTGAATTTCTACTTAACTACCTCCTATCAGGAGAGACCTCAGGGCTGCATCTTTTGAGCGCAGTACTGAGCCTGAAAAGCGTTTCCAACCCCACTTACAAGTAAAACTAGCTAAAATGTGCCTGGCTGCTGTTCACTGAAAAGCTCATTCTGGGTACATTTTGGTATACATTTGCTTCTGTCGGGTCAGCTGAGCAGTGAATTTCTACTTAACTATCTCCTATCAGGAGAGACCTCAGGGCTGCATCTTTTGAGCGCAGTACTGAGCCTGAAAAGCGTTTCCAACCCCACTTACAAGTAAAACTAGCTAAAATGTGCCTGGCTGCTGTTCACTGAAAAGCTCATTCTGGGTACATTTTTGGTATACATTTGCTTCTGCCGGGTCAGCTGAGCAGTGAATTTCTACTTAACTATCTCCTATCAGGAGAGACCTCAGGGCTGCATCTTTTGAGCGCAGTACTGAGCCTGAAAAGCGTTTCCAACCCCACTTACAAGTAAAACTAGCTAAAATGTGCCTGGCTGCTGTTCACTGAAAAGCTCATTCTGCGTACATTTTTGGTATACATTTGCTTCTGCCGGGTCAGCTGAGCAGTGAATTTCTACTTAACTACCTCCTATCAGGAGAGACCTCAGGGCTGCATCTTTTGAGCGCAGTACTGAGCCTGAAAAGCGTTTACAACCCCACTTACAAGTAAAACTAGCTAAAATGTGCCTGGCTGCTGTTCACTGAAAAGCTCATTCTGGTACATTTTTGGTATACATTTGCTTCTGCCGGGTCAGCTGAGCAGTGAATTTCTTCTTAACTACCTCCTATCAGGAGAGACCTCAGGGCTGCATCTTTTCAGTGCAGTACTGAGCCTGAAAAGCGTTTACAACCCCACTTACAAGTAAAACTAGCTAAAATGTGCCTGGCTGCTGTTCACTGAAAAGCTCATCTGGGTACATTTTTGGTATACATTTGCTTCTGCCGGGTCAGCTGAGCAGTGAATTTCTACTTAACTACCTCCTATCAGGAGAGACCTCAGGGCTGCATCTTTTGAGCGCAGTACTGAGCCTGAAAAGCGTTTACAACCCCACTTACAAGTAGAACTAGCTAAAATGTGCCTGGCTGCTGTTCACTGAAAAGCTCATTCTGGGTACATTTTTGGTATACATTTGCTTCTGCCGGGTCAGCTGAGCAGTGAATTTCTACTTAACTACCTCCTATCAGGAGAGACCTCAGGGCTGCATCTTTTGAGCGCAGTACTGAGCTTGAAAAGCGTTTCCAACCCCAGTTACAAGTAAAACTAGCTAAAATGTGCCTGGCTGCTGTTCACTGAAAAGCTCATTCTGGGTACATTTTTGGTATACATTTGCTTCTGCCGGGTCAGCTGAGCAGTGAATTTCTACTTAACTACCTCCTATCAGGAGAGACCTCAGGGCTGCATCTTTTGAGCGCAGTACTGAGCCTGAAAAGCGTTTCCAACCCCACTTACAAGTAAAACTAGCTAAAATGTGCCTGGCTGCTGTTCACTGAAAAGCTCATTCTGGGTACATTTTTGGTATACATTTGCTTCTGCCGGGTCAGCTGAGCAGGGAATTTCTACTTACTACCTCCTATCAGAAGAGACCTCAGGGCTGCATCTTTTGAGCGCAGTACTGAGCCTGAAAAGCGTTTCCAACCCCACTTACAAGTAAAACTAGCTAAAATGTGCCTGGCTGCTGTTCACTGAAAAGCTCATTCTGGGTACATTTTTGGTATACATTTGCTTCTGCCGGGTCAGCTGAGCAGTGAATTTCTACTTAACTACCTCCTATCAGGAGAGACCTCAGGGCTGCATCTTTTGAGCGCAGTACTGAGCCTGAAAAGCGTTTCCAACCCCACTTACAAGTAAAACTAGCTAAAATGTGCCTGGCTGCTGTTCACTGAAAAGCTCATTCTGGGTACATTTTGGTATACATTTGCTTCTGTCGGGTCAGCTGAGCAGTGAATTTCTACTTAACTATCTCCTATCAGGAGAGACCTCAGGGCTGCATCTTTTGAGCGCAGTACTGAGCCTGAAAAGCGTTTCCAACCCCACTTACAAGTAAAACTAGCTAAAATGTGCCTGGCTGCTGTTCACTGAAAAGCTCATTCTGGGTACATTTTTGGTATACATTTGCTTCTGCTGGGTCAGCTGAGCAGTGAATTTCTACTTAACTACCTCCTATCCGGAGAGACCTCAGGGCTGCATCATTTGAGCGCAGTACTGAGCCTGAAAAGCGTTTCCAACCCCACTTACAAGTAAAACTAGCTAAAATGTGCCTGGCTGCTGTTCACTGAAAAGCTCATTCTGGGTACATTTTTGGTATACATTTGATTCTGCCGGGTCAGCTGAGCACTGAATTTCTACTTAACTACGTCCTATCAGGAGAGACCTCAGGGCTGCATCTTTTGAGCGCAGTACTGAGCCTGAAAACCGTTTACAACCCCAGTTACAAGTAAAACTAGCTAAAATGTGCCTGGCTGCTGTTCACTGAAAAGCTTATTCTGGGTACATTTTTGGTATACATTTGCTTCTGCCGGGTCAGCTGAGCAGTGAATTTCTACTTAACTACCTCCTATCAGGAGAGACCTCAGGGCTGCATCTTTTGAGCGCAGTACTGAGCCTGAAAAGCGTTTACAACCCCACTTACAAGTAAAACTAGCTAAAATGTGCCTGGCTGCTGTTCACTGAAAAGCTCATTCTGGGTACATTTTTGGTATACATTTGCTTCTGCCGGGTCTGCTGAGCAGTGAATTTCTACTTAACTGCCTCCTATCAGGAGAGACCTCAGGCTGCATCTTTTGAGCGCAGTACTGAGCCTGAAAAGCGTTTCCAACCCCAGTTACAAGTAAAACTAGCTAAAATGTGCCTGGCTGCTGTTCACTGAAAAGCTCATTCTGCGTACATTTTTGGTATACATTTGCTTCTGCCGGGTCAGCTGAGCAGTGAATTTCTACTTAACTACCTCCTATCAGGAGAGACCTCAGGGCTGCATCTTTTGAGCGCAGTACTGAGCCTGAAAAGCGTTTACAACCCCACTTACAAGTAAAACTAGCTAAAATGTGCCTGGCTGCTGTTCACTGAAAAGCTCATTCTGGTACATTTTTGGTATACATTTGCTTCTGCCGGGTCAGCTGAGCAGTGAATTTCTTCTTAACTACCTCCTATCAGGAGAGACCTCAGGGCTGCATCTTTTCAGTGCAGTACTGAGCCTGAAAAGCGTTTACAACCCCACTTACAAGTAAAACTAGCTAAAATGTGCCTGGCTGCTGTTCACTGAAAAGCTCATCTGGGTACATTTTTGGTATACATTTGCTTCTGCCGGGTCAGCTGAGCAGTGAATTTCTACTTAACTACCTCCTATCAGGAGAGACCTCAGGGCTGCATCTTTTGAGCGCAGTACTGAGCCTGAAAAGCGTTTACAACCCCACTTACAAGTAGAACTAGCTAAAATGTGCCTGGCTGCTGTTCACTGAAAAGCTCATTCTGGGTACATTTTTGGTATACATTTGCTTCTGCCGGGTCAGCTGAGCAGTGAATTTCTACTTAACTACCTCCTATCAGGAGAGACCTCAGGGCTGCATCTTTTGAGCGCAGTACTGAGCTTGAAAAGCGTTTCCAACCCCAGTTACAAGTAAAACTAGCTAAAATGTGCCTGGCTGCTGTTCACTGAAAAGCTCATTCTGGGTACATTTTTGGTATACATTTGCTTCTGCCGGGTCAGCTGAGCAGTGAATTTCTACTTAACTACCTCCTATCAGGAGAGACCTCAGGGCTGCATCTTTTGAGCGCAGTACTGAGCCTGAAAAGCGTTTCCAACCCCACTTACAAGTAAAACTAGCTAAAATGTGCCTGGCTGCTGTTCACTGAAAAGCTCATTCTGGGTATATTTTTGGTATACATTTGCTTCCGCGGGGTCAGCTGAGCAGTGAATTTCTACTTAACTACCTCCTATCAGGAGAGACCTCAGGGCTGCATCTTTTGAGCGCAGTACTGAGCCTAAAAAGCGTTTACAACCCCAGTTACAAGTAAAACTAGCTAAAATGTGCCTGGCTGCTGTTCACTGAAAAGCTTATTCTGGGTACATTTTTGGTATACATTTGCTTCTGCCGGGTCAGCTGAGCAGTGAATTTCTACTTAACTATCTCCTATCAGGAGAGACCTCAGGGCTGCATCTTTTGAGCGCAGTACTGAGCCTGAAAAGCGTTTACAACCCCACTTACAAGTAAAACTAGCTAAAATGTGCCTGGCTGCTGTTCACTGAAAAGCTCATTCTGGGTACATTTTTGGTATACATTTGCTTCTGCCGGGTCAGCTGAGCAGTGAATTTCTACTTAACTATCTCCTATCAGGAGAGACCTCAGGGCTGCATCTTTTGAGGGCAGTACTGAGCCTGAAATGCGTTTACAACCCCACTTACAAGTAAAACTAGCTAAAATGTGCCTGGCTGCTGTTCACTGAAAAGCTCATTCTGGGTACATTTTTGGTATACATTTGCTTCTGCCGGGTCAGCTGAGCAGTGAATTTCTACTTAACTACCTCCTATCAGGAGAGACCTCAGGGCTGCATCTTTTGAGCGCAGTACTGAGCCTGAAAAGCGTTTACAACCCCACTTACAAGTAAAACTAGCTAAAATGTGCCTGGCTGCTGTTCACTGAAAAGCTCATTCTGGGTACATTTTTGGTATACATTTGCTTCTGCCGGGTCAGCTGAGCAGTGAATTTCTACTTAACTACCTCCTATCAGGAGAGACCTCAGGGCTGCATCTTTTGAGCGCAGTACTGAGCCTGAAAAGCGTTTACAACCCCACTTACAAGTCAAACTAGCTAAAATGTGCCTGGCTGCTGTTCACTGAAAAGCTCATTCTGGGTACATTTTTGGTATACATTTGCTTCTGCCGGGTCAGCTGAGCAGTGAATTTCTACTTAACTACCTCCTATCAGGAGAGACCTCAGGGCTGCATCTTTTGAGCGCAGTACTGAGCTTGAAAAGCGTTTCCAACCCCAGTTACAAGTAAAACTAGCTAAAATGTGCCTGGCTGCTGTTCACTGAAAAGCTCATTCTGGGTACATTTTTGGTATACATTTGCTTCTGCCGGGTCAGCTGAGCAGTGAATTTCTACTTAACTACCTCCTATCAGGAGAGACCTCAGGGCTGCATCTTTTGAGCGCAGTACTGAGCCTGAAAAGCGTTTCCAACCCCACTTACAAGTAAAACTAGCTAAAATGTGCCTGGCTGCTGTTCACTGAAAAGCTCATTCTGGGTACATTTTTGGTATACATTTGCTTCCGCCGGGTCAGCTGAGCAGTGAATTTCTACTTAACTATCTCCTATCAGGAGAGACCTCAGGGCTGCATCTTTTGAGCGCAGTACTGAGCCTGAAAAGCGTTTCCAACCCCACTTACAAGTAAAACTAGCTAAAATGTGCCTGGCTGCTGTTCACTGAAAAGCTCATTCTGGGTACATTTTTGGTATACATTTGCTTCCGCCGGGTCAGCTGAGCAGTGAATTTCTACTTAACTATCTCCTATCAGGAGAGACCTCAGGGCTGCATCTTTTGAGCGCAGTACTGAGCCTGAAAAGCGTTTACAACCCCAGTTACAAGTAAAACTAGCTAAAATGTGCCTGGCTGCTGTTCACTGAAAAGCTCATTCTGGGTACATTTTTGGTATACATTTGCTTCTGCCGGGTCAGCTGAGCAGTGAATTTCTACTTAACTATCTCCTATCAGGAGAGACCTCAGGGCTGCATCTTTTGAGGTCAGTACTGAGCCTGAAAAGCGTTTACAACCCCACTTACAAGTAAAACTAGCTAAAATGTGCCTGGCTGCTGTTCACTGAAAAGCTCATTCTGGGTACATTTTTGGTATACATTGGCTTCTGCCGGGTCAGCTGAGCAGTGAATTTCTACTTAACTATCTCCTATCAGGAGAGACCTCAGGGCTGCATCTTTTGAGGGCAGTACTGAGCCTGAAAAGCGTTTACAACCCCACTTACAAGTAAAACTAGCTAAAATGTGCCTGGCTGCTGTTCACTGAAAAGCTCATTCTGGGTACATTTTTGGTATACATTTGCTTCTGCCGGGTCAGCTGAGCAGTGAATTTCTACTTAACTACCTCCTATCAGGAGAGACCTCAGGGCTGCATCTTTTGAGCGCAGTACTGAGCCTGAAAAGCGTTTCCAACCCCACTTACAAGTAAAACTAGCTAAAATGTGCCTGGCTGCTGTTCACTGAAAAGCTCATTCTGGGTACATTTTGGTATACATTTGCTTCTGTCGGGTCAGCTGAGCAGTGAATTTCTACTTAACTATCTGCTATCAGGAGAGACCTCAGGGCTGCATCTTTTGAGCGCAGTACTGAGCCTGAAAAGCGTTTCCAACCCCACTTACAAGTAAAACTAGCTAAAATGTGCCTGGCTGCTGTTCACTGAAAAGCTCATTCTGGGTACATTTTTGGTATACATTTGCTTCTGCTGGGTCAGCTGAGCAGTGAATTTCTACTTAACTACCTCCTATCCGGAGAGACCTCAGGGCTGCATCATTTGAGCGCAGTACTGAGCCTGAAAAGCGTTTCCAACCCCACTTACAAGTAAAACTAGCTAAAATGTGCCTGGCTGCTGTTCACTGAAAAGGTCATTCTGGGTACATTTTTGGTATACATTTGATTCTGCCGGGTCAGCTGAGCACTGAATTTCTACTTAACTACGTCCTATCAGGAGAGACCTCAGGGCTGCATCTTTTGAGCGCAGTACTGAGCCTGAAAACCGTTTACAACCCCAGTTACAAGTAAAACTAGCTAAAATGTGCCTGGCTGCTGTTCACTGAAAAGCTTATTCTGGGTACATTTTTGGTATACATTTGCTTCTGCCGGGTCAGCTGAGCAGTGAATTTCTACTTAACTACCTCCTATCAGGAGAGACCTCAGGGCTGCATCTTTTGAGCGCAGTACTGAGCCTGAAAAGCGTTTACAACCCCACTTACAAGTAAAACTAGCTAAAATGTGCCTGGCTGCTGTTCACTGAAAAGCTCATTCTGGGTACATTTTTGGTATACATTTGCTTCTGCCGGGTCTGCTGAGCAGTGAATTTCTACTTAACTGCCTCCTATCAGGAGAGACCTCAGGCTGCATCTTTTGAGCGCAGTACTGAGCCTGAAAAGCGTTTCCAACCCCAGTTACAAGTAAAACTAGCTAAAATGTGCCTGGCTGCTGTTCACTGAAAAGCTCATTCTGCGTACATTTTTGGTATACATTTGCTTCTGCCGGGTCAGCTGAGCAGTGAATTTCTACTTAACTACCTCCTATCAGGAGAGACCTCAGGGCTGCATCTTTTGAGCGCAGTACTGAGCCTGAAAAGCGTTTACAACCCCACTTACAAGTAAAACTAGCTAAAATGTGCCTGGCTGCTGTTCACTGAAAAGCTCATTCTGGTACATTTTTGGTATACATTTGCTTCTGCCGGGTCAGCTGAGCAGTGAATTTCTTCTTAACTACCTCCTATCAGGAGAGACCTCAGGGCTGCATCTTTTCAGTGCAGTACTGAGCCTGAAAAGCGTTTACAACCCCACTTACAAGTAAAACTAGCTAAAATGTGCCTGGCTGCTGTTCACTGAAAAGCTCATCTGGGTACATTTTTGGTATACATTTGCTTCTGCCGGGTCAGCTGAGCAGTGAATTTCTACTTAACTACCTCCTATCAGGAGAGACCTCAGGGCTGCATCTTTTGAGCGCAGTACTGAGCCTGAAAAGCGTTTACAACCCCACTTACAAGTAGAACTAGCTAAAATGTGCCTGGCTGCTGTTCACTGAAAAGCTCATTCTGGGTACATTTTTGGTATACATTTGCTTCTGCCGGGTCAGCTGAGCAGTGAATTTCTACTTAACTACCTCCTATCAGGAGAGACCTCAGGGCTGCATCTTTTGAGCGCAGTACTGAGCTTGAAAAGCGTTTCCAACCCCAGTTACAAGTAAAACTAGCTAAAATGTGCCTGGCTGCTGTTCACTGAAAAGCTCATTCTGGGTACATTTTTGGTATACATTTGCTTCTGCCGGGTCAGCTGAGCAGTGAATTTCTACTTAACTACCTCCTATCAGGAGAGACCTCAGGGCTGCATCTTTTGAGCGCAGTACTGAGCCTGAAAAGCGTTTCCAACCCCACTTACAAGTAAAACTAGCTAAAATGTGCCTGGCTGCTGTTCACTGAAAAGCTCATTCTGGGTATATTTTTGGTATACATTTGCTTCCGCGGGGTCAGCTGAGCAGTGAATTTCTACTTAACTACCTCCTATCAGGAGAGACCTCAGGGCTGCATCTTTTGAGCGCAGTACTGAGCCTAAAAAGCGTTTACAACCCCAGTTACAAGTAAAACTAGCTAAAATGTGCCTGGCTGCTGTTCACTGAAAAGCTTATTCTGGGTACATTTTTGGTATACATTTGCTTCTGCCGGGTCAGCTGAGCAGTGAATTTCTACTTAACTATCTCCTATCAGGAGAGACCTCAGGGCTGCATCTTTTGAGCGCAGTACTGAGCCTGAAAAGCGTTTACAACCCCACTTACAAGTAAAACTAGCTAAAATGTGCCTGGCTGCTGTTCACTGAAAAGCTCATTCTGGGTACATTTTTGGTATACATTTGCTTCTGCCGGGTCAGCTGAGCAGTGAATTTCTACTTAACTATCTCCTATCAGGAGAGACCTCAGGGCTGCATCTTTTGAGGGCAGTACTGAGCCTGAAATGCGTTTACAACCCCACTTACAAGTAAAACTAGCTAAAATGTGCCTGGCTGCTGTTCACTGAAAAGCTCATTCTGGGTACATTTTTGGTATACATTTGCTTCTGCCGGGTCAGCTGAGCAGTGAATTTCTACTTAACTACCTCCTATCAGGAGAGACCTCAGGGCTGCATCTTTTGAGCGCAGTACTGAGCCTGAAAAGCGTTTACAACCCCACTTACAAGTAAAACTAGCTAAAATGTGCCTGGCTGCTGTTCACTGAAAAGCTCATTCTGGGTACATTTTTGGTATACATTTGCTTCTGCCGGGTCAGCTGAGCAGTGAATTTCTACTTAACTACCTCCTATCAGGAGAGACCTCAGGGCTGCATCTTTTGAGCGCAGTACTGAGCCTGAAAAGCGTTTACAACCCCACTTACAAGTCAAACTAGCTAAAATGTGCCTGGCTGCTGTTCACTGAAAAGCTCATTCTGGGTACATTTTTGGTATACATTTGCTTCTGCCGGGTCAGCTGAGCAGTGAATTTCTACTTAACTACCTCCTATCAGGAGAGACCTCAGGGCTGCATCTTTTGAGCGCAGTACTGAGCTTGAAAAGCGTTTCCAACCCCAGTTACAAGTAAAACTAGCTAAAATGTGCCTGGCTGCTGTTCACTGAAAAGCTCATTCTGGGTACATTTTTGGTATACATTTGCTTCTGCCGGGTCAGCTGAGCAGTGAATTTCTACTTAACTACCTCCTATCAGGAGAGACCTCAGGGCTGCATCTTTTGAGCGCAGTACTGAGCCTGAAAAGCGTTTCCAACCCCACTTACAAGTAAAACTAGCTAAAATGTGCCTGGCTGCTGTTCACTGAAAAGCTCATTCTGGGTACATTTTTGGTATACATTTGCTTCCGCCGGGTCAGCTGAGCAGTGAATTTCTACTTAACTATCTCCTATCAGGAGAGACCTCAGGGCTGCATCTTTTGAGCGCAGTACTGAGCCTGAAAAGCGTTTCCAACCCCACTTACAAGTAAAACTAGCTAAAATGTGCCTGGCTGCTGTTCACTGAAAAGCTCATTCTGGGTACATTTTTGGTATACATTTGCTTCCGCCGGGTCAGCTGAGCAGTGAATTTCTACTTAACTATCTCCTATCAGGAGAGACCTCAGGGCTGCATCTTTTGAGCGCAGTACTGAGCCTGAAAAGCGTTTACAACCCCAGTTACAAGTAAAACTAGCTAAAATGTGCCTGGCTGCTGTTCACTGAAAAGCTCATTCTGGGTACATTTTTGGTATACATTTGCTTCTGCCGGGTCAGCTGAGCAGTGAATTTCTACTTAACTATCTCCTATCAGGAGAGACCTCAGGGCTGCATCTTTTGAGGTCAGTACTGAGCCTGAAAAGCGTTTACAACCCCACTTACAAGTAAAACTAGCTAAAATGTGCCTGGCTGCTGTTCACTGAAAAGCTCATTCTGGGTACATTTTTGGTATACATTGGCTTCTGCCGGGTCAGCTGAGCAGTGAATTTCTACTTAACTATCTCCTATCAGGAGAGACCTCAGGGCTGCATCTTTTGAGGGCAGTACTGAGCCTGAAAAGCGTTTACAACCCCACTTACAAGTAAAACTAGCTAAAATGTGCCTGGCTGCTGTTCACTGAAAAGCTCATTCTGGGTACATTTTTGGTATACATTTGCTTCTGCCGGGTCAGCTGAGCAGTGAATTTCTACTTAACTACCTCCTATCAGGAGAGACCTCAGGGCTGCATCTTTTGAGCGCAGTACTGAGCCTGAAAAGCGTTTCCAACCCCACTTACAAGTAAAACTAGCTAAAATGTGCCTGGCTGCTGTTCACTGAAAAGCTCATTCTGGGTACATTTTGGTATACATTTGCTTCTGTCGGGTCAGCTGAGCAGTGAATTTCTACTTAACTATCTGCTATCAGGAGAGACCTCAGGGCTGCATCTTTTGAGCGCAGTACTGAGCCTGAAAAGCGTTTCCAACCCCACTTACAAGTAAAACTAGCTAAAATGTGCCTGGCTGCTGTTCACTGAAAAGCTCATTCTGGGTACATTTTTGGTATACATTTGCTTCTGCTGGGTCAGCTGAGCAGTGAATTTCTACTTAACTACCTCCTATCCGGAGAGACCTCAGGGCTGCATCATTTGAGCGCAGTACTGAGCCTGAAAAGCGTTTCCAACCCCACTTACAAGTAAAACTAGCTAAAATGTGCCTGGCTGCTGTTCACTGAAAAGCTCATTCTGGGTACATTTTTGGTATACATTTGATTCTGCCGGGTCAGCTGAGCACTGAATTTCTACTTAACTACGTCCTATCAGGAGAGACCTCAGGGCTGCATCTTTTGAGCGCAGTACTGAGCCTGAAAACCGTTTACAACCCCAGTTACAAGTAAAACTAGCTAAAATGTGCCTGGCTGCTGTTCACTGAAAAGCTTATTCTGGGTACATTTTTGGTATACATTTGCTTCTGCCGGGTCAGCTGAGCAGTGAATTTCTACTTAACTACCTCCTATCAGGAGAGACCTCAGGGCTGCATCTTTTGAGCGCAGTACTGAGCCTGAAAAGCGTTTACAACCCCACTTACAAGTAAAACTAGCTAAAATGTGCCTGGCTGCTGTTCACTGAAAAGCTCATTCTGGGTACATTTTTGGTATACATTTGCTTCTGCCGGGTCTGCTGAGCAGTGAATTTCTACTTAACTGCCTCCTATCAGGAGAGACCTCAGGCTGCATCTTTTGAGCGCAGTACTGAGCCTGAAAAGCGTTTCCAACCCCAGTTACAAGTAAAACTAGCTAAAATGTGCCTGGCTGCTGTTCACTGAAAAGCTCATTCTGCGTACATTTTTGGTATACATTTGCTTCTGCCGGGTCAGCTGAGCAGTGAATTTCTACTTAACTACCTCCTATCAGGAGAGACCTCAGGGCTGCATCTTTTGAGCGCAGTACTGAGCCTGAAAAGCGTTTACAACCCCACTTACAAGTAAAACTAGCTAAAATGTGCCTGGCTGCTGTTCACTGAAAAGCTCATTCTGGTACATTTTTGGTATACATTTGCTTCTGCCGGGTCAGCTGAGCAGTGAATTTCTTCTTAACTACCTCCTATCAGGAGAGACCTCAGGGCTGCATCTTTTCAGTGCAGTACTGAGCCTGAAAAGCGTTTACAACCCCACTTACAAGTAAAACTAGCTAAAATGTGCCTGGCTGCTGTTCACTGAAAAGCTCATCTGGGTACATTTTTGGTATACATTTGCTTCTGCCGGGTCAGCTGAGCAGTGAATTTCTACTTAACTACCTCCTATCAGGAGAGACCTCAGGGCTGCATCTTTTGAGCGCAGTACTGAGCCTGAAAAGCGTTTACAACCCCACTTACAAGTAGAACTAGCTAAAATGTGCCTGGCTGCTGTTCACTGAAAAGCTCATTCTGGGTACATTTTTGGTATACATTTGCTTCTGCCGGGTCAGCTGAGCAGTGAATTTCTACTTAACTACCTCCTATCAGGAGAGACCTCAGGGCTGCATCTTTTGAGCGCAGTACTGAGCTTGAAAAGCGTTTCCAACCCCAGTTACAAGTAAAACTAGCTAAAATGTGCCTGGCTGCTGTTCACTGAAAAGCTCATTCTGGGTACATTTTTGGTATACATTTGCTTCTGCCGGGTCAGCTGAGCAGTGAATTTCTACTTAACTACCTCCTATCAGGAGAGACCTCAGGGCTGCATCTTTTGAGCGCAGTACTGAGCCTGAAAAGCGTTTCCAACCCCACTTACAAGTAAAACTAGCTAAAATGTGCCTGGCTGCTGTTCACTGAAAAGCTCATTCTGGGTATATTTTTGGTATACATTTGCTTCCGCGGGGTCAGCTGAGCAGTGAATTTCTACTTAACTACCTCCTATCAGGAGAGACCTCAGGGCTGCATCTTTTGAGCGCAGTACTGAGCCTAAAAAGCGTTTACAACCCCAGTTACAAGTAAAACTAGCTAAAATGTGCCTGGCTGCTGTTCACTGAAAAGCTTATTCTGGGTACATTTTTGGTATACATTTGCTTCTGCCGGGTCAGCTGAGCAGTGAATTTCTACTTAACTATCTCCTATCAGGAGAGACCTCAGGGCTGCATCTTTTGAGCGCAGTACTGAGCCTGAAAAGCGTTTACAACCCCACTTACAAGTAAAACTAGCTAAAATGTGCCTGGCTGCTGTTCACTGAAAAGCTCATTCTGGGTACATTTTTGGTATACATTTGCTTCTGCCGGGTCAGCTGAGCAGTGAATTTCTACTTAACTATCTCCTATCAGGAGAGACCTCAGGGCTGCATCTTTTGAGGGCAGTACTGAGCCTGAAATGCGTTTACAACCCCACTTACAAGTAAAACTAGCTAAAATGTGCCTGGCTGCTGTTCACTGAAAAGCTCATTCTGGGTACATTTTTGGTATACATTTGCTTCTGCCGGGTCAGCTGAGCAGTGAATTTCTACTTAACTACCTCCTATCAGGAGAGACCTCAGGGCTGCATCTTTTGAGCGCAGTACTGAGCCTGAAAAGCGTTTACAACCCCACTTACAAGTAAAACTAGCTAAAATGTGCCTGGCTGCTGTTCACTGAAAAGCTCATTCTGGGTACATTTTTGGTATACATTTGCTTCTGCCGGGTCAGCTGAGCAGTGAATTTCTACTTAACTACCTCCTATCAGGAGAGACCTCAGGGCTGCATCTTTTGAGCGCAGTACTGAGCCTGAAAAGCGTTTACAACCCCACTTACAAGTCAAACTAGCTAAAATGTGCCTGGCTGCTGTTCACTGAAAAGCTCATTCTGGGTACATTTTTGGTATACATTTGCTTCTGCCGGGTCAGCTGAGCAGTGAATTTCTACTTAACTACCTCCTATCAGGAGAGACCTCAGGGCTGCATCTTTTAAGCGCAGTACTGAGCTTGAAAAGCGTTTCCAACCCCAGTTACAAGTAAAACTAGCTAAAATGTGCCTGGCTGCTGTTCACTGAAAAGCTCATTCTGGGTACATTTTTGGTATACATTTGCTTCTGCCGGGTCAGCTGAGCAGTGAATTTCTACTTAACTACCTCCTATCAGGAGAGACCTCAGGGCTGCATCTTTTGAGCGCAGTACTGAGCCTGAAAAGCGTTTCCAACCCCACTTACAAGTAAAACTAGCTAAAATGTGCCTGGCTGCTGTTCACTGAAAAGCTCATTCTGGGTACATTTTTGGTATACATTTGCTTCCGCCGGGTCAGCTGAGCAGTGAATTTCTACTTAACTATCTCCTATCAGGAGAGACCTCAGGGCTGCATCTTTTGAGCGCAGTACTGAGCCTGAAAAGCGTTTCCAACCCCACTTACAAGTAAAACTAGCTAAAATGTGCCTGGCTGCTGTTCACTGAAAAGCTCATTCTGGGTACATTTTTGGTATACATTTGCTTCCGCCGGGTCAGCTGAGCAGTGAATTTCTACTTAACTATCTCCTATCAGGAGAGACCTCAGGGCTGCATCTTTTGAGCGCAGTACTGAGCCTGAAAAGCGTTTACAACCCCAGTTACAAGTAAAACTAGCTAAAATGTGCCTGGCTGCTGTTCACTGAAAAGCTCATTCTGGGTACATTTTTGGTATACATTTGCTTCTGCCGGGTCAGCTGAGCAGTGAATTTCTACTTAACTATCTCCTATCAGGAGAGACCTCAGGGCTGCATCTTTTGAGGTCAGTACTGAGCCTGAAAAGCGTTTACAACCCCACTTACAAGTAAAACTAGCTAAAATGTGCCTGGCTGCTGTTCACTGAAAAGCTCATTCTGGGTACATTTTTGGTATACATTGGCTTCTGCCGGGTCAGCTGAGCAGTGAATTTCTACTTAACTATCTCCTATCAGGAGAGACCTCAGGGCTGCATCTTTTGAGGGCAGTACTGAGCCTGAAAAGCGTTTACAACCCCACTTACAAGTAAAACTAGCTAAAATGTGCCTGGCTGCTGTTCACTGAAAAGCTCATTCTGGGTACATTTTTGGTATACATTTGCTTCTGCCGGGTCAGCTGAGCAGTGAATTTCTACTTAACTACCTCCTATCAGGAGAGACCTCAGGGCTGCATCTTTTGAGCGCAGTACTGAGCCTGAAAAGCGTTTACAACCCCACTTACAAGTAAAACTAGCTAAAATGTGCCTGGCTGCTGTTCACTGAAAAGCTTATTCTGGGTACATTTTTGGTATACATTTGCTTCTGCCGGGTCAGCTGAGCAGTGAATTTCTACTTAACTACCTCCTATCAGGAGAGACCTCAGGGCTGCATCTTTTGAGCGCAGTACTGAGCCTGAAAAGCGTTTACAACCCCACTTACAAGTAAAACTAGCTAAAATGTGCCTGGCTGCTGTTCACTGAAAAGCTCATTCTGGGTACATTTTTGGTATACATTTGCTTCTGCCGGGTCAGCTGAGCAGTGAATTTCTACTTAACTACCTTCTATCAGGAGAGACCTCAGGGCTGCATCTTTTGAGCGCAGTACTGAGCCTGAAAAGCGTTTACAACCCCACTTACAAGTAAAACTAGCTAAAATGTGCCTGGCTGCTGTTCACTGAAAAGCTCATTCTGGGTACATTTTTGATACATTTGCTTCTGCCGGGTCAGCTGAGCAGTGAATTTCTACTTAACTATCTCCTATCAGGAGAGACCTCAGGGCTGAATCTTTTGTGTGCAGTACTGAGCCTGAAAAGCGTTTACAACCCCACTTACAAGTAAAACTAGCTAAAATGTGCCTGGCTGCTGTTCACTGAAAAGCTTATTCTGGGTACATTTTTGGTATACATTTGCTTCTGCCGGGTCAGCTGAGCAGTGAATTTCTACTTAACTACCTCCTATCAGGAGAGACCTCAGGGCTGCATCTTTTGAGCGCAGTACTGAGCCTAAAAAGCGTTTACAACCCCAGTTACAAGTAAAACTAGCTAAAATGTGCCTGGCTGCTGTTCACTGAAAAGCTTATTCTGGGTACATTTTTGGTATACATTTGATTCTGGCGGGTCAGCTGAGCAGTGAATTTCTACTTAACTATCTCCTATCAGGAGAGACCTCAGGGCTGCATCTTTTGAGCGCAGTACTGAGCCTGAAAATCGTTTACAACCCCACTTACAAGTAAAACTAGCTAAAATGTGCCTGGCTGCTGTTCACTGAAAAGCTCATTCTGGGTACATTTTTGGTATACATTTGCTTCTGCCGGGTCAGCTGAGCAGTGAATTTCTACTTAACTACCTCCTATCAGGAGAGTCCTCAGGGCTGCATCTTTTGAGCGCAGTACTGAGCCTGAAAAGCGTTTACAACCCCACTTACAAGTAAAACTAGCTAAAATGTGCCTGGCTGCTGTTCACTGAAAAGCTCATTCTGGGTAAATTTTTGGTATACATTTGCTTCTGCCGGGTCAGCTGAGCAGTGAATTTCTACTTAACTACCTTCTATCAGGAGAGACCTCAGGGCTGCATCTTTTGAGCGCAGTACTGAGCCTGAAAACCGTTTACAACCCCAGTTACAAGTAAAACTAGCTAAAATGTGCCTGGCTGCTGTTCACTGAAAAGCTCATTCTGGGTACATTTTTGATACATTTGCTTCTGCCGGGTCAGCTGAGCAGTGAATTTCTACTTAACTATCTCCTATCAGGAGAGACCTCAAGGCTGCATCTTTTGTGTGCAGTACTGAGCCTGAAAAGCGTTTACAACCCCACTTACAAGTAAAACTAGCTAAAATGTGCCTGGCTGCTGTTCACTGAAAAGCTTATTCTGGGTACATTTTTGGTATACATTTGCTTCTGCCGGGTCAGCTGAGCAGTGAATTTCTACTTAACTACCTCCTATCAGGAGAGACCTCAGGGCTGCATCTTTTGAGCGCAGTACTGAGCCTAAAAAGCGTTTACAACCCCAGTTACAAGTAAAACTAGCTAAAATGTGCCTGGCTGCTGTTCACTGAAAAGCTTATTCTGGGTACATTTTTGGTATACATTTGCTTCTGCCGGGTCAGCTGAGCAGTGAATTTCTACTTAACTATCTCCTATCAGGAGAGACCTCAGGGCTGCATCTTTTGAGCGCAGTACTGAGCCTGAAAAGCGTTTACAACCCCACTTACAAGTAAAACTAGCTAAAATGTGCCTGGCTGCTGTTCACTGAAAAGCTCATTCTGGGTACATTTTTGGTATACATTTGCTTCTGCCGGGTCAGCTGAGCAGTGAATTTCTCTACTTAACTACCTCCTATCAGGAGAGACCTCAGGGCTGCATCTTTTGTGCGCAGTACTGAGCCTGAAAAGCGTTTACAACCCCACTTACAAGTAAAACTAGCTAAAATGTGCCTGGCTGCTGTTCACTGAAAAGCTTATTCTGGGTACATTTTTGATACATTTGCTTCTGCCGGGTCAGCTGAGCAGTGAACTTCTACTTAACTACCTCCTATCAGGAGAGACCTCAGGGCTGCATCTTTTGAGCGCAGTACTGAGCCTGAAAACCGTTTACAACCCCAGTTACAAGTAAAACTAGCTAAAATGTGCCTGGCTGCTGTTCACTGAAAAGCTCATTCTGGGTACATTTTTGGTATACATTTGCTTCTGCCGGGTCAGCTGAGCAGTGAATTTCTACTTAACTACCTCCTATCAGGAGAGACCTCAGGGCTGCATCTTTTGAGCGCAGTACTGAGCCTGAAAACCGTTTACAACCCCACTTACAAGTAAAAGTAGCTAAAATGTGCCTGGCTGCTGTTCACTGAAAAGCTCATTCTGGGTACATTTTTGGTATACATTTGCTTCTGCCGGGTCAGCTGAGCAGTGAATTTCTACTTAACTACCTCCTATCAGGAGAGACCTCAGGGCTGCATCTTTTGAGCGCAGTACTGAGCCTGAAAACCGTTTACAACCCCACTTACAAGTAAAACTAGCTAAAATGTGCCTGGCTGCTGTTCACTGAAAAGCTCATTCTGGGTACATTTTTGGTATACATTTGCTTCTGCCGGGTCAGCAGAGCAGTGAATTTCTACTTAACTATCTCCTATCAAGAGAGACCTCAGGGCTGCATCTTTTGAGCGCAGTACTTGAAAAGTGTTTCCAACCCCACTTACAAGTAAAACTAGCTAAAATGTGCCTGGCTGCTGTTCACTGAAAAGCTCATTCTGGGTACATTTTTGGTATACATTTGCTTCTGCCGGGTCAGCTGAGCAGTGAATTTCTACTTAACTACCTCCTATCAGGAGAGACCTCAGGGCTGCATCTTTTGAGCGCAGTACTGAGCCTGAAAACCGTTTACAACCCCAGTTACAAGTAAAACTAGCTAAAATGTGCCTGGCTGCTGTTCACTGAAAAGCTCATTCTGGGTACATTTTTGGTATACATTTGCTTCTGCCGGGACAGCTGAGCAGTGAATTTCTACTTAACTACCTCCTATCAGGAGAGACCTCAGGGCTGCATCTTTTGAGCGCAGTACTGAGCCTGAAAACCGTTTACAACCCCACTTACAAGTAAAACTAGCTACAATGTGCCTGGCTGCTGTTCACTGAAAAGCTCATTCTGGGTACATTTTTGGTATACAGTTGCTTCTGCCGGGTCAGCTGAGCAGTGAATTTCTACATAACTACCTCCTATCAGGAGACACCTCAGGGCTGCATCTTTTGAGCGCAGTACTGAGCCTGAAAACCGTTTACAACCCCAGTTACAAGTAAAACTAGCTAAAATGTGCCTGGCTGCTGTTCACTGAAAAGCTCATTCTGGGTACATTTTTGGTATACATTTGCTTCTGCCGGGTCAGCGAGCAGTGAATTTCTACTTAACTATCTCCTATCAGGAGAGACCTCAGGGCTGCATCTTTTGAGCGTAGTACTGAGCCTGAAAAGCGTTTACAACCCCACTTACAAGTAAAACTAGCTAAAATGTGCCTGGCTGCTGTTCACTGAAAAGCTCATTCTGGGTACATTTTTGGTATACATTTGCTTCTGCCGGGTCAGCTGAGCAGGGAATTTCTACTTACTACCTCCTATCAGGAGAGACCTCAGGGCTGCATCTTTTGAGCGCAGTACTGAGCCTGAAAAGCGTCTCCAACCCCAGTTACAAGTAAAACTAGCTAAAATGTGCCTGGCTGCTGTTCACTGAAAATCTCATTCTGCCTACATTTTTGGTATACATTTGCTTCTGCCGGGTCAGCTGAGCAGTGAATTTCTACTTAACTACCTCCTATCAGGAGAGACCTCAGGGCTGCATCTTTTGAGCGCAGTACTGAGCCTGAAAAGCGTTTACAACCCCACTTACAAGTAAAACTAGCTAAAATGTGCCTGGCTGCTGTTCACTGAAAAGCTCATTCTGGGTACATTTTTGGTATACATTTGCTTCTGCCGGGTCAGCTGAGCAGTGAATTTCTACTTAACTACCTCCTATCAGGAGAGACCTCAGGGCTGCATCTTTTGAGCGCAGTACTGAGCCTGAAAAGCGTTTACAACCCCACTTACAAGTAGAACTAGCTAAAATGTGCCTGGCTGCTGTTCACTGAAAAGCTCATTCTGGGTACATTTTTGGTATACATTTGCTTCTGCCGGGTCAGCTGAGCAGTGAATTTCTACTTAACTACCTCCTATCAGGAGAGACCTCAGGGCTGCATCTTTTGTGTGCAGTACTGAGCCTGAAAAGCGTTTACAACCCCACTTACAAGTAAAACTAGCTAAAATGTGCCTGGCTGCTGTTCACTGAAAAGCTTATTCTGGGTACATTTTTGGTATACATTTGCTTCTGCCGGGTCAGCTGAGCAGTGAATTTCTACTTAACTACCTCCTATCAGGAGAGACCTCAGGGCTGCATCTTTTGAGCGCAGTACTGAGCCTAAAAAGCGTTTACAACCCCAGTTACAAGTAAAACTAGCTAAAATGTGCCTGGCTGCTGTTCACTGAAAAGCTTATTCTGGGTACATTTTTGGTATACATTTGCTTCTGGCGGGTCAGCTGAGCAGTGAATTTCTACTTAACTATCTCCTATCAGGAGAGACCTCAGGGCTGCATCTTTTGAGCGCAGTACTGAGCCTGAAAATCGTTTACAACCCCACTTACAAGTAAAACTAGCTAAAATGTGCCTGGCTGCTGTTCACTGAAAAGCTCATTCTGGGTACATTTTTGGTATACATTTGCTTCTGCCGGGTCAGCTGAGCAGTGAATTTCTACTTAACTACCTCCTATCAGGAGAGTCCTCAGGGCTGCATCTTTTGAGCGCAGTACTGAGCCTGAAAAGCGTTTACAACCCCACTTACAAGTAAAACTAGCTAAAATGTGCCTGGCTGCTGTTCACTGAAAAGCTCATTCTGGGTAAATTTTTGGTATACATTTGCTTCTGCCGGGTCAGCTGAGCAGTGAATTTCTACTTAACTACCTTCTATCAGGAGAGACCTCAGGGCTGCATCTTTTGAGCGCAGTACTGAGCCTGAAAACCGTTTACAACCCCAGTTACAAGTAAAACTAGCTAAAATGTGCCTGGCTGCTGTTCACTGAAAAGCTCATTCTGGGTACATTTTTGATACATTTGCTTCTGCCGGGTCAGCTGAGCAGTGAATTTCTACTTAACTATCTCCTATCAGGAGAGACCTCAGGGCTGCATCTTTTGTGTGCAGTACTGAGCCTGAAAAGCGTTTACAACCCCACTTACAAGTAAAACTAGCTAAAATGTGCCTGGCTGCTGTTCACTGAAAAGCTTATTCTGGGTACATTTTTGGTATACATTTGCTTCTGCCGGGTCAGCTGAGCAGTGAATTTCTACTTAACTACCTCCTATCAGGAGAGACCTCAGGGCTGCATCTTTTGAGCGCAGTACTGAGCCTAAAAAGCGTTTACAACCCCAGTTACAAGTAAAACTAGCTAAAATGTGCCTGGCTGCTGTTCACTGAAAAGCTTATTCTGGGTACATTTTTGGTATACATTTGCTTCTGCCGGGTCAGCTGAGCAGTGAATTTCTACTTAACTATCTCCTATCAGGAGAGACCTCAGGGCTGCATCTTTTGAGCGCAGTACTGAGCCTGAAAAGCGTTTACAACCCCACTTACAAGTAAAACTAGCTAAAATGTGCCTGGCTGCTGTTCACTGAAAAGCTCATTCTGGGTACATTTTTGGTATACATTTGCTTCTGCCGGGTCAGCTGAGCAGTGAATTTCTCTACTTAACTACCTCCTATCAGGAGAGACCTCAGGGCTGCATCTTTTGTGCGCAGTACTGAGCCTGAAAAGCGTTTACAACCCCACTTACAAGTAAAACTAGCTAAAATGTGCCTGGCTGCTGTTCACTGAAAAGCTTATTCTGGGTACATTTTTGATACATTTGCTTCTGCCGGGTCAGCTGAGCAGTGAACTTCTACTTAACTACCTCCTATCAGGAGAGACCTCAGGGCTGCATCTTTTGAGCGCAGTACTGAGCCTGAAAACCGTTTACAACCCCAGTTACAAGTAAAACTAGCTAAAATGTGCCTGGCTGCTGTTCACTGAAAAGCTCATTCTGGGTACATTTTTGGTATACATTTGCTTCTGCCGGGTCAGCTGAGCAGTGAATTTCTACTTAACTACCTCCTATCAGGAGTGACCTCAGGGCTGCATCTTTTGAGCGCAGTACTGAGCCTGAAAACCGTTTACAACCCCAGTTACAAGTAAAACTAGCTAAAATGTGCCTGGCTGCTGTTCACTGAAAAGCTCATTCTGGGTACATTTTTGGTATACATTTGCTTCTGCCGGGTCAGCTGAGCAGTGAATTTCTACTTAACTACCTCCTATCAGGAGAGACCTCAGGGCTGCATCTTTTGAGCGCAGTACTGAGCCTGAAAACCGTTTACAACCCCACTTACAAGTAAAAGTAGCTAAAATGTGCCTGGCTGCTGTTCACTGAAAAGCTCATTCTGGTACATTTTTGGTATACATTTGCTTCTGCCGGGTCAGCTGAGCAGTGAATTTCTACTTAACTACCTCCTATCAGGAGAGACCTCAGGGCTGCATCTTTTGAGCGCAGTACTGAGCCTGAAAACCGTTTACAACCCCACTTACAAGTAAAACTAGCTAAAATGTGCCTGGCTGCTGTTCACTGAAAAGCTCATTCTGGGTACATTTTTGGTATACATTTGCTTCTGCCGGGTCAGCAGAGCAGTGAATTTCTACTTAACTATCTCCTATCAAGAGAGACCTCAGGGCTGCATCTTTTGAGCGCAGTACTGAGCCTGAAAAGTGTTTCCAACCCCACTTACAAGTAAAACTAGCTAAAATGTGCCTGGCTGCTGTTCACTGAAAAGCTCATTCTGGGTACATTTTTGGTATACATTTGCTTCTGCCGGGTCAGCTGAGCAGTGAATTTCTACTTAACTACCTCCTATCAGGAGAGACCTCAGGGCTGCATCTTTTGAGCCCAGTACTGAGCCTGAAAACCGTTTACAACCCCAGTTACAAGTAAAACTAGCTAAAATGTGCCTGGCTGCTGTTCACTGAAAAGCTCATTCTGGGTACATTTTTGGTATACATTTGCTTCTGCCGGGACAGCTGAGCAGTGAATTTCTACTTAACTACCTCCTATCAGCAGAGACCTCAGGGCTGCATCTTTTGAGCGCAGTACTGAGCCTGAAAACCGTTTACAACCCCACTTACAAGTAAAACTAGCTACAATGTGCCTGGCTGCTGTTCACTGAAAAGCTCATTCTGGGTACATTTTTGGTATACAGTTGCTTCTGCCGGGTCAGCTGAGCAGTGAATTTCTACATAACTACCTCCTATCAGGAGACACCTCAGGGCTGCATCTTTTGAGCGCAGTACTGAGCCTGAAAACCGTTTACAACCCCAGTTACAAGTAAAACTAGCTAAAATGTGCCTGGCTGCTGTTCACTGAAAAGCTCATTCTGGGTACATTTTTGGTATACATTTGCTTCTGCCGGGTCAGCGAGCAGTGAATATCTACTTAACTATCTCCTATCAGGAGAGACCTCAGGGCTGCATCTTTTGAGCGTAGTACTGAGCCTGAAAAGCGTTTACAACCCCACTTACAAGTAAAACTAGCTAAAATGTGCCTGGCTGCTGTTCACTGAAAAGCTCATTCTGGGTACATTTTTGGTATACATTTGCTTCTGCCGGGTCAGCTGAGCAGGGAATTTCTACTTACTACCTCCTATCAGGAGAGACCTCAGGGCTGCATCTTTTGAGCGCAGTACTGAGCCTGAAAAGCGTCTCCAACCCCAGTTACAAGTAAAACTAGCTAAAATGTGCCTGGCTGCTGTTCACTGAAAATCTCATTCTGCGTACATTTTTGGTATACATTTGCTTCTGCCGGGTCAGCTGAGCAGTGAATTTCTACTTAACTACCTCCTATCAGGAGAGACCTCAGGGCTGCATCTTTTGAGCGCAGTACTGAGCCTGAAAAGCGTTTACAACCCCACTTACAAGTAAAACTAGCTAAAATGTGCCTGGCTGCTGTTCACTGAAAAGCTCATTCTGGGTAAATTTTTGGTATACATTTGCTTCTGCCGGGTCAGCTGAGCAGTGAATTTCTACTTAACTACCTCCTATCAGGAGAGACCTCAGGGCTGCATCTTTTGAGCGCAGTACTGAGCCTGAAAAGCGTTTACAACCCCACTTACAAGTAGAACTAGCTAAAATGTGCCTGGCTGCTGTTCACTGAAAAGCTCATTCTGGGTACATTTTTGGTATACATTTGCTTCTGCCGGGTCAGCTGAGCAGTGAATTTCTACTTAACTATCTCCTATCAGGAGAGACCTCAGGGCTGCATCTTTTGAGCGCAGTACTGAGCCTGAAAAGCGTTTACAACCCCACTTACAAGTAAAACTAGCTAAAATGTGCCTGGCTGCTGTTCACTGAAAAGCTCATTCTGGGTACATTTTTGGTATACATTTGCTTCTGCCGGGTCAGCTGAGCAGTGAATTTCTCTACTTAACTACCTCCTATCAGGAGAGACCTCAGGGCTGCATCTTTTGTGCGCAGTACTGAGCCTGAAAAGCGTTTACAACCCCACTTACAAGTAAAACTAGCTAAAATGTGCCTGGCTGCTGTTCACTGAAAAGCTTATTCTGGGTACATTTTTGATACATTTGCTTCTGCCGGGTCAGCTGAGCAGTGAACTTCTACTTAACTACCTCCTATCAGGAGAGACCTCAGGGCTGCATCTTTTGAGCGCAGTACTGAGCCTGAAAACCGTTTACAACCCCAGTTACAAGTAAAACTAGCTAAAATGTGCCTGGCTGCTGTTCACTGAAAAGCTCATTCTGGGTACATTTTTGGTATACATTTGCTTCTGCCGGGTCAGCTGAGCAGTGAATTTCTACTTAACTACCTCCTATCAGGAGTGACCTCAGGGCTGCATCTTTTGAGCGCAGTACTGAGCCTGAAAACCGTTTACAACCCCAGTTACAAGTAAAACTAGCTAAAATGTGCCTGGCTGCTGTTCACTGAAAAGCTCATTCTGGGTACATTTTTGGTATACATTTGCTTCTGCCGGGTCAGCTGAGCAGTGAATTTCTACTTAACTACCTCCTATCAGGAGAGACCTCAGGGCTGCATCTTTTGAGCGTAGTACTGAGCCTGAAAAGCGTTTACAACCCCACTTACAAGTAAAACTAGCTAAAATGTGCCTGGCTGCTGTTCACTGAAAAGCTCATTCTGGGTACATTTTTGGTATACATTTGCTTCTGCCGGGTCAGCTGAGCAGGGAATTTCTACTTACTACCTCCTATCAGGAGAGACCTCAGGGCTGCATCTTTTGAGCGCAGTACTGAGCCTGAAAAGCGTCTCCAACCCCAGTTACAAGTAAAACTAGCTAAAATGTGCCTGGCTGCTGTTCACTGAAAATCTCATTCTGCGTACATTTTTGGTATACATTTGCTTCTGCCGGGTCAGCTGAGCAGTGAATTTCTACTTAACTACCTCCTATCAGGAGAGACCTCAGGGCTGCATCTTTTGAGCGCAGTACTGAGCCTGAAAAGCGTTTACAACCCCACTTACAAGTAAAACTAGCTAAAATGTGCCTGGCTGCTGTTCACTGAAAAGCTCATTCTGGGTACATTTTTGGTATACATTTGCTTCTGCCGGGTCAGCTGAGCAGTGAATTTCTACTTAACTACCTCCTATCAGGAGAGACCTCAGGGCTGCATCTTTTGAGCGCAGTACTGAGCCTGAAAAGCGTTTACAACCCCACTTACAAGTAGAACTAGCTAAAATGTGCCTGGCTGCTGTTCACTGAAAAGCTCATTCTGGGTACATTTTTGGTATACATTTGCTTCTGCCGGGTCAGCTGAGCAGTGAATTTCTACTTAACTACCTCCTATCAGGAGAGACCTCAGGGCTGCATCTTTTGAGCGCAGTACTGAGCTTGAAAAGCGTTTCCAACCCCAGTTACAAGTAAAACTAGCTAAAATGTGCCTGGCTGCTGTTCACTGAAAAGCTCATTCTGGGTACATTTTTGGTATACAGTTGCTTCTGCCGGGTCAGCTGAGCAGTGAATTTCTACATAACTACCTCCTATCAGGAGAGACCTCAGGGCTGCATCTTTTGAGCGCAGTACTGAGCCTGAAAACCGTTTACAACCCCAGTTACAAGTAAAACTAGCTAAAATGTGCCTGGCTGCTGTTCACTGAAAAGCTCATTCTGGGTACATTTTTGGTATACATTTGCTTCTGCCGGGTCAGCGAGCAGTGAATTTCTACTTAACTACCTCCTATCAGGAGAGACCTCAGGGCTGCATCTTTTGAGCGTAGTACTGAGCCTGAAAAGCGTTTACAACCCCACTTACAAGTAAAACTAGCTAAAATGTGCCTGGCTGCTGTTCACTGAAAAGCTCATTCTGGGTACATTTTTGGTATACATTTGCTTCTGCCGGGTCAGCTGAGCAGGGAATTTCTACTTACTACCTCCTATCAGGAGAGACCTCAGGGCTGCATCTTTTGAGCGCAGTACTGAGCCTGAAAAGCGTTTCCAACCCCACTTACAAGTAAAACTAGCTAAAATGTGCCTGGCTGCTGTTCACTGAAAAGCTCATTCTGGGTACATTTTTGGTATACATTTGCTTCTGCCGGGTCAGCTGAGCAGTGAATTTCTACTTAACTACCTCCTATCCGGAGAGACCTCAGGGCTACATCTTTTGAGCGCAGTACTGAGCCTGAAAAGCGTTTACAACCCCACTTACAAGTAAAACTAGCTAAAATGTGCCTGGCTGCTGTTCATTGAAAAGCTCATTCTGGGTACATTTTTGGTATACATTTGCTTCCGCCGGGTCAGCTGAGCAGTGAATTTCTACTTAACTGCCTCCTATCAGGAGAGACCTCAGGCTGCATCTTTTGAGCGCAGTACTGAGCCTGAAAAGCGTTTCCAACCCCAGTTACAAGTAAAACTAGCTAAAATGTGCCTGGCTGCTGTTCACTGAAAAGCTCATTCTGGGTACATTTTTGGTATACATTTGCTTCTGCCGGGTCAGCTGAGCAGTGAATTTCTACTTAACTATCTCCTATCAGGAGAGACCTCAGGGCTGCATCTTTTGAGCGCAGTACTGAGCCTGAAAACCGTTTACAACCCCAGTTACAAGTAAAACTAGCTAAAATGTGCCTGGCTGCTGTTCACTGAAAAGCTCATTCTGGGTACATTTTTGGTATACATGTGCTTCTGCCGGGTCAGCTGAGCAGTGAATTTCTACTTAACTACCTCCTATCAGGAGAGACCTCAGGGCTGCATCTTTTGAGCGCAGTACTGAGCCTGAAAACCGTTTACAACCCCACTTACAAGTAAAAGTAGCTAAAATGTGCCTGGCTGCTGTTCACTGAAAAGCTCATTCTGGTACATTTTTGGTATACATTTGCTTCTGCCGGGTCAGCTGAGCAGTGAATTTCTACTTAACTACCTCCTATCAGGAGAGACCTCAGGGCTGCATCTTTTGAGCGCAGTACTGAGCCTGAAAACCGTTTACAACCCCACTTACAAGTAAAACTAGCTAAAATGTGCCTGGCTGCTGTTCACTGAAAAGCTCATTCTGGGTACATTTTTGGTATACATGTGCTTCTGCCGGGTCAGCTGAGCAGTGAATTTCTACATAACTACCTCCTATCAGGAGAGACCTCAGGGCTGCATCTTTTGAGTGCAGTACTGAGCCTGAAAACCGTTTACAACCCCAGTTACAAGTAAAACTAGCTAAAATGTGCCTGGCTGCTGTTCACTGAAAAGCTCATTCTGGGTACATTTTTGGTATACATTTGCTTCTGCCGGGTCAGCAGAGCAGTGAATTTCTACTTAACTATCTCCTATCAAGAGAGACCTCAGGGCTGCATCTTTTGAGCGCAGTACTGAGCCTGAAAAGCGTTTACAACCCCACTTACAAGTAAAACTAGCTAAAATGTGCCTGGCTGCTGTTCACTGAAAAGCTCATTCTGGGTAAATTTTTGGTATACATTTGCTTCTGCCGGGTCAGCTGAGCAGTGAATTTCTACTTAACTACCTTCTATCAGGAGAGACCTCAGGGCTGCATCTTTTGAGCGCAGTACTGAGCCTGAAAACCGTTTACAACCCCAGTTACAAGTAAAACTAGCTAAAATGTGCCTGGCTGCTGTTCACTGAAAAGCTTATTCTGGGTACATTTTTGGTATACATTTGCTTCTGCCGGGTCAGCTGAGCAGTGAATTTCTACTTAACTACCTCCTATCAGGAGAGACCTCAGGGCTGCATCTTTTGAGCGCAGTACTGAGCCTACAAAGCGTTTACAACCCCAGTTACAAGTAAAACTAGCTAAAATGTGCCTGGCTGCTGTTCACTGAAAAGCTTATTCTGGGTACATTTTTGGTATACATTTGCTTCTGCCGGGTCAGCTGAGCAGTGAATTTCTACTTAACTATCTCCTATCAGGAGAGACCTCAGGGCTGCATCTTTTGAGCGCAGTACTGAGCCTGAAAAGCGTTTACAACCCCACTTACAAGTAAAACTAGCTAAAATGTGCCTGGCTGCTGTTCACTGAAAAGCTCATTCTGGGTACATTTTTGGTATACATTTGCTTCTGCCGGGTCAGCTGAGCAGTGAATTTCTCTACTTAACTACCTCCTATCAGGAGAGACCTCAGGGCTGCATCTTTTGTGCGCAGTACTGAGCCTGAAAAGCGTTTACAACCCCACTTACAAGTAAAACTAGCTAAAATGTGCCTGGCTGCTGTTCACTGAAAAGCTTATTCTGGGTACATTTTTGATACATTTGCTTCTGCCGGGTCAGCTGAGCAGTGAACTTCTACTTAACTACCTCCTATCAGGAGAGACCTCAGGGCTGCATCTTTTGAGCGCAGTACTGAGCCTGAAAACCGTTTACAACCCCAGTTACAAGTAAAACTAGCTAAAATGTGCCTGGCTGCTGTTCACTGAAAAGCTCATTCTGGGTACATTTTTGGTATACATTTGCTTCTGCCGGGTCAGCTGAGCAGTGAATTTCTACTTAACTACCTCCTATCAGGAGTGACCTCAGGGCTGCATCTTTTGAGCGCAGTACTGAGCCTGAAAACCGTTTACAACCCCAGTTACAAGTAAAACTAGCTAAAATGTGCCTGGCTGCTGTTCACTGAAAAGCTCATTCTGGGTACATTTTTGGTATACATTTGCTTCTGCCGGGTCAGCTGAGCAGTGAATTTCTACTTAACTACCTCCTATCAGGAGAGACCTCAGGGCTGCATCTTTTGAGCGCAGTACTGAGCCTGAAAACCGTTTACAACCCCACTTACAAGTAAAAGTAGCTAAAATGTGCCTGGCTGCTGTTCACTGAAAAGCTCATTCTGGTACATTTTTGGTATACATTTGCTTCTGCCGGGTCAGCTGAGCAGTGAATTTCTACTTAACTACCTCCTATCAGGAGAGACCTCAGGGCTGCATCTTTTGAGCGCAGTACTGAGCCTGAAAACCGTTTACAACCCCACTTACAAGTAAAACTAGCTAAAATGTGCCTGGCTGCTGTTCACTGAAAAGCTCATTCTGGGTACATTTTTGGTATATATGTGCTTCTGCCGGGTCAGCTGAGCAGTGAATTTCTACATAACTACCTCCTATCAGGAGAGACCTCAGGGCTGCATCTTTTGAGTGCAGTACTGAGCCTGAAAACCGTTTACAACCCCAGTTACAAGTAAAACTAGCTAAAATGTGCCTGGCTGCTGTTCACTGAAAAGCTCATTCTGGGTACATTTTTGGTATACATTTGCTTCTGCCGGGTCAGCTGAGCAGTGAATTTCTACTTAACTACCTCCTATCAGGAGAGACCTCAGGGCTGCATCTTTTGAGCGCAGTACTGAGCCTGAAAAGCGTTTACAACCCCACTTACAAGTAGAACTAGCTAAAATGTGCCTGGCTGCTGTTCACTGAAAAGCTCATTCTGGGTACATTTTTGGTATACATTTGCTTCTGCCGGGTCAGCTGAGCAGTGAATTTCTACTTAACTACCTCCTATCAGGAGAGACCTCAGGGCTGCATCTTTTGAGCGCAGTACTGAGCTTGAAAAGCGTTTCCAACCCCAGTTACAAGTAAAACTAGCTAAAATGTGCCTGGCTGCTGTTCACTGAAAAGCTCATTCTGGGTACATTTTTGGTATACAGTTGCTTCTGCCGGGTCAGCTGAGCAGTGAATTTCTACATAACTACCTCCTATCAGGAGAGACCTCAGGGCTGCATCTTTTGAGCGCAGTACTGAGCCTGAAAACCGTTTACAACCCCAGTTACAAGTAAAACTAGCTAAAATGTGCCTGGCTGCTGTTCACTGAAAAGCTCATTCTGGGTACATTTTTGGTATACATTTGCTTCTGCCGGGTCAGCGAGCAGTGAATTTCTACTTAACTATCTCCTATCAGGAGAGACCTCAGGGCTGCATCTTTTGAGCGTAGTACTGAGCCTGAAAAGCGTTTACAACCCCACTTACAAGTAAAACTAGCTAAAATGTGCCTGGCTGCTGTTCACTGAAAAGCTCATTCTGGGTACATTTTTGGTATACATTTGCTTCTGCCGGGTCAGCTGAGCACGGAATTTCTACTTACTACCTCCTATCAGGAGAGACCTCAGGGCTGCATCTTTTGAGCGCAGTACTGAGCCTGAAAAGCGTTTCCAACCCCACTTACAAGTAAAACTAGCTAAAATGTGCCTGGCTGCTGTTCACTGAAAAGCTCATTCTGGGTACATTTTTGGTATACATTTGCTTCTGCCGGGTCAGCTGAGCAGTGAATTTCTACTTAACTACCTCCTATCCGGAGAGACCTCAGGGCTACATCTTTTGAGCGCAGTACTGAGCCTGAAAAGCGTTTACAACCCCACTTACAAGTAAAACTAGCTAAAATGTGCCTGGCTGCTGTTCATTGAAAAGCTCATTCTGGGTACATTTTTGGTATACATTTGCTTCCGCCGGGTCAGCTGAGCAGTGAATTTCTACTTAACTGCCTCCTATCAGGAGAGACCTCAGGCTGCATCTTTTGAGCGCAGTACTGAGCCTGAAAAGCGTTTCCAACCCCAGTTACAAGTAAAACTAGCTAAAATGTGCCTGGCTGCTGTTCACTGAAAAGCTCATTCTGGGTACATTTTTGGTATACATTTGCTTCTGCCGGGTCAGCTGAGCAGTGAATTTCTACTTAACTATCTCCTATCAGGAGAGACCTCAGGGCTGCATCTTTTGAGCGCAGTACTGAGCCTGAAAACCGTTTACAACCCCAGTTACAAGTAAAACTAGCTAAAATGTGCCTGGCTGCTGTTCACTGAAAAGCTCATTCTGGGTACATTTTTGGTATACATGTGCTTCTGCCGGGTCAGCTGAGCAGTGAATTTCTACTTAACTACCTCCTATCAGGAGAGACCTCAGGGCTGCATCTTTTGAGCGCAGTACTGAGCCTGAAAACCGTTTACAACCCCACTTACAAGTAAAAGTAGCTAAAATGTGCCTGGCTGCTGTTCACTGAAAAGCTCATTCTGGTACATTTTTGGTATACATTTGCTTCTGCCGGGTCAGCTGAGCAGTGAATTTCTACTTAACTACCTCCTATCAGGAGAGACCTCAGGGCTGCATCTTTTGAGCGCAGTACTGAGCCTGAAAACCGTTTACAACCCCACTTACAAGTAAAACTAGCTAAAATGTGCCTGGCTGCTGTTCACTGAAAAGCTCTCTCTGGGTACATTTTTGGTATACATGTGCTTCTGCCGGGTCAGCTGAGCAGTGAATTTCTACATAACTACCTCCTATCAGGAGAGACCTCAGGGCTGCATCTTTTGAGTGCAGTACTGAGCCTGAAAACCGTTTACAACCCCAGTTACAAGTAAAACTAGCTAAAATGTGCCTGGCTGCTGTTCACTGAAAAGCTTATTCTGGGTACATTTTTGGTATACATTTGCTTCTGCCGGGTCAGCTGAGCAGTGAATTTCTACTTAACTATCTCCTATCAGGAGAGACCTCAGGGCTGCATCTTTTGAGCGCAGTACTGAGCCTGAAAAGCGTTTACAACCCCACTTACAAGTAAAACTAGCTAAAATGTGCCTGGCTGCTGTTCACTGAAAAGCTCATTCTGGGTACATTTTTGGTATACATTTTGCTTCTGCCGGGTCAGCTGAGCAGTGAATTTCTCTACTTAACTACCTCCTATCAGGAGAGACCTCAGGGCTGCATCTTTTGTGCGCAGTACTGAGCCTGAAAAGCGTTTACAACCCCACTTACAAGTAAAACTAGCTAAAATGTGCCTGGCTGCTGTTCACTGAAAAGCTTATTCTGGGTACATTTTTGATACATTTGCTTCTGCCGGGTCAGCTGAGCAGTGAACTTCTACTTAACTACCTCCTATCAGGAGAGACCTCAGGGCTGCATCTTTTGAGCGCAGTACTGAGCCTGAAAACCGTTTACAACCCCAGTTACAAGTAAAACTAGCTAAAATGTGCCTGGCTGCTGTTCACTGAAAAGCTCATTCTGGGTACATTTTTGGTATACATTTGCTTCTGCCGGGTCAGCTGAGCAGTGAATTTCTACTTAACTACCTCCTATCAGGAGTGACCTCAGGGCTGCATCTTTTGAGCGCAGTACTGAGCCTGAAAACCGTTTACAACCCCAGTTACAAGTAAAACTAGCTAAAATGTGCCTGGCTGCTGTTCACTGAAAAGCTCATTCTGGGTACATTTTTGGTATACATTTGCTTCTGCCGGGTCAGCTGAGCAGTGAATTTCTACTTAACTACCTCCTATCAGGAGAGACCTCAGGGCTGCATCTTTTGAGCGCAGTACTGAGCCTGAAAACCGTTTACAACCCCACTTACAAGTAAAAGTAGCTAAAATGTGCCTGGCTGCTGTTAACTGAAAAGCTCATTCTGGTACATTTTTGGTATACATTTGCTTCTGCCGGGTCAGCTGAGCAGTGAATTTCTACTTAACTACCTCCTATCAGGAGAGACCTCAGGGCTGCATCTTTTGAGCGCAGTACTGAGCCTGAAAACCGTTTACAACCCCACTTACAAGTAAAACTAGCTAAAATGTGCCTGGCTGCTGTTCACTGAAAAGCTCATTCTGGGTACATTTTTGGTATACATTTGCTTCTGCCGGGTCAGCAGAGCAGTGAATTTCTACTTAACTATCTCCTATCAGGAGAGACCTCAGGGCTGCATCTTTTGAGCGCAGTACTGAGCCTGAAAACCGTTTACAACCCCACTTACAAGTAAAACTAGCTAAAATGTGCCTGGCTGCTGTTCACTGAAAAGCTCATTCTGGGTACATTTTTGGTATACATTTGCTTCTGCCGGGTCAGCAGAGCAGTGAATTTCTACTTAACTATCTCCTATCAAGAGAGACCTCAGGGCTGCATCTTTTGAGCGCAGTACTGAGCCTGAAAAGTGTTTCCAACCCCACTTACAAGTAAAACTAGCTAAAATGTGCCTGGCTGCTGTTCACTGAAAAGCTCATTCTGGGTACATTTTTGGTATACATTTGCTTCTGCCGGGTCAGCTGAGCAGTGAATTTCTACTTAACTACCTCCTATCAGGAGAGACCTCAGGGCTGCATCTTTTGAGCGCAGTACTGAGCCTGAAAACCGTTTACAACCCCACTTACAAGTAAAACTAGCTACAATGTGCCTGGCTGCTGTTCACTGAAAAGCTCATTCTGGGTACATTTTTGGTATACAGTTGCTTCTGCCGGGTCAGCTGAGCAGTGAATTTCTACATAACTACCTCCTATCAGGAGACACCTCAGGGCTGCATCTTTTGAGCGCAGTACTGAGCCTGAAAACCGTTTACAACCCCAGTTACAAGTAAAACTAGCTAAAATGTGCCTGGCTGCTGTTCACTGAAAAGCTCATTCTGGGTACATTTTTGGTATACATTTGCTTCTGCCGGGTCAGCGAGCAGTGAATTTCTACTTAACTATCTCCTATCAGGAGAGACCTCAGGGCTGCATCTTTTGAGCGTAGTACTAGCCTGAAAAGCGTTTACAACCCCACTTACAAGTAAAACTAGCTAAAATGTGCCTGGCTGCTGTTCACTGAAAAGCTCATTCTGGGTACATTTTTGGTATACATTTGCTTCTGCCGGGTCAGCTGAGCAGGGAATTTCTACTTACTACCTCCTATCAGGAGAGACCTCAGGGCTGCATCTTTTGAGCGCAGTACTGAGCCTGAAAAGCGTCTCCAACCCCAGTTACAAGTAAAACTAGCTAAAATGTGCCTGGCTGCTGTTCACTGAAAATCTCATTCTGCATACATTTTTGGTATACATTTGCTTCTGCCGAGTCAGCTGAGCAGTGAATTTCTACTTAACTACCTCCTATCAGGAGAGACCTCAGGGCTGCATCTTTTGAGCGCAGTACTGAGCCTGAAAAGCGTTTACAACCCCACTTACAAGTAAAACTAGATAAAATGTGCCTGGCTGCTGTTCACTGAAAAGCTCATTCTGGGTACATTTTTGGTATACATTTGCTTCTGCCGGGTCAGCTGAGCAGTGAATTTCTACTTAACTACCTCCTATCAGGAGAGACCTCAGGGCTGCATCTTTTGAGCGCAGTACTGAGCCTGAAAAGCGTTTACAACCCCACTTACAAGTAGAACTAGCTAAAATGTGCCTGGCTGCTGTTCACTGAAAAGCTCATTCTGGGTACATTTTTGGTATACATTTGCTTCTGCCGGGTCAGCTGAGCAGTGAATTTCTACTTAACTACCTCCTATCAGGAGAGACCTCAGGGCTGCATCTTTTGAGCGCAGTACTGAGCTTGAAAAGCGTTTCCAACCCCAGTTACAAGTAAAACTAGCTAAAATGTGCCTGGCTGCTGTTCACTGAAAAGCTCATTCTGGGTACATTTTTGGTATACAGTTGCTTCTGCCGGGTCAGCTGAGCAGTGAATTTCTACATAACTACCTCCTATCAGGAGAGACCTCAGGGCTGCATCTTTTGAGCGCAGTACTGAGCCTGAAAACCGTTTACAACCCCAGTTACAAGTAAAACTAGCTAAAATGTGCCTGGCTGCTGTTCACTGAAAAGCTCATTCTGGGTACATTTTTGGTATACATTTGCTTCTGCCGGGTCAGCGAGCAGTGAATTTCTACTTAACTATCTCCTATCAGGAGAGACCTCAGGGCTGCATCTTTTGAGCGTAGTACTGAGCCTGAAAAGCGTTTACAACCCCACTTACAAGTAAAACTAGCTAAAATGTGCCTGGCTGCTGTTCACTGAAAAGCTCATTCTGGGTACATTTTTGGTATACATTTGCTTCTGCCGGGTCAGCTGAGCAGGGAATTTCTACTTACTACCTCCTATCAGGAGAGACCTCAGGGCTGCATCTTTTGAGCGCAGTACTGAGCCTGAAAAGCGTTTCCAACCCCACTTACAAGTAAAACTAGCTAAAATGTGCCTGGCTGCTGTTCACTGAAAAGCTCATTCTGGGTACATTTTTGGTATAGATTTGCTTCTGCCGTGTCAGCTGAGCAGTGAATTTCTACTTAACTACCTCCTATCCGGAGAGACCTCAGGGCTACATCTTTTGAGCGCAGTACTGAGCCTGAAAAGCGTTTACAACCCCACTTACAAGTAAAACTAGCTAAAATGTGCCTGGCTGCTGTTCATTGAAAAGCTCATTCTGGGTACATTTTTGGTATACATTTGCTTCCGCCGGGTCAGCTGAGCAGTGAATTTCTACTTAACTGCCTCCTATCAGGAGAGACCTCAGGCTGCATCTTTTGAGCGCAGTACTGAGCCTGAAAAGCGTTTCCAACCCCAGTTACAAGTAAAACTAGCTAAAATGTGCCTGGCTGCTGTTCACTGAAAAGCTCATTCTGGGTACATTTTTGGTATACATTTGCTTCTGCCGGGTCAGCTGAGCAGTGAATTTCTACTTAACTATCTCCTATCAGGAGAGACCTCAGGGCTGCATCTTTTGAGCGCAGTACTGAGCCTGAAAACCGTTTACAACCCCAGTTACAAGTAAAACTAGCTAAAATGTGCCTGGCTGCTGTTCACTGAAAAGCTCATTCTGGGTACATTTTTGGTATACATTTGCTTCTGCCGGGTCAGCTGAGCAGTGAATTTCTACTTAACTACCTCCTATCAGGAGAGACCTCAGGGCTGCATCTTTTGAGCGCAGTACTGAGCCTGAAAACCGTTTACAACCCCACTTACAAGTAAAAGTAGCTAAAATGTGCCTGGCTGCTGTTCACTGAAAAGCTCATTCTGGTACATTTTTTTGTATACATTTGCTTCTGCCGGGTCAGCTGAGCAGTGAATTTCTACTTAACTACCTCCTATCAGGAGAGACCTCAGGGCTGCATCTTTTGAGCGCAGTACTGAGCCTGAAAACCGTTTACAACCCCACTTACAAGTAAAACTAGCTAAAATGTGCCTGGCTGCTGTTCACTGAAAAGCTCATTCTGGGTACATTTTTGGTATACATGTGCTTCTGCCGGGTCAGCTGAGCAGTGAATTTCTACATAACTACCTTCTATCAGGAGAGACCTCAGGGCTGCATCTTTTGAGCGCAGTACTGAGCCTGAAAACCGTTTACAACCCCAGTTACAAGTAAAACTAGCTAAAATGTGCCTGGCTGCTGTTCACTGAAAAGCTTATTCTGGGTACATTTTTGGTATACATTTGCTTCTGCCGGGTCAGCTGAGCAGTGAATTTCTACTTAACTACCTCCTATCAGGAGAGACCTCAGGGCTGCATCTTTTGAGCGCAGTACTGAGCCTACAAAGCGTTTACAACCCCAGTTACAAGTAAAACTAGCTAAAATGTGCCTGGCTGCTGTTCACTGAAAAGCTTATTCTGGGTACATTTTTGGTATACATTTGCTTCTGCCGGGTCAGCTGAGCAGTGAATTTCTACTTAACTATCTCCTATCAGGAGAGACCTCAGGGCTGCATCTTTTGAGCGCAGTACTGAGCCTGAAAAGCGTTTACAACCCCACTTACAAGTAAAACTAGCTAAAATGTGCCTGGCTGCTGTTCACTGAAAAGCTCATTCTGGGTACATTTTTGGTATACATTTTGCTTCTGCCGGGTCAGCTGAGCAGTGAATTTCTCTACTTAACTACCTCCTATCAGGAGAGACCTCAGGGCTGCATCTTTTGTGCGCAGTACTGAGCCTGAAAAGCGTTTACAACCCCACTTACAAGTAAAACTAGCTAAAATGTGCCTGGCTGCTGTTCACTGAAAAGCTTATTCTGGGTACATTTTTGATACATTTGCTTCTGCCGGGTCAGCTGAGCAGTGAACTTCTACTTAACTACCTCCTATCAGGAGAGACCTCAGGGCTGCATCTTTTGAGCGCAGTACTGAGCCTGAAAACCGTTTACAACCCCAGTTACAAGTAAAACTAGCTAAAATGTGCCTGGCTGCTGTTCACTGAAAAGCTCATTCTGGGTACATTTTTGGTATACATTTGCTTCTGCCGGGTCAGCTGAGCAGTGAATTTCTACTTAACTACCTCCTATCAGGAGTGACCTCAGGGCTGCATCTTTTGAGCGCAGTACTGAGCCTGAAAACCGTTTACAACCCCAGTTACAAGTAAAACTAGCTAAAATGTGCCTGGCTGCTGTTCACTGAAAAGCTCATTCTGGGTACATTTTTGGTATACATTTGCTTCTGCCGGGTCAGCTGAGCAGTGAATTTCTACTTAACTACCTCCTATCAGGAGAGACCTCAGGGCTGCATCTTTTGAGCGCAGTACTGAGCCTGAAAACCGTTTACAACCCCACTTACAAGTAAAAGTAGCTAAAATGTGCCTGGCTGCTGTTAACTGAAAAGCTCATTCTGGTACATTTTTGGTATACATTTGCTTCTGCCGGGTCAGCTGAGCAGTGAATTTCTACTTAACTACCTCCTATCAGGAGAGACCTCAGGGCTGCATCTTTTGAGCGCAGTACTGAGCCTGAAAACCGTTTACAACCCCACTTACAAGTAAAACTAGCTAAAATGTGCCTGGCTGCTGTTCACTGAAAAGCTCATTCTGGGTACATTTTTGGTATACATTTGCTTCTGCCGGGTCAGCAGAGCAGTGAATTTCTACTTAACTATCTCCTATCAAGAGAGACCTCAGGGCTGCATCTTTTGAGCGCAGTACTGAGCCTGAAAAGTGTTTCCAACCCCACTTACAAGTAAAACTAGCTAAAATGTGCCTGGCTGCTGTTCACTGAAAAGCTCATTCTGGGTACATTTTTGGTATACATTTGCTTCTGCCGGGTCAGCTGAGCAGTGAATTTCTACTTAACTACCTCCTATCAGGAGAGACCTCAGGGCTGCATCTTTTGAGCGCAGTACTGAGCCTGAAAACCGTTTACAACCCCACTTACAAGTAAAACTAGCTACAATGTGCCTGGCTGCTGTTCACTGAAAAGCTCATTCTGGGTACATTTTTGGTATACAGTTGCTTCTGCCGGGTCAGCTGAGCAGTGAATTTCTACATAACTACCTCCTATCAGGAGACACCTCAGGGCTGCATCTTTTGAGCGCAGTACTGAGCCTGAAAACCGTTTACAACCCCAGTTACAAGTAAAACTAGCTAAAATGTGCCTGGCTGCTGTTCACTGAAAAGCTCATTCTGGGTACATTTTTGGTATACATTTGCTTCTGCCGGGTCAGCTGAGCAGGGAATTTCTACTTACTACCTCCTATCAGGAGAGACCTCAGGGCTGCATCTTTTGAGCGCAGTACTGAGCCTGAAAAGCGTCTCCAACCCCAGTTACAAGTAAAACTAGCTAAAATGTGCCTGGCTGCTGTTCACTGAAAATCTCATTCTGCGTACATTTTTGGTATACATTTGCTTCTGCCGGGTCAGCTGAGCAGTGAATTTCTACTTAACTACCTCCTATCAGGAGAGACCTCAGGGCTGCATCTTTTGAGCGCAGTACTGAGCCTGAAAAGCGTTTACAACCCCACTTACAAGTAAAACTAGCTAAAATGTGCCTGGCTGCTGTTCACTGAAAAGCTCATTCTGGGTAAATTTTTGGTATACATTTGCTTCTGCCGGGTCAGCTGAGCAGTGAATTTCTACTTAACTACCTCCTATCAGGAGAGACCTCAGGGCTGCATCTTTTGAGCGCAGTACTGAGCCTGAAAAGCGTTTACAACCCCACTTACAAGTAGAACTAGCTAAAATGTGCCTGGCTGCTGTTCACTGAAAAGCTCATTCTGGGTACATTTTTGGTATACATTTGCTTCTGCCGGGTCAGCTGAGCAGTGAATTTCTACTTAACTATCTCCTATCAGGAGAGACCTCAGGGCTGCATCTTTTGAGCGCAGTACTGAGCCTGAAAAGCGTTTACAACCCCACTTACAAGTAAAACTAGCTAAAATGTGCCTGGCTGCTGTTCACTGAAAAGCTCATTCTGGGTACATTTTTGGTATACATTTGCTTCTGCCGGGTCAGCTGAGCAGTGAATTTCTCTACTTAACTACCTCCTATCAGGAGAGACCTCAGGGCTGCATCTTTTGTGCGCAGTACTGAGCCTGAAAAGCGTTTACAACCCCACTTACAAGTAAAACTAGCTAAAATGTGCCTGGCTGCTGTTCACTGAAAAGCTTATTCTGGGTACATTTTTGATACATTTGCTTCTGCCGGGTCAGCTGAGCAGTGAACTTCTACTTAACTACCTCCTATCAGGAGAGACCTCAGGGCTGCATCTTTTGAGCGCAGTACTGAGCCTGAAAACCGTTTACAACCCCAGTTACAAGTAAAACTAGCTAAAATGTGCCTGGCTGCTGTTCACTGAAAAGCTCATTCTGGGTACATTTTTGGTATACATTTGCTTCTGCCGGGTCAGCTGAGCAGTGAATTTCTACTTAACTACCTCCTATCAGGAGTGACCTCAGGGCTGCATCTTTTGAGCGCAGTACTGAGCCTGAAAACCGTTTACAACCCCAGTTACAAGTAAAACTAGCTAAAATGTGCCTGGCTGCTGTTCACTGAAAAGCTCATTCTGGGTACATTTTTGGTATACATTTGCTTCTGCCGGGTCAGCTGAGCAGTGAATTTCTACTTAACTACCTCCTATCAGGAGAGACCTCAGGGCTGCATCTTTTGAGCGTAGTACTGAGCCTGAAAAGCGTTTACAACCCCACTTACAAGTAAAACTAGCTAAAATGTGCCTGGCTGCTGTTCACTGAAAAGCTCATTCTGGGTACATTTTTGGTATACATTTGCTTCTGCCGGGTCAGCTGAGCAGGGAATTTCTACTTACTACCTCCTATCAGGAGAGACCTCAGGGCTGCATCTTTTGAGCGCAGTACTGAGCCTGAAAAGCGTCTCCAACCCCAGTTACAAGTAAAACTAGCTAAAATGTGCCTGGCTGCTGTTCACTGAAAATCTCATTCTGCGTACATTTTTGGTATACATTTGCTTCTGCCGGGTCAGCTGAGCAGTGAATTTCTACTTAACTACCTCCTATCAGGAGAGACCTCAGGGCTGCATCTTTTGAGCGCAGTACTGAGCCTGAAAAGCGTTTACAACCCCACTTACAAGTAAAACTAGCTAAAATGTGCCTGGCTGCTGTTCACTGAAAAGCTCATTCTGGGTACATTTTTGGTATACATTTGCTTCTGCCGGGTCAGCTGAGCAGTGAATTTCTACTTAACTACCTCCTATCAGGAGAGACCTCAGGGCTGCATCTTTTGAGCGCAGTACTGAGCCTGAAAAGCGTTTACAACCCCACTTACAAGTAGAACTAGCTAAAATGTGCCTGGCTGCTGTTCACTGAAAAGCTCATTCTGGGTACATTTTTGGTATACATTTGCTTCTGCCGGGTCAGCTGAGCAGTGAATTTCTACTTAACTACCTCCTATCAGGAGAGACCTCAGGGCTGCATCTTTTGAGCGCAGTACTGAGCTTGAAAAGCGTTTCCAACCCCAGTTACAAGTAAAACTAGCTAAAATGTGCCTGGCTGCTGTTCACTGAAAAGCTCATTCTGGGTACATTTTTGGTATACAGTTGCTTCTGCCGGGTCAGCTGAGCAGTGAATTTCTACATAACTACCTCCTATCAGGAGAGACCTCAGGGCTGCATCTTTTGAGCGCAGTACTGAGCCTGAAAACCGTTTACAACCCCAGTTACAAGTAAAACTAGCTAAAATGTGCCTGGCTGCTGTTCACTGAAAAGCTCATTCTGGGTACATTTTTGGTATACATTTGCTTCTGCCGGGTCAGCGAGCAGTGAATTTCTACTTAACTATCTCCTATCAGGAGAGACCTCAGGGCTGCATCTTTTGAGCGTAGTACTGAGCCTGAAAAGCGTTTACAACCCCACTTACAAGTAAAACTAGCTAAAATGTGCCTGGCTGCTGTTCACTGAAAAGCTCATTCTGGGTACATTTTTGGTATACATTTGCTTCTGCCGGGTCAGCTGAGCAGGGAATTTCTACTTACTACCTCCTATCAGGAGAGACCTCAGGGCTGCATCTTTTGAGCGCAGTACTGAGCCTGAAAAGCGTTTCCAACCCCACTTACAAGTAAAACTAGCTAAAATGTGCCTGGCTGCTGTTCACTGAAAAGCTCATTCTGGGTACATTTTTGGTATACATTTGCTTCTGCCGGGTCAGCTGAGCAGTGAATTTCTACTTAACTACCTCCTATCCGGAGAGACCTCAGGGCTACATCTTTTGAGCGCAGTACTGAGCCTGAAAAGCGTTTACAACCCCACTTACAAGTAAAACTAGCTAAAATGTGCCTGGCTGCTGTTCATTGAAAAGCTCATTCTGGGTACATTTTTGGTATACATTTGCTTCCGCCGGGTCAGCTGAGCAGTGAATTTCTACTTAACTGCCTCCTATCAGGAGAGACCTCAGGCTGCATCTTTTGAGCGCAGTACTGAGCCTGAAAAGCGTTTCCAACCCCAGTTACAAGTAAAACTAGCTAAAATGTGCCTGGCTGCTGTTCACTGAAAAGCTCATTCTGGGTACATTTTTGGTATACATTTGCTTCTGCCGGGTCAGCTGAGCAGTGAATTTCTACTTAACTATCTCCTATCAGGAGAGACCTCAGGGCTGCATCTTTTGAGCGCAGTACTGAGCCTGAAAACCGTTTACAACCCCAGTTACAAGTAAAACTAGCTAAAATGTGCCTGGCTGCTGTTCACTGAAAAGCTCATTCTGGGTACATTTTTGGTATACATGTGCTTCTGCCGGGTCAGCTGAGCAGTGAATTTCTACTTAACTACCTCCTATCAGGAGAGACCTCAGGGCTGCATCTTTTGAGCGCAGTACTGAGCCTGAAAACCGTTTACAACCCCACTTACAAGTAAAAGTAGCTAAAATGTGCCTGGCTGCTGTTCACTGAAAAGCTCATTCTGGTACATTTTTGGTATACATTTGCTTCTGCCGGGTCAGCTGAGCAGTGAATTTCTACTTAACTACCTCCTATCAGGAGAGACCTCAGGGCTGCATCTTTTGAGCGCAGTACTGAGCCTGAAAACCGTTTACAACCCCACTTACAAGTAAAACTAGCTAAAATGTGCCTGGCTGCTGTTCACTGAAAAGCTCATTCTGGGTACATTTTTGGTATACATGTGCTTCTGCCGGGTCAGCTGAGCAGTGAATTTCTACATAACTACCTCCTATCAGGAGAGACCTCAGGGCTGCATCTTTTGAGTGCAGTACTGAGCCTGAAAACCGTTTACAACCCCAGTTACAAGTAAAACTAGCTAAAATGTGCCTGGCTGCTGTTCACTGAAAAGCTCATTCTGGGTACATTTTTGGTATACATTTGCTTCTGCCGGGTCAGCAGAGCAGTGAATTTCTACTTAACTATCTCCTATCAAGAGAGACCTCAGGGCTGCATCTTTTGAGCGCAGTACTGAGCCTGAAAAGCGTTTACAACCCCACTTACAAGTAAAACTAGCTAAAATGTGCCTGGCTGCTGTTCACTGAAAAGCTCATTCTGGGTAAATTTTTGGTATACATTTGCTTCTGCCGGGTCAGCTGAGCAGTGAATTTCTACTTAACTACCTTCTATCAGGAGAGACCTCAGGGCTGCATCTTTTGAGCGCAGTACTGAGCCTGAAAACCGTTTACAACCCCAGTTACAAGTAAAACTAGCTAAAATGTGCCTGGCTGCTGTTCACTGAAAAGCTTATTCTGGGTACATTTTTGGTATACATTTGCTTCTGCCGGGTCAGCTGAGCAGTGAATTTCTACTTAACTACCTCCTATCAGGAGAGACCTCAGGGCTGCATCTTTTGAGCGCAGTACTGAGCCTACAAAGCGTTTACAACCCCAGTTACAAGTAAAACTAGCTAAAATGTGCCTGGCTGCTGTTCACTGAAAAGCTTATTCTGGGTACATTTTTGGTATACATTTGCTTCTGCCGGGTCAGCTGAGCAGTGAATTTCTACTTAACTATCTCCTATCAGGAGAGACCTCAGGGCTGCATCTTTTGAGCGCAGTACTGAGCCTGAAAAGCGTTTACAACCCCACTTACAAGTAAAACTAGCTAAAATGTGCCTGGCTGCTGTTCACTGAAAAGCTCATTCTGGGTACATTTTTGGTATACATTTGCTTCTGCCGGGTCAGCTGAGCAGTGAATTTCTCTACTTAACTACCTCCTATCAGGAGAGACCTCAGGGCTGCATCTTTTGTGCGCAGTACTGAGCCTGAAAAGCGTTTACAACCCCACTTACAAGTAAAACTAGCTAAAATGTGCCTGGCTGCTGTTCACTGAAAAGCTTATTCTGGGTACATTTTTGATACATTTGCTTCTGCCGGGTCAGCTGAGCAGTGAACTTCTACTTAACTACCTCCTATCAGGAGAGACCTCAGGGCTGCATCTTTTGAGCGCAGTACTGAGCCTGAAAACCGTTTACAACCCCAGTTACAAGTAAAACTAGCTAAAATGTGCCTGGCTGCTGTTCACTGAAAAGCTCATTCTGGGTACATTTTTGGTATACATTTGCTTCTGCCGGGTCAGCTGAGCAGTGAATTTCTACTTAACTACCTCCTATCAGGAGTGACCTCAGGGCTGCATCTTTTGAGCGCAGTACTGAGCCTGAAAACCGTTTACAACCCCAGTTACAAGTAAAACTAGCTAAAATGTGCCTGGCTGCTGTTCACTGAAAAGCTCATTCTGGGTACATTTTTGGTATACATTTGCTTCTGCCGGGTCAGCTGAGCAGTGAATTTCTACTTAACTACCTCCTATCAGGAGAGACCTCAGGGCTGCATCTTTTGAGCGCAGTACTGAGCCTGAAAACCGTTTACAACCCCACTTACAAGTAAAAGTAGCTAAAATGTGCCTGGCTGCTGTTCACTGAAAAGCTCATTCTGGTACATTTTTGGTATACATTTGCTTCTGCCGGGTCAGCTGAGCAGTGAATTTCTACTTAACTACCTCCTATCAGGAGAGACCTCAGGGCTGCATCTTTTGAGCGCAGTACTGAGCCTGAAAACCGTTTACAACCCCACTTACAAGTAAAACTAGCTAAAATGTGCCTGGCTGCTGTTCACTGAAAAGCTCATTCTGGGTACATTTTTGGTATATATGTGCTTCTGCCGGGTCAGCTGAGCAGTGAATTTCTACATAACTACCTCCTATCAGGAGAGACCTCAGGGCTGCATCTTTTGAGTGCAGTACTGAGCCTGAAAACCGTTTACAACCCCAGTTACAAGTAAAACTAGCTAAAATGTGCCTGGCTGCTGTTCACTGAAAAGCTCATTCTGGGTACATTTTTGGTATACATTTGCTTCTGCCGGGTCAGCTGAGCAGTGAATTTCTACTTAACTACCTCCTATCAGGAGAGACCTCAGGGCTGCATCTTTTGAGCGCAGTACTGAGCCTGAAAAGCGTTTACAACCCCACTTACAAGTAGAACTAGCTAAAATGTGCCTGGCTGCTGTTCACTGAAAAGCTCATTCTGGGTACATTTTTGGTATACATTTGCTTCTGCCGGGTCAGCTGAGCAGTGAATTTCTACTTAACTACCTCCTATCAGGAGAGACCTCAGGGCTGCATCTTTTGAGCGCAGTACTGAGCTTGAAAAGCGTTTCCAACCCCAGTTACAAGTAAAACTAGCTAAAATGTGCCTGGCTGCTGTTCACTGAAAAGCTCATTCTGGGTACATTTTTGGTATACAGTTGCTTCTGCCGGGTCAGCTGAGCAGTGAATTTCTACATAACTACCTCCTATCAGGAGAGACCTCAGGGCTGCATCTTTTGAGCGCAGTACTGAGCCTGAAAACCGTTTACAACCCCAGTTACAAGTAAAACTAGCTAAAATGTGCCTGGCTGCTGTTCACTGAAAAGCTCATTCTGGGTACATTTTTGGTATACATTTGCTTCTGCCGGGTCAGCGAGCAGTGAATTTCTACTTAACTATCTCCTATCAGGAGAGACCTCAGGGCTGCATCTTTTGAGCGTAGTACTGAGCCTGAAAAGCGTTTACAACCCCACTTACAAGTAAAACTAGCTAAAATGTGCCTGGCTGCTGTTCACTGAAAAGCTCATTCTGGGTACATTTTTGGTATACATTTGCTTCTGCCGGGTCAGCTGAGCACGGAATTTCTACTTACTACCTCCTATCAGGAGAGACCTCAGGGCTGCATCTTTTGAGCGCAGTACTGAGCCTGAAAAGCGTTTCCAACCCCACTTACAAGTAAAACTAGCTAAAATGTGCCTGGCTGCTGTTCACTGAAAAGCTCATTCTGGGTACATTTTTGGTATACATTTGCTTCTGCCGGGTCAGCTGAGCAGTGAATTTCTACTTAACTACCTCCTATCCGGAGAGACCTCAGGGCTACATCTTTTGAGCGCAGTACTGAGCCTGAAAAGCGTTTACAACCCCACTTACAAGTAAAACTAGCTAAAATGTGCCTGGCTGCTGTTCATTGAAAAGCTCATTCTGGGTACATTTTTGGTATACATTTGCTTCCGCCGGGTCAGCTGAGCAGTGAATTTCTACTTAACTGCCTCCTATCAGGAGAGACCTCAGGCTGCATCTTTTGAGCGCAGTACTGAGCCTGAAAAGCGTTTCCAACCCCAGTTACAAGTAAAACTAGCTAAAATGTGCCTGGCTGCTGTTCACTGAAAAGCTCATTCTGGGTACATTTTTGGTATACATTTGCTTCTGCCGGGTCAGCTGAGCAGTGAATTTCTACTTAACTATCTCCTATCAGGAGAGACCTCAGGGCTGCATCTTTTGAGCGCAGTACTGAGCCTGAAAACCGTTTACAACCCCAGTTACAAGTAAAACTAGCTAAAATGTGCCTGGCTGCTGTTCACTGAAAAGCTCATTCTGGGTACATTTTTGGTATACATGTGCTTCTGCCGGGTCAGCTGAGCAGTGAATTTCTACTTAACTACCTCCTATCAGGAGAGACCTCAGGGCTGCATCTTTTGAGCGCAGTACTGAGCCTGAAAACCGTTTACAACCCCACTTACAAGTAAAAGTAGCTAAAATGTGCCTGGCTGCTGTTCACTGAAAAGCTCATTCTGGTACATTTTTGGTATACATTTGCTTCTGCCGGGTCAGCTGAGCAGTGAATTTCTACTTAACTACCTCCTATCAGGAGAGACCTCAGGGCTGCATCTTTTGAGCGCAGTACTGAGCCTGAAAACCGTTTACAACCCCACTTACAAGTAAAACTAGCTAAAATGTGCCTGGCTGCTGTTCACTGAAAAGCTCTCTCTGGGTACATTTTTGGTATACATGTGCTTCTGCCGGGTCAGCTGAGCAGTGAATTTCTACATAACTACCTCCTATCAGGAGAGACCTCAGGGCTGCATCTTTTGAGTGCAGTACTGAGCCTGAAAACCGTTTACAACCCCAGTTACAAGTAAAACTAGCTAAAATGTGCCTGGCTGCTGTTCACTGAAAAGCTTATTCTGGGTACATTTTTGGTATACATTTGCTTCTGCCGGGTCAGCTGAGCAGTGAATTTCTACTTAACTATCTCCTATCAGGAGAGACCTCAGGGCTGCATCTTTTGAGCGCAGTACTGAGCCTGAAAAGCGTTTACAACCCCACTTACAAGTAAAACTAGCTAAAATGTGCCTGGCTGCTGTTCACTGAAAAGCTCATTCTGGGTACATTTTTGGTATACATTTTGCTTCTGCCGGGTCAGCTGAGCAGTGAATTTCTCTACTTAACTACCTCCTATCAGGAGAGACCTCAGGGCTGCATCTTTTGTGCGCAGTACTGAGCCTGAAAAGCGTTTACAACCCCACTTACAAGTAAAACTAGCTAAAATGTGCCTGGCTGCTGTTCACTGAAAAGCTTATTCTGGGTACATTTTTGATACATTTGCTTCTGCCGGGTCAGCTGAGCAGTGAACTTCTACTTAACTACCTCCTATCAGGAGAGACCTCAGGGCTGCATCTTTTGAGCGCAGTACTGAGCCTGAAAACCGTTTACAACCCCAGTTACAAGTAAAACTAGCTAAAATGTGCCTGGCTGCTGTTCACTGAAAAGCTCATTCTGGGTACATTTTTGGTATACATTTGCTTCTGCCGGGTCAGCTGAGCAGTGAATTTCTACTTAACTACCTCCTATCAGGAGTGACCTCAGGGCTGCATCTTTTGAGCGCAGTACTGAGCCTGAAAACCGTTTACAACCCCAGTTACAAGTAAAACTAGCTAAAATGTGCCTGGCTGCTGTTCACTGAAAAGCTCATTCTGGGTACATTTTTGGTATACATTTGCTTCTGCCGGGTCAGCTGAGCAGTGAATTTCTACTTAACTACCTCCTATCAGGAGAGACCTCAGGGCTGCATCTTTTGAGCGCAGTACTGAGCCTGAAAACCGTTTACAACCCCACTTACAAGTAAAACTAGCTAAAATGTGCCTGGCTGCTGTTCACTGAAAAGCTCATTCTGGGTACATTTTTGGTATACATTTGCTTCTGCCGGGTCAGCAGAGCAGTGAATTTCTACTTAACTATCTCCTATCAGGAGAGACCTCAGGGCTGCATCTTTTGAGCGCAGTACTGAGCCTGAAAACCGTTTACAACCCCACTTACAAGTAAAACTAGCTAAAATGTGCCTGGCTGCTGTTCACTGAAAAGCTCATTCTGGGTACATTTTTGGTATACATTTGCTTCTGCCGGGTCAGCAGAGCAGTGAATTTCTACTTAACTATCTCCTATCAAGAGAGACCTCAGGGCTGCATCTTTTGAGCGCAGTACTGAGCCTGAAAAGTGTTTCCAACCCCACTTACAAGTAAAACTAGCTAAAATGTGCCTGGCTGCTGTTCACTGAAAAGCTCATTCTGGGTACATTTTTGGTATACATTTGCTTCTGCCGGGTCAGCTGAGCAGTGAATTTCTACTTAACTACCTCCTATCAGGAGAGACCTCAGGGCTGCATCTTTTGAGCGCAGTACTGAGCCTGAAAACCGTTTACAACCCCACTTACAAGTAAAACTAGCTACAATGTGCCTGGCTGCTGTTCACTGAAAAGCTCATTCTGGGTACATTTTTGGTATACAGTTGCTTCTGCCGGGTCAGCTGAGCAGTGAATTTCTACATAACTACCTCCTATCAGGAGACACCTCAGGGCTGCATCTTTTGAGCGCAGTACTGAGCCTGAAAACCGTTTACAACCCCAGTTACAAGTAAAACTAGCTAAAATGTGCCTGGCTGCTGTTCACTGAAAAGCTCATTCTGGGTACATTTTTGGTATACATTTGCTTCTGCCGGGTCAGCGAGCAGTGAATTTCTACTTAACTATCTCCTATCAGGAGAGACCTCAGGGCTGCATCTTTTGAGCGTAGTACTAGCCTGAAAAGCGTTTACAACCCCACTTACAAGTAAAACTAGCTAAAATGTGCCTGGCTGCTGTTCACTGAAAAGCTCATTCTGGGTACATTTTTGGTATACATTTGCTTCTGCCGGGTCAGCTGAGCAGGGAATTTCTACTTACTACCTCCTATCAGGAGAGACCTCAGGGCTGCATCTTTTGAGCGCAGTACTGAGCCTGAAAAGCGTCTCCAACCCCAGTTACAAGTAAAACTAGCTAAAATGTGCCTGGCTGCTGTTCACTGAAAATCTCATTCTGCATACATTTTTGGTATACATTTGCTTCTGCCGAGTCAGCTGAGCAGTGAATTTCTACTTAACTACCTCCTATCAGGAGAGACCTCAGGGCTGCATCTTTTGAGCGCAGTACTGAGCCTGAAAAGCGTTTACAACCCCACTTACAAGTAAAACTAGATAAAATGTGCCTGGCTGCTGTTCACTGAAAAGCTCATTCTGGGTACATTTTTGGTATACATTTGCTTCTGCCGGGTCAGCTGAGCAGTGAATTTCTACTTAACTACCTCCTATCAGGAGAGACCTCAGGGCTGCATCTTTTGAGCGCAGTACTGAGCCTGAAAAGCGTTTACAACCCCACTTACAAGTAGAACTAGCTAAAATGTGCCTGGCTGCTGTTCACTGAAAAGCTCATTCTGGGTACATTTTTGGTATACATTTGCTTCTGCCGGGTCAGCTGAGCAGTGAATTTCTACTTAACTACCTCCTATCAGGAGAGACCTCAGGGCTGCATCTTTTGAGCGCAGTACTGAGCTTGAAAAGCGTTTCCAACCCCAGTTACAAGTAAAACTAGCTAAAATGTGCCTGGCTGCTGTTCACTGAAAAGCTCATTCTGGGTACATTTTTGGTATACAGTTGCTTCTGCCGGGTCAGCTGAGCAGTGAATTTCTACATAACTACCTCCTATCAGGAGAGACCTCAGGGCTGCATCTTTTGAGCGCAGTACTGAGCCTGAAAACCGTTTACAACCCCAGTTACAAGTAAAACTAGCTAAAATGTGCCTGGCTGCTGTTCACTGAAAAGCTCATTCTGGGTACATTTTTGGTATACATTTGCTTCTGCCGGGTCAGCGAGCAGTGAATTTCTACTTAACTATCTCCTATCAGGAGAGACCTCAGGGCTGCATCTTTTGAGCGTAGTACTGAGCCTGAAAAGCGTTTACAACCCCACTTACAAGTAAAACTAGCTAAAATGTGCCTGGCTGCTGTTCACTGAAAAGCTCATTCTGGGTACATTTTTGGTATACATTTGCTTCTGCCGGGTCAGCTGAGCAGGGAATTTCTACTTACTACCTCCTATCAGGAGAGACCTCAGGGCTGCATCTTTTGAGCGCAGTACTGAGCCTGAAAAGCGTTTCCAACCCCACTTACAAGTAAAACTAGCTAAAATGTGCCTGGCTGCTGTTCACTGAAAAGCTCATTCTGGGTACATTTTTGGTATAGATTTGCTTCTGCCGTGTCAGCTGAGCAGTGAATTTCTACTTAACTACCTCCTATCCGGAGAGACCTCAGGGCTACATCTTTTGAGCGCAGTACTGAGCCTGAAAAGCGTTTACAACCCCACTTACAAGTAAAACTAGCTAAAATGTGCCTGGCTGCTGTTCATTGAAAAGCTCATTCTGGGTACATTTTTGGTATACATTTGCTTCCGCCGGGTCAGCTGAGCAGTGAATTTCTACTTAACTGCCTCCTATCAGGAGAGACCTCAGGCTGCATCTTTTGAGCGCAGTACTGAGCCTGAAAAGCGTTTCCAACCCCAGTTACAAGTAAAACTAGCTAAAATGTGCCTGGCTGCTGTTCACTGAAAAGCTCATTCTGGGTACATTTTTGGTATACATTTGCTTCTGCCGGGTCAGCTGAGCAGTGAATTTCTACTTAACTATCTCCTATCAGGAGAGACCTCAGGGCTGCATCTTTTGAGCGCAGTACTGAGCCTGAAAACCGTTTACAACCCCAGTTACAAGTAAAACTAGCTAAAATGTGCCTGGCTGCTGTTCACTGAAAAGCTCATTCTGGGTACATTTTTGGTATACATTTGCTTCTGCCGGGTCAGCTGAGCAGTGAATTTCTACTTAACTACCTCCTATCAGGAGAGACCTCAGGGCTGCATCTTTTGAGCGCAGTACTGAGCCTGAAAACCGTTTACAACCCCACTTACAAGTAAAAGTAGCTAAAATGTGCCTGGCTGCTGTTCACTGAAAAGCTCATTCTGGTACATTTTTTTGTATACATTTGCTTCTGCCGGGTCAGCTGAGCAGTGAATTTCTACTTAACTACCTCCTATCAGGAGAGACCTCAGGGCTGCATCTTTTGAGCGCAGTACTGAGCCTGAAAACCGTTTACAACCCCACTTACAAGTAAAACTAGCTAAAATGTGCCTGGCTGCTGTTCACTGAAAAGCTCATTCTGGGTACATTTTTGGTATACATGTGCTTCTGCCGGGTCAGCTGAGCAGTGAATTTCTACATAACTACCTTCTATCAGGAGAGACCTCAGGGCTGCATCTTTTGAGCGCAGTACTGAGCCTGAAAACCGTTTACAACCCCAGTTACAAGTAAAACTAGCTAAAATGTGCCTGGCTGCTGTTCACTGAAAAGCTTATTCTGGGTACATTTTTGGTATACATTTGCTTCTGCCGGGTCAGCTGAGCAGTGAATTTCTACTTAACTACCTCCTATCAGGAGAGACCTCAGGGCTGCATCTTTTGAGCGCAGTACTGAGCCTACAAAGCGTTTACAACCCCAGTTACAAGTAAAACTAGCTAAAATGTGCCTGGCTGCTGTTCACTGAAAAGCTTATTCTGGGTACATTTTTGGTATACATTTGCTTCTGCCGGGTCAGCTGAGCAGTGAATTTCTACTTAACTATCTCCTATCAGGAGAGACCTCAGGGCTGCATCTTTTGAGCGCAGTACTGAGCCTGAAAAGCGTTTACAACCCCACTTACAAGTAAAACTAGCTAAAATGTGCCTGGCTGCTGTTCACTGAAAAGCTCATTCTGGGTACATTTTTGGTATACATTTTGCTTCTGCCGGGTCAGCTGAGCAGTGAATTTCTCTACTTAACTACCTCCTATCAGGAGAGACCTCAGGGCTGCATCTTTTGTGCGCAGTACTGAGCCTGAAAAGCGTTTACAACCCCACTTACAAGTAAAACTAGCTAAAATGTGCCTGGCTGCTGTTCACTGAAAAGCTTATTCTGGGTACATTTTTGATACATTTGCTTCTGCCGGGTCAGCTGAGCAGTGAACTTCTACTTAACTACCTCCTATCAGGAGAGACCTCAGGGCTGCATCTTTTGAGCGCAGTACTGAGCCTGAAAACCGTTTACAACCCCAGTTACAAGTAAAACTAGCTAAAATGTGCCTGGCTGCTGTTCACTGAAAAGCTCATTCTGGGTACATTTTTGGTATACATTTGCTTCTGCCGGGTCAGCTGAGCAGTGAATTTCTACTTAACTACCTCCTATCAGGAGTGACCTCAGGGCTGCATCTTTTGAGCGCAGTACTGAGCCTGAAAACCGTTTACAACCCCAGTTACAAGTAAAACTAGCTAAAATGTGCCTGGCTGCTGTTCACTGAAAAGCTCATTCTGGGTACATTTTTGGTATACATTTGCTTCTGCCGGGTCAGCTGAGCAGTGAATTTCTACTTAACTACCTCCTATCAGGAGAGACCTCAGGGCTGCATCTTTTGAGCGCAGTACTGAGCCTGAAAACCGTTTACAACCCCACTTACAAGTAAAAGTAGCTAAAATGTGCCTGGCTGCTGTTAACTGAAAAGCTCATTCTGGTACATTTTTGGTATACATTTGCTTCTGCCGGGTCAGCTGAGCAGTGAATTTCTACTTAACTACCTCCTATCAGGAGAGACCTCAGGGCTGCATCTTTTGAGCGCAGTACTGAGCCTGAAAACCGTTTACAACCCCACTTACAAGTAAAACTAGCTAAAATGTGCCTGGCTGCTGTTCACTGAAAAGCTCATTCTGGGTACATTTTTGGTATACATTTGCTTCTGCCGGGTCAGCAGAGCAGTGAATTTCTACTTAACTATCTCCTATCAAGAGAGACCTCAGGGCTGCATCTTTTGAGCGCAGTACTGAGCCTGAAAAGTGTTTCCAACCCCACTTACAAGTAAAACTAGCTAAAATGTGCCTGGCTGCTGTTCACTGAAAAGCTCATTCTGGGTACATTTTTGGTATACATTTGCTTCTGCCGGGTCAGCTGAGCAGTGAATTTCTACTTAACTACCTCCTATCAGGAGAGACCTCAGGGCTGCATCTTTTGAGCGCAGTACTGAGCCTGAAAACCGTTTACAACCCCACTTACAAGTAAAACTAGCTACAATGTGCCTGGCTGCTGTTCACTGAAAAGCTCATTCTGGGTACATTTTTGGTATACAGTTGCTTCTGCCGGGTCAGCTGAGCAGTGAATTTCTACATAACTACCTCCTATCAGGAGACACCTCAGGGCTGCATCTTTTGAGCGCAGTACTGAGCCTGAAAACCGTTTACAACCCCAGTTACAAGTAAAACTAGCTAAAATGTGCCTGGCTGCTGTTCACTGAAAAGCTCATTCTGGGTACATTTTTGGTATACATTTGCTTCTGCCGGGTCAGCGAGCAGTGAATTTCTACTTAACTATCTCCTATCAGGAGAGACCTCAGGGCTGCATCTTTTGAGCGTAGTACTAGCCTGAAAAGCGTTTACAACCCCACTTACAAGTAAAACTAGCTAAAATGTGCCTGGCTGCTGTTCACTGAAAAGCTCATTCTGGGTACATTTTTGGTATACATTTGCTTCTGCCGGGTCAGCTGAGCAGGGAATTTCTACTTACTACCTCCTATCAGGAGAGACCTCAGGGCTGCATCTTTTGAGCGCAGTACTGAGCCTGAAAAGCGTCTCCAACCCCAGTTACAAGTAAAACTAGCTAAAATGTGCCTGGCTGCTGTTCACTGAAAATCTCATTCTGCATACATTTTTGGTATACATTTGCTTCTGCCGAGTCAGCTGAGCAGTGAATTTCTACTTAACTACCTCCTATCAGGAGAGACCTCAGGGCTGCATCTTTTGAGCGCAGTACTGAGCCTGAAAAGCGTTTACAACCCCACTTACAAGTAAAACTAGCTAAAATGTGCCTGGCTGCTGTTCACTGAAAAGCTCATTCTGGGTACATTTTTGGTATACATTTGCTTCTGCCGGGTCAGCTGAGCAGTGAATTTCTACTTAACTACCTCCTATCAGGAGAGACCTCAGGGCTGCATCTTTTGAGCGCAGTACTGAGCCTGAAAAGCGTTTACAACCCCACTTACAAGTAGAACTAGCTAAAATGTGCCTGGCTGCTGTTCACTGAAAAGCTCATTCTGGGTACATTTTTGGTATACATTTGCTTCTGCCGGGTCAGCTGAGCAGTGAATTTCTACTTAACTACCTCCTATCAGGAGAGACCTCAGGGCTGCATCTTTTGAGCGCAGTACTGAGCTTGAAAAGCGTTTCCAACCCCAGTTACAAGTAAAACTAGCTAAAATGTGCCTGGCTGCTGTTCACTGAAAAGCTCATTCTGGGTACATTTTTGGTATACAGTTGCTTCTGCCGGGTCAGCTGAGCAGTGAATTTCTACATAACTACCTCCTATCAGGAGAGACCTCAGGGCTGCATCTTTTGAGCGCAGTACTGAGCCTGAAAACCGTTTACAACCCCAGTTACAAGTAAAACTAGCTAAAATGTGCCTGGCTGCTGTTCACTGAAAAGCTCATTCTGGGTACATTTTTGGTATACATTTGCTTCTGCCGGGTCAGCGAGCAGTGAATTTCTACTTAACTATCTCCTATCAGGAGAGACCTCAGGGCTGCATCTTTTGAGCGTAGTACTGAGCCTGAAAAGCGTTTACAACCCCACTTACAAGTAAAACTAGCTAAAATGTGCCTGGCTGCTGTTCACTGAAAAGCTCATTCTGGGTACATTTTTGGTATACATTTGCTTCTGCCGGGTCAGCTGAGCAGGGAATTTCTACTTACTACCTCCTATCAGGAGAGACCTCAGGGCTGCATCTTTTGAGCGCAGTACTGAGCCTGAAAAGCGTTTCCAACCCCACTTACAAGTAAAACTAGCTAAAATGTGCCTGGCTGCTGTTCACTGAAAAGCTCATTCTGGGTACATTTTTGGTATAGATTTGCTTCTGCCGTGTCAGCTGAGCAGTGAATTTCTACTTAACTACCTCCTATCCGGAGAGACCTCAGGGCTACATCTTTTGAGCGCAGTACTGAGCCTGAAAAGCGTTTACAACCCCACTTACAAGTAAAACTAGCTAAAATGTGCCTGGCTGCTGTTCATTGAAAAGCTCATTCTGGGTACATTTTTGGTATACATTTGCTTCCGCCGGGTCAGCTGAGCAGTGAATTTCTACTTAACTGCCTCCTATCAGGAGAGACCTCAGGCTGCATCTTTTGAGCGCAGTACTGAGCCTGAAAAGCGTTTCCAACCCCAGTTACAAGTAAAACTAGCTAAAATGTGCCTGGCTGCTGTTCACTGAAAAGCTCATTCTGGGTACATTTTTGGTATACATTTGCTTCTGCCGGGTCAGCTGAGCAGTGAATTTCTACTTAACTATCTCCTATCAGGAGAGACCTCAGGGCTGCATCTTTTGAGCGCAGTACTGAGCCTGAAAACCGTTTACAACCCCAGTTACAAGTAAAACTAGCTAAAATGTGCCTGGCTGCTGTTCACTGAAAAGCTCATTCTGGGTACATTTTTGGTATACATTTGCTTCTGCCGGGTCAGCTGAGCAGTGAATTTCTACTTAACTACCTCCTATCAGGAGAGACCTCAGGGCTGCATCTTTTGAGCGCAGTACTGAGCCTGAAAACCGTTTACAACCCCACTTACAAGTAAAAGTAGCTAAAATGTGCCTGGCTGCTGTTCACTGAAAAGCTCATTCTGGTACATTTTTTTGTATACATTTGCTTCTGCCGGGTCAGCTGAGCAGTGAATTTCTACTTAACTACCTCCTATCAGGAGAGACCTCAGGGCTGCATCTTTTGAGCGCAGTACTGAGCCTGAAAACCGTTTACAACCCCACTTACAAGTAAAACTAGCTAAAATGTGCCTGGCTGCTGTTCACTGAAAAGCTCATTCTGGGTACATTTTTGGTATACATGTGCTTCTGCCGGGTCAGCTGAGCAGTGAATTTCTACATAACTACCTCCTATCAGGAGAGACCTCAGGGCTGCATCTTTTGAGTGCAGTACTGAGCCTGAAAACCGTTTACAACCCCAGTTACAAGTAAAACTAGCTAAAATGTGCCTGGCTGCTGTTCACTGAAAAGCTCATTCTGGGTACATTTTTGGTATACATTTGCTTCTGCCGGGTCAGCAGAGCAGTGAATTTCTACTTAACTACCTCCTATCAGGAGAGACCTCAGGGCTGCATCTTTTGAGCGCAGTACTGAGCCTGAAAAGTGTTTACAACCCCAGTTACAAGTAAAACTAGCTAAAATGTGCCTAGCTGCTGTTCACTGAAAAGCTCATTCTGCGTACATTTTTGGTATACATTTGCTTCTGCCGGGTCAGCTGAGCAGGGAATTTCTACTTACTACCTCCTATCAGGAGAGACCTCAGGGCTGCATCTTTTGAGCGCAGTACTGAGCCTGAAAAACGTTTCCAACCCCAGTTACAAGTAAAACTAGCTAAAATGTGCCTGGCTGCTGTTCACTGAAAATCTCATTCTGCGTACATTTTTGGTATACGTTTGCTTCTGCCGGGTCAGCTGAGCAGTGAATTTCTACTTAACTACCTCCTATCAGGAGAGACCTCAGGGCTGCATCTTTTGAGCGCAGTACTGAGCCTGAAAAGCGTTTACAACCCCACTTACAAGTAAAACTAGCTAAAATGTGCCTGGCTGCTGTTCACTGAAAAGCTCATTCTGGTTCAGCTGAGCAGTGAATTTCTACTTAACTACCTCCTATCAGGAGAGACCTCAGGGCTGCATCTTTTGAGCGCAGTACTGAGCCTGAAAAGCGTTTACAACCCCACTTACAAGTAAAACTAGCTAAAATGTGCCTGGCTGCTGTTCACTGAAAAGCTCATTCTGGGTACATTTTTGGTATACAGTTGCTTCTGCCGGGTCAGCTGAGCAGTGAATTTCTACATAACTACCTCCTATCAGGAGAGACCTCAGGGCTGCATCTTTTGAGCGCAGTACTGAGCCTGAAAACCGTTTACAACCCCAGTTACAAGTAAAACTAGCTAAAATGTGCCTGGCTGCTGTTCACTGAAAAGCTCATTCTGGGTACATTTTTGGTATACATTTGCTTCTGCCGGGTCAGCTGAGCAGGGAATTTCTACTTACTACCTCCTATCAGGAGAGACCTCAGGGCTGCATCTTTTGAGCGCAGTACTGAGCCTGAAAAGCGTTTCCAACCCCACTTACAAGTAAAACTAGCTAAAATGTGCCTGGCTGCTGTTCACTGAAAAGCTCATTCTGGGTACATTTTTGGTATACATTTGCTTCTGCCGGGTCAGCTGAGCAGTGAATTTCTACTTAACTACCTCCTATCCGGAGAGACCTCAGGGCTACATCTTTTGAGCGCAGTACTGAGCCTGAAAAGCGTTTACAACCCCACTTACAAGTAAAACTAGCTAAAATGTGCCTGGCTGCTGTTCACTGAAAAGCTCATTCTGGGTACATTTTTGGTATACATTTGCTTCCGCCGGGTCAGCTGAGCAGTGAATTTCTACTTAACTGCCTCCTATCAGGAGAGACCTCAGGCTGCATCTTTTGAGCGCAGTACTGAGCCTGAAAAGCGTTTCCAACCCCAGTTACAAGTAAAACTAGCTAAAATGTGCCTGGCTGCTGTTCACTGAAAAGCTCATTCTGGGTACATTTTTGGTATACATTTGCTTCTGCCGGGTCAGCTGAGCAGTGAATTTCTACTTAACTATCTCCTATCAGGAGAGACCTCAGGGCTGCATCTTTTGAGCGCAGTACTGAGCCTGAAAAGCGTTTCCAACCCCACTTACAAGTAAAACTAGCTAAAATGTGCCTGGCTGCTGTTCACTGAAAAGCTCATTCTGGGTACATTTTTGGTATACATTTGCTTCTGCCGGGTCAGCTGAGCAGTGAATTTCTACTTAACTACCTCCTATCAGGAGAGACCTCAGGGCTGCATCTTTTGAGCGCAGTACTGAGCCTGAAAAGCGTTTACAACCCCACTTACAAGTAGAACTAGCTAAAATGTGCCTGGCTGCTGTTCACTGAAAAGCTCATTTTGGGTACATTTTTGGTATACATTTGCTTCTGCTGGGTCAGCTGAGCAGTGAATTTCTACTTAACTACCTCCTATCAGGAGAGACCTCAGGGCTGCATCTTTTGAGCGCAGTACTGAGCCTAAAAAGCGTTTACAACCCCAGTTACAAGTAAAACTAGCTAAAATGTGCCTGGCTGCTGTTCACTGAAAAGCTTATTCTGGGTACATTTTTGGTATACATTTGCTTCTGCCGGGTCAGCTGAGCAGTGAATTTCTACTTAACTACCTCCTATCAGGAGAGACCTCAGGGCTGCATCTTTTGAGCGCAGTACTGAGCCTGAAAAGTGTTTACAACCCCAGTTACAAGTAAAACTAGCTAAAATGTGCCTAGCTGCTGTTCACTGAAAAGCTCATTCTGCGTACATTTTTGGTATACATTTGCTTCTGCCGGGTCAGCTGAGCAGGGAATTTCTACTTACTACCTCCTATCAGGAGAGACCTCAGGGCTGCATCTTTTGAGCGCAGTACTGAGCCTGAAAAACGTTTCCAACCCCAGTTACAAGTAAAACTAGCTAAAATGTGCCTGGCTGCTGTTCACTGAAAATCTCATTCTGCGTACATTTTTGGTATACATTTGCTTCTGCCGGGTCAGCTGAGCAGTGAATTTCTACTTAACTACCTCCTATCAGGAGAGACCTCAGGGCTGCATCTTTTGAGCGCAGTACTGAGCCTGAAAAGCGTTTACAACCCCACTTACAAGTAAAACTAGCTAAAATGTGCCTGGCTGCTGTTCACTGAAAAGCTCATTCTGGTTCAGCTGAGCAGTGAATTTCTACTTAACTACCTCCTATCAGGAGAGACCTCAGGGCTGCATCTTTTGAGCGCAGTACTGAGCCTGAAAAGCGTTTACAACCCCACTTACAAGTAAAACTAGCTAAAATGTGCCTGGCTGCTGTTCACTGAAAAGCTCATTCTGGGTACATTTTTGGTATACAGTTGCTTCTGCCGGGTCAGCTGAGCAGTGAATTTCTACATAACTACCTCCTATCAGGAGAGACCTCAGGGCTGCATCTTTTGAGCGCAGTACTGAGCCTGAAAACCGTTTACAACCCCAGTTACAAGTAAAACTAGCTAAAATGTGCCTGGCTGCTGTTCACTGAAAAGCTCATTCTGGGTACATTTTTGGTATACATTTGCTTCTGCCGGGTCAGCTGAGCAGGGAATTTCTACTTACTACCTCCTATCAGGAGAGACCTCAGGGCTGCATCTTTTGAGCGCAGTACTGAGCCTGAAAAGCGTTTCCAACCCCACTTACAAGTAAAACTAGCTAAAATGTGCCTGGCTGCTGTTCACTGAAAAGCTCATTCTGGGTACATTTTTGGTATACATTTGCTTCTGCCGGGTCAGCTGAGCAGTGAATTTCTACTTAACTACCTCCTATCCGGAGAGACCTCAGGGCTACATCTTTTGAGCGCAGTACTGAGCCTGAAAAGCGTTTACAACCCCACTTACAAGTAAAACTAGCTAAAATGTGCCTGGCTGCTGTTCACTGAAAAGCTCATTCTGGGTACATTTTTGGTATACATTTGCTTCCGCCGGGTCAGCTGAGCAGTGAATTTCTACTTAACTGCCTCCTATCAGGAGAGACCTCAGGCTGCATCTTTTGAGCGCAGTACTGAGCCTGAAAAGCGTTTCCAACCCCAGTTACAAGTAAAACTAGCTAAAATGTGCCTGGCTGCTGTTCACTGAAAAGCTCATTCTGGGTACATTTTTGGTATACATTTGCTTCTGCCGGGTCAGCTGAGCAGTGAATTTCTACTTAACTATCTCCTATCAGGAGAGACCTCAGGGCTGCATCTTTTGAGCGCAGTACTGAGCCTGAAAAGCGTTTCCAACCCCACTTACAAGTAAAACTAGCTAAAATGTGCCTGGCTGCTGTTCACTGAAAAGCTCATTCTGGGTACATTTTTGGTATACATTTGCTTCTGCCGGGTCAGCTGAGCAGTGAATTTCTACTTAACTACCTCCTATCAGGAGAGACCTCAGGGCTGCATCTTTTGAGCGCAGTACTGAGCCTGAAAAGCGTTTACAACCCCACTTACAAGTAGAACTAGCTAAAATGTGCCTGGCTGCTGTTCACTGAAAAGCTCATTTTGGGTACATTTTTGGTATACATTTGCTTCTGCCGGGTCAGCTGAGCAGTGAATTTCTACTTAACTACCTCCTATCAGGAGAGACCTCAGGGCTGCATCTTTTGAGCGCAGTACTGAGCATAAAAAGCGTTTACAACCCCAGTTACAAGTAAAACTAGCTAAAATGTGCCTGGCTGCTGTTCACTGAAAAGCTTATTCTGGGTACATTTTTGGTATACATTTGCTTCTGCCGGGTCAGCTGAGCAGTGAATTTCTACTTAACTATCTCCTATCAGGAGAGACCTCAGGGCTGCATCTTTTGAGGGCAGTACTGAGCCTGAAAAGCGTTTACAACCCCACGTACAAGTAAAACTAGCTAAAATGTGCCTGGCTGCTGTTCACTGAAAAGCTCATTCTGGGTAAATTTTTGGTATACATTTGCTTCTGCCGGGTCAGCTGAGCAGTGAATTTCTACTTAACTACCTCCTATCAGGAGAGACCTCAGGGCTGCATCTTTTGAGCGCAGTACTGAGCCTGAAAAGCGTTTACAACCCCACTTACAAGTAAACTAGCTAAAATGTGCCTGGCTGCTGTTCACTGAAAAGCTCATTCTGGGTACATTTTTGGTATACATTTGCTTCTGCCGGGTCAGCTGAGCAGTGAATTTCTACTTAACTATCTCCTATCAGGAGAGACCTCAGGGCTGCATCTTTTGAGCGCAGTACTGAGTCTGAAAAGCGTTTACAACCCCACTTACAAGTAAAACTAGCTAAAATGTGCCTGGCTGCTGTTCACTGAAAAGCTCATTCTGGGTACATTTTGGTATACATTTGCTTCTGCCGGGTCAGCTGAGCAGTGAATTTCTACTTAACTATCTCCTATCAGGAGAGACCTCAGGGCTGCATCTTTTGAGCGCAGTACTGAGCCTGAAAAGCGTTTACAACCCCACTTACAAGTAAAACTAGCTAAAATGTGCCTGGCTGCTGTTCACTGAAAAGCTCATTCTGGGTACATTTTTGGTATACATTTGCTTCTGCCGGGTCAGCTGAGCAGTGAATTTCTACTTAACTACCTCCTATCAGGAGAGACCTCAGGGCTGCATCTTTTGAGCGCAGTACTGAGCTTGAAAAGCGTTTCCAACCCCAGTTACAAGTAAAACTAGCTAAAATGTGCCTGACTGCTGTTCACTGAAAAGCTCATTCTGGGTACATTTTTGGTATACAGTTGCTTCTGCCGGGTCAGCTGAGCAGTGAATTTCTACATAACTACCTCCTATCAGGAGAGACCTCAGGGCTGCATCTTTTGAGCGCAGTACTGAGCCTGAAAACCGTTTACAACCCCAGTTACAAGTAAAACTAGCTAAAATGTGCCTGGCTGCTGTTCACTGAAAAGCTCATTCTGGGTACATTTTTGGTATACATTTGCTTCTGCCGGGTCAGCTGAGCAGTGAATTTCTACTTAACTATCTCCTATCAGGAGAGACCTCAGGGCTGCATCTTTTGAGCGCAGTACTGAGTCTGAAAAGCGTTTACAACCCCACTTACAAGTAAAACTAGCTAAAATGTGCCTGGCTGCTGTTCACTGAAAAGCTCATTCTGGGTACATTTTGGTATACATTTGCTTCTGCCGGGTCAGCTGAGCAGTGAATTTCTACTTAACTATCTCCTATCAGGAGAGACCTCAGGGCTGCATCTTTTGAGCGCAGTACTGAGCCTGAAAAGCGTTTACAACCCCACTTACAAGTAAAACTAGCTAAAATGTGCCTGGCTGCTGTTCACTGAAAAGCTCATTCTGGGTACATTTTTGGTATACATTTGCTTCTGCCGGGTCAGCTGAGCAGTGAATTTCTACTTAACTACCTCCTATCAGGAGAGACCTCAGGGCTGCATCTTTTGAGCGCAGTACTGAGCTTGAAAAGCGTTTCCAACCCCAGTTACAAGTAAAACTAGCTAAAATGTGCCTGACTGCTGTTCACTGAAAAGCTCATTCTGGGTACATTTTTGGTATACAGTTGCTTCTGCCGGGTCAGCTGAGCAGTGAATTTCTACATAACTACCTCCTATCAGGAGAGACCTCAGGGCTGCATCTTTTGAGCGCAGTACTGAGCCTGAAAACCGTTTACAACCCCAGTTACAAGTAAAACTAGCTAAAATGTGCCTGGCTGCTGTTCACTGAAAAGCTCATTCTGGGTACATTTTTGGTATACATTTGCTTCTGCCGGGTCAGCGAGCAGTGAATTTCTACTTAACTATCTCCTATCAGGAGAGACCTCAGGGCTGCATCTTTTGAGCGTAGTACTGAGCCTGAAAAGCGTTTACAACCCCACTTACAAGTAAAACTAGCTAAAATGTGCCTGGCTGCTGTTCACTGAAAAGCTCATTCTGGGTACATTTTTGGTATACATTTGCTTCTGCCGGGTCAGCTGAGCAGGGAATTTCTACTTACTACCTCCTATCAGGAGAGACCTCAGGGCTGCATCTTTTGAGCGCAGTACTGAGCCTGAAAAGCGTTTCCAACCCCACTTACAAGTAAAACTAGCTAAAATGTGCCTGGCTGCTGTTCACTGAAAAGCTCATTCTGGGTACATTTTTGGTATACATTTGCTTCCGCCGAGTCAGCTGAGCAGTGAATTTCTACTTAACTGCCTCCTATCAGGAGAGACCTCAGGCTGCATCTTTTGAGCGCAGTACTGAGCCTGAAAAGCGTTTCCAACCCCAGTTACAAGTAAAACTAGCTAAAATGTGCCTGGCTGCTGTTCACTGAAAAGCTCATTCTGGGTACATTTTTGGTATACATTTGCTTCTGCCGGGTCAGCTGAGCAGTGAATTTCTACTTAACTATCTCCTATCAGGAGAGACCTCAGGGCTGCATCTTTTGAGCGCAGTACTGAGCCTGAAAAGCGTTTCCAACCCCACTTACAAGTAAAACTAGCTAGAATGTGCCTGGCTGCTGTTCACTGAAAAGCTCATTCTGGGTACATTTTTGGTATACATTTGCTTCTGCTGGGTCAGCTGAGCAGTGAATTTCTACTTAACTACCTCCTATCCGGAGAGACCTCAGGGCTGCATCATTTGAGCGCAGTACTGAGCCTGAAAAGCGTTTCCAACCCCACTTACAAGTAAAACTAGCTAAAATGTGCCTGGCTGATGTTCACTGAAAAGCTCATTCTGGGTACATTTTTGGTATACATTTGATTCTGCCGGGTCAGCTGAGCACTGAATTTCTACTTAACTACGTCCTATCAGGAGAGACCTCAGGGCTGCATCTTTTGAGCGCAGTACTGAGCCTGAAAACCGTTTACAACCCCAGTTACAAGTAAAACTAGCTAAAATGTGCCTGGCTGCTGTTCACTGAAAAGCTCATTCTGGGTACATTTTTGGTATACATTTGCTTCTGCCGGGTCAGCTGAGCAGTGAATTTCTACTTAACTACCTCCTATCAGGAGAGACCTCAGGGCTGCATCTTTTGAGCGCAGTACTGAGCCTGAAAAGCGTTCACAACCCCACTTACAAGTAAAACTAGCTAAAATGTGCCTGGCTGCTGTTCACTGAAAAGCTCATTCTGGGTACATTTTTGGTATACATTTGCTTCTGCCGGGTCTGCTGAGCAGTGAATTTCTACTTAACTGCCTCCTATCAGGAGAGACCTCAGGCTGCATCTTTTGAGCGCAGTACTGAGCCTGAAAAGCGTTTCCAACCCCAGTTACAAGTAAAACTAGCTAAAATGTGCCTGGCTGCTGTTCACTGAAAAGCTCATTCTGCGTACATTTTTGGTATACATTTGCTTCTGCCGGGTCAGCTGAGCAGTGAATTTCTACTTAACTACCTCCTATCAGGAGAGACCTCAGGGCTGCATCTTTTGAGCGCAGTACTGAGCCTGAAAAGCGTTTACAACCCCACTTACAAGTAAAACTAGCTAAAATGTGCCTGGCTGCTGTTCACTGAAAAGCTCATTCTGGTACATTTTTGGTATACATTTGCTTCTGCCGGGTCAGCTGAGCAGTGAATTTCTTCTTAACTACCTCCTATCAGGAGAGACCTCAGGGCTGCATCTTTTCAGTGCAGTTCTGAGCCTGAAAAGCGTTTACAACCCCACTTACAAGTAAAACTAGCTAAAATGTGCCTGGCTGCTGTTCACTGAAAAGCTCATCTGGGTACATTTTTGGTATACATTTGCTTCTGCCGGGTCAGCTGAGCAGTGAATTTCTACTTAACTACCTCCTATCAGGAGAGACCTCAGGGCTGCATCTTTTGAGCGCAGTACTGAGCCTGAAAAGCGTTTACAACCCCACTTACAAGTAAAACTAGCTAAAATGTGCCTGGCTGCTGTTCACTGAAAAGCTCATTCTGGGTACATTTTTGGTATACAGTTGCTTCTGCCGGGTCAGCTGAGCAGTGAATTTCTACATAACTACCTCCTATCAGGAGAGACCTCAGGGCTGCATCTTTTGAGCGCAGTACTGAGCCTGAAAACCGTTTACAACCCCAGTTACAAGTAAAACTAGCTAAAATGTGCCTGGCTGCTGTTCACTGAAAAGCTCATTCTGGGTACATTTTTGGTATACATTTGCTTCTGCCGGGTCAGCGAGCAGTGAATTTCTACTTAACTATCTCCTATCAGGAGAGACCTCAGGGCTGCATCTTTTGAGCGTAGTACTGAGCCTGAAAAGCGTTTACAACCCCACTTACAAGTAAAACTAGCTAAAATGTGCCTGGCTGCTGTTCACTGAAAAGCTCATTCTGGGTACATTTTTGGTATACATTTGCTTCTGCCGGGTCAGCTGAGCAGGGAATTTCTACTTACTACCTCCTATCAGGAGAGACCTCAGGGCTGCATCTTTTGAGCGCAGTACTGAGCCTGAAAAGCGTTTCCAACCCCACTTACAAGTAAAACTAGCTAAAATGTGCCTGGCTGCTGTTCACTGAAAAGATCATTCTGGGTACATTTTTGGTATACATTTGCTTCTGCCGGGTCAGCTGAGCAGTGAATTTCTACTTAACTACCTCCTATCCGGAGAGACCTCAGGGCTACATCTTTTGAGCGCAGTACTGAGCCTGAAAAGCGTTTACAACCCCACTTACAAGTAAAACTAGCTAAAATGTGCCTGGCTGCTGTTCACTGAAAAGCTCATTCTGGGTACATTTTTGGTATACATTTGCTTCCGCCGGGTCAGCTGAGCAGTGAATTTCTACTTAACTGCCTCCTATCAGGAGAGACCTCAGGCTGCATCTTTTGAGCGCAGTACTGAGCCTGAAAAGCGTTTCCAACCCCAGTTACAAGTAAAACTAGCTAAAATGTGCCTGGCTGCTGTTCACTGAAAAGCTCATTCTGGGTACATTTTTGGTATACATTTGCTTCTGCCGAGTCAGCTGAGCAGTGAATTTCTACTTAACTATCTCCTATCAGGAGAGACCTCAGGGCTGCATCTTTTGAGCGCAGTACTGAGCCTGAAAAGCGTTTCCAACCCCACTTACAAGTAAAACTAGCTAAAATGTGCCTGGCTGATGTTCACTGAAAAGCTCATTCTGGGTACATTTTTGGTATACATTTGATTCTGCCGGGTCAGCTGAGCACTGAATTTCTACTTAACTACGTCCTATCAGGAGAGACCTCAGGGCTGCATCTTTTGAGCGCAGTACTGAGCCTGAAAAGCGTTTCCAACCCCACTTACAAGTAAAACTAGCTAAAATGTGCCTGGCTGCTGTTCACTGAAAAGCTCATTCTGGGTACATTTTTGGTATACATTTGCTTCCGCCGAGTCAGCTGAGCAGTGAATTTCTACTTAACTGCCTCCTATCAGGAGAGACCTCAGGCTGCATCTTTTGAGCGCAGTACTGAGCCTGAAAAGCGTTTCCAACCCCAGTTACAAGTAAAACTAGCTAAAATGTGCCTGGCTGCTGTTCACTGAAAAGCTCATTCTGGGTACATTTTTGGTATACATTTGCTTCTGCCGGGTCAGCTGAGCAGTGAATTTCTACTTAACTATCTCCTATCAGGAGAGACCTCAGGGCTGCATCTTTTGAGCGCAGTACTGAGCCTGAAAAGCGTTTCCAACCCCACTTACAAGTAAAACTAGCTAGAATGTGCCTGGCTGCTGTTCACTGAAAAGCTCATTCTGGGTACATTTTTGGTATACATTTGCTTCTGCTGGGTCAGCTGAGCAGTGAATTTCTACTTAACTACCTCCTATCCGGAGAGACCTCAGGGCTGCATCATTTGAGCGCAGTACTGAGCCTGAAAAGCGTTTCCAACCCCACTTACAAGTAAAACTAGCTAAAATGTGCCTGGCTGATGTTCACTGAAAAGCTCATTCTGGGTACATTTTTGGTATACATTTGATTCTGCCGGGTCAGCTGAGCACTGAATTTCTACTTAACTACGTCCTATCAGGAGAGACCTCAGGGCTGCATCTTTTGAGCGCAGTACTGAGCCTGAAAACCGTTTACAACCCCAGTTACAAGTAAAACTAGCTAAAATGTGCCTGGCTGCTGTTCACTGAAAAGCTCATTCTGGGTACATTTTTGGTATACATTTGCTTCTGCCGGGTCAGCTGAGCAGTGAATTTCTACTTAACTACCTCCTATCAGGAGAGACCTCAGGGCTGCATCTTTTGAGCGCAGTACTGAGCCTGAAAAGCGTTCACAACCCCACTTACAAGTAAAACTAGCTAAAATGTGCCTGGCTGCTGTTCACTGAAAAGCTCATTCTGGGTACATTTTTGGTATACATTTGCTTCTGCCGGGTCTGCTGAGCAGTGAATTTCTACTTAACTGCCTCCTATCAGGAGAGACCTCAGGCTGCATCTTTTGAGCGCAGTACTGAGCCTGAAAAGCGTTTCCAACCCCAGTTACAAGTAAAACTAGCTAAAATGTGCCTGGCTGCTGTTCACTGAAAAGCTCATTCTGCGTACATTTTTGGTATACATTTGCTTCTGCCGGGTCAGCTGAGCAGTGAATTTCTACTTAACTACCTCCTATCAGGAGAGACCTCAGGGCTGCATCTTTTGAGCGCAGTACTGAGCCTGAAAAGCGTTTACAACCCCACTTACAAGTAAAACTAGCTAAAATGTGCCTGGCTGCTGTTCACTGAAAAGCTCATTCTGGTACATTTTTGGTATACATTTGCTTCTGCCGGGTCAGCTGAGCAGTGAATTTCTTCTTAACTACCTCCTATCAGGAGAGACCTCAGGGCTGCATCTTTTCAGTGCAGTACTGAGCCTGAAAAGCGTTTACAACCCCACTTACAAGTAAAACTAGCTAAAATGTGCCTGGCTGCTGTTCACTGAAAAGCTCATCTGGGTACATTTTTGGTATACATTTGCTTCTGCCGGGTCAGCTGAGCAGTGAATTTCTACTTAACTACCTCCTATCAGGAGAGACCTCAGGGCTGCATCTTTTGAGCGCAGTACTGAGCCTGAAAAGCGTTTACAACCCCACTTACAAGTAAAACTAGCTAAAATGTGCCTGGCTGCTGTTCACTGAAAAGCTCATTCTGGGTACATTTTTGGTATACAGTTGCTTCTGCCGGGTCAGCTGAGCAGTGAATTTCTACATAACTACCTCCTATCAGGAGAGACCTCAGGGCTGCATCTTTTGAGCGCAGTACTGAGCCTGAAAACCGTTTACAACCCCAGTTACAAGTAAAACTAGCTAAAATGTGCCTGGCTGCTGTTCACTGAAAAGCTCATTCTGGGTACATTTTTGGTATACATTTGCTTCTGCCGGGTCAGCGAGCAGTGAATTTCTACTTAACTATCTCCTATCAGGAGAGACCTCAGGGCTGCATCTTTTGAGCGTAGTACTGAGCCTGAAAAGCGTTTACAACCCCACTTACAAGTAAAACTAGCTAAAATGTGCCTGGCTGCTGTTCACTGAAAAGCTCATTCTGGGTACATTTTTGGTATACATTTGCTTCTGCCGGGTCAGCTGAGCAGGGAATTTCTACTTACTACCTCCTATCAGGAGAGACCTCAGGGCTGCATCTTTTGAGCGCAGTACTGAGCCTGAAAAGCGTTTCCAACCCCACTTACAAGTAAAACTAGCTAAAATGTGCCTGGCTGCTGTTCACTGAAAAGATCATTCTGGGTACATTTTTGGTATACATTTGCTTCTGCCGGGTCAGCTGAGCAGTGAATTTCTACTTAACTACCTCCTATCCGGAGAGACCTCAGGGCTACATCTTTTGAGCGCAGTACTGAGCCTGAAAAGCGTTTACAACCCCACTTACAAGTAAAACTAGCTAAAATGTGCCTGGCTGCTGTTCACTGAAAAGCTCATTCTGGGTACATTTTTGGTATACATTTGCTTCCGCCGGGTCAGCTGAGCAGTGAATTTCTACTTAACTGCCTCCTATCAGGAGAGACCTCAGGCTGCATCTTTTGAGCGCAGTACTGAGCCTGAAAAGCGTTTCCAACCCCAGTTACAAGTAAAACTAGCTAAAATGTGCCTGGCTGCTGTTCACTGAAAAGCTCATTCTGGGTACATTTTTGGTATACATTTGCTTCTGCCGGGTCAGCTGAGCAGTGAATTTCTACTTAACTATCTCCTATCAGGAGAGACCTCAGGGCTGCATCTTTTGAGCGCAGTACTGAGCCTGAAAAGCGTTTCCAACCCCACTTACAAGTAAAACTAGCTAAAATGTGCCTGGCTGATGTTCACTGAAAAGCTCATTCTGGGTACATTTTTGGTATACATTTGATTCTGCCGGGTCAGCTGAGCACTGAATTTCTACTTAACTACGTCCTATCAGGAGAGACCTCAGGGCTGCATCTTTTGAGCGCAGTACTGAGCCTGAAAACCGTTTACAACCCCAGTTACAAGTAAAACTAGCTAAAATGTGCCTGGCTGCTGTTCACTGAAAAGCTCATTCTGGGTACATTTTTGGTATACATTTGCTTCTGCCGGGTCAGCTGAGCAGTGAATTTCTACTTAACTACCTCCTATCAGGAGAGACCTCAGGGCTGCATCTTTTGAGCGCAGTACTGAGCCTGAAAAGCGTTCACAACCCCACTTACAAGTAAAACTAGCTAAAATGTGCCTGGCTGCTGTTCACTGAAAAGCTCATTCTGGGTACATTTTTGGTATACATTTGCTTCTGCCGGGTCTGCTGAGCAGTGAATTTCTACTTAACTGCCTCCTATCAGGAGAGACCTCAGGCTGCATCTTTTGAGCGCAGTACTGAGCCTGAAAAGCGTTTCCAACCCCAGTTACAAGTAAAACTAGCTAAAATGTGCCTGGCTGCTGTTCACTGAAAAGCTCATTCTGCGTACATTTTTGGTATACATTTGCTTCTGCCGGGTCAGCTGAGCAGTGAATTTCTACTTAACTACCTCCTATCAGGAGAGACCTCAGGGCTGCATCTTTTGAGCGCAGTACTGAGCCTGAAAAGCGTTTACAACCCCACTTACAAGTAAAACTAGCTAAAATGTGCCTGGCTGCTGTTCACTGAAAAGCTCATTCTGGTACATTTTTGGTATACATTTGCTTCTGCCGGGTCAGCTGAGCAGTGAATTTCTTCTTAACTACCTCCTATCAGGAGAGACCTCAGGGCTGCATCTTTTCAGTGCAGTACTGAGCCTGAAAAGCGTTTACAACCCCACTTACAAGTAAAACTAGCTAAAATGTGCCTGGCTGCTGTTCACTGAAAAGCTCATCTGGGTACATTTTTGGTATACATTTGCTTCTGCCGGGTCAGCTGAGCAGTGAATTTCTACTTAACTACCTCCTATCAGGAGAGACCTCAGGGCTGCATCTTTTGAGCGCAGTACTGAGCCTGAAAAGCGTTTACAACCCCACTTACAAGTAAAACTAGCTAAAATGTGCCTGGCTGCTGTTCACTGAAAAGCTCATTCTGGGTACATTTTTGGTATACAGTTGCTTCTGCCGGGTCAGCTGAGCAGTGAATTTCTACATAACTACCTCCTATCAGGAGAGACCTCAGGGCTGCATCTTTTGAGCGCAGTACTGAGCCTGAAAACCGTTTACAACCCCAGTTACAAGTAAAACTAGCTAAAATGTGCCTGGCTGCTGTTCACTGAAAAGCTCATTCTCTGTACATTTTTGGTATACATTTGCTTCTGCCGGGTCAGCTGAGCAGGGAATTTCTACTTACTACCTCCTATCAGGAGAGACCTCAGGGCTGCATCTTTTGAGCGCAGTACTGAGCCTGAAAAGCGTTTCCAACCCCACTTACAAGTAAAACTAGCTAAAATGTGCCTGGCTGCTGTTCACTGAAAAGCTCATTCTGGGTACATTTTTGGTATACATTTGCTTCTGCCGGGTCAGCTGAGCAGTGAATTTCTACTTAACTACCTCCTATCCGGAGAGACCTCAGGGCTACATCTTTTGAGCGCAGTACTGAGCCTGAAAAGCGTTTACAACCCCACTTACAAGTAAAACTAGCTAAAATGTGCCTGGCTGCTGTTCACTGAAAAGCTCATTCTGGGTACATTTTTGGTATACATTTGCTTCCGCCGGGTCAGCTGAGCAGTGAATTTCTACTTAACTGCCTCCTATCAGGAGAGACCTCAGGCTGCATCTTTTGAGCGCAGTACTGAGCCTGAAAAGCGTTTCCAACCCCAGTTACAAGTAAAACTAGCTAAAATGTGCCTGGCTGCTGTTCACTGAAAAGCTCATTCTGGGTACATTTTTGGTATACATTTGCTTCTGCCGGGTCAGCTGAGCAGTGAATTTCTACTTAACTACCTCCTATCAGGAGAGACCTCAGGGCTGCATCTTTTGAGCGCAGTACTGAGCCTGAAAAGCGTTTACAACCCCACTTACAAGTAGAACTAGCTAAAATGTGCCTGGCTGCTGTTCACTGAAAAGCTCATTTTGGGTACATTTTTGGTATACATTTGCTTCTGCCGGGTCAGCTGAGCAGTGAATTTCTACTTAACTACCTCCTATCAGGAGAGACCTCAGGGCTGCATCTTTTGAGCGCAGTACTGAGCCTAAAAAGCGTTTACAACCCCAGTTACAAGTAAAACTAGCTAAAATGTGCCTGGCTGCTGTTCACTGAAAAGCTTATTCTGGGTACATTTTTGGTATACATTTGCTTCTGCCGGGTCAGCTGAGCAGTGAATTTCTACTTAACTATCTCCTATCAGGAGAGACCTCAGGGCTGCATCTTTTGAGGGCAGTACTGAGCCTGAAAAGCGTTTACAACCCCACGTACAAGTAAAACTAGCTAAAATGTGCCTGGCTGCTGTTCACTGAAAAGCTCATTCTGGGTAAATTTTTGGTATACATTTGCTTCTGCCGGGTCAGCTGAGCAGTGAATTTCTACTTAACTACCTCCTATCAGGAGAGACCTCAGGGCTGCATCTTTTGAGCGCAGTACTGAGCCTGAAAAGCGTTTACAACCCCACTTACAAGTAAAACTAGCTAAAATGTGCCTGGCTGCTGTTCACTGAAAAGCTCATTCTGGGTACATTTTTGGTATACATTTGCTTCTGCCGGGTCAGCTGAGCAGTGAATTTCTACTTAACTATCTCCTATCAGGAGAGACCTCAGGGCTGCATCTTTTGAGCGCAGTACTGAGCCTGAAAAGCGTTTACAACCCCACTTACAAGTAAAACTAGCTAAAATGTGCCTGGCTGCTGTTCACTGAAAAGCTCATTCTGGGTACATTTTGGTATACATTTGCTTCTGCCGGGTCAGCTGAGCAGTGAATTTCTACTTAACTATCTCCTATCAGGAGAGACCTCAGGGCTGCATCTTTTGAGCGCAGTACTGAGCCTGAAAAGCGTTTACAACCCCACTTACAAGTAAAACTAGCTAAAATGTGCCTGGCTGCTGTTCACTGAAAAGCTCATTCTGGGTACATTTTTGGTATACATTTGCTTCTGCCGGGTCAGCTGAGCAGTGAATTTCTACTTAACTACCTCCTATCAGGAGAGACCTCAGGGCTGCATCTTTTGAGCGCAGTACTGAGCTTGAAAAGCGTTTCCAACCCCAGTTACAAGTAAAACTAGCTAAAATGTGCCTGGCTGCTGTTCACTGAAAAGCTCATTCTGGGTACATTTTTGGTATACAGTTGCTTCTGCCGGGTCAGCTGAGCAGTGAATTTCTACATAACTACCTCCTATCAGGAGAGACCTCAGGGCTGCATCTTTTGAGCGCAGTACTGAGCCTGAAAACCGTTTACAACCCCAGTTACAAGTAAAACTAGCTAAAATGTGCCTGGCTGCTGTTCACTGAAAAGCTCATTCTGGGTACATTTTTGGTATACATTTGCTTCTGCCGGGTCAGCGAGCAGTGAATTTCTACTTAACTATCTCCTATCAGGAGAGACCTCAGGGCTGCATCTTTTGAGCGTAGTACTGAGCCTGAAAAGCGTTTACAACCCCACTTACAAGTAAAACTAGCTAAAATGTGCCTGGCTGCTGTTCACTGAAAAGCTCATTCTGGGTACATTTTTGGTATACATTTGCTTCTGCCGGGTCAGCTGAGCAGGGAATTTCTACTTACTACCTCCTATCAGGAGAGACCTCAGGGCTGCATCTTTTGAGCGCAGTACTGAGCCTGAAAAGCCTTTCCAACCCCACTTACAAGTAAAACTAGCTAAAATGTGCCTGGCTGCTGTTCACTGAAAAGATCATTCTGGGTACATTTTTGGTATACATTTGCTTCTGCCGGGTCAGCTGAGCAGTGAATTTCTACTTAACTACCTCCTATCCGGAGAGACCTCAGGGCTACATCTTTTGAGCGCAGTACTGAGCCTGAAAAGCGTTTACAACCCCACTTACAAGTAAAACTAGCTAAAATGTGCCTGGCTGCTGTTCACTGAAAAGCTCATTCTGGGTACATTTTTGGTATACATTTGCTTCCGCCGGGTCAGCTGAGCAGTGAATTTCTACTTAACTGCCTCCTATCAGGAGAGACCTCAGGCTGCATCTTTTGAGCGCAGTACTGAGCCTGAAAAGCGTTTCCAACCCCAGTTACAAGTAAAACTAGCTAAAATGTGCCTGGCTGCTGTTCACTGAAAAGCTCATTCTGGGTACATTTTTGGTATACATTTGCTTCTGCCGGGTCAGCTGAGCAGTGAATTTCTACTTAACTATCTCCTATCAGGAGAGACCTCAGGGCTGCATCTTTTGAGCGCAGTACTGAGCCTGAAAAGCGTTTCCAACCCCACTTACAAGTAAAACTAGCTAAAATGTGCCTGGCTGCTGTTCACTGAAAAGCTCATTCTGGGTACATTTTTGGTATACATTTGCTTCTGCTGGGTCAGCTGAGCAGTGAATTTCTACTTAACTACCTCCTATCCGGAGAGACCTCAGGGCTGCATCATTTGAGCGCAGTACTGAGCCTGAAAAGCGTTTCCAACCCCACTTACAAGTAAAACTAGCTAAAATGTGCCTGGCTGCTGTTCACTGAAAAGCTCATTCTGGGTACATTTTTGGTATACATTTGATTCTGCCGGGTCAGCTGAGCACTGAATTTCTACTTAACTACGTCCTATCAGGAGAGACCTCAGGGCTGCATCTTTTGAGCGCAGTACTGAGCCTGAAAACCGTTTACAACCCCAGTTACAAGTAAAACTAGCTAAAATGTGCCTGGCTGCTGTTCACTGAAAAGCTCATTCTGGGTACATTTTTGGTATACATTTGCTTCTGCCGGGTCAGCTGAGCAGTGAATTTCTACTTAACTACCTCCTATCAGGAGAGACCTCAGGGCTGCATCTTTTGAGCGCAGTACTGAGCCTGAAAAGCGTTCACAAACCCACTTACAAGTAAAACTAGCTAAAATGTGCCTGGCTGCTGTTCACTGAAAAGCTCATTCTGGGTACATTTTTGGTATACATTTGCTTCTGCCGGGTCTGCTGAGCAGTGAATTTCTACTTAACTGCCTCCTATCAGGAGAGACCTCAGGCTGCATCTTTTGAGCGCAGTACTGAGCCTGAAAAGCGTTTCCAACCCCAGTTACAAGTAAAACTAGCTAAAATGTGCCTGGCTGCTGTTCACTGAAAAGCTCATTCTGCGTACATTTTTGGTATACATTTGCTTCTGCCGGGTCAGCTGAGCAGTGAATTTCTACTTAACTACCTCCTATCAGGAGAGACCTCTGGGCTGCATCTTTTGAGCGCAGTACTGAGCCTGAAAAGCGTTTACAACCCCACTTACAAGTAAAACTAGCTAAAATGTGCCTGGCTGCTGTTCACTGAAAAGCTCATCTGGGTACATTTTTGGTATACATTTGCTTCTGCCGGGTCAGCTGAGCAGTGAATTTCTACTTAACTACCTCCTATCAGGAGAGACCTCAGGGCTGCATCTTTTGAGCGCAGTACTGAGCCTGAAAAGCGTTTACAACCCCACTTACAAGTAAAACTAGCTAAAATGTGCCTGGCTGCTGTTCACTGAAAAGCTCATTCTGGGTACATTTTTGGTATACAGTTGCTTCTGCCGGGTCAGCTGAGCAGTGAATTTCTACATAACTACCTCCTATCAGGAGAGACCTCAGGGCTGCATCTTTTGAGCGCAGTACTGAGCCTGAAAACCGTTTACAACCCCAGTTACAAGTAAAACTAGCTAAAATGTGCCTGGCTGCTGTTCACTGAAAAGCTCATTCTGGGTACATTTTTGGTATACATTTGCTTCTGCCGGGTCAGCTGAGCAGGGAATTTCTACTTACTACCTCCTATCAGGAGAGACCTCAGGGCTGCATCTTTTGAGCGCAGTACTGAGCCTGAAAAGCGTTTCCAACCCCACTTACAAGTAAAACTAGCTAAAATGTGCCTGGCTGCTGTTCACTGAAAAGCTCATTCTGGGTACATTTTTGGTATACATTTGCTTCTGCCGGGTCAGCTGAGCAGTGAATTTCTACTTAACTACCTCCTATCAGGAGAGACCTCAGGGCTGCATCTTTTGAGCGCAGTACTGAGCCTGAAAAGCGTTTACAACCCCACTTACAAGTAGAACTAGCTAAAATGTGCCTGGCTGCTGTTCACTGAAAAGCTCATTTTGGGTACATTTTTGGTATACATTTGCTTCTGCCGGGTCAGCTGAGCAGTGAATTTCTACTTAACTACCTCCTATCAGGAGAGACCTCAGGGCTGCATCTTTTGAGCGCAGTACTGAGCCTAAAAAGCGTTTACAACCCCAGTTACAAGTAAAACTAGCTAAAATGTGCCTGGCTGCTGTTCACTGAAAAGCTTATTCTGGGTACATTTTTGGTATACATTTGCTTCTGCCGGGTCAGCTGAGCAGTGAATTTCTACTTAACTATCTCCTATCAGGAGAGACCTCAGGGCTGCATCTTTTGAGGGCAGTACTGAGCCTGAAAAGCGTTTACAACCCCACGTACAAGTAAAACTAGCTAAAATGTGCCTGGCTGCTGTTCACTGAAAAGCTCATTCTGGGTAAATTTCTGGTATACATTTGCTTCTGCCGGGTCAGCTGAGCAGTGAATTTCTACTTAACTACCTCCTATCAGGAGAGACCTCAGGGCTGCATCTTTTGAGCGCAGTACTGAGCCTGAAAAGCGTTTACAACCCCACTTACAAGTAAAACTAGCTAAAATGTGCCTGGCTGCTGTTCACTGAAAAGCTCATTCTGGGTACATTTTTGGTATACATTTGCTTCTGCCGGGTCAGCTGAGCAGTGAATTTCTACTTAACTATCTCCTATCAGGAGAGACCTCAGGGCTGCATCTTTTGAGCGCAGTACTGAGCCTGAAAAGCGTTTACAACCCCACTTACAAGTAAAACTAGCTAAAATGTGCCTGGCTGCTGTTCACTGAAAAGCTCATTCTGGGTACATTTTGGTATACATTTGCTTCTGCCGGGTCAGCTGAGCAGTGAATTTCTACTTAACTATCTCCTATCAGGAGAGACCTCAGGGCTGCATCTTTTGAGCGCAGTACTGAGCCTGAAAAGCGTTTACAACCCCACTTACAAGTAAAACTAGCTAAAATGTGCCTGGCTGCTGTTCACTGAAAAGCTCATTCTGGGTACATTTTTGGTATACATTTGCTTCTGCCGGGTCAGCTGAGCAGTGAATTTCTACTTAACTACCTCCTATCAGGAGAGACCTCAGGGCTGCATCTTTTGAGCGCAGTACTGAGCTTGAAAAGCGTTTCCAACCCCAGTTACAAGTAAAACTAGCTAAAATGTGCCTGGCTGCTGTTCACTGAAAAGCTCATTCTGGGTACATTTTTGGTATACAGTTGCTTCTGCCGGGTCAGCTGAGCAGTGAATTTCTACATAACTACCTCCTATCAGGAGAGACCTCAGGGCTGCATCTTTTGAGCGCAGTACTGAGCCTGAAAACCGTTTACAACCCCAGTTACAAGTAAAACTAGCTAAAATGTGCCTGGCTGCTGTTCACTGAAAAGCTCATTCTGGGTACATTTTTGGTATACATTTGCTTCTGCCGGGTCAGCGAGCAGTGAATTTCTACTTAACTATCTCCTATCAGGAGAGACCTCAGGGCTGCATCTTTTGAGCGTAGTACTGAGCCTGAAAAGCGTTTACAACCCCACTTACAAGTAAAACTAGCTAAAATGTGCCTGGCTGCTGTTCACTGAAAAGCTCATTCTGGGTACATTTTTGGTATACATTTGCTTCTGCCGGGTCAGCTGAGCAGGGAATTTCTACTTACTACCTCCTATCAGGAGAGACCTCAGGGCTGCATCTTTTGAGCGCAGTACTGAGCCTGAAAAGCGTTTCCAACCCCACTTACAAGTAAAACTAGCTAAAATGTGCCTGGCTGCTGTTCACTGAAAAGATCATTCTGGGTACATTTTTGGTATACATTTGCTTCTGCCGGGTCAGCTGAGCAGTGAATTTCTACTTAACTACCTCCTATCCGGAGAGACCTCAGGGCTACATCTTTTGAGCGCAGTACTGAGCCTGAAAAGCGTTTACAACCCCACTTACAAGTAAAACTAGCTAAAATGTGCCTGGCTGCTGTTCACTGAAAAGCTCATTCTGGGTACATTTTTGGTATACATTTGCTTCCGCCGGGTCAGCTGAGCAGTGAATTTCTACTTAACTGCCTCCTATCAGGAGAGACCTCAGGCTGCATCTTTTGAGCGCAGTACTGAGCCTGAAAAGCGTTTCCAACCCCAGTTACAAGTAAAACTAGCTAAAATGTGCCTGGCTGCTGTTCACTGAAAAGCTCATTCTGGGTACATTTTTGGTATACATTTGCTTCTGCCGGGTCAGCTGAGCAGTGAATTTCTACTTAACTATCTCCTATCAGGAGAGACCTCAGGGCTGCATCTTTTGAGCGCAGTACTGAGCCTGAAAAGCGTTTCCAACCCCACTTACAAGTAAAACTAGCTAAAATGTGCCTGGCTGCTGTTCACTGAAAAGCTCATTCTGGGTACATTTTTGGTATACATTTGCTTCTGCCGGGTCAGCTGAGCACTGAATTTCTACTTAACTACGTCCTATCAGGAGAGACCTCAGGGCTGCATCTTTTGAGCGCAGTACTGAGCCTGAAAAGCGTTTACAACCCCACTTACAAGTAAAACTAGCTAAAATGTGCCTGGCTGCTGTTCACTGAAAAGCTCATTCTGGGTACATTTTTGGTATACATTTGCTTCTGCCGGGTCAGCTGAGCAGTGAATTTCTACTTAACTACCTCCTATCAGGAGAGACCTCAGGGCTGCATCTTTTGAGCGCAGTACTGAGCCTGAAAAGCGTTTCCAACCCCAGTTACAAGTAAAACTAGCTAAAATGTGCCTGGCTGCTGTTCACTGAAAAGCTCATTCTGGGTACATTTTTGGTATACAGTTGCTTCTGCCGGGTCAGCTGAGCAGTGAATTTCTACATAACTACCTCCTATCAGGAGAGACCTCAGGGCTGCATCTTTTGAGCGCAGTACTGAGCCTGAAAACCGTTTACAACCCCAGTTACAAGTAAAACTAGCTAAAATGTGCCTGGCTGCTGTTCACTGAAAAGCTCATTCTGGGTACATTTTTGGTATACATTTGCTTCTGCCGGGTCAGCGAGCAGTGAATTTCTACTTAACTATCTCCTATCAGGAGAGACCTCAGGGCTGCATCTTTTGAGCGTAGTACTGAGCCTGAAAAGCGTTTACAACCCCACTTACAAGTAAAACTAGCTAAAATGTGCCTGGCTGCTGTTCACTGAAAAGCTCATTCTGGGTACATTTTTGGTATACATTTGCTTCTGCCGGGTCAGCTGAGCAGGGAATTTCTACTTACTACCTCCTATCAGGAGAGACCTCAGGGCTGCATCTTTTGAGCGCAGTACTGAGCCTGAAAAGCGTTTCCAACCCCACTTACAAGTAAAACTAGCTAAAATGTGCCTGGCTGCTGTTCACTGAAAAGATCATTCTGGGTACATTTTTGGTATACATTTGCTTCTGCCGGGTCAGCTGAGCAGTGAATTTCTACTTAACTACCTCCTATCCGGAGAGACCTCAGGGCTACATCTTTTGAGCGCAGTACTGAGCCTGAAAAGCGTTTACAACCCCACTTACAAGTAAAACTAGCTAAAATGTGCCTGGCTGCTGTTCACTGAAAAGCTCATTCTGGGTACATTTTTGGTATACATTTGCTTCCGCCGGGTCAGCTGAGCAGTGAATTTCTACTTAACTGCCTCCTATCAGGAGAGACCTCAGGCTGCATCTTTTGAGCGCAGTACTGAGCCTGAAAAGCGTTTCCAACCCCAGTTACAAGTAAAACTAGCTAAAATGTGCCTGGCTGCTGTTCACTGAAAAGCTCATTCTGGGTACATTTTTGGTATACATTTGCTTCTGCCGGGTCAGCTGAGCAGTGAATTTCTACTTAACTATCTCCTATCAGGAGAGACCTCAGGGCTGCATCTTTTGAGCGCAGTACTGAGCCTGAAAAGCGTTTCCAACCCCACTTACAAGTAAAACTAGCTAAAATGTGCCTGGCTGCTGTTCACTGAAAAGCTCATTCTGGGTACATTTTTGGTATACATTTGCTTCTGCTGGGTCAGCTGAGCAGTGAATTTCTACTTAACTACCTCCTATCCGGAGAGACCTCAGGGCTGCATCATTTGAGCGCAGTACTGAGCCTGAAAAGCGTTTCCAACCCCACTTACAAGTAAAACTAGCTAAAATGTGCCTGGCTGCTGTTCACTGAAAAGCTCATTCTGGGTACATTTTTGGTATACATTTGATTCTGCCGGGTCAGCTGAGCACTGAATTTCTACTTAACTACGTCCTATCAGGAGAGACCTCAGGGCTGCATCTTTTGAGCGCAGTACTGAGCCTGAAAACCGTTTACAACCCCAGTTACAAGTAAAACTAGCTAAAATGTGCCTGGCTGCTGTTCACTGAAAAGCTCATTCTGGGTACATTTTTGGTATACATTTGCTTCTGCCGGGTCAGCTGAGCAGTGAATTTCTACTTAACTACCTCCTATCAGGAGAGACCTCAGGGCTGCATCTTTTGAGCGCAGTACTGAGCCTGAAAAGCGTTCACAACCCCACTTACAAGTAAAACTAGCTAAAATGTGCCTGGCTGCTGTTCACTGAAAAGCTCATTCTGGGTACATTTTTGGTATACATTTGCTTCTGCCGGGTCTGCTGAGCAGTGAATTTCTACTTAACTGCCTCCTATCAGGAGAGACCTCAGGCTGCATCTTTTGAGCGCAGTACTGAGCCTGAAAAGCGTTTCCAACCCCAGTTACAAGTAAAACTAGCTAAAATGTGCCTGGCTGCTGTTCACTGAAAAGCTCATTCTGCGTACATTTTTGGTATACATTTGCTTCTGCCGGGTCAGCTGAGCAGTGAATTTCTACTTAACTACCTCCTATCAGGAGAGACCTCAGGGCTGCATCTTTTGAGCGCAGTACTGAGCCTGAAAAGCGTTTACAACCCCACTTACAAGTAAAACTAGCTAAAATGTGCCTGGCTGCTGTTCACTGAAAAGCTCATTCTGGTACATTTTTGGTATACATTTGCTTCTGCCGGGTCAGCTGAGCAGTGAATTTCTTCTTAACTACCTCCTATCCGGAGAGACCTCAGGGCTGCATCTTTTCAGTGCAGTACTGAGCCTGAAAAGCGTTTACAACCCCACTTACAAGTAAAACTAGCTAAAATGTGCCTGGCTGCTGTTCACTGAAAAGCTCATCTGGGTACATTTTTGGTATACATTTGCTTCTGCCGGGTCAGCTGAGCAGTGAATTTCTACTTAACTACCTCCTATCAGGAGAGACCTCAGGGCTGCATCTTTTGAGCGCAGTACTGAGCCTGAAAAGCGTTTACAACCCCACTTACAAGTAAAACTAGCTAAAATGTGCCTGGCTGCTGTTCACTGAAAAGCTCATTCTGGGTACATTTTTGGTATACAGTTGCTTCTGCCGGGTCAGCTGAGCAGTGAATTTCTACATAACTACCTCCTATCAGGAGAGACCTCAGGGCTGCATCTTTTGAGCGCAGTACTGAGCCTGAAAACCGTTTACAACCCCAGTTACAAGTAAAACTAGCTAAAATGTGCCTGGCTGCTGTTCACTGAAAAGCTCATTCTGGGTACATTTTTGGTATACATTTGCTTCTGCCGGGTCAGCTGAGCAGGGAATTTCTACTTACTACCTCCTATCAGGAGAGACCTCAGGGCTGCATCTTTTGAGCGCAGTACTGAGCCTGAAAAGCGTTTCCAACCCCACTTACAAGTAAAACTAGCTAAAATGTGCCTGGCTGCTGTTCACTGAAAAGCTCATTCTGGGTACATTTTTGGTATACATTTGCTTCTGCCGGGTCAGCTGAGCAGTGAATTTCTACTTAACTACCTCCTATCAGGAGAGACCTCAGGGCTGCATCTTTTGAGCGCAGTACTGAGCCTGAAAAGCGTTTACAACCCCACTTACAAGTAGAACTAGCTAAAATGTGCCTGGCTGCTGTTCACTGAAAAGCTCATTTTGGGTACATTTTTGGTATACATTTGCTTCTGCCGGGTCAGCTGAGCAGTGAATTTCTACTTAACTACCTCCTATCAGGAGAGACCTCAGGGCTGCATCTTTTGAGCGCAGTACTGAGCCTAAAAAGCGTTTCCAACCCCACTTACAAGTAAAACTAGCTAAAATGTGCCTGGCTGCTGTTCACTGAAAAGCTTATTCTGGGTACATTTTTGGTATACATTTGCTTCTGCCGGGTCAGCTGAGCAGTGAATTTCTACTTAACTATCTCCTATCAGGAGAGACCTCAGGGCTGCATCTTTTGAGGGCAGTACTGAGCCTGAAAAGCGTTTACAACCCCACGTACAAGTAAAACTAGCTAAAATGTGCCTGGCTGCTGTTCACTGAAAAGCTCATTCTGGGTAAATTTTTGGTATACATTTGCTTCTGCCGGGTCAGCTGAGCAGTGAATTTCTACTTAACTACCTCCTATCAGGAGAGACCTCAGGGCTGCATCTTTTGAGCGCAGTACTGAGCCTGAAAAGCGTTTACAACCCCACTTACAAGTAAAACTAGCTAAAATGTGCCTGGCTGCTGTTCACTGAAAAGCTCATTCTGGGTACATTTTTGGTATACATTTGCTTCTGCCGGGTCAGCTGAGCAGTGAATTTCTACTTAACTATCTCCTATCAGGAGAGACCTCAGGGCTGCATCTTTTGAGCGCAGTACTGAGCCTGAAAAGCGTTTACAACCCCACTTACAAGTAAAACTAGCTAAAATGTGCCTGGCTGCTGTTCACTGAAAAGCTCATTCTGGGTACATTTTGGTATACATTTGCTTCTGCCGGGTCAGCTGAGCAGTGAATTTCTACTTAACTATCTCCTATCAGGAGAGACCTCAGGGCTGCATCTTTTGAGCGCAGTACTGAGCCTGAAAAGCGTTTACAACCCCACTTACAAGTAAAACTAGCTAAAATGTGCCTGGCTGCTGTTCACTGAAAAGCTCATTCTGGGTACATTTTTGGTATACATTTGCTTCCGCCGGGTCAGCTGAGCAGTGAATTTCTACTTAACTGCCTCCTATCAGGAGAGACCTCAGGCTGCATCTTTTGAGCGCAGTACTGAGCCTGAAAAGCGTTTCCAACCCCAGTTACAAGTAAAACTAGCTAAAATGTGCCTGGCTGCTGTTCACTGAAAAGCTCATTCTGGGTACATTTTTGGTATACATTTGCTTCTGCCGGGTCAGCTGAGCAGTGAATTTCTACTTAACTATCTCCTATCAGGAGAGACCTCAGGGCTGCATCTTTTGAGCGCAGTACTGAGCCTGAAAAGCGTTTCCAACCCCACTTACAAGTAAAACTAGCTAAAATGTGCCTGGCTGCTGTTCACTGAAAAGCTCATTCTGGGTACATTTTTGGTATACATTTGCTTCTGCTGGGTCAGCTGAGCAGTGAATTTCTACTTAACTACCTCCTATCCGGAGAGACCTCAGGGCTGCATCATTTGAGCGCAGTACTGAGCCTGAAAAGCGTTTCCAACCCCACTTACAAGTAAAACTAGCTAAAATGTGCCTGGCTGCTGTTCACTGAAAAGCTTATTCTGGGTACATTTTTGGTATACATTTGATTCTGCCGGGTCAGCTGAGCACTGAATTTCTACTTAACTACGTCCTATCAGGAGAGACCTCAGGGCTGCATCTTTTGAGCGCAGTACTGAGCCTGAAAACCGTTTACAACCCCAGTTACAAGTAAAACTAGCTAAAATGTGCCTGGCTGCTGTTCACTGAAAAGCTCATTCTGGGTACATTTTTGGTATACATTTGCTTCTGCCGGGTCAGCTGAGCAGTGAATTTCTACTTAACTACCTCCTATCAGGAGAGACCTCAGGGCTGCATCTTTTGAGCGCAGTACTGAGCCTGAAAAGCGTTTACAACCCCACTTACAAGTAAAACTAGCTAAAATGTGCCTGGCTGCTGTTCACTGAAAAGCTCATTCTGGGTACATTTTTGGTATACATTTGCTTCTGCCGGGTCAGCTGAGCAGTGAATTTCTACTTAACTATCTCCTATCAGGAGAGACCTCAGGGCTGCATCTTTTGAGCGCAGTACTGAGCCTGAAAAGCGTTTACAACCCCACTTACAAGTAAAACTAGCTAAAATGTGCCTGGCTGCTGTTCACTGAAAAGCTCATTCTGGGTACATTTTGGTATACATTTGCTTCTGCCGGGTCAGCTGAGCAGTGAATTTCTACTTAACTATCTCCTATCAGGAGAGACCTCAGGGCTGCATCTTTTGAGCGCAGTACTGAGCCTGAAAAGCGTTTACAACCCCACTTACAAGTAAAACTAGCTAAAATGTGCCTGGCTGCTGTTCACTGAAAAGCTCATTCTGGGTACATTTTTGGTATACATTTGCTTCTGCCGGGTCAGCTGAGCAGTGAATTTCTACTTAACTACCTCCTATCAGGAGAGACCTCAGGGCTGCATCTTTTGAGCGCAGTACTGAGCTTGAAAAGCGTTTCCAACCCCAGTTACAAGTAAAACTAGCTAAAATGTGCCTGGCTGCTGTTCACTGAAAAGCTCATTCTGGGTACATTTTTGGTATACAGTTGCTTCTGCCGGGTCAGCTGAGCAGTGAATTTCTACATAACTACCTCCTATCAGGAGAGACCTCAGGGCTGCATCTTTTGAGCGCAGTACTGAGCCTGAAAACCGTTTACAACCCCAGTTACAAGTAAAACTAGCTAAAATGTGCCTGGCTGCTGTTCACTGAAAAGCTCATTCTGGGTACATTTTTGGTATACATTTGCTTCTGCCGGGTCAGCGAGCAGTGAATTTCTACTTAACTATCTCCTATCAGGAGAGACCTCAGGGCTGCATCTTTTGAGCGTAGTACTGAGCCTGAAAAGCGTTTACAACCCCACTTACAAGTAAAACTAGCTAAAATGTGCCTGGCTGCTGTTCACTGAAAAGCTCATTCTGGGTACATTTTTGGTATACATTTGCTTCTGCCGGGTCAGCTGAGCAGGGAATTTCTACTTACTACCTCCTATCAGGAGAGACCTCAGGGCTGCATCTTTTGAGCGCAGTACTGAGCCTGAAAAACGTTTCCAACCCCACTTACAAGTAAAACTAGCTAAAATGTGCCTGGCTGCTGTTCACTGAAAAGATCATTCTGGGTACATTTTTGGTATACATTTGCTTCTGCCGGGTCAGCTGAGCAGTGAATTTCTACTTAACTACCTCCTATCCGGAGAGACCTCAGGGCTACATCTTTTGAGCGCAGTACTGAGCCTGAAAAGCGTTTACAACCCCACTTACAAGTAAAACTAGCTAAAATGTGCCTGGCTGCTGTTCACTGAAAAGCTCATTCTGGGTACATTTTTGGTATACATTTGCTTCCGCCGGGTCAGCTGAGCAGTGAATTTCTACTTAACTGCCTCCTATCAGGAGAGACCTCAGGCTGCATCTTTTGAGCGCAGTACTGAGCCTGAAAAGCGTTTCCAACCCCAGTTACAAGTAAAACTAGCTAAAATGTGCCTGGCTGCTGTTCACTGAAAAGCTCATTCTGGGTACATTTTTGGTATACATTTGCTTCTGCCGGGTCAGCTGAGCAGTGAATTTCTACTTAACTATCTCCTATCAGGAGAGACCTCAGGGCTGCATCTTTTGAGCGCAGTACTGAGCCTGAAAAGCGTTTCCAACCCCACTTACAAGTAAAACTAGCTAAAATGTGCCTGGCTGCTGTTCACTGAAAAGCTCATTCTGGGTACATTTTTGGTATACATTTGCTTCTGCTGGGTCAGCTGAGCAGTGAATTTCTACTTAACTACCTCCTATCCGGAGAGACCTCAGGGCTGCATCATTTGAGCGCAGTACTGAGCCTGAAAAGCGTTTCCAACCCCACTTACAAGTAAAACTAGCTAAAATGTGCCTGGCTGCTGTTCACTGAAAAGCTCATTCTGGGTACATTTTTGGTATACATTTGATTCTGCCGGGTCAGCTGAGCACTGAATTTCTACTTAACTACGTCCTATCAGGAGAGACCTCAGGGCTGCATCTTTTGAGCGCAGTACTGAGCCTGAAAACCGTTTACAACCCCAGTTACAAGTAAAACTAGCTAAAATGTGCCTGGCTGCTGTTCACTGAAAAGCTCATTCTGGGTACATTTTTGGTATACATTTGCTTCTGCCGGGTCAGCTGAGCAGTGAATTTCTACTTAACTACCTCCTATCAGGAGAGACCTCAGGGCTGCATCTTTTGAGCGCAGTACTGAGCCTGAAAAGCGTTTACAACCCCACTTACAAGTAAAACTATCTAAAATGTGCCTGGCTGCTGTTCACTGAAAAGCTCATTCTGGGTACATTTTTGGTATACATTTGCTTCTGCCGGGTCTGCTGAGCAGTGAATTTCTACTTAACTGCCTCCTATCAGGAGAGACCTCAGGCTGCATCTTTTGAGCGCAGTACTGAGCCTGAAAAGCGTTTCCAACCCCAGTTACAAGTAAAACTAGCTAAAATGTGCCTGGCTGCTGTTCACTGAAAAGCTCATTCTGCGTACATTTTTGGTATACATTTGCTTCTGCCGGGTCAGCTGAGCAGTGAATTTCTACTTAACTACCTCCTATCAGGAGAGACCTCAGGGCTGCATCTTTTGAGCGCAGTACTGAGCCTGAAAAGCGTTTACAACCCCACTTACAAGTAAAACTAGCTAAAATGTGCCTGGCTGCTGTTCACTGAAAAGCTCATTCTGGTACATTTTTGGTATACATTTGCTTCTGCCGGGTCAGCTGAGCAGTGAATTTCTTCTTAACTACCTCCTATCAGGAGAGACCTCAGGGCTGCATCTTTTCAGTGCAGTACTGAGCCTGAAAAGCGTTTACAACCCCACTTACAAGTAAAACTAGCTAAAATGTGCCTGGCTGCTGTTCACTGAAAAGCTCATCTGGGTACATTTTTGGTATACATTTGCTTCTGCCGGGTCAGCTGAGCAGTGAATTTCTACTTAACTACCTCCTATCAGGAGAGACCTCAGGGCTGCATCTTTTGAGCGCAGTACTGAGCCTGAAAAGCGTTTACAACCCCACTTACAAGTAGAACTAGCTAAAATGTGCCTGGCTGCTGTTCACTGAAAAGCTCATTCTGGGTACATTTTTGGTATACATTTGCTTCTGCCGGGTCAGCTGAGCAGTGAATTTCTACTTAACTACCTCCTATCAGGAGAGACCTCAGGGCTGCATCTTTTGAGCGCAGTACTGAGCTTGAAAAGCGTTTCCAACCCCAGTTACAAGTAAAACTAGCTAAAATGTGCCTGGCTGCTGTTCACTGAAAAGCTCATTCTGGGTACATTTTTGGTATACATTTGCTTCTGCCGGGTCAGCTGAGCAGTGAATTTCTACTTAACTACCTCCTATCAGGAGAGACCTCAGGGCTGCATCTTTTGAGCGCAGTACTGAGCCTGAAAAGCGTTTCCAACCCCACTTACAAGTAAAACTAGCTAAAATGTGCCTGGCTGCTGTTCACTGAAAAGCTCATTCTGGGTATATTTTTGGTATACATTTGCTTCCGCCGGGTCAGCTGAGCAGTGAATTTCTACTTAACTACCTCCTATCAGGAGAGACCTCAGGGCTGCATCTTTTGAGCGCAGTACTGAGCCTAAAAAGCGTTTACAACCCCAGTTACAAGTAAAACTAGCTAAAATGTGCCTGGCTGCTGTTCACTGAAAAGCTCATTCTGGGTACATTTTTGGTATACATTTGCTTCTGCCGGGTCAGCTGAGCAGTGAATTTCTACTTAACTATCTCCTATCAGGAGAGACCTCAGGGCTGCATCTTTTGAGCGCAGTACTGAGCCTGAAAAGCGTTTACAACCCCACTTACAAGTAAAACTAGCTAAAATGTGCCTGGCTGCTGTTCACTGAAAAGCTCATTCTGGGTACATTTTTGGTATACATTTGCTTCTGCCGGGTCAGCTGAGCAGTGAATTTCTACTTAACTATCTCCTATCAGGAGAGACCTCAGGGCTGCATCTTTTGAGGGCAGTACTGAGCCTGAAATGCGTTTACAACCCCACTTACAAGTAAAACTAGCTAAAATGTGCCTGGCTGCTGTTCACTGAAAAGCTCATTCTGGGTACATTTTTGGTATACATTTGCTTCTGCCGGGTCAGCTGAGCAGTGAATTTCTACTTAACTACCTCCTATCAGGAGAGACCTCAGGGCTGCATCTTTTGAGCGCAGTACTGAGCCTGAAAAGCGTTTACAACCCCACTTACAAGTAAAACTAGCTAAAATGTGCCTGGCTGCTGTTCACTGAAAAGCTCATTCTGGGTACATTTTTGGTATACATTTGCTTCTGCCGGGTCAGCTGAGCAGTGAATTTCTACTTAACTACCTCCTATCAGGAGAGACCTCAGGGCTGCATCTTTTGAGCGCAGTACTGAGCCTGAAAAGCGTTTACAACCCCACTTACAAGTCAAACTAGCTAAAATGTGCCTGGCTGCTGTTCACTGAAAAGCTCATTCTGGGTACATTTTTGGTATACATTTGCTTCTGCCGGGTCAGCTGAGCAGTGAATTTCTACTTAACTACCTCCTATTAGGAGAGACCTAGGGCTGCATCTTTTGAGCGCAGTACTGAGCTTGAAAAGCGTTTCCAACCCCAGTTACAAGTAAAACTAGCTAAAATGTGCCTGGCTGCTGTTCACTGAAAAGCTCATTCTGGGTACATTTTTGGTATACATTTGCTTCTGCCGGGTCAGCTGAGCAGTGAATTTCTACTTAACTACCTCCTATCAGGAGAGACCTCAGGGCTGCATCTTTTGAGCGCAGTACTGAGCCTGAAAAGCGTTTCCAACCCCACTTACAAGTAAAACTAGCTAAAATGTGCCTGGCTGCTGTTCACTGAAAAGCTCATTCTGGGTACATTTTTGGTATACATTTGCTTCCGCCGGGTCAGCTGAGCAGTGAATTTCTACTTAACTATCTCCTATCAGGAGAGACCTCAGGGCTGCATCTTTTGAGCGCAGTACTGAGCCTGAAAAGCGTTTCCAACCCCACTTACAAGTAAAACTAGCTAAAATGTGCCTGGCTGCTGTTCACTGAAAAGCTCATTCTGGGTACATTTTTGGTATACATTTGCTTCCGCCGGGTCAGCTGAGCAGTGAATTTCTACTTAACTATCTCCTATCAGGAGAGACCTCAGGGCTGCATCTTTTGAGCGCAGTACTGAGCCTGAAAAGCGTTTACAACCCCAGTTACAAGTAAAACTAGCTAAAATGTGCCTGGCTTCTGTTCACTGAAAAGCTCATTCTGGGTACATTTTTGGTATACATTTGCTTCTGCCGGGTCAGCTGAGCAGTGAATTTCTACTTAACTATCTCCTATCAGGAGAGACCTCAGGGCTGCATCTTTTGAGGTCAGTACTGAGCCTGAAAAGCGTTTACAACCCCACTTACAAGTAAAACTAGCTAAAATGTGCCTGGCTGCTGTTCACTGAAAAGCTCATTCTGGGTACATTTTTGGTATACATTTGCTTCTGCCGGGTCAGCTGAGCAGTGAATTTCTACTAACTATCTCCTATCAGGAGAGACCTCAGGGCTGCATCTTTTGAGGGCAGTACTGAGCCTGAAAAGCGTTTACAACCCCACTTACAAGTAAAACTAGCTAAAATGTGCCTGGCTGCTGTTCACTGAAAAGCTCATTCTGGGTACATTTTTGGTATACATTTGCTTCTGCCGGGTCAGCTGAGCAGTGAATTTCTACTTAACTACCTCCTATCAGGAGAGACCTCAGGGCTGCATCTTTTGAGCGCAGTACTGAGCCTGAAAAGCGTTTACAACCCCACTTACAAGTAAAACTAGCTAAAATGTGCCTGGCTGCTGTTCACTGAAAAGCTTATTCTGGGTACATTTTTGGTATACATTTGCTTCTGCCGGGTCAGCTGAGCAGTGAATTTCTACTTAACTACCTCCTATCAGGAGAGACCTCAGGGCTGCATCTTTTGAGCGCAGTACTGAGCCTGAAAAGCGTTTACAACCCCACTTACAAGTAAAACTAGCTAAAATGTGCCTGGCTGCTGTTCACTGAAAAGCTCATTCTGGGTACATTTTTGGTATACATTTGCTTCTGCCGGGTCAGCTGAGCAGTGAATTTCTACTTAACTACCTTCTATCAGGAGAGACCTCAGGGCTGCATCTTTTGAGCGCAGTACTGAGCCTGAAAAGCGTTTACAACCCCACTTACAAGTAAAACTAGCTAAAATGTGCCTGGCTGCTGTTCACTGAAAAGCTCATTCTGGGTACATTTTTGATACATTTGCTTCTGCCGGGTCAGCTGAGCAGTGAATTTCTACTTAACTATCTCCTATCAGGAGAGACCTCAGGGCTGCATCTTTTGTGTGCAGTACTGAGCCTGAAAAGCGTTTACAACCCCACTTACAAGTAAAACTAGCTAAAATGTGCCTGGCTGCTGTTCACTGAAAAGCTTATTCTGGGTACATTTTTGGTATACATTTGCTTCTGCCGGGTCAGCTGAGCAGTGAATTTCTACTTAACTACCTCCTATCAGGAGAGACCTCAGGGCTGCATCTTTTGAGCGCAGTACTGAGCCTAAAAAGCGTTTACAACCCCAGTTACAAGTAAAACTAGCTAAAATGTGCCTGGCTGCTGTTCACTGAAAAGCTTATTCTGGGTACATTTTTGGTATACATTTGCTTCTGGCGGGTCAGCTGAGCAGTGAATTTCTACTTAACTATCTCCTATCAGGAGAGACCTCAGGGCTGCATCTTTTGAGCGCAGTACTGAGCCTGAAAAGCGTTTACAACCCCACTTACAAGTAAAACTAGCTAAAATGTGCCTGGCTGCTGTTCACTGAAAAGCTCATTCTGGGTACATTTTTGGTATACATTTGCTTCTGCCGGGTCAGCTGAGCAGTGAATTTCTACTTAACTACCTCCTATCAGGAGAGTCCTCAGGGCTGCATCTTTTGAGCGCAGTACTGAGCCTGAAAAGCGTTTACAACCCCACTTACAAGTAAAACTAGCTAAAATGTGCCTGGCTGCTGTTCACTGAAAAGCTCATTCTGGGTAAATTTTTGGTATACATTTGCTTCTGCCGGGTCAGCTGAGCAGTGAATTTCTACTTAACTACCTTCTATCAGGAGAGACCTCAGGGCTGCATCTTTTGAGCGCAGTACTGAGCCTGAAAACCGTTTACAACCCCAGTTACAAGTAAAACTAGCTAAAATGTGCCTGGCTGCTGTTCACTGAAAAGCTCATTCTGGGTACATTTTTGATACATTTGCTTCTGCCGGGTCAGCTGAGCAGTGAATTTCTACTTAACTATCTCCTATCAGGAGAGACCTCAGGGCTGCATCTTTTGTGTGCAGTACTGAGCCTGAAAAGCGTTTACAACCCCACTTACAAGTAAAACTAGCTAAAATGTGCCTGGCTGCTGTTCACTGAAAAGCTTATTCTGGGTACATTTTTGGTATACATTTGCTTCTGCCGGGTCAGCTGAGCAGTGAATTTCTACTTAACTACCTCCTATCAGGAGAGACCTCAGGGCTGCATCTTTTGAGCGCAGTACTGAGCCTAAAAAGCGTTTACAACCCCAGTTACAAGTAAAACTAGCTAAAATGTGCCTGGCTGCTGTTCACTGAAAAGCTTATTCTGGGTACATTTTTGGTATACATTTGCTTCTGCCGGGTCACCTGAGCAGTGAATTTCTACTTAACTATCTCCTATCAGGAGAGACCTCAGGGCTGCATCTTTTGAGCGCAGTACTGAGCCTGAAAAGCGTTTACAACCCCACTTACAAGTAAAACTAGCTAAAATGTGCCTGGCTGCTGTTCACTTAAAAGCTCATTCTGGGTACATTTTTGGTATACATTTGCTTCTGCCGGGTCAGCTGAGCAGTGAATTTCTCTACTTAACTACCTCCTATCAGGAGAGACCTCAGGGCTGCATCTTTTGAGCGCAGTACTGAGCCTGAAAACCGTTTACAACCCCAGTTACAAGTAAAACTAGCTAAAATGTGCCTGGCTGCTGTTCACTGAAAAGCTCATTCTGGGTACATTTTTGGTATACATTTGCTTCTGCCGGGTCAGCTGAGCAGTGAATTTCTACTTAACTACCTCCTATCAGGAGTGACCTCAGGGCTGCATCTTTTGAGCGCAGTACTGAGCCTGAAAACCGTTTACAACCCCAGTTACAAGTAAAACTAGCTAAAATGTGCCTGGCTGCTGTTCACTGAAAAGCTCATTCTGGGTACATTTTTGGTATACATTTGCTTCTGCCGGGTCAGCTGAGCAGTGAATTTCTACTTAACTACCTCCTATCAGGAGAGACCTCAGGGCTGCATCTTTTGAGCGCAGTACTGAGCCTGAAAACCGTTTACAACCCCACTTACAAGTACAAGTAGCTAAAATGTGCCTGGCTGCTGTTCACTGAAAAGCTCATTCTGGTACATTTTTGGTATACATTTGCTTCTGCCGGGTCAGCTGAGCAGTGAATTTCTACTTAACTACCTCCTATCAGGAGAGACCTCAGGGCTGCATCTTTTGAGCGCAGTACTGAGCCTGAAAAGAGTTTACAACCCCACTTACAAGTAAAACTAGCTAAAATGTGCCTGGCTGCTGTTCACTTAAAAGCTCATTCTGGGTACATTTTTGGTATACATTTGCTTCTGCCGGGTCAGCTGAGCAGTGAATTTCTCTACTTAACTACCTCCTATCAGGAGAGACCTCAGGGCTGCATCTTTTGTGCGCAGTACTGAGCCTGAAAAGCGTTTACAACCCCACTTACAAGTAAAACTAGCTAAAATGTGCCTGGCTGCTGTTCACTGAAAAGCTTATTCTGGGTACATTTTTGATACATTTGCTTCTGCCGGGTCAGCTGAGCAGTGAACTTCTACTTAACTACCTCCTATCAGGAGAGACCTCAGGGCTGCATCTTTTGAGCGCAGTACTGAGCCTGAAAACCGTTTACAACCCCAGTTACAAGTAAAACTAGCTAAAATGTGCCTGGCTGCTGTTCACTGAAAAGCTCATTCTGGGTACATTTTTGGTATACATTTGCTTCTGCCGGGTCAGCTGAGCAGTGAATTTCTACTTAACTACCTCCTATCAGGAGAGACCTCAGGGCTGCATCTTTTGAGCGCAGTACTGAGCCTGAAAAGCGTTTACAACCCCACTTACAAGTAAAACTAGCTAAAATGTGCCTGGCTGCTGTTCACTGAAAAGCTCATTCTGGGTACATTTTTGGTATACATTTGCTTCTGCCGGGTCAGCTGAGCAGTGAATTTCTACTTAACTACCTTCTATCAGGAGAGACCTCAGGGCTGCATCTTTTGAGCGCAGTACTGAGCCTGAAAAGCGTTTACAACCCCACTTACAAGTAAAACTAGCTAAAATGTGCCTGGCTGCTGTTCACTGAAAAGCTCATTCTGGGTACATTTTTGATACATTTGCTTCTGCCGGGTCAGCTGAGCAGTGAATTTCTACTTAACTATCTCCTATCAGGAGAGACCTCAGGGCTGCATCTTTTGTGTGCAGTACTGAGCCTGAAAAGCGTTTACAACCCCACTTACAAGTAAAACTAGCTAAAATGTGCCTGGCTGCTGTTCACTGAAAAGCTTATTCTGGGTACATTTTTGGTATACATTTGCTTCTGCCGGGTCAGCTGAGCAGTGAATTTCTACTTAACTACCTCCTATCAGGAGAGACCTCAGGGCTGCATCTTTTGAGCGCAGTACTGAGCCTAAAAAGCGTTTACAACCCCAGTTACAAGTAAAACTAGCTAAAATGTGCCTGGCTGCTGTTCACTGAAAAGCTTATTCTGGGTACATTTTTGGTATACATTTGCTTCTGGCGGGTCAGCTGAGCAGTGAATTTCTACTTAACTATCTCCTATCAGGAGAGACCTCAGGGCTGCATCTTTTGAGCGCAGTACTGAGCCTGAAAAGCGTTTACAACCCCACTTACAAGTAAAACTAGCTAAAATGTGCCTGGCTGCTGTTCACTGAAAAGCTCATTCTGGGTACATTTTTGGTATACATTTGCTTCTGCCGGGTCAGCTGAGCAGTGAATTTCTACTTAACTACCTCCTATCAGGAGAGTCCTCAGGGCTGCATCTTTTGAGCGCAGTACTGAGCCTGAAAAGCGTTTACAACCCCACTTACAAGTAAAACTAGCTAAAATGTGCCTGGCTGCTGTTCACTGAAAAGCTCATTCTGGGTAAATTTTTGGTATACATTTGCTTCTGCCGGGTCAGCTGAGCAGTGAATTTCTACTTAACTACCTTCTATCAGGAGAGACCTCAGGGCTGCATCTTTTGAGCGCAGTACTGAGCCTGAAAACCGTTTACAACCCCAGTTACAAGTAAAACTAGCTAAAATGTGCCTGGCTGCTGTTCACTGAAAAGCTCATTCTGGGTACATTTTTGATACATTTGCTTCTGCCGGGTCAGCTGAGCAGTGAATTTCTACTTAACTATCTCCTATCAGGAGAGACCTCAGGGCTGCATCTTTTGTGTGCAGTACTGAGCCTGAAAAGCGTTTACAACCCCACTTACAAGTAAAACTAGCTAAAATGTGCCTGGCTGCTGTTCACTGAAAAGCTTATTCTGGGTACATTTTTGGTATACATTTGCTTCTGCCGGGTCAGCTGAGCAGTGAATTTCTACTTAACTACCTCCTATCAGGAGAGACCTCAGGGCTGCATCTTTTGAGCGCAGTACTGAGCCTAAAAAGCGTTTACAACCCCAGTTACAAGTAAAACTAGCTAAAATGTGCCTGGCTGCTGTTCACTGAAAAGCTTATTCTGGGTACATTTTTGGTATACATTTGCTTCTGCCGGGTCACCTGAGCAGTGAATTTCTACTTAACTATCTCCTATCAGGAGAGACCTCAGGGCTGCATCTTTTGAGCGCAGTACTGAGCCTGAAAAGCGTTTACAACCCCACTTACAAGTAAAACTAGCTAAAATGTGCCTGGCTGCTGTTCACTTAAAAGCTCATTCTGGGTACATTTTTGGTATACATTTGCTTCTGCCGGGTCAGCTGAGCAGTGAATTTCTCTACTTAACTACCTCCTATCAGGAGAGACCTCAGGGCTGCATCTTTTGAGCGCAGTACTGAGCCTGAAAACCGTTTACAACCCCAGTTACAAGTAAAACTAGCTAAAATGTGCCTGGCTGCTGTTCACTGAAAAGCTCATTCTGGGTACATTTTTGGTATACATTTGCTTCTGCCGGGTCAGCTGAGCAGTGAATTTCTACTTAACTACCTCCTATCAGGAGTGACCTCAGGGCTGCATCTTTTGAGCGCAGTACTGAGCCTGAAAACCGTTTACAACCCCAGTTACAAGTAAAACTAGCTAAAATGTGCCTGGCTGCTGTTCACTGAAAAGCTCATTCTGGGTACATTTTTGGTATACATTTGCTTCTGCCGGGTCAGCTGAGCAGTGAATTTCTACTTAACTACCTCCTATCAGGAGAGACCTCAGGGCTGCATCTTTTGAGCGCAGTACTGAGCCTGAAAACCGTTTACAACCCCACTTACAAGTAAAAGTAGCTAAAATGTGCCTGGCTGCTGTTCACTGAAAAGCTCATTCTGGTACATTTTTGGTATACATTTGCTTCTGCCGGGTCAGCTGAGCAGTGAATTTCTACTTAACTACCTCCTATCAGGAGAGACCTCAGGGCTGCATCTTTTGAGCGCAGTACTGAGCCTGAAAAGCGTTTACAACCCCACTTACAAGTAAAACTAGCTAAAATGTGCCTGGCTGCTGTTCACTTAAAAGCTCATTCTGGGTACATTTTTGGTATACATTTGCTTCTGCCGGGTCAGCTGAGCAGTGAATTTCTCTACTTAACTACCTCCTATCAGGAGAGACCTCAGGGCTGCATCTTTTGTGCGCAGTACTGAGCCTGAAAAGCGTTTACAACCCCACTTACAAGTAAAACTAGCTAAAATGTGCCTGGCTGCTGTTCACTGAAAAGCTTATTCTGGGTACATTTTTGATACATTTGCTTCTGCCGGGTCAGCTGAGCAGTGAACTTCTACTTAACTACCTCCTATCAGGAGAGACCTCAGGGCTGCATCTTTTGAGCGCAGTACTGAGCCTGAAAACCGTTTACAACCCCAGTTACAAGTAAAACTAGCTAAAATGTGCCTGGCTGCTGTTCACTGAAAAGCTCATTCTGGGTACATTTTTGGTATACATTTGCTTCTGCCGGGTCAGCTGAGCAGTGAATTTCTACTTAACTACCTCCTATCAGGAGTGACCTCAGGGCTGCATCTTTTGAGCGCAGTACTGAGCCTGAAAACCGTTTACAACCCCAGTTACAAGTAAAACTAGCTAAAATGTGCCTGGCTGCTGTTCACTGAAAAGCTCATTCTGGGTACATTTTTGGTATACATTTGCTTCTGCCGGGTCAGCTGAGCAGTGAATTTCTACTTAACTACCTCCTATCAGGAGAGACCTCAGGGCTGCATCTTTTGAGCGCAGTACTGAGCCTGAAAACCGTTTACAACCCCACTTACAAGTAAAAGTAGCTAAAATGTGCCTGGCTGCTGTTCACTGAAAAGCTCATTCTGGTACATTTTTGGTATACATTTGCTTCTGCCGGGTCAGCTGAGCAGTGAATTTCTACTTAACTACCTCCTATCAGGAGAGAACTCAGGGCTGCATCTTTTGAGCGCAGTACTGAGCCTGAAAACCGTTTACAACCCCACTTACAAGTAAAACTAGCTAAAATGTGCCTGGCTGCTGTTCACTGAAAAGCTCATTCTGGGTACATTTTTGGTATACATTTGCTTCTGCCGGGTCAGCAGAGCAGTGAATTTCTACTTAACTATCTCCTATCAAGAGAGACCTCAGGGCTGCATCTTTTGAGCGCAGTACTGAGCCTGAAAAGTGTTTCCAACCCCACTTACAAGTAAAACTAGCTAAAATGTGCCTGGCTGCTGTTCACTGAAAAGCTCATTCTGGGTACATTTTTGGTATACATTTGCTTCTGCCGGGTCAGCTGAGCAGTGAATTTCTACTTAACTACCTCCTATCAGGAGAGACCTCAGGGCTGCATCTTTTGAGCGCAGTACTGAGCCTGAAAACCGTTTACAACCCCAGTTACAAGTAAAACTAGCTAAAATGTGCCTGGCTGCTGTTCACTGAAAAGCTCATTCTGGGTACATTTTTGGTATACATTTGCTTCTGCCGGGACAGCTGAGCAGTGAATTTCTACTTAACTACCTCCTATCAGGAGAGACCTCAGGGCTGCATCTTTTGAGCGCAGTACTGAGCCTGAAAACCGTTTACAACCCCACTTACAAGTAAAACTAGCTACAATGTGCCTGGCTGCTGTTCACTGAAAAGCTCATTCTGGGTACATTTATGGTATACAGTTGCTTCTGCCGGGTCAGCTGAGCAGTGAATTTCTACATAACTACCTCCTATCAGGAGAGACCTCAGGGCTGCATCTTTTGAGCGCAGTACTGAGCCTGAAAACCGTTTACAACCCCAGTTACAAGTAAAACTAGCTAAAATGTGCCTGGCTGCTGTTCACTGAAAAGCTCATTCTGGGTACATTTTTGGTATACATTTGCTTCTGCCGGGTCAGCGAGCAGTGAATTTCTACTTAACTATCTCCTATCAGGAGAGACCTCAGGGCTGTATCTTTTGAGCGTAGTACTGAGCCTGAAAAGCGTTTACAACCCCACTTACAAGTAAAACTAGCTAAAATGTGCCTGGCTGCTGTTCACTGAAAAGCTCATTCTGGGTACATTTTTGGTATACATTTGCTTCTGCCGGGTCAGCTGAGCAGGGAATTTCTACTTACTACCTCCTATCAGGAGAGACCTCAGGGCTGCATCTTTTGAGCGCAGTACTGAGCCTGAAAAGCGTCTCCAACCCCAGTTACAAGTAAAACTAGCTAAAATGTGCCTGGCTGCTGTTCACTGAAAATCTCATTCTGCGTACATTTTTGGTATACATTTGCTTCTGCCGGGTCAGCTGAGCAGTGAATTTCTACTTAACTACCTCCTATCAGGAGAGACCTCAGGGCTGCATCTTTTGAGCGCAGTACTGAGCCTGAAAAGCGTTTACAACCCCACTTACAAGTAAAACTAGCTAAAATGTGCCTGGCTGCTGTTCACTGAAAAGCTCATTCTGGGTACATTTTTGGTATACATTTGCTTCTGCCGGGTCAGCTGAGCAGTGAATTTCTACTTAACTACCTCCTATCAGGAGAGACCTCAGGGCTGCATCTTTTGAGCGCAGTACTGAGCCTGAAAAGCGTTTACAACCCCACTTACAAGTAGAACTAGCTAAAATGTGCCTGGCTGCTGTTCACTGAAAAGCTCATTCTGGGTACATTTTTGGTATACATTTGCTTCTGCCGGGTCAGCTGAGCAGTGAATTTCTACTTAACTACCTCCTATCAGGAGAGACCTCAGGGCTGCATCTTTTGAGCGCAGTACTGAGCTTGAAAAGCGTTTCCAACCCCAGTTACAAGTAAAACTAGCTAAAATGTGCCTGGCTGCTGTTCACTGAAAAGCTCATTCTGGGTACATTTTTGGTATACAGTTGCTTCTGCCGGGTCAGCTGAGCAGTGAATTTCTACATAACTACCTCCTATCAGGAGAGACCTCAGGGCTGCATCTTTTGAGCGCAGTACTGAGCCTGAAAACCGTTTACAACCCCAGTTACAAGTAAAACTAGCTAAAATGTGCCTGGCTGCTGTTCACTGAAAAGCTCATTCTGGGTACATTTTTGGTATACATTTGCTTCTGCCGGGTCAGCGAGCAGTGAATTTCTACTTAACTATCTCCTATCAGGAGAGACCTCAGGGCTGCATCTTTTGAGCGTAGTACTGAGCCTGAAAAGCGTTTACAACCCCACTTACAAGTAAAACTAGCTAAAATGTGCCTGGCTGCTGTTCACTGAAAAGCTCATTCTGGGTACATTTTTGGTATATATTTGCTTCTGCCGGGTCAGCTGAGCAGGGAATTTCTACTTACTACCTCCTATCAGGAGAGACCTCAGGGCTGCATCTTTTGAGCGCAGTACTGAGCCTGAAAAGCGTTTCCAACCCCACTTACAAGTAAAACTAGCTAAAATGTGCCTGGCTGCTGTTCACTGAAAAGCTCATTCTGGGTACATTTTTGGTATACATTTGCTTCTGCCGGGTCAGCTGAGCAGTGAATTTCTACTTAACTACCTCCTATCCGGAGAGACCTCAGGGCTACATCTTTTGAGCGCAGTACTGAGCCTGAAAAGCGTTTACAACCCCACTTACAAGTAAAACTAGCTAAAATGTGCCTGGCTGCTGTTCATTGAAAAGCTCATTCTGGGTACATTTTTGGTATACATTTGCTTCCGCCGGGTCAGCTGAGCAGTGAATTTCTACTTAACTGCCTCCTATCAGGAGAGACCTCAGGCTGCATCTTTTGAGCGCAGTACTGAGCCTGAAAAGCGTTTCCAACCCCAGTTACAAGTAAAACTAGCTAAAATGTGCCTGGCTGCTGTTCACTGAAAAGCTCATTCTGCGTACATTTTTGGTATACATTTGCTTCTGCCGGGTCAGCTGAGCAGTGAATTTCTACTTAACTACCTCCTATCAGGAGAGACCTCAGGGCTGCATCTTTTGAGCACAGTACTGAGCCTGAAAAGCGTTTACAACCCCACTTACAAGTAAAACTAGCTAAAATGTGCCTGGCTGCTGTTCACTGAAAAGCTCATTCTGGTTCAGCCGAGCAGTGAATTTCTACTTAACTACCTCCTATCAGGAGAGACCTCAGGGCTGCATCTTTTGAGCGCAGTACTGAGCCTGAAAAGTGTTTACAACCCCACTTACAAGTAAAACTAGCTAAAATGTGCCTGGCTGCTGTTCACTGAAAAGCTCATTCTGGGTACATTTTTGGTATACAGTTGCTTCTGCCGGGTCAGCTGAGCAGTGAATTTCTACATAACTACCTCCTATCAGGAGAGACCTCAGGGCTGCATCTTTTGAGCGCAGTACTGAGCCTGAAAACCGTTTACAACCCCAGTTACAAGTAAAACTAGCTAAAATGTGCCTGGCTGCTGTTCACTGAAAAGCTCATTCTGGGTACATTTTTGGTATACATTTGCTTCTGCCGGGTCAGCTGAGCAGTGAATTTCTACTTAACTACCTCCTATCAAGAGAGACCTCAGGGCTGCATCTTTTGAGCGCAGTACTGAGCCTGAAAAGTGTTTCCAACCCCACTTACAAGTAAAACTAGCTAAAATGTGCCTGGCTGCTGTTCACTGAAAAGCTCATTCTGGGTACATTTTTGGTATACATTTGCTTCTGCCGGGTCAGCTGAGCAGTGAATTTCTACTTAACTACCTCCTATCAGGAGAGACCTCAGGGCTGCATCTTTTGAGCGCAGTACTGAGCCTGAAAACCGTTTACAACCCCAGTTACAAGTAAAACTAGCTAAAATGTGCCTGGCTGCTGTTCACTGAAAAGCTCATTCTGGGTACATTTTTGGTATACATTTGCTTCTGCCGGGACAGCTGAGCAGTGAATTTCTACTTAACTACCTCCTATCAGGAGAGACCTCAGGGCTGCATCTTTTGAGCGCAGTACTGAGCCTGAAAACCGTTTACAACCCCACTTACAAGTAAAACTAGCTAAAATGTGCCTGGCTGCTGTTCACTGAAAAGCTCATTCTGGGTACATTTTTGGTATACAGTTGCTTCTGCCGGGTCAGCTGAGCAGTGAATTTCTACATAACTACCTCCTATCAGGAGAGACCTCAGGGCTGCATCTTTTGAGCGCAGTACTGAGCCTGAAAACCGTTTACAACCCCAGTTACAAGTAAAACTAGCTAAAATGTGCCTGGCTGCTGTTCACTGAAAAGCTCATTCTGCGTACATTTTTGGTATACATTTGCTTCTGCCGGGTCAGCTGAGCAGGGAATTTCTACTTACTACCTCCTATCAGGAGAGACCTCAGGGCTGCATCTTTTGAGCGCAGTACTGAGCCTGAAAAGCGTTTACAACCCCACTTACAAGTAAAACTAGCTAAAATGTGCCTAGCTGCTGTTCACTGAAAAGCTCATTCTGCGTACATTTTTGGTATACATTTGCTTCTGCCGGGTCAGCTGAGCAGGGAATTTCTACTTACTACCTCCTATCAGGAGAGACCTCAGGGCTGCATCTTTTGAGCGCAGTACTGAGCCTGAAAAGCGTTTCCAACCCCAGTTACAAGTAAAACTAGCTAAAATGTGCCTGGCTGCTGTTCACTGAAAATCTCATTCTGCGTACATTTTTGGTATACATTTGCTTCTGCCGGGTCAGCTGAGCAGTGAATTTCTACTTAACTACCTCCTATCAGGAGAGACCTCAGGGCTGCATCTTTTGAGCACAGTACTGAGCCTGAAAAGCGTTTACAACCCCACTTACAAGTAAAACTAGCTAAAATGTGCCTGGCTGCTGTTCACTGAAAAGCTCATTCTGGTTCAGCCGAGCAGTGAATTTCTACTTAACTACCTCCTATCAGGAGAGACCTCAGGGCTGCATCTTTTGAGCGCAGTACTGAGCCTGAAAAGCGTTTACAACCCCACTTACAAGTAAAACTAGCTAAAATGTGCCTGGCTGCTGTTCACTGAAAAGCTCATTCTGGGTACATTTTTGGTATACAGTTGCTTCTGCCGGGTCAGCTGAGCAGTGAATTTCTACATAACTACCTCCTATCAGGAGAGACCTCAGGGCTGCATCTTTTGAGCGCAGTACTGAGCCTGAAAACCGTTTACAACCCCAGTTACAAGTAAAACTAGCTAAAATGTGCCTGGCTGCTGTTCACTGAAAAGCTCATTCTGGGTACATTTTTGGTATACATTTGCTTCTGCCGGGTCAGCGAGCAGTGAATTTCTACTTAACTATCTCCTATCAGGAGAGACCTCAGGGCTGCATCTTTTGAGCGTAGTACTGAGCCTGAAAAGCGTTTACAACCCCACTTACAAGTAAAACTAGCTAAAATGTGCCTGGCTGCTGTTCACTGAAAAGCTCATTCTGGGTACATTTTTGGTATACATTTGCTTCTGCCGGGTCAGCTGAGCAGGGAATTTCTACTTACTACCTCCTATCAGGAGAGACCTCAGGGCTGCATCTTTTGAGCGCAGTACTGAGCCTGAAAAGCGTTTCCAACCCCACTTACAAGTAAAACTAGCTAAAATGTGCCTGGCTGCTGTTCACTGAAAAGCTCATTCTGGGTACATTTTTGGTATACATTTGCTTCTGCCCGGTCAGCTGAGCAGTGAATTTCTACTTAACTACCTCCTATCCGGAGAGACCTCAGGGCTACATCTTTTGAGCGCAGTACTGAGCCTGAAAAGCGTTTACAACCCCACTTACAAGTAAAACTAGCTAAAATGTGCCTGGCTGCTGTTCACTGAAAAGCTCATTCTGGGTACATTTTTGGTATACATTTGCTTCCGCCGGGTCAGCTGAGCAGTGAATTTCTACTTAACTGCCTCCTATCAGGAGAGACCTCAGGCTGCATCTTTTGAGCGCAGTACTGAGCCTGAAAAGCGTTTCCAACCCCAGTTACAAGTAAAACTAGCTAAAATGTGCCTGGCTGCTGTTCACTGAAAAGCTCATTCTGGGTACATTTTTGGTATACATTTGCTTCTGCCGGGTCAGCTGAGCAGTGAATTTCTACTTAACTATCTCCTATCAGGAGAGACCTCAGGGCTGCATCTTTTGAGCGCAGTACTGAGCCTGAAAAGCGTTTCCAACCCCACTTACAAGTAAAACTAGCTAAAATGTGCCTGGCTGCTGTTCACTGAAAAGCTCATTCTGGGTACATTTTTGGTATACATTTGCTTCTGCCGGGTCAGCTGAGCAGTGAATTTCTACTTAACTACCTCCTATCAGGAGAGACCTCAGGGCTGCATCTTTTGAGCGCAGTACTGAGCCTGAAAAGCGTTTACAACCCCACTTACAAGTAGAACTAGCTAAAATGTGCCTGGCTGCTGTTCACTGAAAAGCTCATTTTGGGTACATTTTTGGTATACATTTGCTTCTGCCGGGTCAGCTGAGCAGTGAATTTCTACTTAACTACCTCCTATCAGGAGAGACCTCAGGGCTGCATCTTTTGAGCGCAGTACTGAGCCTAAAAAGCGTTTACAACCCCAGTTACAAGTAAAACTAGCTAAAATGTGCCTGGCTGCTGTTCACTGAAAAGCTTATTCTGGGTACATTTTTGGTATACATTTGCTTCTGCCGGGTCAGCTGAGCAGTGAATTTCTACTTAACTATCTCCTATCAGGAGAGACCTCAGGGCTGCATCTTTTGAGGGCAGTACTGAGCCTGAAAAGCGTTTACAACCCCACGTACAAGTAAAACTAGCTAAAATGTGCCTGGCTGCTGTTCACTGAAAAGCTCATTCTGGGTAAATTTTTGGTATACATTTGCTTCTGCCGGGTCAGCTGAGCAGTGAATTTCTACTTAACTACCTCCTATCAGGAGAGACCTCAGGGCTGCATCTTTTGAGCGCAGTACTGAGCCTGAAAAGCGTTTACAACCCCACTTACAAGTAAAACTAGCTAAAATGTGCCTGGCTGCTGTTCACTGAAAAGCTCATTCTGGGTACATTTTTGGTATACATTTGCTTCTGCCGGGTCAGCTGAGCAGTGAATTTCTACTTAACTATCTCCTATCAGGAGAGACCTCAGGGCTGCATCTTTTGAGCGCAGTACTGAGCCTGAAAAGCGTTTACAACCCCACTTACAAGTAAAACTAGCTAAAATGTGCCTGGCTGCTGTTCACTGAAAAGCTCATTCTGGGTACATTTTGGTATACATTTGCTTCTGCCGGGTCAGCTGAGCAGTGAATTTCTACTTAACTATCTCCTATCAGGAGAGACCTCAGGGCTGCATCTTTTGAGCGCAGTACTGAGCCTGAAAAGCGTTTACAACCCCACTTACAAGTAAAACTAGCTAAAATGTGCCTGGCTGCTGTTCACTGAAAAGCTCATTCTGGGTACATTTTTGGTATACATTTGCTTCTGCCGGGTCAGCTGAGCAGTGAATTTCTACTTAACTACCTCCTATCAGGAGAGACCTCAGGGCTGCATCTTTTGAGCGCAGTACTGAGCTTGAAAAGCGTTTCCAACCCCAGTTACAAGTAAAACTAGCTAAAATGTGCCTGGCTGCTGTTCACTGAAAAGCTCATTCTGGGTACATTTTTGGTATACAGTTGCTTCTGCCGGGTCAGCTGAGCAGTGAATTTCTACATAACTACCTCCTATCAGGAGAGACCTCAGGGCTGCATCTTTTGAGCGCAGTACTGAGCCTGAAAACCGTTTACAACCCCAGTTACAAGTAAAACTAGCTAAAATGTGCCTGGCTGCTGTTCACTGAAAAGCTCATTCTGGGTACATTTTTGGTATACATTTGCTTCTGCCGGGTCAGCGAGCAGTGAATTTCTACTTAACTATCTCCTATCAGGAGAGACCTCAGGGCTGCATCTTTTGAGCGTAGTACTGAGCCTGAAAAGCGTTTACAACCCCACTTACAAGTAAAACTAGCTAAAATGTGCCTGGCTGCTGTTCACTGAAAAGCTCATTCTGGGTACATTTTTGGTATACATTTGCTTCTGCCGGGTCAGCTGAGCAGGGAATTTCTACTTACTACCTCCTATCAGGAGAGACCTCAGGGCTGCATCTTTTGAGCGCAGTACTGAGCCTGAAAAGCGTTTCCAACCCCACTTACAAGTAAAACGAGCTAAAATGTGCCTGGCTGCTGTTCACTGAAAAGATCATTCTGGGTACATTTTTGGTATACATTTGCTTCTGCCGGGTCAGCTGAGCAGTGAATTTCTACTTAACTACCTCCTATCCGGAGAGACCTCAGGGCTACATCTTTTGAGCGCAGTACTGAGCCTGAAAAGCGTTTACAACCCCACTTACAAGTAAAACTAGCTAAAATGTGCCTGGCTGCTGTTCACTGAAAAGCTCATTCTGGGTACATTTTTGGTATACATTTGCTTCCGCCGGGTCAGCTGAGCAGTGAATTTCTACTTAACTGCCTCCTATCAGGAGAGACCTCAGGCTGCATCTTTTGAGCGCAGTACTGAGCCTGAAAAGCGTTTCCAACCCCAGTTACAAGTAAAACTAGCTAAAATGTGCCTGGCTGCTGTTCACTGAAAAGCTCATTCTGGGTACATTTTTGGTATACATTTGCTTCTGCCGGGTCAGCTGAGCAGTGAATTTCTACTTAACTATCTCCTATCAGGAGAGACCTCAGGGCTGCATCTTTTGAGCGCAGTACTGAGCCTGAAAAGCGTTTCCAACCCCACTTACAAGTAAAACTAGCTAAAATGTGCCTGGCTGCTGTTCACTGAAAAGCTCATTCTGGGTACATTTTTGGTATACATTTGCTTCTGCCGGGTCAGCTGAGCAGTGAATTTCTACTTAACTACCTCCTATCAGGAGAGACCTCAGGGCTGCATCTTTTGAGCGCAGTACTGAGCCTGAAAAGCGTTTACAACCCCACTTACAAGTAGAACTAGCTAAAATGTGCCTGGCTGCTGTTCACTGAAAAGCTCATTTTGGGTACATTTTTGGTATACATTTGCTTCTGCCGGGTCAGCTGAGCAGTGAATTTCTACTTAACTACCTCCTATCAGGAGAGACCTCAGGGCTGCATCTTTTGAGCGCAGTACTGAGCCTGAAAAACGTTTCCAACCCCACTTACAAGTAAAACTAGCTAAAATGTGCCTGGCTGCTGTTCACTGAAAAGCTCATTCTGGGTACATTTTTGGTATACATTTGCTTCCGCCGGGTCAGCTGAGCAGTGAATTTCTACTTAACTATCTCCTATCAGGAGAGACCTCAGGGCTGCATCTTTTGAGCGCAGTACTGAGCCTGAAAAGCGTTTACAACCCCAGTTACAAGTAAAACTAGCTAAAATGTGCCTGGCTGCTGTTCACTGAAAAGCTCATTCTGGGTACATTTTTGGTATACATTTGCTTCTGCCGGGTCAGCTGAGCAGTGAATTTCTACTTAACTATCTCCTATCAGGAGAGACCTCAGGGCTGCATCTTTTGTGTGCAGTACTGAGCCTGAAAAGCGTTTACAACGCCACTTACAAGTAAAACTAGCTAAAATGTGCCTGGCTGCTGTTCACTGAAAAGCTCATTCTGGGTACATTTTTGGTATACATTTGCTTCTGCCAGGTCAGCTGAGCAGTGAATTTCTACTTAACTACCTCCTATCAGGAGAGACCTCAGGGCTGCATCTTTTGAGCGCAGTACTGAGCCTGAAAAGCGTTTACAACCCCACTTACAAGTAAAACTAGCTAAAATGTGCCTGGCTGCTGTTCACTGAAAAGCTTATTCTGGGTACATTTTTGGTATACATTTGCTTCTGCCGGGTCAGCTGAGCAGTGAATTTCTACTTAACTACCTCCTATCAGGAGAGACCTCAGGGCTGCATCTTTTGAGCGCAGTATTGAGCCTGAAAAGCGTTTACAACCCCACTTACATGTAAAACTAGCTAAAATGTGCCTGGCTGCTGTTCACTGAAAAGCTCATTCTGGGTACATTTTTGGTATACATTTGCTTCTGCCGGGTCAGCTGAGCAGTGAATTTCTACTTAACTATCTCCTATCAGGAGAGACCTCAGGGCTGCATCTTTTGTGTGCAGTACTGAGCCTGAAAAGCGTTTACAACGCCACTTACAAGTAAAACTAGCTAAAATGTGCCTGGCTGCTGTTCACTGAAAAGCTAATTCTGGGTACATTTTTGGTATACATTTGCTTCTGCCGGGTCAGCAGAGCAGTGAATTTCTACTTAACTATCTCCTATCAAGAGAGACCTCAGGGCTGCATCTTTTGAGCGCAGTACTGAGCCTGAAAACCGTTTACAACCCCACTTACAAGTAAAACTAGCTACAATGTGCCTGGCTGCTGTTCACTGAAAAGCTCATTCTGGGTACATTTTTGGTATACAGTTGCTTCTGCCGGGTCAGCTGAGCAGTGAATTTCTACATAACTACCTCCTATCAGGAGAGACCTCAGGGCTGCATCTTTTGAGCGCAGTACTGAGCCTGAAAACCGTTTACAACCCCAGTTACAAGTAAAACTAGCTAAAATGTGCCTGGCTGCTGTTCACTGAAAAGCTCATTCTGGGTACATTTTTGGTATACATTTGCTTCTGCCGGGTCAGCGAGCAGTGAATTTCTACTTAACTATCTCCTATCAGGAGAGACCTCAGGGCTGCATCTTTTGAGCGTAGTACTGAGCCTGAAAAGCGTTTACAACCCCACTTACAAGTAAAACTAGCTAAAATGTGCCTGGCTGCTGTTCACTGAAAAGCTCATTCTGGGTACATTTTTGGTATACATTTGCTTCTGCCGGGTCAACTGAGCAGGGAATTTCTACTTACTACCTCCTATCAGGAGAGACCTCAGGGCTGCATCTTTTGAGCGCAGTACTGAGCCTGAAAAGCGTCTCCAACCCCAGTTACAAGTAAAACTAGCTAAAATGTGCCTGGCTGCTGTTCACTGAAAATCTCATTCTGCGTACATTTTTGGTATACATTTGCTTCTGCCGGGTCAGCTGAGCAGTGAATTTCTACTTAACTACCTCCTATCAGGAGAGACCTCAGGGCTGCATCTTTTGAGCGCAGTACTGAGCCTGAAAAGCGTTTACAACCCCACTTACAAGTAAAACTAGCTAAAATGTGCCTGGCTGCTGTTCACTGAAAAGCTCATTCTGGGTACATTTTTGGTATACATTTGCTTCTGCCGGGTCAGCTGAGCAGTGAATTTCTACTTAACTACCTCCTATCAGGAGAGACCTCAGGGCTGCATCTTTTGAGCGCAGTACTGAGCCTGAAAAGCGTTTACAACCCCACTTACAAGTAGAACTAGCTAAAATGTGCCTGGCTGCTGTTCACTGAAAAGCTCATTCTGGGTACATTTTTGGTATACATTTGCTTCTGCCGGGTCAGCTGAGCAGTGAATTTCTACTTAACTACCTCCTATCAGGAGAGACCTCAGGGCTGCATCTTTTGAGCGCAGTACTGAGCTTGAAAAGCGTTTCCAACCCCAGTTACAAGTAAAACTAGCTAAAATGTGCCTGGCTGCTGTTCACTGAAAAGCTCATTCTGGGTACATTTTTGGTATACAGTTGCTTCTGCCGGGTCAGCTGAGCAGTGAATTTCTACATAACTACCTCCTATCAGGAGAGACCTCAGGGCTGCATCTTTTGAGCGCAGTACTGAGCCTGAAAACCGTTTACAACCCCAGTTACAAGTAAAACTAGCTAAAATGTGCCTGGCTGCTGTTCACTGAAAAGCTCATTCTGGGTACATTTTTGGTATACATTTGCTTCTGCCGGGTCAGCGAGCAGTGAATTTCTACTTAACTATCTCCTATCAGGAGAGACCTCAGGGCTGCATCTTTTGAGCGTAGTACTGAGCCTGAAAAGCGTTTACAACCCCACTTACAAGTAAAACTAGCTAAAATGTGCCTGGCTGCTGTTCACTGAAAAGCTCATTCTGGGTACATTTTTGGTATATATTTGCTTCTGCCGGGTCAGCTGAGCAGGGAATTTCTACTTACTACCTCCTATCAGGAGAGACCTCAGGGCTGCATCTTTTGAGCGCAGTACTGAGCCTGAAAAGCGTTTCCAACCCCACTTACAAGTAAAACTAGCTAAAATGTGCCTGGCTGCTGTTCACTGAAAAGCTCATTCTGGGTACATTTTTGGTATACATTTGCTTCTGCCGGGTCAGCTGAGCAGTGAATTTCTACTTAACTACCTCCTATCCGGAGAGACCTCAGGGCTACATCTTTTGAGCGCAGTACTGAGCCTGAAAAGCGTTTACAACCCCACTTACAAGTAAAACTAGCTAAAATGTGCCTGGCTGCTGTTCATTGAAAAGCTCATTCTGGGTACATTTTTGGTATACATTTGCTTCCGCCGGGTCAGCTGAGCAGTGAATTTCTACTTAACTGCCTCCTATCAGGAGAGACCTCAGGCTGCATCTTTTGAGCGCAGTACTGAGCCTGAAAAGCGTTTCCAACCCCAGTTACAAGTAAAACTAGCTAAAATGTGCCTGGCTGCTGTTCACTGAAAAGCTCATTCTGGGTACATTTTTGGTATACATTTGCTTCTGCCAGGTCAGCTGAGCAGTGAATTTCTACTTAACTATCTCCTATCAGGAGAGACCTCAGGGCTGCATCTTTTGAGCGCAGTACTGAGCCTGAAAACCGTTTACAACCCCAGTTACAAGTAAAACTAGCTAAAATGTGCCTGGCTGCTGTTCACTGAAAAGCTCATTCTGGGTACATTTTTGGTATACATTTGCTTCTGCCGGGTCAGCTGAGCAGTGAATTTCTACTTAACTACCTCCTATCAGGAGAGACCTCAGGGCTGCATCTTTTGAGCGCAGTACTGAGCCTGAAAACCGTTTACAACCCCACTTACAAGTAAAAGTAGCTAAAATGTGCCTGGCTGCTGTTCACTGAAAAGCTCATTCTGGTACATTTTTGGTATACATTTGCTTCTGCCGGGTCAGCTGAGCAGTGAATTTCTACTTAACTACCTCCTATCAGGAGAGACCTCAGGGCTGCATCTTTTGAGCGCAGTACTGAGCCTGAAAACCGTTTACAACCCCACTTACAAGTAAAACTAGCTAAAATGTGCCTGGCTGCTGTTCACTGAAAAGCTCATTCTGGGTACATTTTTGGTATACATGTGCTTCTGCCGGGTCAGCTGAGCAGTGAATTTCTACATAACTACCTCCTATCAGGAGAGACCTCAGGGCTGCATCTTTTGAGTGCAGTACTGAGCCTGAAAACCGTTTACAACCCCAGTTACAAGTAAAACTAGCTAAAATGTGCCTGGCTGCTGTTCACTGAAAAGCTCATTCTGGGTACATTTTTGGTATACATTTGCTTCTGCCGGGTCAGCAGAGCAGTGAATTTCTACTTAACTATCTCCTATCAAGAGAGACCTCAGGGCTGCATCTTTTGAGCGCAGTACTGAGCCTGAAAAGTGTTTCCAACCCCACTTACAAGTAAAACTAGCTAAAATGTGCCTGGCTGCTGTTCACTGAAAAGCTCATTCTGGGTACATTTTTGGTATACATTTGCTTCTGCCGGGTCAGCTGAGCAGTGAATTTCTACTTAACTACCTCCTATCAGGAGAGACCTCAGGGCTGCATCTTTTGAGCGCAGTACTGAGCCTGAAAACCGTTTACAACCCCAGTTACAAGTAAAACTAGCTAAAATGTGCCTGGCTGCTGTTCACTGAAAAGCTCATTCTGGGTACATTTTTGGTATACATTTGCTTCTGCCGGGACAGCTGAGCAGTGAATTTCTACTTAACTACCTCCTATCAGGAGAGACCTCAGGGCTGCATCTTTTGAGCGCAGTACTGAGCCTGAAAACCGTTTACAACCCCACTTACAAGTAAAACTAGCTAAAATGTGCCTGGCTGCTGTTCACTGAAAAGCTCATTCTGGGTACATTTTTGGTATACAGTTGCTTCTGCCGGGTCAGCTGAGCAGTGAATTTCTACATAACTACCTCCTATCAGGAGAGACCTCAGGGCTGCATCTTTTGAGCGCAGTACTGAGCCTGAAAACCGTTTACAACCCCAGTTACAAGTAAAACTAGCTAAAATGTGCCTGGCTGCTGTTCACTGAAAAGCTCATTCTGGGTACATTTTTGGTATACATTTGCTTCTGCCGGGTCAGCTGAGCAGGGAATTTCTACTTACTACCTCCTATCAGGAGAGACCTCAGGGCTGCATCTTTTGAGCGCAGTACTGAGCCTGAAAAGCGTTTCCAACCCCAGTTACAAGTAAAACTAGCTAAAATGTGCCTGGCTGCTGTTCACTGAAAATCTCATTCTGCGTACATTTTTGGTATACATTTGCTTCTGCCGGGTCAGCTGAGCAGTGAATTTCTACTTAACTACCTCCTATCAGGAGAGACCTCAGGGCTGCATCTTTTGAGCACAGTACTGAGCCTGAAAAGCGTTTACAACCCCACTTACAAGTAAAACTAGCTAAAATGTGCCTGGCTGCTGTTCACTGAAAAGCTCATTCTGGTTCAGCCGAGCAGTGAATTTCTACTTAACTACCTCCTATCAGGAGAGACCTCAGGGCTGCATCTTTTGAGCGCAGTACTGAGCCTGAAAAGTGTTTACAACCCCACTTACAAGTAAAACTAGCTAAAATGTGCCTGGCTGCTGTTCACTGAAAAGCTCATTCTGGGTACATTTTTGGTATACAGTTGCTTCTGCCGGGTCAGCTGAGCAGTGAATTTCTACATAACTACCTCCTATCAGGAGAGACCTCAGGGCTGCATCTTTTGAGCGCAGTACTGAGCCTGAAAACCGTTTACAACCCCAGTTACAAGTAAAACTAGCTAAAATGTGCCTGGCTGCTGTTCACTGAAAAGCTCATTCTGGGTACATTTTTGGTATACATTTGCTTCTGCCGGGTCAGCGAGCAGTGAATTTCTACTTAACTATCTCCTATCAAGAGAGACCTCAGGGCTGCATCTTTTGAGCGCAGTACTGAGCCTGAAAAGTGTTTCCAACCCCACTTACAAGTAAAACTAGCTAAAATGTGCCTGGCTGCTGTTCACTGAAAAGCTCATTCTCGGTACATTTTTGGTATACATTTGCTTCTGCCGGGTCAGCTGAGCAGTGAATTTCTACTTAACTACCTCCTATCAGGAGAGACCTCAGGGCTGCATCTTTTGAGCGCAGTACTGAGCCTGAAAACCGTTTACAACCCCAGTTACAAGTAAAACTAGCTAAAATGTGCCTGGCTGCTGTTCACTGAAAAGCTCATTCTGGGTACATTTTTGGTATACATTTGCTTCTGCCGGGACAGCTGAGCAGTGAATTTCTACTTAACTACCTCCTATCAGGAGAGACCTCAGGGCTGCATCTTTTGAGCGCAGTACTGAGCCTGAAAACCGTTTACAACCCCACTTACAAGTAAAACTAGCTAAAATGTGCCTGGCTGCTGTTCACTGAAAAGCTCATTCTGGGTACATTTTTGGTATACAGTTGCTTCTGCCGGGTCAGCTGAGCAGTGAATTTCTACATAACTACCTCCTATCAGGAGAGACCTCAGGGCTGCATCTTTTGAGCGCAGTACTGAGCCTGAAAACCGTTTACAACCCCAGTTACAAGTAAAACTAGCTAAAATGTGCCTGGCTGCTGTTCACTGAAAAGCTCATTCTGGGTACATTTTTGGTATACATTTGCTTCTGCCGGGTCAGCGAGCAGTGAATTTCTACTTAACTATCTCCTATCAGGAGAGACCTCAGGGCTGCATCTTTTGAGCGTAGTACTGAGCCTGAAAAGCGTTTACAACCCCACTTACAAGTAAAACTAGCTAAAATGTGCCTAGCTGCTGTTCACTGAAAAGCTCATTCTGCGTACATTTTTGGTATACATTTGCTTCTGCCGGGTCAGCTGAGCAGGGAATTTCTACTTACTACCTCCTATCAGGAGAGACCTCAGGGCTGCATCTTTTGAGCGCAGTACTGAGCCTGAAAAGCGTTTCCAACCCCAGTTACAAGTAAAACTAGCTAAAATGTGCCTGGCTGCTGTTCACTGAAAATCTCATTCTGCGTACATTTTTGGTATACATTTGCTTCTGCCGGGTCAGCTGAGCAGTGAATTTCTACTTAACTACCTCCTATCAGGAGAGACCTCAGGGCTGCATCTTTTGAGCACAGTACTGAGCCTGAAAAGCGTTTACAACCCCACTTACAAGTAAAACTAGCTAAAATGTGCCTGGCTGCTGTTCACTGAAAAGCTCATTCTGGTTCAGCCGAGCAGTGAATTTCTACTTAACTACCTCCTATCAGGAGAGACCTCAGGGCTGCATCTTTTGAGCGCAGTACTGAGCCTGAAAAGCGTTTACAACCCCACTTACAAGTAAAACTAGCTAAAATGTGCCTGGCTGCTGTTCACTGAAAAGCTCATTCTGGGTACATTTTTGGTATACAGTTGCTTCTGCCGGGTCAGCTGAGCAGTGAATTTCTACATAACTACCTCCTATCAGGAGAGACCTCAGGGCTGCATCTTTTGAGCGCAGTACTGAGCCTGAAAACCGTTTACAACCCCAGTTACAAGTAAAACTAGCTAAAATGTGCCTGGCTGCTGTTCACTGAAAAGCTCATTCTGGGTACATTTTTGGTATACATTTGCTTCTGCCGGGTCAGCGAGCAGTGAATTTCTACTTAACTATCTCCTATCAGGAGAGACCTCAGGGCTGCATCTTTTGAGCGTAGTACTGAGCCTGAAAAGCGTTTACAACCCCACTTACAAGTAAAACTAGCTAAAATGTGCCTGGCTGCTGTTCACTGAAAAGCTCATTCTGGGTACATTTTTGGTATACATTTGCTTCTGCCGGGTCAGCTGAGCAGGGAATTTCTACTTACTACCTCCTATCAGGAGAGACCTCAGGGCTGCATCTTTTGAGCGCAGTACTGAGCCTGAAAAGCGTTTCCAACCCCACTTACAAGTAAAACTAGCTAAAATGTGCCTGGCTGCTGTTCACTGAAAAGCTCATTCTGGGTACATTTTTGGTATACATTTGCTTCTGCCGGGTCAGCTGAGCAGTGAATTTCTACTTAACTACCTCCTATCCGGAGAGACCTCAGGGCTACATCTTTTGAGCGCAGTACTGAGCCTGAAAAGCGTTTACAACCCCACTTACAAGTAAAACTAGCTAAAATGTGCCTGGCTGCTGTTCACTGAAAAGCTCATTCTGGGTACATTTTTGGTATACATTTGCTTCTGCCGGGTCAGCGAGCAGTGAATTTCTACTTAACTATCTCCTATCAGGAGAGACCTCAGGGCTGCATCTTTTGAGCGTAGTACTGAGCCTGAAAAGCGTTTACAACCCCACTTACAAGTAAAACTAGCTAAAATGTGCCTAGCTGCTGTTCACTGAAAAGCTCATTCTGCGTACATTTTTGGTATACATTTGCTTCTGCCGGGTCAGCTGAGCAGGGAATTTCTACTTACTACCTCCTATCAGGAGAGACCTCAGGGCTGCATCTTTTGAGCGCAGTACTGAGCCTGAAAAGCGTTTCCAACCCCAGTTACAAGTAAAACTAGCTAAAATGTGCCTGGCTGCTGTTCACTGAAAATCTCATTCTGCGTACATTTTTGGTATACATTTGCTTCTGCCGGGTCAGCTGAGCAGTGAATTTCTACTTAACTACCTCCTATCAGGAGAGACCTCAGGGCTGCATCTTTTGAGCACAGTACTGAGCCTGAAAAGCGTTTACAACCCCACTTACAAGTAAAACTAGCTAAAATGTGCCTGGCTGCTGTTCACTGAAAAGCTCATTCTGGTTCAGCCGAGCAGTGAATTTCTACTTAACTACCTCCTATCAGGAGAGACCTCAGGGCTGCATCTTTTGAGCGCAGTACTGAGCCTGAAAAGCGTTTACAACCCCACTTACAAGTAAAACTAGCTAAAATGTGCCTGGCTGCTGTTCACTGAAAAGCTCATTCTGGGTACATTTTTGGTATACAGTTGCTTCTGCCGGGTCAGCTGAGCAGTGAATTTCTACATAACTACCTCCTATCAGGAGAGACCTCAGGGCTGCATCTTTTGAGCGCAGTACTGAGCCTGAAAACCGTTTACAACCCCAGTTACAAGTAAAACTAGCTAAAATGTGCCTGGCTGCTGTTCACTGAAAAGCTCATTCTGGGTACATTTTTGGTATACATTTGCTTCTGCCGGGTCAGCGAGCAGTGAATTTCTACTTAACTATCTCCTATCAGGAGAGACCTCAGGGCTGCATCTTTTGAGCGTAGTACTGAGCCTGAAAAGCGTTTACAACCCCACTTACAAGTAAAACTAGCTAAAATGTGCCTGGCTGCTGTTCACTGAAAAGCTCATTCTGGGTACATTTTTGGTATACATTTGCTTCTGCCGGGTCAGCTGAGCAGGGAATTTCTACTTACTACCTCCTATCAGGAGAGACCTCAGGGCTGCATCTTTTGAGCGCAGTACTGAGCCTGAAAAGCGTTTCCAACCCCACTTACAAGTAAAACTAGCTAAAATGTGCCTGGCTGCTGTTCACTGAAAAGCTCATTCTGGGTACATTTTTGGTATACATTTGCTTCTGCCGGGTCAGCTGAGCAGTGAATTTCTACTTAACTACCTCCTATCCGGAGAGACCTCAGGGCTACATCTTTTGAGCGCAGTACTGAGCCTGAAAAGCGTTTACAACCCCACTTACAAGTAAAACTAGCTAAAATGTGCCTGGCTGCTGTTCACTGAAAAGCTCATTCTGGGTACATTTTTGGTATACATTTGCTTCCGCCGGGTCAGCTGAGCAGTGAATTTCTACTTAACTGCCTCCTATCAGGAGAGACCTCAGGCTGCATCTTTTGAGCGCAGTACTGAGCCTGAAAAGCGTTTCCAACCCCAGTTACAAGTAAAACTAGCTAAAATGTGCCTGGCTGCTGTTCACTGAAAAGCTCATTCTGGGTACATTTTTGGTATACATTTGCTTCTGCCGGGTCAGCTGAGCAGTGAATTTCTACTTAACTATCTCCTATCAGGAGAGACCTCAGGGCTGCATCTTTTGAGCGCAGTACTGAGCCTGAAAAGCGTTTCCAACCCCACTTACAAGTAAAACTAGCTAAAATGTGCCTGGCTGCTGTTCACTGAAAAGCTCATTCTGGGTACATTTTTGGTATACATTTGCTTCTGCCGGGTCAGCTGAGCAGTGAATTTCTACTTAACTACCTCCTATCAGGAGAGACCTCAGGGCTGCATCTTTTGAGCGCAGTACTGAGCCTGAAAAGCGTTTACAACCCCACTTACAAGTAGAACTAGCTAAAATGTGCCTGGCTGCTGTTCACTGAAAAGCTCATTTTGGGTACATTTTTGGAATACATTTGCTTCTGCCGGGTCAGCTGAGCAGTGAATTTCTACTTAACTACCTCCTATCAGGAGAGACCTCAGGGCTGCATCTTTTGAGCGCAGTACTGAGCCTAAAAAGCGTTTACAACCCCAGTTACAAGTAAAACTAGCTAAAATGTGCCTGGCTGCTGTTCACTGAAAAGCTTATTCTGGGTACATTTTTGGTATACATTTGCTTCTGCCGGGTCAGCTGAGCAGTGAATTTCTACTTAACTATCTCCTATCAGGAGAGACCTCAGGGCTGCATCTTTTGAGGGCAGTACTGAGCCTGAAAAGCGTTTACAACCCCACGTACAAGTAAAACTAGCTAAAATGTGCCTGGCTGCTGTTCACTGAAAAGCTCATTCTGGGTAAATTTTTGGTATACATTTGCTTCTGCCGGGTCAGCTGAGCAGTGAATTTCTACTTAACTACCTCCTATCAGGAGAGACCTCAGGGCTGCATCTTTTGAGCGCAGTACTGAGCCTGAAAAGCGTTTACAACCCCACTTACAAGTAAAACTAGCTAAAATGTGCCTGGCTGCTGTTCACTGAAAAGCTCATTCTGGGTACATTTTTGGTATACATTTGCTTCTGCCGGGTCAGCTGAGCAGTGAATTTCTACTTAACTATCTCCTATCAGGAGAGACCTCAGGGCTGCATCTTTTGAGCGCAGTACTGAGCCTGAAAAGCGTTTACAACCCCACTTACAAGTAAAACTAGCTAAAATGTGCCTGGCTGCTGTTCACTGAAAAGCTCATTCTGGGTACATTTTGGTATACATTTGCTTCTGCCGGGTCAGCTGAGCAGTGAATTTCTACTTAACTATCTCCTATCAGGAGAGACCTCAGGGCTGCATCTTTTGAGCGCAGTACTGAGCCTGAAAAGCGTTTACAACCCCACTTACAAGTAAAACTAGCTAAAATGTGCCTGGCTGCTGTTCACTGAAAAGCTCATTCTGGGTACATTTTTGGTATACATTTGCTTCTGCCGGGTCAGCTGAGCAGTGAATTTCTACTTAACTACCTCCTATCAGGAGAGACCTCAGGGCTGCATCTTTTGAGCGCAGTACTGAGCTTGAAAAGCGTTTCCAACCCCAGTTACAAGTAAAACTAGCTAAAATGTGCCTGGCTGCTGTTCACTGAAAAGCTCATTCTGGGTACATTTTTGGTATACAGTTGCTTCTGCCGGGTCAGCTGAGCAGTGAATTTCTACATAACTACCTCCTATCAGGAGAGACCTCAGGGCTGCATCTTTTGAGCGCAGTACTGAGCCTGAAAACCGTTTACAACCCCAGTTACAAGTAAAACTAGCTAAAATGTGCCTGGCTGCTGTTCACTGAAAAGCTCATTCTGGGTACATTTTTGGTATACATTTGCTTCTGCCGGGTCAGCGAGCAGTGAATTTCTACTTAACTATCTCCTATCAGGAGAGACCTCAGGGCTGCATCTTTTGAGCGTAGTACTGAGCCTGAAAAGCGTTTACAACCCCACTTACAAGTAAAACTAGCTAAAATGTGCCTGGCTGCTGTTCACTGAAAAGCTCATTCTGGGTACATTTTTGGTATACATTTGCTTCTGCCGGGTCAGCTGAGCAGGGAATTTCTACTTACTACCTCCTATCAGGAGAGACCTCAGGGCTGCATCTTTTGAGCGCAGTACTGAGCCTGAAAAGCGTTTCCAACCCCACTTACAAGTAAAACGAGCTAAAATGTGCCTGGCTGCTGTTCACTGAAAAGATCATTCTGGGTACATTTTTGGTATACATTTGCTTCTGCCGGGTCAGCTGAGCAGTGAATTTCTACTTAACTACCTCCTATCCGGAGAGACCTCAGGGCTACATCTTTTGAGCGCAGTACTGAGCCTGAAAAGCGTTTACAACCCCACTTACAAGTAAAACTAGCTAAAATGTGCCTGGCTGCTGTTCACTGAAAAGCTCATTCTGGGTACATTTTTGGTATACATTTGCTTCCGCCGGGTCAGCTGAGCAGTGAATTTCTACTTAACTGCCTCCTATCAGGAGAGACCTCAGGCTGCATCTTTTGAGCGCAGTACTGAGCCTGAAAAGCGTTTCCAACCCCAGTTACAAGTAAAACTAGCTAAAATGTGCCTGGCTGCTGTTCACTGAAAAGCTCATTCTGGGTACATTTTTGGTATACATTTGCTTCTGCCGGGTCAGCTGAGCAGTGAATTTCTACTTAACTATCTCCTATCAGGAGAGACCTCAGGGCTGCATCTTTTGAGCGCAGTACTGAGCCTGAAAAGCGTTTCCAACCCCACTTACAAGTAAAACTAGCTAAAATGTGCCTGGCTGCTGTTCACTGAAAAGCTCATTCTGGGTACATTTTTGGTATACATTTGCTTCTGCCGGGTCAGCTGAGCAGTGAATTTCTACTTAACTACCTCCTATCAGGAGAGACCTCAGGGCTGCATCTTTTGAGCGCAGTACTGAGCCTGAAAAGCGTTTACAACCCCACTTACAAGTAGAACTAGCTAAAATGTGCCTGGCTGCTGTTCACTGAAAAGCTCATTTTGGGTACATTTTTGGTATACATTTGCTTCTGCCGGGTCAGCTGAGCAGTGAATTTCTCCTTAACTACCTCCTATCAGGAGAGACCTCAGGGCTGCATCTTTTGAGCGCAGTACTGAGCCTGAAAAACGTTTCCAACCCCACTTACAAGTAAAACTAGCTAAAATGTGCCTGGCTGCTGTTCACTGAAAAGCTCATTCTGGGTACATTTTTGGTATACATTTGCTTCCGCCGGGTCAGCTGAGCAGTGAATTTCTACTTAACTATCTCCTATCAGGAGAGACCTCAGGGCTGCATCTTTTGAGCGCAGTACTGAGCCTGAAAAGCGTTTACAACCCCAGTTACAAGTAAAACTAGCTAAAATGTGCCTGGCTGCTGTTCACTGAAAAGCTAATTCTGGGTACATTTTTGGTATACATTTGCTTCTGCCGGGTCAGCTGAGCAGTGAATTTCTACTTAACTATCTCCTATCAGGAGAGACCTCAGGGCTGCATCTTTTGTGTGCAGTACTGAGCCTGAAAAGCGTTTACAACGCCACTTACAAGTAAAACTAGCTAAAATGTGCCTGGCTGCTGTTCACTGAAAAGCTCATTCTGGGTACATTTTTGGTATACATTTGCTTCTGCCAGGTCAGCTGAGCAGTGAATTTCTACTTAACTACCTCCTATCAGGAGAGACCTCAGGGCTGCATCTTTTGAGCGCAGTACTGAGCCTGAAAAGCGTTTACAACCCCACTTACAAGTAAAACTAGCTAAAATGTGCCTGGCTGCTGTTCACTGAAAAGCTTATTCTGGGTACATTTTTGGTATACATTTGCTTCTGCCGGGTCAGCTGAGCAGTGAATTTCTACTTAACTACCTCCTATCAGGAGAGACCTCAGGGCTGCATCTTTTGAGCGCAGTACTGAGCCTGAAAAGTGTTTCCAACCCCACTTACAAGTAAAACTAGCTAAAATGTGCCTGGCTGCTGTTCACTGAAAAGCTCATTCTGGGTACATTTTTGGTATACATTTGCTTCTGCCGGGTCAGCTGAGCAGTGAATTTCTACTTAACTACCTCCTATCAGGAGAGACCTCAGGGCTGCATCTTTTGAGCGCAGTACTGAGCCTGAAAACCGTTTACAACCCCAGTTACAAGTAAAACTAGCTAAAATGTGCCTGGCTGCTGTTCACTGAAAAGCTCATTCTGGGTACATTTTTGGTATACATTTGCTTCTGCCGGGACAGCTGAGCAGTGAATTTCTACTTAACTACCTCCTATCAGGAGAGACCTCAGGGCTGCATCTTTTGAGCGCAGTACTGAGCCTGAAAACCGTTTACAACCCCACTTACAAGTAAAACTAGCTAAAATGTGCCTGGCTGCTGTTCACTGAAAAGCTCATTCTGGGTACATTTTTGGTATACAGTTGCTTCTGCCGGGTCAGCTGAGCAGTGAATTTCTACATAACTACCTCCTATCAGGAGAGACCTCAGGGCTGCATCTTTTGAGCGCAGTACTGAGCCTGAAAACCGTTTACAACCCCAGTTACAAGTAAAACTAGCTAAAATGTGCCTGGCTGCTGTTCACTGAAAAGCTCATTCTGGGTACATTTTTGGTATACATTTGCTTCTGCCGGGTCAGCGAGCAGTGAATTTCTACTTAACTATCTCCTATCAGGAGAGACCTCAGGGCTGCATCTTTTGAGCGTAGTACTGAGCCTGAAAAGCGTTTACAACCCCACTTACAAGTAAAACTAGCTAAAATGTGCCTAGCTGCTGTTCACTGAAAAGCTCATTCTGCGTACATTTTTGGTATACATTTGCTTCTGCCGGGTCAGCTGAGCAGGGAATTTCTACTTACTACCTCCTATCAGAAGAGACCTCAGGGCTGCATCTTTTGAGCGCAGTACTGAGCCTGAAAAGCGTTTCCAACCCCAGTTACAAGTAAAACTAGCTAAAATGTGCCTGGCTGCTGTTCACTGAAAATCTCATTCTGCGTACATTTTTGGTATACATTTGCTTCTGCCGGGTCAGCTGAGCAGTGAATTTCTACTTAACTACCTCCTATCAGGAGAGACCTCAGGGCTGCATCTTTTGAGCACAGTACTGAGCCTGAAAAGCGTTTACAACCCCACTTACAAGTAAAACTAGCTAAAATGTGCCTGGCTGCTGTTCACTGAAAAGCTCATTCTGGTTCAGCCGAGCAGTGAATTTCTACTTAACTACCTCCTATCAGGAGAGACCTCAGGGCTGCATCTTTTGAGCGCAGTACTGAGCCTGAAAAGCGTTTACAACCCCACTTACAAGTAAAACTAGCTAAAATGTGCCTGGCTGCTGTTCACTGAAAAGCTCATTCTGGGTACATTTTTGGTATACAGTTGCTTCTGCCGGGTCAGCTGAGCAGTGAATTTCTACATAACTACCTCCTATCAGGAGAGACCTCAGGGCTGCATCTTTTGAGCGCAGTACTGAGCCTGAAAACCGTTTACAACCCCAGTTACAAGTAAAACTAGCTAAAATGTGCCTGGCTGCTGTTCACTGAAAAGCTCATTCTGGGTACATTTTTGGTATACATTTGCTTCTGCCGGGTCAGCGAGCAGTGAATTTCTACTTAACTATCTCCTATCAGGAGAGACCTCAGGGCTGCATCTTTTGAGCGTAGTACTGAGCCTGAAAAGCGTTTACAACCCCACTTACAAGTAAAACTAGCTAAAATGTGCCTGGCTGCTGTTCACTGAAAAGCTCATTCTGGGTACATTTTTGGTATACATTTGCTTCTGCCGGGTCAGCTGAGCAGGGAATTTCTACTTACTACCTCCTATCAGGAGAGACCTCAGGGCTGCATTTTTTTTGAGCGCAGTACTGAGCCTGAAAAGCGTTTCCAACCCCACTTACAAGTAAAACTAGCTAAAATGTGCCTGGCTGCTGTTCACTGAAAAGCTCATTCTGGGTACATTTTTGGTATACATTTGCTTCTGCCGGGTCAGCTGAGCAGTGAATTTCTACTTAACTACCTCCTATCCGGAGAGACCTCAGGGCTACATCTTTTGAGCGCAGTACTGAGCCTGAAAAGCGTTTACAACCCCACTTACAAGTAAAACTAGCTAAAATGTGCCTGGCTGCTGTTCACTGAAAAGCTCATTCTGGGTACATTTTTGGTATACATTTGCTTCCGCCGGGTCAGCTGAGCAGTGAATTTCTACTTAACTGCCTCCTATCAGGAGAGACCTCAGGCTGCATCTTTTGAGCGCAGTACTGAGCCTGAAAAGCGTTTCCAACCCCAGTTACAAGTAAAACTAGCTAAAATGTGCCTGGCTGCTGTTCACTGAAAAGCTCATTCTGGGTACATTTTTGGTATACATTTGCTTCTGCCGGGTCAGCTGAGCAGTGAATTTCTACTTAACTATCTCCTATCAGGAGAGACCTCAGGGCTGCATCTTTTGAGCGCAGTACTGAGCCTGAAAAGCGTTTCCAACCCCACTTACAAGTAAAACTAGCTAAAATGTGCCTGGCTGCTGTTCACTGAAAAGCTCATTCTGGGTACATTTTTGGTATACATTTGCTTCTGCCGGGTCAGCTGAGCAGTGAATTTCTACTTAACTACCTCCTATCAGGAGAGACCTCAGGGCTGCATCTTTTGAGCGCAGTACTGAGCCTGAAAAGCGTTTACAACCCCACTTACAAGTAGAACTAGCTAAAATGTGCCTGGCTGCTGTTCACTGAAAAGCTCATTTTGGGTACATTTTTGGTATACATTTGCTTCTGCCGGGTCAGCTGAGCAGTGAATTTCTACTTAACTACCTCCTATCAGGAGAGACCTCAGGGCTGCATCTTTTGAGCGCAGTACTGAGCCTAAAAAGCGTTTACAACCCCAGTTACAAGTAAAACTAGCTAAAATGTGCCTGGCTGCTGTTCACTGAAAAGCTTATTCTGGGTACATTTTTGGTATACATTTGCTTCTGCCGGGTCAGCTGAGCAGTGAATTTCTACTTAACTATCTCCTATCAGGAGAGACCTCAGGGCTGCATCTTTTGAGGGCAGTACTGAGCCTGAAAAGCGTTTACAACCCCACGTACAAGTAAAACTAGCTAAAATGTGCCTGGCTGCTGTTCACTGAACAGCTCAGTCTGGGTAAATTTTTGGTATACATTTGCTTCTGCCGGGTCAGCTGAGCAGTGAATTTCTACTTAACTACCTCCTATCAGGAGAGACCTCAGGGCTGCATCTTTTGAGCGCAGTACTGAGCCTGAAAAGCGTTTACAACCCCACTTACAAGTAAAACTAGCTAAAATGTGCCTGGCTGCTGTTCACTGAAAAGCTCATTCTGGGTACATTTTTGGTATACATTTGCTTCTGCCGGGTCAGCTGAGCAGTGAATTTCTACTTAACTATCTCCTATCAGGAGAGACCTCAGGGCTGCATCTTTTGAGCGCAGTACTGAGCCTGAAAAGCGTTTACAACCCCACTTACAAGTAAAACTAGCTAAAATGTGCCTGGCTGCTGTTCACTGAAAAGCTCATTCTGGGTACATTTTGGTATACATTTGCTTCTGCCGGGTCAGCTGAGCAGTGAATTTCTACTTAACTATCTCCTATCAGGAGAGACCTCAGGGCTGCATCTTTTGAGCGCAGTACTGAGCCTGAAAAGCGTTTACAACCCCACTTACAAGTAAAACTAGCTAAAATGTGCCTGGCTGCTGTTCACTGAAAAGCTCATTCTGGGTACATTTTTGGTATACATTTGCTTCTGCCGGGTCAGCTGAGCAGTGAATTTCTACTTAACTACCTCCTATCAGGAGAGACCTCAGGGCTGCATCTTTTGAGCGCAGTACTGAGCTTGAAAAGCGTTTCCAACCCCAGTTACAAGTAAAACTAGCTAAAATGTGCCTGGCTGCTGTTCACTGAAAAGCTCATTCTGGGTACATTTTTGGTATACAGTTGCTTCTGCCGGGTCAGCTGAGCAGTGAATTTCTACATAACTACCTCCTATCAGGAGAGACCTCAGGGCTGCATCTTTTGAGCGCAGTACTGAGCCTGAAAACCGTTTACAACCCCAGTTACAAGTAAAACTAGCTAAAATGTGCCTGGCTGCTGTTCACTGAAAAGCTCATTCTGGGTACATTTTTGGTATACATTTGCTTCTGCCGGGTCAGCGAGCAGTGAATTTCTACTTAACTATCTCCTATCAGGAGAGACCTCAGGGCTGCATCTTTTGAGCGTAGTACTGAGCCTGAAAAGCGTTTACAACCCCACTTACAAGTAAAACTAGCTAAAATGTGCCTGGCTGCTGTTCACTGAAAAGCTCATTCTGGGTACATTTTTGGTATACATTTGCTTCTGCCGGGTCAGCTGAGCAGGGAATTTCTACTTACTACCTCCTATCAGGAGAGACCTCAGGGCTGCATCTTTTGAGCGCAGTACTGAGCCTGAAAAGCGTTTCCAACCCCACTTACAAGTAAAACGAGCTAAAATGTGCCTGGCTGCTGTTCACTGAAAAGATCATTCTGGGTACATTTTTGGTATACATTTGCTTCTGCCGGGTCAGCTGAGCAGTGAATTTCTACTTAATTACCTCCTATCCGGAGAGACCTCAGGGCTACATCTTTTGAGCGCAGTACTGAGCCTGAAAAGCGTTTACAACCCCACTTACAAGTAAAACTAGCTAAAATGTGCCTGGCTGCTGTTCACTGAAAAGCTCATTCTGGGTACATTTTTGGTATACATTTGCTTCCGCCGGGTCAGCTGAGCAGTGAATTTCTACTTAACTGCATCCTATCAGGAGAGACCTCAGGCTGCATCTTTTGAGCGCAGTACTGAGCCTGAAAAGCGTTTCCAACCCCAGTTACAAGTAAAACTAGCTAAAATGTGCCTGGCTGCTGTTCACTGAAAAGCTCATTCTGGGTACATTTTTGGTATACATTTGCTTCTGCCGGGTCAGCTGAGCAGTGAATTTCTACTTAACTATCTCCTATCAGGAGAGACCTCAGGGCTGCATCTTTTGAGCGCAGTACTGAGCCTGAAAAGCGTTTCCAACCCCACTTACAAGTAAAACTAGCTAAAATGTGCCTGGCTGCTGTTCACTGAAAAGCTCATTCTGGGTACATTTTTGGTATACATTTGCTTCTGCCGGGTCAGCTGAGCAGTGAATTTCTACTTAACTACCTCCTATCAGGAGAGACCTCAGGGCTGCATCTTTTGAGCGCAGTACTGAGCCTGAAAAGCGTTTACAACCCCACTTACAAGTAGAACTAGCTAAAATGTGCCTGGCTGCTGTTCACTGAAAAGCTCATTTTGGGTACATTTTTGGTATACATTTGCTTCTGCCGGGTCAGCTGAGCAGTGAATTTCTACTTAACTACCTCCTATCAGGAGAGACCTCAGGGCTGCATCTTTTGAGCGCAGTACTGATCCTGAAAAACGTTTCCAACCCCACTTACAAGTAAAACTAGCTAAAATGTGCCTGGCTGCTGTTCACTGAAAAGCTCATTCTGGGTACATTTTTGGTATACATTTGCTTCCGCCGGGTCAGCTGAGCAGTGAATTTCTACTTAACTATCTCCTATCAGGAGAGACCTCAGGGCTGCATCTTTTGAGCGCAGTACTGAGCCTGAAAAGCGTTTACAACCCCAGTTACAAGTAAAACTAGCTAAAATGTGCCTGGCTGCTGTTCACTGAAAAGCTCATTCTGGGTACATTTTTGGTATACATTTGCTTCTGCCGGGTCAGCTGAGCAGTGAATTTCTACTTAACTATCTCCTATCAGGAGAGACCTCAGGGCTGCATCTTTTGTGTGCAGTACTGAGCCTGAAAAGCGTTTACAACGCCACTTACAAGTAAAACTAGCTAAAATGTGCCTGGCTGCTGTTCACTGAAAAGCTCATTCTGGGTACATTTTTGGTATACATTTGCTTCTGCCAGGTCAGCTGAGCAGTGAATTTCTACTTAACTACCTCCTATCAGGAGAGACCTCAGGGCTGCATCTTTTGAGCGCAGTACTGAGCCTGAAAAGCGTTTACAACCCCACTTACAAGTAAAACTAGCTAAAATGTGCCTGGCTGCTGTTCACTGAAAAGCTTATTCTGGGTACATTTTTGGTATACATTTGCTTCTGCCGGGTCAGCTGAGCAGTGAATTTCTACTTAACTACCTCCTATCAGGAGAGACCTCAGGGCTGCATCTTTTGAGCGCAGTACTGAGCCTGAAAAGCGTTTACAACCCCACTTACATGTAAAACTAGCTAAAATGTGCCTGGCTGCTGTTCACTGAAAAGCTCATTCTGGGTACATTTTTGGTATACATTTGCTTCTGCCGGGTCAGCTGAGCAGTGAATTTCTACTTAACTATCTCCTATCAGGAGAGACCTCAGGGCTGCATCTTTTGTGTGCAGTACTGAGCCTGAAAAGCGTTTACAACGCCACTTACAAGTAAAACTAGCTAAAATGTGCCTGGCTGCTGTTCACTGAAAAGCTAATTCTGGGTACATTTTTGGTATACATTTGCTTCTGCCGGGTCAGCAGAGCAGTGAATTTCTACTTAACTATCTCCTATCAAGAGAGACCTCAGGGCTGCATCTTTTGAGCGCAGTACTGAGCCTGAAAACCGTTTACAACCCCACTTACAAGTAAAACTAGCTAAAATGTGCCTGGCTGCTGTTCACTGAAAAGCTCATTCTGGGTACATTTTTGGTATACATTTGCTTCTGCCGGGTCAGCTGAGCAGTGAATTTCTACTTAACTACCTCCTATCAGGAGAGACCTCAGGGCTGCATCTTTTGAGCGCAGTACTGAGCCTGAAAACCGTTTACAACCCCACTTACAAGTAAAACTAGCTACAATGTGCCTGGCTGCTGTTCACTGAAAAGCTCATTCTGGGTACATTTTTGGTATACAGTTGCTTCTGCCGGGTCAGCTGAGCAGTGAATTTCTACATAACTACCTCCTATCAGGAGAGACCTCAGGGCTGCATCTTTTGAGCGCAGTACTGAGCCTGAAAACCGTTTACAACCCCAGTTACAAGTAAAACTAGCTAAAATGTGCCTGGCTGCTGTTCACTGAAAAGCTCATTCTGGGTACATTTTTGGTATACATTTGCTTCTGCCGGGTCAGCGAGCAGTGAATTTCTACTTAACTATCTCCTATCAGGAGAGACCTCAGGGCTGCATCTTTTGAGCGTAGTACTGAGCCTGAAAAGCGTTTACAACCCCACTTACAAGTAAAACTAGCTAAAATGTGCCTGGCTGCTGTTCACTGAAAAGCTCATTCTGGGTACATTTTTGGTATACATTTGCTTCTGCCGGGTCAACTGAGCAGGGAATTTCTACTTACTACCTCCTATCAGGAGAGACCTCAGGGCTGCATCTTTTGAGCGCAGTACTGAGCCTGAAAAGCGTCTCCAACCCCAGTTACAAGTAAAACTAGCTAAAATGTGCCTGGCTGCTGTTCACTGAAAATCTCATTCTGCGTACATTTTTGGTATACATTTGCTTCTGCCGGGTCAGCTGAGCAGTGAATTTCTACTTAACTACCTCCTATCAGGAGAGACCTCAGGGCTGCATCTTTTGAGCGCAGTACTGAGCCTGAAAAGCGTTTACAACCCCACTTACAAGTAAAACTAGCTAAAATGTGCCTGGCTGCTGTTCACTGAAAAGCTCATTCTGGGTACATTTTTGGTATACATTTGCTTCTGCCGGGTCAGCTGAGCAGTGAATTTCTACTTAACTACCTCCTATCAGGAGAGACCTCAGGGCTGCATCTTTTGAGCGCAGTACTGAGCCTGAAAAGCGTTTACAACCCCACTTACAAGTAGAACTAGCTAAAATGTGCCTGGCTGCTGTTCACTGAAAAGCTCATTCTGGGTACATTTTTGGTATACATTTGCTTCTGCCGGGTCAGCTGAGCAGTGAATTTCTACTTAACTACCTCCTATCAGGAGAGACCTCAGGGCTGCATCTTTTGAGCGCAGTACTGAGCTTGAAAAGCGTTTCCAACCCCAGTTACAAGTAAAACTAGCTAAAATGTGCCTGGCTGCTGTTCACTGAAAAGCTCATTCTGGGTACATTTTTGGTATACAGTTGCTTCTGCCGGGTCAGCAGAGCAGTGAATTTCTACATAACTACCTCCTATCAGGAGAGACCTCAGGGCTGCATCTTTTGAGCGCAGTACTGAGCCTGAAAACCGTTTACAACCCCAGTTACAAGTAAAACTAGCTAAAATGTGCCTGGCTGCTGTTCACTGAAAAGCTCATTCTGGGTACATTTTTGGTATACATTTGCTTCTGCCGGGTCAGCGAGCAGTGAATTTCTACTTAACTATCTCCTATCAGGAGAGACCTCAGGGCTGCATCTTTTGAGCGTAGTACTGAGCCTGAAAAGCGTTTACAACCCCACTTACAAGTAAAACTAGCTAAAATGTGCCTGGCTGCTGTTCACTGAAAAGCTCATTCTGGGTACATTTTTGGTATACATTTGCTTCTGCCGGGTCAGCTGAGCAGGGAATTTCTACTTACTACCTCCTATCAGGAGAGACCTCAGGGCTGCATCTTTTGAGCGCAGTACTGAGCCTGAAAAGCGTTTCCAACCCCACTTACAAGTAAAACTAGCTAAAATGTGCCTGGCTGCTGTTCACTGAAAAGCTCATTCTGGGTACATTTTTGGTATACATTTGCTTCTGCCGGGTCAGCTGAGCAGTGAATTTCTGCTTAACTACCTCCTATCCGGAGAGACCTCAGCTACATCTTTTGAGCGCAGTACTGAGCCTGAAAAGCGTTTACAACCCCACTTACAAGTAAAACTAGCTAAAATGTGCCTGGCTGCTGTTCACTGAAAAGCTCATTCTGGGGACATTTTTGGTATACATTTGCTTCCGCCGGGTCAGCTGAGCAGTGAATTTCTACTTAACTGCCTCCTATCAGGAGAGACCTCAGGCTGCATCTTTTGAGCGCAGTACTGAGCCTGAAAAGCGTTTCCAACCCCAGTTACAAGTAAAACTAGCTAAAATGTGCCTGGCTGCTGTTCACTGAAAAGCTCATTCTGGGTACATTTTTGGTATACATTTGCTTCTGCCGGGTCAGCTGAGCAGTGAATTTCTACTTAACTATCTCCTATCAGGAGAGACCTCAGGGCTGCATCTTTTGAGCGCAGTACTGAGCCTGAAAACCGTTTACAACCCCAGTTACAAGTAAAACTAGCTAAAATGTGCCTGGCTGCTGTTCACTGAAAAGCTCATTCTGGGTACATTTTTGGTATACATTTGCTTCTGCCGGGTCAGCTGAGCAGTGAATTTCTACTTAACTACCTCCTATCAGTAGAGACCTCAGGGCTGCATCTTTTGAGCGCAGTACTGAGCCTGAAAACCGTTTACAACCCCACTTACAAGTAAAAGTAGCTAAAATGTGCCTGGCTGCTGTTCACTGAAAAGCTCATTCTGGTACATTTTTGGTATACATTTGCTTCTGCCGGGTCAGCTGAGCAGTGAATTTCTACTTAACTATCTCCTATCAGGAGAGACCTCAGGCTGCATCTTTTGAGCGCAGTACTGAGCCTGAAAAGCGTTTCCAACCCCAGTTACAAGTAAAACTAGCTAAAATGTGCCTGGCTGCTGTTCACTGAAAAGCTCATTCTGGGTACATTTTTGGTATACATTTGCTTCTGCCGGGTCAGCTGAGCAGTGAATTTCTACTTAACTATCTCCTATCAGGAGAGACCTCAGGGCTGCATCTTTTGAGCGCAGTACTGAGCCTGAAAACCGTTTACAACCCCAGTTACAAGTAAAACTAGCTAAAATGTGCCTGGCTGCTGTTCACTGAAAAGCTCATTCTGGGTACATTTTTGGTATACATTTGCTTCTGCCGGGTCAGCTGAGCAGTGAATTTCTACTTAACTACCTCCTATCAGTAGAGACCTCAGGGCTGCATCTTTTGAGCGCAGTACTGAGCCTGAAAACCGTTTACAACCCCACTTACAAGTAAAAGTAGCTAAAATGTGCCTGGCTGCTGTTCACTGAAAAGCTCATTCTGGTACATTTTTGGTATACATTTGCTTCTGCCGGGTCAGCTGAGCAGTGAATTTCTACTTAACTACCTCCTATCAGGAGAGACCTCAGGGCTGCATCTTTTGAGCGCAGTACTGAGCCTGAAAACCGTTTACAACCCCACTTACAAGTAAAACTAGCTAAAATGTGCCTGGCTGCTGTTCACTGAAAAGCTCATTCTGGGTACATTTTTGGTATACATGTGCTTCTGCCGGGTCAGCAGAGCAGTGAATTTCTACATAACTACCTCCTATCAGGAGAGACCTCAGGGCTGCATCTTTTGAGTGCAGTACTGAGCCTGAAAACCGTTTACAACCCCAGTTACAAGTAAAACTAGCTAAAATGTGCCTGGCTGCTGTTCACTGAAAAGCTCATTCTGGGTACATTTTTGGTATACATTTGCTTCTGCCGGGTCAGCAGAGCAGTGAATTTCTACTTAACTATCTCCTATCAAGAGAGACCTCAGGGCTGCATCTTTTGAGCGCAGTACTGAGCCTGAAAAGTGTTTCCAACCCCACTTACAAGTAAAACTAGCTAAAATGTGCCTGGCTGCTGTTCACTGAAAAGCTCATTCTGGGTACATTTTTGGTATACATTTGCTTCTGCCGGGTCAGCTGAGCAGTGAATTTCTACTTAACTACCTCCTATCAGGAGAGACCTCAGGGCTGCATCTTTTGAGCGCAGTACTGAGCCTGAAAACCGTTTACAACCCCAGTTACAAGTAAAACTAGCTAAAATGTGCCTGGCTGCTGTTCACTGAAAAGCTCATTCTGGGTACATTTTTGGTATACATTTGCTTCTGCCGGGACAGCTGAGCAGTGAATTTCTACTTAACTACCTCCTATCAGGAGAGACCTCAGGGTTGCATCTTTTGAGCGCAGTACTGAGCCTGAAAACCGTTTACAACCCAACTTACAAGTAAAACTAGCTACAATGTGCCTGGCTGCTGTTCACTGAAAAGCTCATTCTGGGTACATTTTTGGTATACAGTTGCTTCTGCCGGGTCAGCTGAGCAGTGAATTTCTACATAACTACCTCCTATCAGGAGAGACCTCAGGGCTGCATCTTTTGAGCGCAGTACTGAGCCTGAAAACCGTTTACAACCCCAGTTACAAGTAAAACTAGCTAAAATGTGCCTGGCTGCTGTTCACTGAAAAGCTCATTCTGGGTACATTTTTGGTATACATTTGCTTCTGCCGGGTCAGCGAGCAGTGAATTTCTACTTAACTATCTCCTATCAGGAGAGACCTCAGGGCTGCATCTTTTGAGCGTAGTACTGAGCCTGAAAAGCGTTTACAACCCCACTTACAAGTAAAACTAGCTAAAATGTGCCTAGCTGCTGTTCACTGAAAAGCTCATTCTGGGTACATTTTTGGTATACATTTGCTTCTGCCGGGTCAGCTGAGCAGGGAATTTCTACTTACTACCTCCTATCAGGAGAGACCTCAGGGCTGCATCTTTTGAGCGCAGTACTGAGCCTGAAAAGCGTTTCCAACCCCAGTTACAAGTAAAACTAGCTAAAATGTGCCTGGCTGCTGTTCACTGAAAATCTCATTCTGCGTACATTTTTGGTATACATTTGCTTCTGCCGGGTCAGCTGAGCAGTGAATTTCTACTTAACTACCTCCTATCAGGAGAGACCTCAGGGCTGCATCTTTTGAGCGCAGTACTGAGCCTGAAAAGCGTTTACAACCCCACTTACAAGTAAAACTAGCTAAAATGTGCCTGGCTGCTGTTCACTGAAAAGCTCATTCTGGGTACATTTTTGGTATACATTTGCTTCTGCCGGGTCAGCTGAGCAGTGAATTTCTACTTAACTACCTCCTATCAGGAGAGACCTCAGGGCTGCATCTTTTGAGTGCAGTACTGAGCCTGAAAAGCGTTTACAACCCCACTTACAAGTAGAACTAGCTAAAATGTGCCTGGCTGCTGTTCACTGAAAAGCTCATTCTGGGTACATTTTTGGTATACATTTGCTTCTGCCGGGTCAGCTGAGCAGTGAATTTCTACTTAACTACCTCCTATCAGGAGAGACCTCAGGGCTGCATCTTTTGAGCGCAGTACTGAGCTTGAAAAGCGTTTCCAACCCCAGTTACAAGTAAAACTAGCTAAAATGTGCCTGGCTGCTGTTCACTGAAAAGCTCATTCTGAGTACATTTTTGGTATACAGTTGCTTCTGCCGGGTCAGCTGAGCAGTGAATTTCTACATAACTACCTCCTATCAGGAGAGACCTCAGGGCTGCATCTTTTGAGCGCAGTACTGAGCCTGAAAACCGTTTACAACCCCAGTTACAAGTAAAACTAGCTAAAATGTGCCTGGCTGCTGTTCACTGAAAAGCTCATTCTGGGTACATTTTTGGTATACATTTGCTTCTGCCGGGTCAGCGAGCAGTGAATTTCTACTTAACTATCTCTTATCAGGAGAGACCTCAGGGCTGCATCTTTTGAGCGTAGTACTGAGCCTGAAAAGCGTTTACAACCCCACTTACAAGTAAAACTAGCTAAAATGTGCCTGGCTGCTGTTCACTGAAAAGCTCATTCTGGGTACATTTTTGGTATACATTTGCTTCTGCCGGGTCAGCTGAGCAGGGAATTTCTACTTACTACCTCCTATCAGGAGAGACCTCAGGGCTGCATCTTTTGAGCGCAGTACTGAGCCTGAAAAGCGTTTCCAACCCCACTTACAAGTAAAACTAGCTAAAATGTGCCTGGCTGCTGTTCACTGAAAAGCTCATTCTGGGTACATTTTTGGTATACATTTGCTTCTGCCGGGTCAGCTGAGCAGTGAATTTCTACTTAACTACCTCCTATCCGGAGAGACCTCAGGGCTACATCTTTTGAGCGCAGTACTGAGCCTGAAAAGCGTTTACAACCCCACTTACAAGTAAAACTAGCTAAAATGTGCCTGGCTGCTGTTCACTGAAAAGCTCATTCTGGGTACATTTTTGGTATACATTTGCTTCCGCCGGGTCAGCTGAGCAGTGAATTTCTACTTAACTGCCTCCTATCAGGAGAGACCTCAGGCTGCATCTTTTGAGCGCAGTACTGAGCCTGAAAAGCGTTTCCAACCCCAGTTACAAGTAAAACTAGCTAAAATGTGCCTGGCTGCTGTTCACTGAAAAGCTCATTCTGGGTACATTTTTGGGTATACATTTGCTTCCGCCGGGTCAGCTGAGCAGTGAATTTCTACTTAACTATCTCCTATCAGGAGAGACCTCAGGGCTGCATCTTTTGAGCGCAGTACTGAGCCTGAAAAGCGTTTCCAACCCCACTTACAAGTAAAACTAGCTAAAATGTGCCTGGCTGCTGTTCACTGAAAAGCTCATTCTGGGTACATTTTTGGTATACATTTGCTTCTGCCGGGTCAGCTGAGCAGTGAATTTCTACTTAACTACCTCCTATCAGGAGAGACCTCAGGGCTGCATCTTTTGAGCGCAGTACTGAGCCTGAAAAGCGTTTACAACCCCACTTACAAGTAGAACTAGCTAAAATGTGCCTGGCTGCTGTTCACTGAAAAGCTCATTCTGGGTACATTTTTGGTATACATTTGCTTCTGCCGGGTCAGCTGAGCAGTGAATTTCTACTTAACTACCTCCTATCAGGAGAGACCTCAGGGCTGCATCTTTTGAGCGCAGTACTGAGCCTAAAAAGCGTTTACAACCCCAGTTACAAGTAAAACTAGCTAAAATGTGCCTGGCTGCTGTTCACTGAAAAGCTCATTCTGGGTACATTTTTGGTATACATTTGCTTCTGCCGGGTCAGCTGAGCAGTGAATTTCTACTTAACTACCTCCTATCAGGAGAGACCTCAGGGCTGCATCTTTTGAGGGCAGTACTGAGCCTGAAAAGCGTTTACAACCCCACTTACAAGTAAAACTAGCTAAAATGTGCCTGGCTGCTGTTCACTGAAAAGCTCATTCTGGGTACATTTTTGGTATACATTTGCTTCTGCCGGGTCAGCTGAGCAGTGAATTTCTACTTAACTACCTCCTATCAGGAGAGACCTCAGGGCTGCATCTTTTGAGCGCAGTACTGAGCCTGAAAAGCGTTTACAACCCCACTTACAAGTAAAACTAGCTAAAATGTGCCTGGCTGCTGTTCACTGAAAAGCTCATTCTGGGTACATTTTTGGTATACATTTGCTTCTGCCGGGTCAGCTGAGCAGTGAATTTCTACTTAACTATCTCCTATCAGGAGAGACCTCAGGGCTGCATCTTTTGAGCGCAGTACTGAGCCTGAAAAGCGTTTACAACCCCACTTACAAGTAAAACTAGCTAAAATGTGCCTGGCTGCTGTTCACTGAAAAGCTCATTCTGGGTACATTTTTGGTATACATTTGCTTCTGCCGGGTCTGCTGAGCAGTGAATTTCTACTTAACTACCTCCTATCAGGAGAGACCTCAGGGCTGCATCTTTTGAGGGCAGTACTGAGCCTGAAATGCGTTTACAACCCCACTTACAAGTAAAACTAGCTAAAATGTGCCTGGCTGCTGTTCACTGAAAAGCTCATTCTGGGTACATTTTTGGTATACATTTGCTTCTGCCGGGTCAGCTGAGCAGTGAATTTCTACTTAACTACCTCCTATCAGGAGAGACCTCATGGCTGCATCTTTTGAGCGCAGTACTGAGCCTGAAAAGCGTTTACAACCCCACTTACAAGTAAAACTAGCTAAAATGTGCCTGGCTGCTGTTCACTGAAAAGCTCATTCTGGGTACATTTTTGGTATACATTTGCTTCTGCCGGGTCAGCTGAGCAGTGAATTTCTACTTAACTACCTCCTATCAGGAGAGACCTCAGGGCTGCATCTTTTGAGCGCAGTACTGAGCCTGAAAAGCGTTTACAACCCCACTTACAAGTCAAACTAGCTAAAATGTGCCTGGCTGCTGTTCACTGAAAGCTCATTCTGGGTACATTTTTGGTATACATTTGCTTCTGCCGGGTCAGCTGAGCAGTGAATTTCTACTTAACTATCTCCTATCAGGAGAGACCTCAGGGCTGCATCTTTTGAGCGCAGTACTGAGCCTGAAAAGCGTTTACAACCCCACTTACAAGTAAAACTAGCTAAAATGTGCCTGGCTGCTGTTCACTGAAAAGCTCATTCTGGGTACATTTTTGGTATACATTTGCTTCTGCCGGGTCAGCTGAGCAGTGAATTTCTACTTAACTACCTCCTATCAGGAGAGACCTCAGGGCTGCATCTTTTGAGGGCAGTACTGAGCCTGAAATGCGTTTACAACCCCACTTACAAGTAAAACTAGCTAAAATGTGCCTGGCTGCTGTTCACTGAAAAGCTCATTCTGGGTACATTTTTGGTATACATTTGCTTCTGCCGGGTCAGCTGAGCAGTGAATTTCTACTTAACTACCTCCTATCAGGAGAGACCTCAGGGCTGCATCTTTTGAGCGCAGTACTGAGCCTGAAAAGCGTTTACAACCCCACTTACAAGTAAAACTAGCTAAAATGTGCCTGGCTGCTGTTCACTGAAAAGCTCATTCTGGGTACATTTTTGGTATACATTTGCTTCTGCCGGGTCAGCTGAGCAGTGAATTTCTACTTAACTACCTCCTATCAGGAGAGACCTCAGGGCTGCATCTTTTGAGCGCAGTACTGAGCCTGAAAAGCGTTTACAACCCCACTTACAAGTCAAACTAGCTAAAATGTGCCTGGCTGCTGTTCACTGAAAAGCTCATTCTGGGTACATTTTTGGTATACATTTGCTTCTGCCGGGTCAGCTGAGCAGTGAATTTCTACTTAACTACCTCCTATCAGGAGAGACCTCAGGGCTGCATCTTTTGAGCGCAGTACTGAGCTTGAAAAGCGTTTCCAACCCCAGTTACAAGTAAAACTAGCTAAAATGTGCCTGGCTGCTGTTCACTGAAAAGCTCATTCTGGGTACATTTTTGGTATACATTTGCTTCTGCCGGGTCAGCTGAGCAGTGAATTTCTACTTAACTACCTCCTATCAGGAGAGACCTCAGGGCTGCATCTTTTGAGCGCAGTACTGAGCCTGAAAAGCGTTTCCAACCCCACTTACAAGTAAAACTAGCTAAAATGTGCCTGGCTGCTGTTCACTGAAAAGCTCATTCTGGGTACATTTTTGGTATACATTTGCTTCCGCCGGGTCAGCTGAGCAGTGAATTTCTTCTTAACTATCTCCTATCAGGAGAGACCTCAGGGCTGCATCTTTTGAGCGCAGTACTGAGCCTGAAAAGCGTTTCCAAACCCACTTACAAGTAAAACTAGCTAAAATGTGCCTGGCTGCTGTTCACTGAAAAGCTCATTCTGGGTACATTTTTGGTATACATTTGCTTCCGCCGGGTCAGCTGAGCAGTGAATTTCTACTTAACTATCTCCTATCAGGAGAGACCTCAGGGCTGCATCTTTTGAGCGCAGTACTGAGCCTGAAAAGCGTTTACAACCCCACTTACAAGTAAAACTAGCTAAAATGTGCCTGGCTGCTGTTCACTGAAAAGCTAATTCTGGGTACATTTTTGGTATACATTTGCTTCCGCCAGGTCAGCTGAGCAGTGAATTTCTACTTAACTACCTCCTATCAGGAGAGACCTCAGGGCTGCATCTTTTGAGCGCAGTACTGAGCCTGAAAAGCGTTTACAACCCCACTTACAAGTAAAACTAGCTAAAATGTGCCTGGCTGCTGTTCACTGAAAAGCTTATTCTGGGTACATTTTTGGTATACATTTGCTTCTGCCGGGTCAGCTGAGCAGTGAATTTCTACTTAACTACCTCCTATCAGGAGAGACCTCAGGGCTGCATCTTTTGAGCGCAGTACTGAGCCTGAAAAGCGTTTACAACCCCACTTACAAGTAAAACTAGCTAAAATGTGCCTGGCTGCTGTTCACTGAAAAGCTTATTCTGGGTACATTTTTTGTATACATTTGCTTCTGCCGGGTCAGCTGAGCAGTGAATTTCTACTTAACTACCTCCTATCAGGAGAGACCTCAGGGCTGCATCTTTTGAGCGCAGTACTGAGCCTGAAAAGCGTTTACAACCCCACTTACAAGTAAAACTAGCTAAAATGTGCCTGGCTGCTGTTCACTGAAAAGCTCATTCTGGGTACATTTTTGGTATACATTTGCTTCTGCCGGGTCAGCTGAGCAGTGAATTTCTACTTAACTATCTCCTATCAGGAGAGACCTCAGGGCTGCATCTTTTGTGTGCAGTACTGAGCCTGAAAAGCGTTTACAACGCCACTTACAAGTAAAACTAGCTAAAATGTGCCTGGCTGCTGTTCACTGAAAAGCTAATTCTGGGTACATTTTTGGTATACATTTGCTTCTGCCGGGTCAGCTGAGCAGTGAATTTCTACTTAACTACCTCCTATCAGGAGAGACCTCAGGGCTGCATCTTTTGAGCGCAGTACTGAGCCTAAAAAGCGTTTACAACCCCAGTTACAAGTAAAACTAGCTAAAATGTGCCTGGCTGCTGTTCACTGAAAAGCTTATTCTGGGTACATTTTTGGTATACATTTGCTTCTGCCGGGTCAGCTGAGCAGTGAATTTCTACTTAACTACCTTCTATCAGGAGAGACCTCAGGGCTGCATCTTTTGAGCGCAGTACTGAGCCTGAAAAGCGTTTACAACCCCACTTACAAGTAAAACTAGCTAAAATGTGCCTGGCTGCTGTTCACTGAAAAGCTTATTCTGGGTACATTTTTGGTATACATTTGCTTCTGCCGGGTCAGCTGAGCAGTGAATTTCTACTTAACTACCTTCTATCAGGAGAGACCTCAGGGCTGCATCTTTTGAGCGCAGTACTGAGCCTGAAAAGCGTTTACAACCCCACTTACAAGTAAAACTAGCTAAAATGTGCCTGGCTGCTGTTCACTGAAAAGCTCATTCTGGGTACATTTTTGATACATTTGCTTCTGCCGGGTCAGCTGAGCAGTGAATTTCTACTTAACTATCTCCTATCAGGAGAGACCTCAGGGCTGCATCTTTTGTGTGCAGTACTGAGCCTGAAAAGCGTTTACAACCCCACTTACAAGTAAAACTAGCTAAAATGTGCCTGGCTGCTGTTCACTGAAAAGCTTATTCTGGGTACATTTTTGGTATACATTTGCTTCTGCCGGGTCAGCTGAGCAGTGAATTTCTACTTAACTACCTCCTATCAGGAGAGACCTCAGGGCTGCATCTTTTGTGTGCAGTACTGAGCCTGAAAAGCGTTTACAACCCCACTTACAAGTAAAACTAGCTAAAATGTGCCTGGCTGCTGCTCACTGAAAAGCTTATTCTGGGTACATTTTTGGTATACATTTGCTTCTGCCGGGTCAGCTGAGCAGTGAATTTCTACTTAACTATCTCCTATCAGGAGAGACCTCAGGGCTGCATCTTTTGAGCGCAGTACTGAGCCTGAAAAGCGTTTACAACCCCACTTACAAGTAAAACTAGCTAAAATGTGCCTGGCTGCTGTTCACTGAAAAGCTCATTCTGGGTACATTTTTGGTATACATTTGCTTCTGCCGGGTCAGCTGAGCAGTGAATTTCTACTTAACTATCTCCTATCAGGAGAGACCTCAGGGCTGCATCTTTTGAGCGCAGTACTGAGCCTGAAAAGCGTTTACAACCCCACTTACAAGTAAAACTAGCTAAAATGTGCCTGGCTGCTGTTCACTGAAAAGCTCATTCTGGGTACATTTTTGGTATACATTTGCTTCTGCCGGGTCAGCTGAGCAGTGAATTTCTACTTAACTACCTCCTATCAGGAGAGACCTCAGGGCTGCATCTTTTGTGCGCAGTACTGAGCCTGAAAAGCGTTTACAACCCCAGTTACAAGTAAAACTAGCTAAAATGTGCCTGGCTGCTGTTCACTGAAAAGCTCATTCTGGGTACATTTTTGGTATACATTTGCTTCTGCCGGGTCAGCTGAGCAGTGAATTTCTACTTAACTACCTCCTATCAGGAGTGACCTCAGGGCTGCATCTTTTGAGCGCAGTACTGAGCCTGAAAACCGTTTACAACCCCAGTTACAAGTAAAACTAGCTAAAATGTGCCTGGCTGCTGTTCACTGAAAAGCTCATTCTGGGTACATTTTTGGTATACATTTGCTTCTGCCGGGTCAGCTGAGCAGTGAATTTCTACTTAACTACCTTCTATCAGGAGAGACCTCAGGGCTGCATCTTTTGAGCGCAGTACTGAGCCTGAAAAGCGTTTACAACCCCACTTACAAGTAAAACTAGCTAAAATGTGCCTGGCTGCTGTTCACTGAAAAGCTCATTCTGGGTACATTTTTGATACATTTGCTTCTGCCGGGTCAGCTGAGCAGTGAATTTCTACTTAACTATCTCCTATCAGGAGAGACCTCAGGGCTGCATCTTTTGTGTGCAGTACTGAGCCTGAAAAGCGTTTACAACCCCACTTACAAGTAAAACTAGCTAAAATGTGCCTGGCTGCTGTTCACTGAAAAGCTTATTCTGGGTACATTTTTGGTATACATTTGCTTCTGCCGGGTCAGCTGAGCAGTGAATTTCTACTTAACTACCTCCTATCAGGAGAGACCTCAGGGCTGCATCTTTTGTGTGCAGTACTGAGCCTGAAAAGCGTTTACAACCCCACTTACAAGTAAAACTAGCTAAAATGTGCCTGGCTGCTGCTCACTGAAAAGCTTATTCTGGGTACATTTTTGGTATACATTTGCTTCTGCCGGGTCAGCTGAGCAGTGAATTTCTACTTAACTATCTCCTATCAGGAGAGACCTCAGGGCTGCATCTTTTGAGCGCAGTACTGAGCCTGAAAAGCGTTTACAACCCCACTTACAAGTAAAACTAGCTAAAATGTGCCTGGCTGCTGTTCACTGAAAAGCTCATTCTGGGTACATTTTTGGTATACATTTGCTTCTGCCGGGTCAGCTGAGCAGTGAATTTCTACTTAACTATCTCCTATCAGGAGAGACCTCAGGGCTGCATCTTTTGAGCGCAGTACTGAGCCTGAAAAGCGTTTACAACCCCACTTACAAGTAAAACTAGCTAAAATGTGCCTGGCTGCTGTTCACTGAAAAGCTCATTCTGGGTACATTTTTGGTATACATTTGCTTCTGCCGGGTCAGCTGAGCAGTGAATTTCTACTTAACTACCTCCTATCAGGAGAGACCTCAGGGCTGCATCTTTTGTGCGCAGTACTGAGCCTGAAAAGCGTTTACAACCCCAGTTACAAGTAAAACTAGCTAAAATGTGCCTGGCTGCTGTTCACTGAAAAGCTCATTCTGGGTACATTTTTGGTATACATTTGCTTCTGCCGGGTCAGCTGAGCAGTGAATTTCTACTTAACTACCTCCTATCAGGAGTGACCTCAGGGCTGCATCTTTTGAGCGCAGTACTGAGCCTGAAAACCGTTTACAACCCCAGTTACAAGTAAAACTAGCTAAAATGTGCCTGGCTGCTGTTCACTGAAAAGCTCATTCTGGGTACATTTTTGGTATACATTTGCTTCTGCCGGGTCAGCTGAGCAGTGAATTTCTACTTAACTACCTCCTATCAGGAGAAACCTCAGGGCTGCATCTTTTGAGCGCAGTACTGAGCCTGAAAACCGTTTACAACCCCACTTACAAGTAAAACTAGCTAAAATGTGCCTGGCTGCTGTTCACTGAAAAGCTCATTCTGGTACATTTTTGGTATACATTTGCTTCTGCCGGGTCAGCTGAGCAGTGAATTTCTACTTAACTACCTCCTATCAGGAGAGACCTCAGGGCTGCATCTTTTGAGCGCAGTACTGAGCCTGAAAACCGTTTACAACCCCAGTTACAAGTAAAACTAGCTAAAATGTGCCTGGCTGCTGTTCACTGAAAAGCTCATTCTGGGTACATTTTTGGTATACATGTGCTTCTGCCGGGTCAGCTGAGCAGTGAATTTCTACATAACTACCTCCTATCAGGAGAGACCTCAGGGCTGCATCTTTTGAGTGCAGTACTGAGCCTGAAAACCGTTTACAACCCCAGTTACAAGTAAAACTAGCTAAAATGTGCCTGGCTGCTGTTCACTGAAAAGCTCATTCTGGGTACATTTTTGGTATACATTTGCTTCTGCCGGGTCAGCAGAGCAGTGAATTTCTACTTAACTATCTCCTATCAAGAGAGACCTCAGGGCTGCATCTTTTGTGTGCAGTACTGAGCCTGAAAAGCGTTTACAACCCCACTTACAAGTAAAACTAGCTAAAATGTGCCTGGCTGCTGCTCACTGAAAAGCTTATTCTGGGTACATTTTTGGTATACATTTGCTTCTGCCGGGTCAGCTGAGCAGTGAATTTCTACTTAACTATCTCCTATCAGGAGAGACCTCAGGGCTGCATCTTTTGAGCGCAGTACTGAGCCTGAAAAGCGTTTACAACCCCACTTACAAGTAAAACTAGCTAAAATGTGCCTGGCTGCTGTTCACTGAAAAGCTCATTCTGGGTACATTTTTGGTATACATTTGCTTCTGCCGGGTCAGCTGAGCAGTGAATTTCTACTTAACTATCTCCTATCAGGAGAGACCTCAGGGCTGCATCTTTTGAGCGCAGTACTGAGCCTGAAAAGCGTTTACAACCCCACTTACAAGTAAAACTAGCTAAAATGTGCCTGGCTGCTGTTCACTGAAAAGCTCATTCTGGGTACATTTTTGGTATACATTTGCTTCTGCCGGGTCAGCTGAGCAGTGAATTTCTACTTAACTACCTCCTATCAGGAGAGACCTCAGGGCTGCATCTTTTGTGCGCAGTACTGAGCCTGAAAAGCGTTTACAACCCCAGTTACAAGTAAAACTAGCTAAAATGTGCCTGGCTGCTGTTCACTGAAAAGCTCATTCTGGGTACATTTTTGGTATACATTTGCTTCTGCCGGGTCAGCTGAGCAGTGAATTTCTACTTAACTACCTCCTATCAGGAGTGACCTCAGGGCTGCATCTTTTGAGCGCAGTACTGAGCCTGAAAACCGTTTACAACCCCAGTTACAAGTAAAACTAGCTAAAATGTGCCTGGCTGCTGTTCACTGAAAAGCTCATTCTGGGTACATTTTTGGTATACATTTGCTTCTGCCGGGTCAGCTGAGCAGTGAATTTCTACTTAACTACCTCCTATCAGGAGAAACCTCAGGGCTGCATCTTTTGAGCGCAGTACTGAGCCTGAAAACCGTTTACAACCCCACTTACAAGTAAAACTAGCTAAAATGTGCCTGGCTGCTGTTCACTGAAAAGCTCATTCTGGTACATTTTTGGTATACATTTGCTTCTGCCGGGTCAGCTGAGCAGTGAATTTCTACTTAACTACCTCCTATCAGGAGAGACCTCAGGGCTGCATCTTTTGAGCGCAGTACTGAGCCTGAAAACCGTTTACAACCCCAGTTACAAGTAAAACTAGCTAAAATGTGCCTGGCTGCTGTTCACTGAAAAGCTCATTCTGGGTACATTTTTGGTATACATGTGCTTCTGCCGGGTCAGCTGAGCAGTGAATTTCTACATAACTACCTCCTATCAGGAGAGACCTCAGGGCTGCATCTTTTGAGTGCAGTACTGAGCCTGAAAACCGTTTACAACCCCAGTTACAAGTAAAACTAGCTAAAATGTGCCTGGCTGCTGTTCACTGAAAAGCTCATTCTGGGTACATTTTTGGTATACATTTGCTTCTGCCGGGTCAGCAGAGCAGTGAATTTCTACTTAACTATCTCCTATCAAGAGAGACCTCAGGGCTGCATCTTTTGAGCGCAGTACTGAGCCTGAAAAGTGTTTCCAACCCCACTTACAAGTAAAACTAGCTAAAATGTGCCTGGCTGCTGTTCACTGAAAAGCTCATTCTGGGTACATTTTTGGTATACATTTGCTTCTGCCGGGTCAGCTGAGCAGTGAATTTCTACTTAACTACCTCCTATCAGGAGAGACCTCAGGGCTGCATCTTTTGAGCGCAGTACTGAGCCTGAAAACCGTTTACAACCCCAGTTACAAGTAAAACTAGCTAAAATGTGCCTGGCTGCTGTTCACTGAAAAGCTCATTCTGGGTACATTTTTGGTATACATTTGCTTCTGCCGGGACAGCTGAGCAGTGAATTTCTACTTAACTACCTCCTATCAGGAGAGACCTCAGGGTTGCATCTTTTGAGCGCAGTACTGAGCCTGAAAAGCGTTTACAACCCCACTTACAAGTAAAACTAGCTACAATGTGCCTGGCTGCTGTTCACTGAAAAGCTCATTCTGGGTACATTTTTGGTATACATTTGCATCTGCCGGGTCAGCTGAGCAGTGAATTTCTACTTAACTATCTCCTATCAGGAGAGACCTCAGGGCTGCATCTTTTGAGCGCAGTACTGAGCCTGAAAAGCGTTTACAACCCAACTTACAAGTAAAACTAGCTACAATGTGCCTGGCTGCTGTTCACTGAAAAGCTCATTCTGGGTACATTTTTGGTATACAGTTGCTTCTGCCGGGTCAGCTGAGCAGTGAATTTCTACATAACTACCTCCTATCAGGAGAGACCTCAGGGCTGCATCTTTTGAGCGCAGTACTGAGCCTGAAAACCGTTTACAACCCCAGTTACAAGTAAAACTAGCTAAAATGTGCCTGGCTGCTGTTCACTGAAAAGCTCATTCTGGGTACATTTTTGGTATACATTTGCTTCTGCCGGGTCAGCGAGCAGTGAATTTCTACTTAACTATCTCCTATCAGGAGAGACCTCAGGGCTGCATCTTTTGAGCGTAGTACTGAGCCTGAAAAGCGTTTACAACCCCACTTACAAGTAAAACTAGCTAAAATGTGCCTAGCTGCTGTTCGCTGAAAAGCTCATTCTGGGTACATTTTTGGTATACATTTGCTTCTGCCGGGTCAGCTGAGCAGGGAATTTCTACTTACTACCTCCTATCAGGAGAGACCTCAGGGCTGCATCTTTTGAGCGCAGTACTGAGCCTGAAAAGCGTTTCCAACCCCAGGTACAAGTAAAACTAGCTAAAATGTGCCTGGCTGCTGTTCACTGAAAATCTCATTCTGCGTACATTTTTGGTATACATTTGCTTCTGCCGGGTCAGCTGAGCAGTGAATTTCTACTTAACTACCTCCTATCAGGAGAGACCTCAGGGCTGCATCTTTTGAGCGCAGTACTGAGCCTGAAAAGCGTTTACAACCCCACTTACAAGTAAAACTAGCTAAAATGTGCCTGGCTGCTGTTCACTGAAAAGCTCATTCTGGGTACATTTTTGGTATACATTTGCTTCTGCCGGGTCAGCTGAGCAGTGAATTTCTACTTAACTACCTCCTATCAGGAGAGACCTCAGGGCTGCATCTTTTGAGTGCAGTACTGAGCCTGAAAAGCGTTTACAACCCCACTTACAAGTAGAACTAGCTAAAATGTGCCTGGCTGCTGTTCACTGAAAAGCTCATTCTGGGTACATTTTTGGTATACATTTGCTTCTGCCGGGTCAGCTGAGCAGTGAATTTCTACTTAACTACCTCCTATCAGGAGAGACCTCAGGGCTGCATCTTTTGAGCGCAGTACTGAGCTTGAAAAGCGTTTCTAACCCCAGTTACAAGTAAAACTAGCTAAAATGTGCCTGGCTGCTGTTCACTGAAAAGCTCATTCTGGGTACATTTTTGGTATACAGTTGCTTCTGCCGGGTCAGCTGAGCAGTGAATTTCTACATAACTACCTCCTATCAGGAGAGACCTCAGGGCTGCATCTTTTGAGCGCAGTACTGAGCCTGAAAACCGTTTACAACCCCAGTTACAAGTAAAACTAGCTAAAATGTGCCTGGCTGCTGTTCACTGAAAAGCTCATTCTGGGTACATTTTTGGTATACATTTGCTTCTGCCGGGTCAGCGAGCAGTGAATTTCTACTTAACTATCTCCTATCAGGAGAGACCTCAGGGCTGCATCTTTTGAGCGTAGTACTGAGCCTGAAAAGCGTTTACAACCCCACTTACAAGTAAAACTAGCTAAAATGTGCCTGGCTGCTGTTCACTGAAAAGCTCATTCTGGGTACATTTTTGGTATACATTTGCTTCTGCCGGGTCAGCTGAGCAGGGAATTTCTACTTACAACCTCCTATCAGGAGAGACCTCAGGGCTGCATCTTTTGAGCGCAGTACTGAGCCTGAAAAGCGTTTCCAACCCCACTTACAAGTAAAACTAGCTAAAATGTGCCTGGCTGCTGTTCACTGAAAAGCTCATTCTGGGTACATTTTTGGTATACATTTGCTTCTGTCGGGTCAGCTGAGCAGTGAATTTCTACTTAACTACCTCCTATCCGGAGAGACCTCAGGGCTACATCTTTTGAGCGCAGTACTGAGCCTGAAAAGCGTTTACAACCCCACTTACAAGTAAAACTAGCTAAAATGTGCCTGGCTGCTGTTCACTGAAAAGCTCATTCTGGGTACATTTTTGGTATACATTTGCTTCCGCCGGGTCAGCTGAGCAGTGAATTTCTACTTAACTATCTCCTATCAGGAGAGACCTCAGGGCTGCATCTTTTGAGCGCAGTACTGAGCCTGAAAAGCGTTTCCAACCCCACTTACAAGTAAAACTAGCTAAAATGTGCCTGGCTGCTGTTCACTGAAAAGCTCATTCTGGGTACATTTTTGGTATACATTTGCTTCTGCCGGGTCAGCTGAGCAGTGAATTTCTACTTAACTACCTCCTATCAGGAGAGACCTCAGGGCTGCATCTTTTGAGCGCAGTACTGAGCCTGAAAAGCGTTTACAACCCCACTTACAAGTAGAACTAGCTAAAATGTGCCTGGCTGCTGTTCACTGAAAAGCTCATTTTGGGTACATTTTTGGTATACATTTGCTTCTGCCGGGTCAGCTGAGCAGTGAATTTCTACTTAACTACCTCCTATCAGGAGAGACCTCAGGGCTGCATCTTTTGAGCGCAGTACTGAGCCTAAAAAGCGTTTACAACCCCAGTTACAAGTAAAACTAGCTAAAATGTGCCTGGCTGCTGTTCACTGAAAAGCTTATTCTGGGTACATTTTTGGTATACATTTGCTTCTGCCGGGTCAGCTGAGCAGTGAATTTCTACTTAACTATCTCCTATCAGGGAGAGACCTCAGGGCTGCATCTTTTGAGCGCAGTACTGAGCCTGAAAAGCGTTTACAACCCCACTTACAAGTAAAACTAGCTAAAATGTGCCTGGCTGCTGTTCACTGAAAAGCTCATTCTGGGTACATTTTTGGTATACATTTGCTTCTGCCGGGTCAGCTGAGCAGTGAATTTCTACTTAACTATCTCCTATCAGGAGAGACCTCAGGGCTGCATCTTTTGAGCGCAGTACTGAGCCTGAAAAGCGTTTACAACCCCACTTACAAGTAAAACTAGCTAAAATGTGCCTGGCTGCTGTTCACTGAAAAGCTCATTCTGGGTACATTTTTGGTATACATTTGCTTCTGCCGGGTCAGCTGAGCAGTGAATTTCTACTTAACTACCTCCTATCAGGAGAGACCTCAGGGCTGCATCTTTTGAGGGCAGTACTGAGCCTGAAATGCGTTTACAACCCCACTTACAAGTAAAACTAGCTAAAATGTGCCTGGCTGCTGTTCACTGAAAAGCTCATTCTGGGTACATTTTTGGTATACATTTGCTTCTGCCGGGTCAGCTGAGCAGTGAATTTCTACTTAACTACCTCCTATCAGGAGAGACCTCAGGGCTGCATCTTTTGAGCGCAGTATTGAGCCTGAAAAGCGTTTACAACCCCACTTACAAGTAAAACTAGCTAAAATGTGCCTGGCTGCTGTTCACTGAAAAGCTCATTCTGGGTACATTTTTGGTATACATTTGCTTCTGCCGGGTCAGCTGAGCAGTGAATTTCTACTTAACTACCTCCTATCAGGAGAGACCTCAGGGCTGCATCTTTTGAGCGCAGTACTGAGCCTGAAAAGCGTTTACAACCCCACTTACAAGTCAAACTAGCTAAAATGTGCCTGGCTGCTGTTCACTGAAAAGCTCATTCTGGGTACATTTTTGGTATACATTTGCTTCTGCCGGGTCAGCTGAGCAGTGAATTTCTACTTAACTACCTCCTATCAGGAGAGACCTCAGGGCTGCATCTTTTGAGCGCAGTACTGAGCTTGAAAAGCGTTTCCAACCCCAGTTACAAGTAAAACTAGCTAAAATGTGCCTGGCTGCTGTTCACTGAAAAGCTCATTCTGGGTACATTTTTGGTATACATTTGCTTCTGCCGGGTCAGCTGAGCAGTGAATTTCTACTTAACTACCTCCTATCAGGAGAGACCTCAGGGCTGCATCTTTTGAGCGCAGTACTGAGCCTGAAAAGCGTTTCCAACCCCACTTACAAGTAAAACTAGCTAAAATGTGCCTGGCTGCTGTTCACTGAAAAGCTCATTCTGGGTACATTTTTGGTATACATTTGCTTCCGCCGGGTCAGCTGAGCAGTGAATTTCTACTTAACTATCTCCTATCAGGAGAGACCTCAGGGCTGCATCTTTTGAGCGCAGTACTGAGCCTGAAAAGCGTTTCCAAACCCACTTACAAGTAAAACTAGCTAAAATGTGCCTGGCTGCTGTTCACTGAAAAGCTCATTCTGGGTACATTTTTGGTATACATTTGCTTCCGCCGGGTCAGCTGAGCAGTGAATTTCTACTTAACTATCTCCTATCAGGAGAGACCTCAGGGCTGCATCTTTTGAGCGCAGTACTGAGCCTGAAAAGCGTTTACAACCCCAGTTACAAGTAAAACTAGCTAAAATGTGCCTGGCTGCTGTTCACTGAAAAGCTCATTCTGGGTACATTTTTGGTATACATTTGCTTCTGCCGGGTCAGCTGAGCAGTGAATTTCTACTTAACTATCTCCTATCAGGAGAGACCTCAGGGCTGCATCTTTTGTGTGCAGTACTGAGCCTGAAAAGCGTTTACAACGCCACTTACAAGTAAAACTAGCTAAAATGTGCCTGGCTGCTGTTCACTGAAAAGCTAATTCTGGGTTCATTTTTGGTATACATTTGCTTCTGCCAGGTCAGCTGAGCAGTGAATTTCTACTTAACTACCTCCTATCAGGAGAGACCTCAGGGCTGCATCTTTTGAGCGCAGTACTGAGCCTGAAAAGCGTTTACAACCCCACTTACAAGTAAAACTAGCTAAAATGTGCCTGGCTGCTGTTCACTGAAAAGCTTATTCTGGGTACATTTTTGGTATACATTTGCTTCTGCCGGGTCAGCTGAGCAGTGAATTTCTACTTAACTACCTCCTATCAGGAGAGACCTCAGGGCTGCATCTTTTGAGCGCAGTTCTGAGCCTGAAAAGCGTTTACAACCCCCACTTACAAGTAAAACTAGCTAAAATGTGCCTGGCTGATGTTCACTGAAAAGCTCATTCTGGGTACATTTTTGGTATACATTTGCTTCTGCCGGGTCAGCTGAGCAGTGAATTTCTACTTAACTATCTCCTATCAGGAGAGACCTCAGGGCTGCATCTTTTGTGTGCAGTACTGAGCCTGAAAAGCGTTTACAACGCCACTTACAAGTAAAACTAGCTAAAATGTGCCTGGCTGCTGTTCACTGAAAAGCTAATTCTGGGTACATTTTTGGTATACATTTGCTTCTGCCGGGTCAGCTGAGCAGTGAATTTCTACTTAACTACCTCCTATCAGGAGAGACCTCAGGGCTGCATCTTTTGAGCGCAGTACTGAGCCTAAAAAGCGTTTACAACCCCAGTTACAAGTAAAACTAGCTAAAATGTGCCTGGCTGCTGTTCACTGAAAAGCTTATTCTGGGTACATTTTTGGTATACATTTGCTTCTGCCGGGTCAGCTGAGCAGTGAATTTCTACTTAACTATCTCCTATCAGGAGAGACCTCAGGGCTGCATCTTTTGAGCGCAGTACTGAGCCTGAAAAGCGTTTACAACCCCACTTACAAGTAAAACTAGCTAAAATGTGCCTGGCTGCTGTTCACTGAAAAGCTTATTCTGGGTACATTTTTGGTATACATTTGCTTCTGCCGGGTCAGCTGAGCAGTGAATTTCTACTTAACGACCTTCTATCAGGAGAGACCTCAGGGCTGCATCTTTTGAGCGCAGTACTGAGCCTGAAAAGCGTTTACAACCCCACTTACAAGTAAAACTAGCTAAAATGTGCCTGGCTGCTGTTCACTGAAAAGCTCATTCTGGGTACATTTTTGATACATTTGCTTCTGCCGGGTCAGCTGAGCAGTGAATTTCTACTTAACTATCTCCTATCAGGAGAGACCTCAGGGCTGCATCTTTTGTGTGCAGTACTGAGCCTGAAAAGCGTTTACAACCCCACTTACAAGTAAAACTAGCTAAAATGTGCCTGGCTGCTGTTCACTGAAAAGCTTATTCTGGGTACATTTTTGGTATACATTTGCTTCTGCCGGGTCAGCTGAGCAGTGAATTTCTACTTAACTACCTCCTATCAGGAGAGACCTCAGGGCTGCATCTTTTGTGTGCAGTACTGAGCCTGAAAAGCGTTTACAACCCCACTTACAAGTAAAACTAGCTAAAATGTGCCTGGCTGCTGTTCACTGAAAAGCTTATTCTGGGTACATTTTTGGTACACATTTGCTTCTGCCGGGTCAGCTGAGCAGTGAATTTCTACTTAACTATCTCCTATCAGGAGAGACCTCAGGGCTGCATCTTTTGAGCGCAGTACTGAGCCTGAAAAGCGTTTACAACCCCACTTACAAGTAAAACTAGCTAAAATGTGCCTGGCTGCTGTTCACTGAAAAGCTCATTCTGGGTACATTTTTGGTATACATTTGCTTCTGCCGGGTCAGCTGAGCAGTGAATTTCTACTTAACTATCTCCTATCAGGAGAGACCTCAGGGCTGCATCTTTTGAGCGCAGTACTGAGCCTGAAAAGCGTTTACAACCCCACTTACAAGTAAAACTAGCTAAAATGTGCCTGGCTGCTGTTTACTGAAAAGCTTATTCTGGGTACATTTTTGGTATACATTTGCTTCTGCCGGGTCAGCTGAGCAGTGAATTTCTACTTAACTACCTCCTATCAGGAGAGACCTCAGGGCTGCATCTTTTGAGCGCAGTTCTGAGCCTGAAAAGCGTTTACAACCCCCACTTACAAGAAAAACTAGCTAAAATGTGCCTGGCTGCTGTTCACTGAAAAGCTCATTCTGGGTACATTTTTGGTATACATTTGCTTCTGCCGGGTCAGCTGAGCAGTGAATTTCTACTTAACTATCTCCTATCAGGAGAGACCTCAGGGCTGCATCTTTTGTGTGCAGTACTGAGCCTGAAAAGCGTTTACAACCCCACTTACAAGTAAAACTAGCTAAAATGTGCCTGGCTGCTGTTCACTGAAAAGCTTATTCTGGGTACATTTTTGGTATACATTTGCTTCTGCCGGGTCAGCTGAGCAGTGAATTTCTACTTAACTACCTCCTATCAGGAGAGACCTCAGGGCTGCATCTTTTGTGTGCAGTACTGAGCCTGAAAAGCGTTTACAACCCCACTTACAAGTAAAACTAGCTAAAATGTGCCTGGCTGCTGTTCACTGAAAAGCTTATTCTGGGTACATTTTTGGTATACATTTGCTTCTGCCGGGTCAGCTGAGCAGTGAATTTCTACTTAACTATCTCCTATCAGGAGAGACCTCAGGGCTGCATCTTTTGAGCGCAGTACTGAGCCTGAAAAGCGTTTACAACCCCACTTACAAGTAAAACTAGCTAAAATGTGCCTGGCTGCTGTTCACTGAAAAGCTTATTCTGGGTACATTTTTGGTATACATTTGCTTCTGCCGGGTCAGCTGAGCAGTGAATTTCTACTTAACTACCTTCTATCAGGAGAGACCTCAGGGCTGCATCTTTTGAGCGCAGTACTGAGCCTGAAAAGCGTTTACAACCCCACTTACAAGTAAAACTAGCTAAAATGTGCCTGGCTGCTGTTCACTGAAAAGCTCATTCTGGGTACATTTTTGGTATACATTTGCTTCTGCCGGGTCAGCTGAGCAGTGAATTTCTACTTAACTACCTCCTATCAGGAGAGACCTCAGGGCTGCATCTTTTGTGCGCAGTACTGAGCCTGAAAAGCGTTTACAACCCCAGTTACAAGTAAAACTAGCTAAAATGTGCCTGGCTGCTGTTCACTGAAAAGCTCATTCTGGGTACATTTTTGGTATACATTTGCTTCTGCCGGGTCAGCTGAGCAGTGAATTTCTACTTAACTACCTCCTATCAGGAGAGACCTCAGGGCTGCATCTTTTGAGCGCAGTATTGAGCCTGAAAAGCGTTTACAACCCCACTTACAAGTAAAACTAGCTAAAATGTGCCTGGCTGCTGTTCACTGAAAAGCTCATTCTGGGTACATTTTTGGTATACATTTGCTTCTGCCGGGTCAGCTGAGCAGTGAATTTCTACTTAACTACCTCCTATCAGGAGAGACCTCAGGGCTGCATCTTTTGAGCGCAGTACTGAGCCTGAAAAGCGTTTACAACCCCACTTACAAGTCAAACTAGCTAAAATGTGCCTGGCTGCTGTTCACTGAAAAGCTCATTCTGGGTACATTTTTGGTATACATTTGCTTCTGCCGGGTCAGCTGAGCAGTGAATTTCTACTTAACTACCTCCTATCAGGAGAGACCTCAGGGCTGCATCTTTTGAGCGCAGTACTGAGCTTGAAAAGCGTTTCCAACCCCAGTTACAAGTAAAACTAGCTAAAATGTGCCTGGCTGCTGTTCACTGAAAAGCTCATTCTGGGTACATTTTTGGTATACATTTGCTTCTGCCGGGTCAGCTGAGCAGTGAATTTCTACTTAACTACCTCCTATCAGGAGAGACCTCAGGGCTGCATCTTTTGAGCGCAGTACTGAGCCTGAAAAGCGTTTCCAACCCCACTTACAAGTAAAACTAGCTAAAATGTGCCTGGCTGCTGTTCACTGAAAAGCTCATTCTGGGTACATTTTTGGTATACATTTGCTTCCGCCGGGTCAGCTGAGCAGTGAATTTCTACTTAACTATCTCCTATCAGGAGAGACCTCAGGGCTGCATCTTTTGAGCGCAGTACTGAGCCTGAAAAGCGTTTCCAAACCCACTTACAAGTAAAACTAGCTAAAATGTGCCTGGCTGCTGTTCACTGAAAAGCTCATTCTGGGTACATTTTTGGTATACATTTGCTTCCGCCGGGTCAGCTGAGCAGTGAATTTCTACTTAACTATCTCCTATCAGGAGAGACCTCAGGGCTGCATCTTTTGAGCGCAGTACTGAGCCTGAAAAGCGTTTACAACCCCAGTTACAAGTAAAACTAGCTAAAATGTGCCTGGCTGCTGTTCACTGAAAAGCTCATTCTGGGTACATTTTTGGTATACATTTGCTTCTGCCGGGTCAGCTGAGCAGTGAATTTCTACTTAACTATCTCCTATCAGGAGAGACCTCAGGGCTGCATCTTTTGTGTGCAGTACTGAGCCTGAAAAGCGTTTACAACGCCACTTACAAGTAAAACTAGCTAAAATGTGCCTGGCTGCTGTTCACTGAAAAGCTAATTCTGGGTTCATTTTTGGTATACATTTGCTTCTGCCAGGTCAGCTGAGCACTGAATTTCTACTTAACTACCTCCTATCAGGAGAGACCTCAGGGCTGCATCTTTTGAGCGCAGTACTGAGCCTGAAAAGCGTTTACAACCCCACTTACAAGTAAAACTAGCTAAAATGTGCCTGGCTGCTGTTCACTGAAAAGCTTATTCTGGGTACATTTTTGGTATACATTTGCTTCTGCCGGGTCAGCTGAGCAGTGAATTTCTACTTAACTACCTCCTATCAGGAGAGACCTCAGGGCTGCATCTTTTGAGCGCAGTTCTGAGCCTGAAAAGCGTTTACAACCCCCACTTACAAGTAAAACTAGCTAAAATGTGCCTGGCTGCTGTTCACTGAAAAGCTCATTCTGGGTACATTTTTGGTATACATTTGCTTCTGCCGGGTCAGCTGAGCAGTGAATTTCTACTTAACTATCTCCTATCAGGAGAGACCTCAGGGCTGCATCTTTTGTGTGCAGTACTGAGCCTGAAAAGCGTTTACAACGCCACTTACAAGTAAAACTAGCTAAAATGTGCCTGGCTGCTGTTCACTGAAAAGCTAATTCTGGGTACATTTTTGGTATACATTTGCTTCTGCCGGGTCAGCTGAGCAGTGAATTTCTACTTAACTACCTCCTATCAGGAGAGACCTCAGGGCTGCATCTTTTGAGCGCAGTACTGAGCCTAAAAAGCGTTTACAACCCCAGTTACAAGTAAAACTAGCTAAAATGTGCCTGGCTGCTGTTCACTGAAAAGCTTATTCTGGGTACATTTTTGGTATACATTTGCTTCTGCCGGGTCAGCTGAGCAGTGAATTTCTACTTAACTATCTCCTATCAGGAGAGACCTCAGGGCTGCATCTTTTGAGCGCAGTACTGAGCCTGAAAAGCGTTTACAACCCCACTTACAAGTAAAACTAGCTAAAATGTGCCTGGCTGCTGTTCACTGAAAAGCTTATTCTGGGTACATTTTTGGTATACATTTGCTTCTGCCGGGTCAGCTGAGCAGTGAATTTCTACTTAACGACCTTCTATCAGGAGAGACCTCAGGGCTGCATCTTTTGAGCGCAGTACTGAGCCTGAAAAGCGTTTACAACCCCACTTACAAGTAAAACTAGCTAAAATGTGCCTGGCTGCTGTTCACTGAAAAGCTCATTCTGGGTACATTTTTGATACATTTGCTTCTGCCGGGTCAGCTGAGCAGTGAATTTCTACTTAACTATCTCCTATCAGGAGAGACCTCAGGGCTGCATCTTTTGTGTGCAGTACTGAGCCTGAAAAGCGTTTACAACCCCACTTACAAGTAAAACTAGCTAAAATGTGCCTGGCTGCTGTTCACTGAAAAGCTTATTCTGGGTACATTTTTGGTATACATTTGCTTCTGCCGGGTCAGCTGAGCAGTGAATTTCTACTTAACTACCTCCTATCAGGAGAGACCTCAGGGCTGCATCTTTTGTGTGCAGTACTGAGCCTGAAAAGCGTTTACAACCCCACTTACAAGTAAAACTAGCTAAAATGTGCCTGGCTGCTGTTCACTGAAAAGCTTATTCTGGGTACATTTTTGGTACACATTTGCTTCTGCCGGGTCAGCTGAGCAGTGAATTTCTACTTAACTATCTCCTATCAGGAGAGACCTCAGGGCTGCATCTTTTGAGCGCAGTACTGAGCCTGAAAAGCGTTTACAACCCCACTTACAAGTAAAACTAGCTAAAATGTGCCTGGCTGCTGTTCACTGAAAAGCTCATTCTGGGTACATTTTTGGTATACATTTGCTTCTGCCGGGTCAGCTGAGCAGTGAATTTCTACTTAACTATCTCCTATCAGGAGAGACCTCAGGGCTGCATCTTTTGAGCGCAGTACTGAGCCTGAAAAGCGTTTACAACCCCACTTACAAGTAAAACTAGCTAAAATGTGCCTGGCTGCTGTTTACTGAAAAGCTTATTCTGGGTACATTTTTGGTATACATTTGCTTCTGCCGGGTCAGCTGAGCAGTGAATTTCTACTTAACTACCTCCTATCAGGAGAGACCTCAGGGCTGCATCTTTTGAGCGCAGTTCTGAGCCTGAAAAGCGTTTACAACCCCCACTTACAAGAAAAACTAGCTAAAATGTGCCTGGCTGCTGTTCACTGAAAAGCTCATTCTGGGTACATTTTTGGTATACATTTGCTTCTGCCGGGTCAGCTGAGCAGTGAATTTCTACTTAACTATCTCCTATCAGGAGAGACCTCAGGGCTGCATCTTTTGTGTGCAGTACTGAGCCTGAAAAGCGTTTACAACCCCACTTACAAGTAAAACTAGCTAAAATGTGCCTGGCTGCTGTTCACTGAAAAGCTTATTCTGGGTACATTTTTGGTATACATTTGCTTCTGCCGGGTCAGCTGAGCAGTGAATTTCTACTTAACTACCTCCTATCAGGAGAGACCTCAGGGCTGCATCTTTTGTGTGCAGTACTGAGCCTGAAAAGCGTTTACAACCCCACTTACAAGTAAAACTAGCTAAAATGTGCCTGGCTGCTGTTCACTGAAAAGCTTATTCTGGGTACATTTTTGGTATACATTTGCTTCTGCCGGGTCAGCTGAGCAGTGAATTTCTACTTAACTATCTCCTATCAGGAGAGACCTCAGGGCTGCATCTTTTGAGCGCAGTACTGAGCCTGAAAAGCGTTTACAACCCCACTTACAAGTAAAACTAGCTAAAATGTGCCTGGCTGCTGTTCACTGAAAAGCTTATTCTGGGTACATTTTTGGTATACATTTGCTTCTGCCGGGTCAGCTGAGCAGTGAATTTCTACTTAACTACCTTCTATCAGGAGAGACCTCAGGGCTGCATCTTTTGAGCGCAGTACTGAGCCTGAAAAGCGTTTACAACCCCACTTACAAGTAAAACTAGCTAAAATGTGCCTGGCTGCTGTTCACTGAAAAGCTCATTCTGGGTACATTTTTGGTATACATTTGCTTCTGCCGGGTCAGCTGAGCAGTGAATTTCTACTTAACTACCTCCTATCAGGAGAGACCTCAGGGCTGCATCTTTTGTGCGCAGTACTGAGCCTGAAAAGCGTTTACAACCCCAGTTACAAGTAAAACTAGCTAAAATGTGCCTGGCTGCTGTTCACTGAAAAGCTCATTCTGGGTACATTTTTGGTATACATTTGCTTCTGCCGGGTCAGCTGAGCAGTGAATTTCTACTTAACTACCTCCTATCAGGAGTGACCTCAGGGCTGCATCTTTTAAGCGCAGTACTGAGCCTGAAAACCGTTTACAACCCCAGTTACAAGTAAAACTAGCTAAAATGTGCCTGGCTGCTGTTCACTGAAAAGCTCATTCTGGGTACATTTTTGGTATACATTTGCTTCTGCCGGGTCAGCTGAGCAGTGAATTTCTACTTAACTACCTCCTATCAGGAGAGACCTCAGGGCTGCATCTTTTGAGCGCAGTACTGAGCCTGAAAACCGTTTACAACCCCACTTACAAGTAAAAGTAGCTAAAATGTGCCTGGCTGCTGTTCACTGAAAAGCTCATTCTGGTACATTTTTGGTATACATTTGCTTCTGCCGGGTCAGCTGAGCAGTGAATTTCTACTTAACTACCTCCTATCAGGAGAGACCTCAGGGCTGCATCTTTTGAGCGCAGTACTGAGCCTGAAAAGCGTTTACAACCCCACTTACAAGTAAAACTAGCTAAAATGTGCCTGGCTGCTGTTCACTGAAAAGCTTATTCTGGGTACATTTTTGGTATACATTTGCTTCTGCCGGGTCAGCTGAGCAGTGAATTTCTACTTAACTACCTTCTATCAGGAGAGACCTCAGGGCTGCATCTTTTGAGCGCAGTACTGAGCCTGAAAAGCGTTTACAACCCCACTTACAAGTAAAACTAGCTAAAATGTGCCTGGCTGCTGTTCACTGAAAAGCTCATTCTGGGTACATTTTTGGTATACATTTGCTTCTGCCGGGTCAGCTGAGCAGTGAATTTCTACTTAACTACCTCCTATCAGGAGAGACCTCAGGGCTGCATCTTTTGTGCGCAGTACTGAGCCTGAAAAGCGTTTACAACCCCAGTTACAAGTAAAACTAGCTAAAATGTGCCTGGCTGCTGTTCACTGAAAAGCTCATTCTGGGTACATTTTTGGTATACATTTGCTTCTGCCGGGTCAGCTGAGCAGTGAATTTCTACTTAACTACCTCCTATCAGGAGAGACCTCAGGGCTGCATCTTTTGAGCGCAGTATTGAGCCTGAAAAGCGTTTACAACCCCACTTACAAGTAAAACTAGCTAAAATGTGCCTGGCTGCTGTTCACTGAAAAGCTCATTCTGGGTACATTTTTGGTATACATTTGCTTCTGCCGGGTCAGCTGAGCAGTGAATTTCTACTTAACTACCTCCTATCAGGAGAGACCTCAGGGCTGCATCTTTTGAGCGCAGTACTGAGCCTGAAAAGCGTTTACAACCCCACTTACAAGTCAAACTAGCTAAAATGTGCCTGGCTGCTGTTCACTGAAAAGCTCATTCTGGGTACATTTTTGGTATACATTTGCTTCTGCCGGGTCAGCTGAGCAGTGAATTTCTACTTAACTACCTCCTATCAGGAGAGACCTCAGGGCTGCATCTTTTGAGCGCAGTACTGAGCTTGAAAAGCGTTTCCAACCCCAGTTACAAGTAAAACTAGCTAAAATGTGCCTGGCTGCTGTTCACTGAAAAGCTCATTCTGGGTACATTTTTGGTATACATTTGCTTCTGCCGGGTCAGCTGAGCAGTGAATTTCTACTTAACTACCTCCTATCAGGAGAGACCTCAGGGCTGCATCTTTTGAGCGCAGTACTGAGCCTGAAAAGCGTTTCCAACCCCACTTACAAGTAAAACTAGCTAAAATGTGCCTGGCTGCTGTTCACTGAAAAGCTCATTCTGGGTACATTTTTGGTATACATTTGCTTCCGCCGGGTCAGCTGAGCAGTGAATTTCTACTTAACTATCTCCTATCAGGAGAGACCTCAGGGCTGCATCTTTTGAGCGCAGTACTGAGCCTGAAAAGCGTTTCCAAACCCACTTACAAGTAAAACTAGCTAAAATGTGCCTGGCTGCTGTTCACTGAAAAGCTCATTCTGGGTACATTTTTGGTATACATTTGCTTCCGCCGGGTCAGCTGAGCAGTGAATTTCTACTTAACTATCTCCTATCAGGAGAGACCTCAGGGCTGCATCTTTTGAGCGCAGTACTGAGCCTGAAAAGCGTTTACAACCCCAGTTACAAGTAAAACTAGCTAAAATGTGCCTGGCTGCTGTTCACTGAAAAGCTCATTCTGGGTACATTTTTGGTATACATTTGCTTCTGCCGGGTCAGCTGAGCAGTGAATTTCTACTTAACTATCTCCTATCAGGAGAGACCTCAGGGCTGCATCTTTTGTGTGCAGTACTGAGCCTGAAAAGCGTTTACAACGCCACTTACAAGTAAAACTAGCTAAAATGTGCCTGGCTGCTGTTCACTGAAAAGCTAATTCTGGGTTCATTTTTGGTATACATTTGCTTCTGCCAGGTCAGCTGAGCAGTGAATTTCTACTTAACTACCTCCTATCAGGAGAGACCTCAGGGCTGCATCTTTTGAGCGCAGTACTGAGCCTGAAAAGCGTTTACAACCCCACTTACAAGTAAAACTAGCTAAAATGTGCCTGGCTGCTGTTCACTGAAAAGCTTATTCTGGGTACATTTTTGGTATACATTTGCTTCTGCCGGGTCAGCTGAGCAGTGAATTTCTACTTAACTACCTCCTATCAGGAGAGACCTCAGGGCTGCATCTTTTGAGCGCAGTTCTGAGCCTGAAAAGCGTTTACAACCCCCACTTACAAGTAAAACTAGCTAAAATGTGCCTGGCTGCTGTTCACTGAAAAGCTCATTCTGGGTACATTTTTGGTATACATTTGCTTCTGCCGGGTCAGCTGAGCAGTGAATTTCTACTTAACTATCTCCTATCAGGAGAGACCTCAGGGCTGCATCTTTTGTGTGCAGTACTGAGCCTGAAAAGCGTTTACAACGCCACTTACAAGTAAAACTAGCTAAAATGTGCCTGGCTGCTGTTCACTGAAAAGCTAATTCTGGGTACATTTTTGGTATACATTTGCTTCTGCCGGGTCAGCTGAGCAGTGAATTTCTACTTAACTACCTCCTATCAGGAGAGACCTCAGGGCTGCATCTTTTGAGCGCAGTACTGAGCCTAAAAAGCGTTTACAACCCCAGTTACAAGTAAAACTAGCTAAAATGTGCCTGGCTGCTGTTCACTGAAAAGCTTATTCTGGGTACATTTTTGGTATACATTTGCTTCTGCCGGGTCAGCTGAGCAGTGAATTTCTACTTAACTATCTCCTATCAGGAGAGACCTCAGGGCTGCATCTTTTGAGCGCAGTACTGAGCCTGAAAAGCGTTTACAACCCCACTTACAAGTAAAACTAGCTAAAATGTGCCTGGCTGCTGTTCACTGAAAAGCTTATTCTGGGTACATTTTTGGTATACATTTGCTTCTGCCGGGTCAGCTGAGCAGTGAATTTCTACTTAACGACCTTCTATCAGGAGAGACCTCAGGGCTGCATCTTTTGAGCGCAGTACTGAGCCTGAAAAGCGTTTACAACCCCACTTACAAGTAAAACTAGCTAAAATGTGCCTGGCTGCTGTTCACTGAAAAGCTCATTCTGGGTACATTTTTGATACATTTGCTTCTGCCGGGTCAGCTGAGCAGTGAATTTCTACTTAACTATCTCCTATCAGGAGAGACCTCAGGGCTGCATCTTTTGTGTGCAGTACTGAGCCTGAAAAGCGTTTACAACCCCACTTACAAGTAAAACTAGCTAAAATGTGCCTGGCTGCTGTTCACTGAAAAGCTTATTCTGGGTACATTTTTGGTATACATTTGCTTCTGCCGGGTCAGCTGAGCAGTGAATTTCTACTTAACTACCTCCTATCAGGAGAGACCTCAGGGCTGCATCTTTTGTGTGCAGTACTGAGCCTGAAAAGCGTTTACAACCCCACTTACAAGTAAAACTAGCTAAAATGTGCCTGGCTGCTGTTCACTGAAAAGCTTATTCTGGGTACATTTTTGGTACACATTTGCTTCTGCCGGGTCAGCTGAGCAGTGAATTTCTACTTAACTATCTCCTATCAGGAGAGACCTCAGGGCTGCATCTTTTGAGCGCAGTACTGAGCCTGAAAAGCGTTTACAACCCCACTTACAAGTAAAACTAGCTAAAATGTGCCTGGCTGCTGTTCACTGAAAAGCTCATTCTGGGTACATTTTTGGTATACATTTGCTTCTGCCGGGTCAGCTGAGCAGTGAATTTCTACTTAACTATCTCCTATCAGGAGAGACCTCAGGGCTGCATCTTTTGAGCGCAGTACTGAGCCTGAAAAGCGTTTACAACCCCACTTACAAGTAAAACTAGCTAAAATGTGCCTGGCTGCTGTTTACTGAAAAGCTTATTCTGGGTACATTTTTGGTATACATTTGCTTCTGCCGGGTCAGCTGAGCAGTGAATTTCTACTTAACTACCTCCTATCAGGAGAGACCTCAGGGCTGCATCTTTTGAGCGCAGTTCTGAGCCTGAAAAGCGTTTACAACCCCCACTTACAAGAAAAACTAGCTAAAATGTGCCTGGCTGCTGTTCACTGAAAAGCTCATTCTGGGTACATTTTTGGTATACATTTGCTTCTGCCGGGTCAGCTGAGCAGTGAATTTCTACTTAACTATCTCCTATCAGGAGAGACCTCAGGGCTGCATCTTTTGTGTGCAGTACTGAGCCTGAAAAGCGTTTACAACCCCACTTACAAGTAAAACTAGCTAAAATGTGCCTGGCTGCTGTTCACTGAAAAGCTTATTCTGGGTACATTTTTGGTATACATTTGCTTCTGCCGGGTCAGCTGAGCAGTGAATTTCTACTTAACTACCTCCTATCAGGAGAGACCTCAGGGCTGCATCTTTTGTGTGCAGTACTGAGCCTGAAAAGCGTTTACAACCCCACTTACAAGTAAAACTAGCTAAAATGTGCCTGGCTGCTGTTCACTGAAAAGCTTATTCTGGGTACATTTTTGGTATACATTTGCTTCTGCCGGGTCAGCTGAGCAGTGAATTTCTACTTAACTATCTCCTATCAGGAGAGACCTCAGGGCTGCATCTTTTGAGCGCAGTACTGAGCCTGAAAAGCGTTTACAACCCCACTTACAAGTAAAACTAGCTAAAATGTGCCTGGCTGCTGTTCACTGAAAAGCTTATTCTGGGTACATTTTTGGTATACATTTGCTTCTGCCGGGTCAGCTGAGCAGTGAATTTCTACTTAACTACCTTCTATCAGGAGAGACCTCAGGGCTGCATCTTTTGAGCGCAGTACTGAGCCTGAAAAGCGTTTACAACCCCACTTACAAGTAAAACTAGCTAAAATGTGCCTGGCTGCTGTTCACTGAAAAGCTCATTCTGGGTACATTTTTGGTATACATTTGCTTCTGCCGGGTCAGCTGAGCAGTGAATTTCTACTTAACTACCTCCTATCAGGAGAGACCTCAGGGCTGCATCTTTTGTGCGCAGTACTGAGCCTGAAAAGCGTTTACAACCCCAGTTACAAGTAAAACTAGCTAAAATGTGCCTGGCTGCTGTTCACTGAAAAGCTCATTCTGGGTACATTTTTGGTATACATTTGCTTCTGCCGGGTCAGCTGAGCAGTGAATTTCTACTTAACTACCTCCTATCAGGAGTGACCTCAGGGCTGCATCTTTTAAGCGCAGTACTGAGCCTGAAAACCGTTTACAACCCCAGTTACAAGTAAAACTAGCTAAAATGTGCCTGGCTGCTGTTCACTGAAAAGCTCATTCTGGGTACATTTTTGGTATACATTTGCTTCTGCCGGGTCAGCTGAGCAGTGAATTTCTACTTAACTACCTCCTATCAGGAGAGACCTCAGGGCTGCATCTTTTGAGCGCAGTACTGAGCCTGAAAACCGTTTACAACCCCACTTACAAGTAAAAGTAGCTAAAATGTGCCTGGCTGCTGTTCACTGAAAAGCTCATTCTGGTACATTTTTGGTATACATTTGCTTCTGCCGGGTCAGCTGAGCAGTGAATTTCTACTTAACTACCTCCTATCAGGAGAGACCTCAGGGCTGCATCTTTTGAGCGCAGTACTGAGCCTGAAAACCGTTTACAACCCCACTTACAAGTAAAACTAGCTAAAATGTGCCTGGCTGCTGTTCACTGAAAAGCTCATTCTGGGTACATTTTTGGTATACATGTGCTTCTGCCGGGTCAGCTGAGCAGTGAATTTCTACATAACTACCTCCTATCAGGAGAGACCTCAGGGCTGCATCTTTTGAGTGCAGTACTGAGCCTGAAAACCGTTTACAACCCCAGTTACAAGTAAAACTAGCTAAAATGTGCCTGGCTGCTGTTCACTGAAAAGCTCATTCTGGGTACATTTTTGGTATACATTTGCTTCTGCCGGGTCAGCAGAGCAGTGAATTTCTACTTAACTATCTCCTATCAAGAGAGACCTCAGGGCTGCATCTTTTGAGCGCAGTACTGAGCCTGAAAAGTGTTTCCAACCCCACTTACAAGTAAAACTAGCTAAAATGTGCCTGGCTGCTGTTCACTGAAAAGCTCATTCTGGGTACATTTTTGGTATACATTTGCTTCTGCCGGGTCAGCTGAGCAGTGAATTTCTACTTAACTACCTCCTATCAGGAGAGACCTCAGGGCTGCATCTTTTGAGCGCAGTACTGAGCCTGAAAACCGTTTACAACCCCAGTTACAAGTAAAATTAGCTAAAATGTGCCTGGCTGCTGTTCACTGAAAAGCTCATTCTGGGTACATTTTTGGTATACATTTGCTTCTGCCGGGACAGCTGAGCAGTGAATTTCTACTTAACTACCTCCTATCAGGAGAGACCTCAGGGCTGCATCTTTTGAGCGCAGTACTGAGCCTGAAAACCGTTTACAACCCCATACAAGTAAAACTAGCTAAAATGTGCCTGGCTGCTGTTCACTGAAAAGCTCATTCTGGTTACATTTTTGGTATACATTTGCATCTGCCGGGTCAGCTGAGCAGTGAATTTCTACTTAACTATCTCCTATCAGGAGAGACCTCAGGGCTGCATCTTTTGAGCGCAGTACTGAGCCTGAAAAGCGTTTACAACCCAACTTACAAGTAAAACTAGCTACAATGTGCCTGGCTGCTGTTCACTGAAAAGCTCATTCTGGGTACATTTTTGGTATACATTTGCTTCTGCCGGGTCAGCGAGCAGTGAATTTCTACTTAACTATCTCCTATCAGGAGAGACCTCAGGGCTGCATCTTTTGAGCGTAGTACTGAGCCTGAAAAGCGTTTACAACCCCACTTACAAGTAAAACTAGCTAAAATGTGCCTGGCTGCTGTTCACTGAAAAGCTCATTCTGGGTACATTTTTGGTATACATTTGCTTCTGCCGGGTCAGCTGAGCAGGGAATTTCTACTTACTACCTCCTATCAGGAGAGACCGCAGGGCTGCATCTTTTGAGCGCAGTACTGAGCCTGAAAAGCGTTTCCAACCCCAGTTACAAGTAAAACTAGCTAAAATGTGCCTGGCTGCTGTTCACTGAAAATCTCATTCTGCGTACATTTTTGGTATACATTTGCTTCTGCCGGGTCAGCTGAGCAGTGAATTTCTACTTAACTACCTCCTATCAGGAGAGACCTCAGGGCTGCATCTTTTGAGCGCAGTACTGAGCCTGAAAAGCGTTTACAACCCCACTTACAAGTAAAACTAGCTAAAATGTGCCTGGCTGCTGTTCACTGAAAAGCTCATTCTGGGTACATTTTTGGTATACATTTGCTTCTGCCGGGTCAGCTGAGCAGTGAATTTCTACTTAACTACCTCCTATCAGGAGAGACCTCAGGGCTGCATCTTTTGAGCGCAGTACTGAGCCTGAAAAGCGTTTACAACCCCACTTACAAGTAGAACTAGCTAAAATGTGCCTGGCTGCTGTTCACTGAAAAGCTCATTCTGGGTACATTTTTGATACATTTGCTTCTGCCGGGTCAGCTGAGCAGTGAATTTCTACTTAACTATCTCCTATCAGGAGAGACCTCAGGGCTGCATCTTTTGTGTGCAGTACTGAGCCTGAAAAGCGTTTACAACCCCACTTACAAGTAAAACTAGCTAAAATGTGCCTGGCTGCTGTTCACTGAAAAGCTTATTCTGGGTACATTTTTGGTATACATTTGCTTCTGCCGGGTCAGCTGAGCAGTGAATTTCTACTTAACTACCTCCTATCAGGAGAGACCTCAGGGCTGCATCTTTTGTGTGCAGTACTGAGCCTGAAAAGCGTTTACAACCCCACTTACAAGTAAAACTAGCTAAAATGTGCCTGGCTGCTGTTCACTGAAAAGCTTATTCTGGGTACATTTTTGGTATACATTTGCTTCTGCCGGGTCAGCTGAGCAGTGAATTTCTACTTAACTATCTCCTATCAGGAGAGACCTCAGGGCTGCATCTTTTGAGCGCAGTACTGAGCCTGAAAAGCGTTTACAACCCCACTTACAAGTAAAACTAGCTCAAATGTGCCTGGCTGCTGTTCACTGAAAAGCTCATTCTGGGTACATTTTTAGTATACATTTGCTTCTGCCGGGTCAGCTGAGCAGTGAATTTCTACTTAACTATCTCCTATCAGGAGAGACCTCAGGGCTGCATCTTTTGAGCGCAGTACTGAGCCTGAAAAGCGTTTACAACCCCACTTACAAGTAAAACTAGCTAAAATGTGCCTGGCTGCTGTTCACTGAAAAGCTCATTCTGGGTACATTTTTGGTATACATTTGCTTCTGCCGGGTCAGCTGAGCAGTGAATTTCTACTTAACTACCTCCTATCAGGAGAGACCTCAGGGCTGCATCTTTTGTGCGCAGTACTGAGCCAGAAAAGCGTTTACAACCCCAGTTACAAGTAAAACTAGCTAAAATGTGCCTGGCTGCTGTTCACTGAAAAGCTCATTCTGGGTACATTTTTGGTATACATTTGCTTCTGCCGGGTCAGCTGAGCAGTGAATTTCTACTTAACTACCTCCTATCAGGAGTGACCTCAGGGCTGCATCTTTTAAGCGCAGTACTGAGCCTGAAAACCGTTTACAACCCCAGTTACAAGTAAAACTAGCTAAAATGTGCCTGGCTGCTGTTCACTGAAAAGCTCATTCTGGGTACATTTTTGGTATACATTTGCTTCTGCCGGGTCAGCTGAGCAGTGAATTTCTACTTAACTACCTCCTATCAGGAGAGACCTCAGGGCTTCATCTTTTGAGCGCAGTACTGAGCCTGAAAACCGTTTACAACCCCACTTACAAGTAAAAGTAGCTAAAATGTGCCTGGCTGCTGTTCACTGAAAAGCTCATTCTGGTACATTTTTGGTATACATTTGCTTCTGCCGGGTCAGCTGAGCAGTGAATTTCTACTTAACTACCTCCTATCAGGAGAGACCTCAGGGCTGCATCTTTTGAGCGCAGTACTGAGCCTGAAAACCGTTTACAACCCCACTTACAAGTAAAACTAGCTAAAATGTGCCTGGCTGCTGTTCACTGAAAAGCTTATTCTGGGTACATTTTTGGTATACATTTGCTTCTGCCGGGTCAGCTGAGCAGTGAATTTCTACTTAACTACCTCCTATCAGGAGAGACCTCAGGGCTGCATCTTTTGAGCGCAGTACTGAGCCTGAAAAGCGTTTACAACCCCCACTTACAAGTAAAACTAGCTAAAATGTGCCTGGCTGCTGTTCACTGAAAAGCTCATTCTGGGTACATTTTTGGTATACATTTGCTTCTGCCGGGTCAGCTGAGCAGTGAATTTCTACTTAACTATCTCCTATCAGGAGAGACCTCAGGGCTGCATCTTTTGTGTGCAGTACTGAGCCTGAAAAGCGTTTACAACGCCACTTACAAGTAAAACTAGCTAAAATGTGCCTGGCTGCTGTTCACTGAAAAGCTAATTCTGGGTACATTTTTGGTATACATTTGCTTCTGCCGGGTCAGCTGAGCAGTGAATTTCTACTTAACTACCTCCTATCAGGAGAGACCTCAGGGCTGCATCTTTTGAGCGCAGTACTGAGCCTAAAAAGCGTTTACAACCCCAGTTACAAGTAAAACTAGCTAAAATGTGCCTGGCTGCTGTTCACTGAAAAGCTTATTCTGGGTACATTTTTGGTATACATTTGCTTCTGCCGGGTCAGCTGAGCAGTGAATTTCTACTTAACTACCTCCTATCAGGAGAGACCTCAGGGCTGCATCTTTTGAGCGCAGTACTGAGCCTGAAAAGCGTTTACAACCCCCACTTACAAGTAAAACTAGCTAAAATGTGCCTGGCTGCTGTTCACTGAAAAGCTCATTCTGGGTACATTTTTGGTATACATTTGCTTCTGCCGGGTCAGCTGAGCAGTGAATTTCTACTTAACTATCTCCTATCAGGAGAGACCTCAGGGCTGCATCTTTTGTGTGCAGTACTGAGCCTGAAAAGCGTTTACAACGCCACTTACAAGTAAAACTAGCTAAAATGTGCCTGGCTGCTGTTCACTGAAAAGCTAATTCTGGGTACATTTTTGGTATACATTTGCTTCTGCCGGGTCAGCTGAGCAGTGAATTTCTACTTAACTACCTCCTATCAGGAGAGACCTCAGGGCTGCATCTTTTGAGCGCAGTACTGAGCCTGAAAAGCGTTTACAACCCCCACTTACAAGTAAAACTAGCTAAAATGTGCCTGGCTGCTGTTCACTGAAAAGCTCATTCTGGGTACATTTTTGGTATACATTTGCTTCTGCCGGGTCAGCTGAGCAGTGAATTTCTACTTAACTATCTCCTATCAGGAGAGACCTCAGGGCTGCATCTTTTGTGTGCAGTACTGAGCCTGAAAAGCGTTTACAACGCCACTTACAAGTAAAACTAGCTAAAATGTGCCTGGCTGCTGTTCACTGAAAAGCTAATTCTGGGTACATTTTTGGTATACATTTGCTTCTGCCGGGTCAGCTGAGCAGTGAATTTCTACTTAACTACCTCCTATCAGGAGAGACCTCAGGGCTGCATCTTTTGAGCGCAGTACTGAGCCTAAAAAGCGTTTACAACCCCAGTTACAAGTAAAACTAGCTAAAATGTGCCTGGCTGCTGTTCACTGAAAAGCTTATTCTGGGTACATTTTTGGTATACATTTGCTTCTGCCGGGTCAGCTGAGCAGTGAATTTCTACTTAACTATCTCCTATCAGGAGAGACCTCAGGGCTGCATCTTTTGAGCGCAGTACTGAGCCTGAAAAGCGTTTACAACCCCACTTACAAGTAAAACTAGCTAAAATGTGCCTGGCTGCTGTTCACTGAAAAGCTCATTCTGGGTACATTTTTGGTATACATTTGCTTCTGCCGGGTCAGCTGAGCAGTGAATTTCTACTTAACTACCTCCTATCAGGAGAGACCTCAGGGCTGCATCTTTTGTGCGCAGTACTGAGCCAGAAAAGCGTTTACAACCCCAGTTACAAGTAAAACTAGCTAAAATGTGCCTGGCTGCTGTTCACTGAAAAGCTCATTCTGGGTACATTTTTGGTATACATTTGCTTCTGCCGGGTCAGCTGAGCAGTGAATTTCTACTTAACTACCTCCTATCAGGAGTGACCTCAGGGCTGCATCTTTTAAGCGCAGTACTGAGCCTGAAAACCGTTTACAACCCCAGTTACAAGTAAAACTAGCTAAAATGTGCCTGGCTGCTGTTCACTGAAAAGCTCATTCTGGGTACATTTTTGGTATACATTTGCTTCTGCCGGGTCAGCTGAGCAGTGAATTTCTACTTAACTACCTCCTATCAGGAGAGACCTCAGGGCTTCATCTTTTGAGCGCAGTACTGAGCCTGAAAACCGTTTACAACCCCACTTACAAGTAAAAGTAGCTAAAATGTGCCTGGCTGCTGTTCACTGAAAAGCTCATTCTGGTACATTTTTGGTATACATTTGCTTCTGCCGGGTCAGCTGAGCAGTGAATTTCTACTTAACTACCTCCTATCAGGAGAGACCTCAGGGCTGCATCTTTTGAGCGCAGTACTGAGCCTGAAAACCGTTTACAACCCCACTTACAAGTAAAACTAGCTAAAATGTGCCTGGCTGCTGTTCACTGAAAAGCTTATTCTGGGTACATTTTTGGTATACATTTGCTTCTGCCGGGTCAGCTGAGCAGTGAATTTCTACTTAACTACCTCCTATCAGGAGAGACCTCAGGGCTGCATCTTTTGAGCGCAGTACTGAGCCTGAAAAGCGTTTACAACCCCCACTTACAAGTAAAACTAGCTAAAATGTGCCTGGCTGCTGTTCACTGAAAAGCTCATTCTGGGTACATTTTTGGTATACATTTGCTTCTGCCGGGTCAGCTGAGCAGTGAATTTCTACTTAACTATCTCCTATCAGGAGAGACCTCAGGGCTGCATCTTTTGTGTGCAGTACTGAGCCTGAAAAGCGTTTACAACGCCACTTACAAGTAAAACTAGCTAAAATGTGCCTGGCTGCTGTTCACTGAAAAGCTAATTCTGGGTACATTTTTGGTATACATTTGCTTCTGCCGGGTCAGCTGAGCAGTGAATTTCTACTTAACTACCTCCTATCAGGAGAGACCTCAGGGCTGCATCTTTTGAGCGCAGTACTGAGCCTAAAAAGCGTTTACAACCCCAGTTACAAGTAAAACTAGCTAAAATGTGCCTGGCTGCTGTTCACTGAAAAGCTTATTCTGGGTACATTTTTGGTATACATTTGCTTCTGCCGGGTCAGCTGAGCAGTGAATTTCTACTTAACTATCTCCTATCAGGAGAGACCTCAGGGCTGCATCTTTTGAGCGCAGTACTGAGCCTGAAAAGCGTTTACAACCCCACTTACAAGTAAAACTAGCTAAAATGTGCCTGGCTGCTGTTCACTGAAAAGCTTATTCTGGGTACATTTTTGGTATACATTTGCTTCTGCCGGGTCAGCTGAGCAGTGAATTTCTACTTAACTACCTTCTATCAGGAGAGACCTCAGGGCTGCATCTTTTGAGCGCAGTACTGAGCCTGAAAAGCGTTTACAACCCCACTTACAAGTAAAACTAGCTAAAATGTGCCTGGCTGCTGTTCACTGAAAAGCTCATTCTGGGTACATTTTTGATACATTTGCTTCTGCCGGGTCAGCTGAGCAGTGAATTTCTACTTAACTATCTCCTATCAGGAGAGACCTCAGGGCTGCATCTTTTGTGTGCAGTACTGAGCCTGAAAAGCGTTTACAACCCCACTTACAAGTAAAACTAGCTAAAATGTGCCTGGCTGCTGTTCACTGAAAAGCTTATTCTGGGTACATTTTTGGTATACATTTGCTTCTGCCGGGTCAGCTGAGCAGTGAATTTCTACTTAACTACCTCCTATCAGGAGAGACCTCAGGGCTGCATCTTTTGTGTGCAGTACTGAGCCTGAAAAGCGTTTACAACCCCACTTACAAGTAAAACTAGCTAAAATGTGCCTGGCTGCTGTTCACTGAAAAGCTTATTCTGGGTACATTTTTGGTATACATTTGCTTCTGCCGGGTCAGCTGAGCAGTGAATTTCTACTTAACTATCTCCTATCAGGAGAGACCTCAGGGCTGCATCTTTTGAGCGCAGTACTGAGCCTGAAAAGCGTTTACAACCCCACTTACAAGTAAAACTAGCTAAAATGTGCCTGGCTGCTGTTCACTGAAAAGCTCATTCTGGGTACATTTTTGGTATACATTTGCTTCTGCCGGGTCAGCTGAGCAGTGAATTTCTACTTAACTATCTCCTATCAGGAGAGACCTCAGGGCTGCATCTTTTGAGCGCAGTACTGAGCCTGAAAAGCGTTTACAACCCCACTTACAAGTAAAACTAGCTAAAATGTGCCTGGCTGCTGTTCACTGAAAAGCTCATTCTGGGTACATTTTTGGTATACATTTGCTTCTGCCGGGTCAGCTGAGCAGTGAATTTCTACTTAACTACCTCCTATCAGGAGAGACCTCAGGGCTGCATCTTTTGTGCGCAGTACTGAGCCTGAAAAGCGTTTACAACCCCAGTTACAAGTAAAACTAGCTAAAATGTGCCTGGCTGCTGTTCACTGAAAAGCTCATTCTGGGTACATTTTTGGTATACATTTGCTTCTGCCGGGTCAGCTGAGCAGTGAATTTCTACTTAACTACCTCCTATCAGGAGTGACCTCAGGGCTGCATCTTTTAAGCGCAGTACTGAGCCTGAAAACCGTTTACAACCCCAGTTACAAGTAAAACTAGCTAAAATGTGCCTGGCTGCTGTTCACTGAAAAGCTCATTCTGGGTACATTTTTGGTATACATTTGCTTCTGCCGGGTCAGCTGAGCAGTGAATTTCTACTTAACTACCTCCTATCAGGAGAGACCTCAGGGCTGCATCTTTTGAGCGCAGTACTGAGCCTGAAAACCGTTTACAACCCCACTTACAAGTAAAAGTAGCTAAAATGTGCCTGGCTGCTGTTCACTGAAAAGCTCATTCTGGTACATTTTTGGTATACATTTGCTTCTGCCGGGTCAGCTGAGCAGTGAATTTCTACTTAACTACCTCCTATCAGGAGAGACCTCAGGGCTGCATCTTTTGAGCGCAGTACTGAGCCTGAAAACCGTTTACAACCCCACTTACAAGTAAAACTAGCTAAAATGTGCCTGGCTGCTGTTCACTGAAAAGCTCATTCTGGGTACATTTTTGGTATACATGTGCTTCTGCCGGGTCAGCTGAGCAGTGAATTTCTACATAACTACCTCCTATCAGGAGAGACCTCAGGGCTGCATCTTTTGAGTGCAGTACTGAGCCTGAAAACCGTTTACAACCCCAGTTACAAGTAAAACTAGCTAAAATGTGCCTGGCTGCTGTTCACTGAAAAGCTCATTCTGGGTACATTTTTGGTATACATTTGCTTCTGCCGGGTCAGCAGAGCAGTGAATTTCTACTTAACTACCTCCTATCAGGAGAGACCTCAGGGCTGCATCTTTTGTGCGCAGTACTGAGCCTGAAAAGCGTTTACAACCCCAGTTACAAGTAAAACTAGCTAAAATGTGCCTGGCTGCTGTTCACTGAAAAGCTCATTCTGGGTACATTTTTGGTATACATTTGCTTCTGCCGGGTCAGCTGAGCAGTGAATTTCTACTTAACTACCTCCTATCAGGAGAGACCTCAGGGCTGCATCTTTTGAGCGCAGTACTGAGCCTGAAAACCGTTTACAACCCCAGTTACAAGTAAAACTAGCTAAAATGTGCCTGGCTGCTGTTCACTGAAAAGCTCATTCTGGGTACATTTTTGGTATACATTTGCTTCTGCCGGGACAGCTGAGCAGTGAATTTCTACTTAACTACCTCCTATCAGGAGAGACCTCAGGGCTGCATCTTTTGAGCGCAGTACTGAGCCTGAAAACCGTTTACAACCCCATACAAGTAAAACTAGCTAAAATGTGCCTGGCTGCTGTTCACTGAAAAGCTCATTCTGGTTACATTTTTGGTATACATTTGCATCTGCCGGGTCAGCTGAGCAGTGAATTTCTACTTAACTATCTCCTATCAGGAGAGACCTCAGGGCTGCATCTTTTGAGCGCAGTACTGAGCCTGAAAAGCGTTTACAACCCAACTTACAAGTAAAACTAGCTACAATGTGCCTGGCTGCTGTTCACTGAAAAGCTCATTCTGGGTACATTTTTGGTATACAGTTGCTTCTGCCGGGTCAGCTGAGCAGTGAATTTCTACATAACTACCTCCTATCAGGAGAGACTTCAGGGCTGCATTTTTTGAGCGCAGTACTGAGCCTGAAAACCGTTTACAACCCCAGTTACAAGTAAAACTAGCTAAAATGTGTCTGGCTGCTGTTCACTGAAAAGCTCATTCTGGGTACATTTTTGGTATACATTTGCTTCTGCCGGGTCAGCGAGCAGTGAATTTCTACTTAACTATCTCCTATCAGGAGAGACCTCAGGGCTGCATCTTTTGAGGCGTAGTACTGAGCCTGAAAAGCGTTTACAACCCCACTTACAAGTAAAACTAGCTAAAATGTGCCTGGCTGCTGTTCACTGAAAAGCTCATTCTGGGTACATTTTTGGTATACATTTGCTTCTGCCGGGTCAGCTGAGCAGGGAATTTCTACTTACTACCTCCTATCAGGAGAGACCGCAGGGCTGCATCTTTTGAGCGCAGTACTGAGCCTGAAAAGCGTTTCCAACCCCAGTTACAAGTAAAACTAGCTAAAATGTGCCTGGCTGCTGTTCACTGAAAATCTCATTCTGCGTACATTTTTGGTATACATTTGCTTCTGCCGGGTCAGCTGAGCAGTGAATTTCTACTTAACTACCTCCTATCAGGAGAGACCTCAGGGCTGCATCTTTTGAGCGCAGTACTGAGCCTGAAAAGCGTTTACAACCCCACTTACAAGTAAAACTAGCTAAAATGTGCCTGGCTGCTGTTCACTGAAAAGCTCATTCTGGGTACATTTTTGGTATACATTTGCTTCTGCCGGGTCAGCTGAGCAGTGAATTTCTACTTAACTACCTCCTATCAGGAGAGACCTCAGGGCTGCATCTTTTGTGTGCAGTACTGAGCCTGAAAAGCGTTTACAACCCCACTTACAAGTAAAACTAGCTAAAATGTGCCTGGCTGCTGTTCACTGAAAAGCTTATTCTGGGTACATTTTTGGTATACATTTGCTTCTGCCGGGTCAGCTGAGCAGTGAATTTCTACTTAACTACCTCCTATCAGGAGAGACCTCAGGGCTGCATCTTTTGTGTGCAGTACTGAGCCTGAAAAGCGTTTACAACCCCACTTACAAGTAAAACTAGCTAAAATGTGCCTGGCTGCTGTTCACTGAAAAGCTTATTCTGGGTACATTTTTGGTATACATTTGCTTCTGCCGGGTCAGCTGAGCAGTGAATTTCTACTTAACTATCTCCTATCAGGAGAGACCTCAGGGCTGCATCTTTTGAGCGCAGTACTGAGCCTGAAAAGCGTTTACAACCCCACTTACAAGTAAAACTAGCTAAAATGTGCCTGGCTGCTGTTCACTGAAAAGCTCATTCTGGGTACATTTTTGGTATACATTTGCTTCTGCCGGGTCAGCTGAGCAGTGAATTTCTACTTAACTACCTCCTATCAGGAGAGACCTCAGGGCTGCATCTTTTGAGCGCAGTACTGAGCCTGAAAACCGTTTACAACCCCAGTTACAAGTAAAACTAGCTAAAATGTGCCTGGCTGCTGTTCACTGAAAAGCTCATTCTGGGTACATTTTTGGTATACATTTGCTTCTGCCGGGACAGCTGAGCAGTGAATTTCTACTTAACTACCTCCTATCAGGAGAGACCTCAGGGCTGCATCTTTTGAGCGCAGTATGAGCCTGAAAACCGTTTACAACCCCATACAAGTAAAACTAGCTAAAATGTGCCTGGCTGCTGTTCACTGAAAAGCTCATTCTGGTTACATTTTTGGTATACATTTGCATCTGCCGGGTCAGCTGAGCAGTGAATTTCTACTTAACTATCTCCTATCAGGAGAGACCTCAGGGCTGCATCTTTTGAGCGCAGTACTGAGCCTGAAAAGCGTTTACAACCCAACTTACAAGTAAAACTAGCTACAATGTGCCTGGCTGCTGTTCACTGAAAAGCTCATTCTGGGTACATTTTTGGTATACAGTTGCTTCTGCCGGGTCAGCTGAGCAGTGAATTTCTACATAACTACCTCCTATCAGGAGAGACTTCAGGGCTGCATCTTTTGAGCGCAGTACTGAGCCTGAAAACCGTTTACAACCCCAGTTACAAGTAAAACTAGCTAAAATGTGCCTGGCTGCTGTTCACTGAAAAGCTCATTCTGGGTACATTTTTGGTATACATTTGCTTCTGCCGGGTCAGCGAGCAGTGAATTTCTACTTAACTATCTCCTATCAGGAGAGACCTCAGGGCTGCATCTTTTGAGCGTAGTACTGAGCCTGAAAAGCGTTTACAACCCCACTTACAAGTAAAACTAGCTAAAATGTGCCTGGCTGCTGTTCACTGAAAAGCTCATTCTGGGTACATTTTTGGTATACATTTGCTTCTGCCGGGTCAGCTGAGCAGGGAATTTCTACTTACTACCTCCTATCAGGAGAGACCGCAGGGCTGCATCTTTTGAGCGCAGTACTGAGCCTGAAAAGCGTTTCCAACCCCAGTTACAAGTAAAACTAGCTAAAATGTGCCTGGCTGCTGTTCACTGAAAAGCTCATTCATTCTGGGTACATTTTTGGTATACAGTTGCTTCTGCCGGGTCAGCTGAGCAGTGAATTTCTACTTAACTACCTCCTATCAGGAGAGACCTCAGGGCTGCATCTTTTGAGCGCAGTACTGAGCCTAAAAAGCGTTTACAACCCCAGTTACAAGTAAAACTAGCTAAAATGTGCCTGGCTGCTGTTCACTGAAAAGCTCATTCTGGGTACATTTTTGGTATACATTTGCTTCTGCCGGGTCAGCTGAGCAGTGAATTTCTACTTAACTACCTCCTATCAGGAGAGACCTCAGGGCTGCATCTTTTGAGCGCAGTACTGAGCCTGAAAAGCGTTTACAACCCCACTTACAAGTAAAACTAGCTAAAATGTGCCTGGCTGCTGTTCACTGAAAAGCTCATTCTGGGTACATTTTTGGTATACATTTGCTTCTGCCGGGTCAGCTGAGCAGTGAATTTCTACTTAACTACCTCCTATCAGGAGAGACCTCAGGGCTGCATCTTTTGAGCGCAGTACTGAGCCTGAAAAGCGTTTACAACCCCACTTACAAGTAGAACTAGCTAAAATGTGCCTGGCTGCTGTTCACTGAAAAGCTCATTCTGGGTACATTTTTGGTATACATTTGCTTCTGCCGGGTCAGCTGAGCAGTGAATTTCTACTTAACTACCTCCTATCAGGAGAGACCTCAGGGCTGCATCTTTTGAGCGCAGTACTGAGCTTGAAAAGCGTTTCCAACCCCAGTTACAAGTAAAACTAGCTAAAATGTGCCTGGCTGCTGTTCACTGAAAAGCTCATTCATTCTGGGTACATTTTTGGTATACAGTTGCTTCTGCCGGGTCAGCTGAGCAGTGAATTTCTACTTAACTACCTCCTATCAGGAGAGACCTCAGGGCTGCATCTTTTGAGCGCAGTACTGAGCCTAAAAAGCGTTTACAACCCCAGTTACAAGTAAAACTAGCTAAAATGTGCCTGGCTGCTGTTCACTGAAAAGCTTATTCTGGGTACATTTTTGGTATACATTTGCTTCTGCCGGGTCAGCTGAGCAGTGAATTTCTACTTAACTACCTCCTATCAGGAGAGACCTCAGGGCTGCATCTTTTGAGCGCAGTACTGAGCCTGAAAAGCGTTTACAACCCCACTTACAAGTAAAACTAGCTAAAATGTGCCTGGCTGCTGTTCACTGAAAAGCTCATTCTGGGTACATTTTTGGTATACATTTGCTTCTGCCGGGTCAGCTGAGCAGTGCATTTCTACTTAACTACCTCCTATCAGGAGAGACCTCAGGGCTGCATCTTTTGAGCGCAGTACTGAGCCTGAAAAGCGTTTACAACCCCACTTACAAGTAGAACTAGCTAAAATGTGCCTGGCTGCTGTTCACTGAAAAGCTCATTCTGGGTACATTTTTGGTATACATTTGCTTCTGCCGGGTCAGCTGAGCAGTGAATTTCTACTTAACTACCTCCTATCAGGAGAGACCTCAGGGCTGCATCTTTTGAGCGCAGTACTGAGCCTAAAAAGCGTTTACAACCCCAGTTACAAGTAAAACTAGCTAAAATGTGCCTGGCTGCTGTTCACTGAAAAGCTTATTCTGGGTACATTTTTGGTATACATTTGCTTCTGCCGGGTCAGCTGAGCAGTGAATTTCTACTTAACTATCTCCTATCAGGAGAGACCTCAGGGCTGCATCTTTTGAGGGCAGTACTGAGCCTGAAAAGCGTTTACAACCCCACTTACAAGTAAAACTAGCTAAAATGTGCCTGGCTGCTGTTCACTGAAAAGCTCATTCTGGGTACATTTTTGGTATACATTTGCTTCTGCCGGGTCAGCTGAGCAGTGAATTTCTACTTAACTACCTCCTATCAGGAGAGACCTCAGGGCTGCATCTTTTGAGCGCAGTACTGAGCCTGAAAAGCGTTTACAACCCCACTTACAAGTAAAACTAGCTAAAATGTGCCTGGCTGCTGTTCACTGAAAAGCTTATTCTGGGTACATTTTTGGTATACATTTGCTTCTGCCGGGTCAGCTGAGCAGTGAATTTCTACTTAACTGTCTCCTATCAGGAGAGACCTCAGGGCTGCATCTTTTGAGCGCAGTACTGAGCCTAAAAAGCGTTTACAACCCCACTTACAAGTAAAACTAGCTAAAATGTGCCTGGCTGCTGTTCACTGAAAAGCTCATTCTGGGTACATTTTTGGTATACATTTGCTTCTGCCGGGTCAGCTGAGCAGTGAATTTCTACTTAACTATCTCCTATCAGGAGAGACCTCAGGGCTGCATCTTTTGAGCGCAGTACTGAGCCTGAAAAGCGTTTACAACCCCACTTACAAGTAAAACTAGCTAAAATGTGCCTGGCTGCTGTTCACTGAAATGCTCATTCTGGGTACATTTTTGGTATACATTTGCTTCTGCCGGGTCAGCTGAGCAGTGAATTTCTACTTAACTACCTCCTATCAGGAGAGACCTCAGGGCTGCATCTTTTGAGCGCAGTACTGAGCCTGAAAAGCGTTTACAACCCCACTTACAAGTAAAACTAGCTAAAATGTGCCTGGCTGCTGTTCACTGAAAAGCTCATTCTGGGTACATTTTTGATACATTTGCTTCTGCCGGGTCAGCTGAGCAGTGAATTTCTACTTAACTATCTCCTATCAGGAGAGACCTCAGGGCTGCATCTTTTGTGCGCAGTACTGAGCCTGAAAAGCGTTTACAACCCCACTTACAGTAAAACTAGCTAAAATGTGCCTGGCTGCTGTTCACTGAAAAGCTTATTCTGGGTACATTTTTGGTATACATTTGCTTCTGCCGGGTCAGCTGAGCAGTGAATTTCTACTTAACTACCTCCTATCAGGAGAGACCTCAGGGCTGCATCTTTTGAGCGCAGTACTGAGCCTGAAAACCGTTTACAACCCCAGTTACAAGTAAAACTAGCTAAAATGTGCCTGGCTGCTGTTCACTGAAAAGCTCAATCTGGGTACATTTTTGGTATACATTTGCTTCTGCTGGGTCAGCTGAGCAGTGAATTTCTACTTAACTACCTCCTATCAGGAGTGACCTCAGGGCTGCATCTTTTGAGCGCAGTACTGAGCCTGAAAACCGTTTACAACCCCAGTTACAAGTAAAACTAGCTAAAATGTGCCTGGCTGCTGTTCACTGAAAAGCTCATTCTGGGTACATTTTTGGTAAACATTTGCTTCTGCCGGGTCAGCTGAGCAGTGAATTTCTACTTAACTACCTCCTATCAGGAGAGACCTCAGGGCTGCGTCTTTTGAGCGCAGTACTGAGCCTGAAAACCGTTTACAACCCCACTTACAAGTAAAAGTAGCTGAAATGTGCCTGGCTGCTGTTCACTGAAAAGCTCATTCTGGTACATTTTTGGTATACATTTGCTTCTGCCGGGTCAGCTGAGCAGTGAATTTCTACTTAACTACCTCCTATCAGGAGAGACCTCAGGGCTGCATCTTTTGAGCGCAGTACTGAGCCTGAAAAGCGTTTACAACCCCACTTACAAGTAAAACTAGCTAAAATGTGCCTGGCTGCTGTTCACTGAAAAGCTCATTCTGGGTACATTTTTGGTATACATTTGCATCTGCCGGGTCAGCTGAGCAGTGAATTTCTACTTAACTATCTCCTATCAGGAGAGACCTCAGGGCTGCATCTTTTGAGCGCAGTACTGAGCCTGAAAAGCGTTTACAACCCATCTTACAAGTAAAACTAGCTAAAATGTGCCTGGCTGCTGTTCACTGAAAAGCTCATTCTGGGTACATTTTTGGTATACATTTGCTTCTGCCGGGTCAGCTGAGCAGTGAATTTCTACATAACTACCTCCTATCAGGAGAGACCTCAGGGCTGCATCTTTTGAGCGCAGTACTGAGCCTGAAAACCGTTTACAACCCCAGTTACAAGTAAAACTAGCTAAAATGTGCCTGGCTGCTGTTCACTGAAAAGCTCATTCTGGGTACATTTTTGGTATACAATTTGCTTCTGCCGGGTCAGCAGAGCAGTGAATTTCTACTTAACTATCTCCTATCAAGAGAGACCTCAGGGCTGCATCTTTTGAGCGCAGTACTGAGCCTGAAAAGTGTTTCCAACCCCACTTACAAGTAAAACTAGCTAAAATGTGCCTGGCTGCTGTTCACTGAAAAGCTCATTCTGGGTACATTTTTGGTATACATTTGCTTCTGCCGGGTCAGCTGAGCAGTGAATTTCTACTTAACTACCTCCTATCAGGAGAGACCTCAGGGCTGCATCTTTTGAGCGCAGTACTGAGCCTGAAAACCGTTTACAACCCCAGTTACATGTAAAACTAGCTAAAATGTGCCTGGCTGCTGTTCACTGAAAAGCTCATTCTGGGTACATTTTTGGTATACATTTGCTTCTGCCGGGACAGCTGAGCAGTGAATTTCTACTTAACTACCTCCTATCAGGAGAGACCTCGGGGCTGCATCTTTTGAGCGCAGTACTGAGCCTGAAAACCGTTTACAACCCCACTTACAAGTAAAACTAGCTAAAATGTGCCTGGCTGCTGTTCACTGAAAAGCTCATTCTGGGTACATTTTTGGTATACATTTGCTTCTGCCGGGTCAGCTGAGCAGGGAATTTCTACTTACTACCTCCTATCAGGAGAGACCTCAGGGCTGCATCTTTTGAGCGCAGTACTGAGCCTGAAAAGCGTTTCCAACCCCACTTACAAGTAAAACTAGCTAAAATGTGCCTGGCTGCTGTTCACTGAAAAGCTCATTCTGGGTACATTTTTGGTATACATTTGCTTCTGCCGGGTCAGCTGAGCAGTGAATTTCTACTTAACTACCTCCTATCCGGAGAGACCTCAGGGCTACATCTTTTGAGCGCAGTATTGAGCCTGAAAAGCGTTTACAACCCCACTTACAAGTAAAACTAGCTAAAATGTGCCTGGCTGCTGTTCACTGAAAAGCTCATTCTGGGTACATTTTTGGTATACATTTGCTTCCGCCGGGTCAGCTGAGCAGTGAATTTCTACTTAACTGCCTCCTATCAGGAGAGACCTCAGGCTGCATCTTTTGAGCGCAGTACTGAGCCTGAAAAGCGTTTCCAACCCCAGTTACAAGTAAAACTAGCTAAAATGTGCCTGGCTGCTGTTCACTGAAAAGCTCATTCTGGGTACATTTTTGGTATACATTTGCTTCTGCCGGGTCAGCTGAGCAGTGAATTTCTACTTAACTATCTCCTATCAGGAGAGACCTCAGGGCTGCATCTTTTGAGCGCAGTACTGAGCCTGAAAAGCGTTTACAACCCCACTTACAAGTAAAACTAGCTAAAATGTGCCTGGCTGCTGTTCACTGAAAAGCTCATTCTGGGTACATTTTTGGTATACATTTGCTTCTGCCGGGTCAGCTGAGCAGTGAATTTCTACTTAACTACCTCCTATCAGGAGAGACCTCAGGGCTGCATCTTTTGTGCGCAGTACTGAGCCAGAAAAGCGTTTACAACCCCAGTTACAAGTAAAACTAGCTAAAATGTGCCTGGCTGCTGTTCACTGAAAAGCTCATTCTGGGTACATTTTTGGTATACATTTGCTTCTGCCGGGTCAGCTGAGCAGTGAATTTCTACTTAACTACCTCCTATCAGGAGTGACCTCAGGGCTGCATCTTTTAAGCGCAGTACTGAGCCTGAAAACCGTTTACAACCCCAGTTACAAGTAAAACTAGCTAAAATGTGCCTGGCTGCTGTTCACTGAAAAGCTCATTCTGGGTACATTTTTGGTATACATTTGCTTCTGCCGGGTCAGCTGAGCAGTGAATTTCTACTTAACTACCTCCTATCAGGAGAGACCTCAGGGCTTCATCTTTTGAGCGCAGTACTGAGCCTGAAAACCGTTTACAACCCCACTTACAAGTAAAAGTAGCTAAAATGTGCCTGGCTGCTGTTCACTGAAAAGCTCATTCTGGTACATTTTTGGTATACATTTGCTTCTGCCGGGTCAGCTGAGCAGTGAATTTCTACTTAACTACCTCCTATCAGGAGAGACCTCAGGGCTGCATCTTTTGAGCGCAGTACTGAGCCTGAAAACCGTTTACAACCCCACTTACAAGTAAAACTAGCTAAAATGTGCCTGGCTGCTGTTCACTGAAAAGCTTATTCTGGGTACATTTTTGGTATACATTTGCTTCTGCCGGGTCAGCTGAGCAGTGAATTTCTACTTAACTACCTCCTATCAGGAGAGACCTCAGGGCTGCATCTTTTGAGCGCAGTACTGAGCCTGAAAAGCGTTTACAACCCCCACTTACAAGTAAAACTAGCTAAAATGTGCCTGGCTGCTGTTCACTGAAAAGCTCATTCTGGGTACATTTTTGGTATACATTTGCTTCTGCCGGGTCAGCTGAGCAGTGAATTTCTACTTAACTATCTCCTATCAGGAGAGACCTCAGGGCTGCATCTTTTGTGTGCAGTACTGAGCCTGAAAAGCGTTTACAACGCCACTTACAAGTAAAACTAGCTAAAATGTGCCTGGCTGCTGTTCACTGAAAAGCTAATTCTGGGTACATTTTTGGTATACATTTGCTTCTGCCGGGTCAGCTGAGCAGTGAATTTCTACTTAACTACCTCCTATCAGGAGAGACCTCAGGGCTGCATCTTTTGAGCGCAGTACTGAGCCTAAAAAGCGTTTACAACCCCAGTTACAAGTAAAACTAGCTAAAATGTGCCTGGCTGCTGTTCACTGAAAAGCTTATTCTGGGTACATTTTTGGTATACATTTGCTTCTGCCGGGTCAGCTGAGCAGTGAATTTCTACTTAACTATCTCCTATCAGGAGAGACCTCAGGGCTGCATCTTTTGAGCGCAGTACTGAGCCTGAAAAGCGTTTACAACCCCACTTACAAGTAAAACTAGCTAAAATGTGCCTGGCTGCTGTTCACTGAAAAGCTTATTCTGGGTACATTTTTGGTATACATTTGCTTCTGCCGGGTCAGCTGAGCAGTGAATTTCTACTTAACTACCTTCTATCAGGAGAGACCTCAGGGCTGCATCTTTTGAGCGCAGTACTGAGCCTGAAAAGCGTTTACAACCCCACTTACAAGTAAAACTAGCTAAAATGTGCCTGGCTGCTGTTCACTGAAAAGCTCATTCTGGGTACATTTTTGATACATTTGCTTCTGCCGGGTCAGCTGAGCAGTGAATTTCTACTTAACTATCTCCTATCAGGAGAGACCTCAGGGCTGCATCTTTTGTGTGCAGTACTGAGCCTGAAAAGCGTTTACAACCCCACTTACAAGTAAAACTAGCTAAAATGTGCCTGGCTGCTGTTCACTGAAAAGCTTATTCTGGGTACATTTTTGGTATACATTTGCTTCTGCCGGGTCAGCTGAGCAGTGAATTTCTACTTAACTACCTCCTATCAGGAGAGACCTCAGGGCTGCATCTTTTGTGTGCAGTACTGAGCCTGAAAAGCGTTTACAACCCCACTTACAAGTAAAACTAGCTAAAATGTGCCTGGCTGCTGTTCACTGAAAAGCTTATTCTGGGTACATTTTTGGTATACATTTGCTTCTGCCGGGTCAGCTGAGCAGTGAATTTCTACTTAACTATCTCCTATCAGGAGAGACCTCAGGGCTGCATCTTTTGAGCGCAGTACTGAGCCTGAAAAGCGTTTACAACCCCACTTACAAGTAAAACTAGCTAAAATGTGCCTGGCTGCTGTTCACTGAAAAGCTCATTCTGGGTACATTTTTGGTATACATTTGCTTCTGCCGGGTCAGCTGAGCAGTGAATTTCTACTTAACTATCTCCTATCAGGAGAGACCTCAGGGCTGCATCTTTTGAGCGCAGTACTGAGCCTGAAAAGCGTTTACAACCCCACTTACAAGTAAAACTAGCTAAAATGTGCCTGGCTGCTGTTCACTGAAAAGCTCATTCTGGGTACATTTTTGGTATACATTTGCTTCTGCCGGGTCAGCTGAGCAGTGAATTTCTACTTAACTACCTCCTATCAGGAGAGACCTCAGGGCTGCATCTTTTGTGCGCAGTACTGAGCCTGAAAAGCGTTTACAACCCCAGTTACAAGTAAAACTAGCTAAAATGTGCCTGGCTGCTGTTCACTGAAAAGCTCATTCTGGGTACATTTTTGGTATACATTTGCTTCTGCCGGGTCAGCTGAGCAGTGAATTTCTACTTAACTACCTCCTATCAGGAGTGACCTCAGGGCTGCATCTTTTAAGCGCAGTACTGAGCCTGAAAACCGTTTACAACCCCAGTTACAAGTAAAACTAGCTAAAATGTGCCTGGCTGCTGTTCACTGAAAAGCTCATTCTGGGTACATTTTTGGTATACATTTGCTTCTGCCGGGTCAGCTGAGCAGTGAATTTCTACTTAACTACCTCCTATCAGGAGAGACCTCAGGGCTGCATCTTTTGAGCGCAGTACTGAGCCTGAAAACCGTTTACAACCCCACTTACAAGTAAAAGTAGCTAAAATGTGCCTGGCTGCTGTTCACTGAAAAGCTCATTCTGGTACATTTTTGGTATACATTTGCTTCTGCCGGGTCAGCTGAGCAGTGAATTTCTACTTAACTACCTCCTATCAGGAGAGACCTCAGGGCTGCATCTTTTGAGCGCAGTACTGAGCCTGAAAACCGTTTACAACCCCACTTACAAGTAAAACTAGCTAAAATGTGCCTGGCTGCTGTTCACTGAAAAGCTCATTCTGGGTACATTTTTGGTATACATGTGCTTCTGCCGGGTCAGCTGAGCAGTGAATTTCTACATAACTACCTCCTATCAGGAGAGACCTCAGGGCTGCATCTTTTGAGTGCAGTACTGAGCCTGAAAACCGTTTACAACCCCAGTTACAAGTAAAACTAGCTAAAATGTGCCTGGCTGCTGTTCACTGAAAAGCTCATTCTGGGTACATTTTTGGTATACATTTGCTTCTGCCGGGTCAGCAGAGCAGTGAATTTCTACTTAACTACCTCCTATCAGGAGAGACCTCAGGGCTGCATCTTTTGTGCGCAGTACTGAGCCTGAAAAGCGTTTACAACCCCAGTTACAAGTAAAACTAGCTAAAATGTGCCTGGCTGCTGTTCACTGAAAAGCTCATTCTGGGTACATTTTTGGTATACATTTGCTTCTGCCGGGTCAGCTGAGCAGTGAATTTCTACTTAACTACCTCCTATCAGGAGAGACCTCAGGGCTGCATCTTTTGAGCGCAGTACTGAGCCTGAAAACCGTTTACAACCCCAGTTACAAGTAAAACTAGCTAAAATGTGCCTGGCTGCTGTTCACTGAAAAGCTCATTCTGGGTACATTTTTGGTATACATTTGCTTCTGCCGGGACAGCTGAGCAGTGAATTTCTACTTAACTACCTCCTATCAGGAGAGACCTCAGGGCTGCATCTTTTGAGCGCAGTACTGAGCCTGAAAACCGTTTACAACCCCATACAAGTAAAACTAGCTAAAATGTGCCTGGCTGCTGTTCACTGAAAAGCTCATTCTGGTTACATTTTTGGTATACATTTGCATCTGCCGGGTCAGCTGAGCAGTGAATTTCTACTTAACTATCTCCTATCAGGAGAGACCTCAGGGCTGCATCTTTTGAGCGCAGTACTGAGCCTGAAAAGCGTTACAACCCAACTTACAAGTAAAACTAGCTACAATGTGCCTGGCTGCTGTTCACTGAAAAGCTCATTCTGGGTACATTTTTGGTATACAGTTGCTTCTGCCGGGTCAGCTGAGCAGTGAATTTCTACATAACTACCTCCTATCAGGAGAGACTTCAGGGCTGCATTTTTTGAGCGCAGTACTGAGCCTGAAAACCGTTTACAACCCCAGTTACAAGTAAAACTAGCTAAAATGTGTCTGGCTGCTGTTCACTGAAAAGCTCATTCTGGGTACATTTTTGGTATACATTTGCTTCTGCCGGGTCAGCGAGCAGTGAATTTCTACTTAACTATCTCCTATCAGGAGAGACCTCAGGGCTGCATCTTTTGAGGCGTAGTACTGAGCCTGAAAAGCGTTTACAACCCCACTTACAAGTAAAACTAGCTAAAATGTGCCTGGCTGCTGTTCACTGAAAAGCTCATTCTGGGTACATTTTTGGTATACATTTGCTTCTGCCGGGTCAGCTGAGCAGGGAATTTCTACTTACTACCTCCTATCAGGAGAGACCGCAGGGCTGCATCTTTTGAGCGCAGTACTGAGCCTGAAAAGCGTTTCCAACCCCAGTTACAAGTAAAACTAGCTAAAATGTGCCTGGCTGCTGTTCACTGAAAATCTCATTCTGCGTACATTTTTGGTATACATTTGCTTCTGCCGGGTCAGCTGAGCAGTGAATTTCTACTTAACTACCTCCTATCAGGAGAGACCTCAGGGCTGCATCTTTTGAGCGCAGTACTGAGCCTGAAAAGCGTTTACAACCCCACTTACAAGTAAAACTAGCTAAAATGTGCCTGGCTGCTGTTCACTGAAAAGCTCATTCTGGGTACATTTTTGGTATACATTTGCTTCTGCCGGGTCAGCTGAGCAGTGAATTTCTACTTAACTACCTCCTATCAGGAGAGACCTCAGGGCTGCATCTTTTGTGTGCAGTACTGAGCCTGAAAAGCGTTTACAACCCCACTTACAAGTAAAACTAGCTAAAATGTGCCTGGCTGCTGTTCACTGAAAAGCTTATTCTGGGTACATTTTTGGTATACATTTGCTTCTGCCGGGTCAGCTGAGCAGTGAATTTCTACTTAACTACCTCCTATCAGGAGAGACCTCAGGGCTGCATCTTTTGTGTGCAGTACTGAGCCTGAAAAGCGTTTACAACCCCACTTACAAGTAAAACTAGCTAAAATGTGCCTGGCTGCTGTTCACTGAAAAGCTTATTCTGGGTACATTTTTGGTATACATTTGCTTCTGCCGGGTCAGCTGAGCAGTGAATTTCTACTTAACTATCTCCTATCAGGAGAGACCTCAGGGCTGCATCTTTTGAGCGCAGTACTGAGCCTGAAAAGCGTTTACAACCCCACTTACAAGTAAAACTAGCTAAAATGTGCCTGGCTGCTGTTCACTGAAAAGCTCATTCTGGGTACATTTTTGGTATACATTTGCTTCTGCCGGGTCAGCTGAGCAGTGAATTTCTACTTAACTACCTCCTATCAGGAGAGACCTCAGGGCTGCATCTTTTGAGCGCAGTACTGAGCCTGAAAACCGTTTACAACCCCAGTTACAAGTAAAACTAGCTAAAATGTGCCTGGCTGCTGTTCACTGAAAAGCTCATTCTGGGTACATTTTTGGTATACATTTGCTTCTGCCGGGACAGCTGAGCAGTGAATTTCTACTTAACTACCTCCTATCAGGAGAGACCTCAGGGCTGCATCTTTTGAGCGCAGTATGAGCCTGAAAACCGTTTTCAACCCCATACAAGTAAAACTAGCTAAAATGTGCCTGGCTGCTGTTCACTGAAAAGCTCATTCTGGTTACATTTTTGGTATACATTTGCATCTGCCGGGTCAGCTGATCAGTGAATTTCTACTTAACTATCTCCTATCAGGAGAGACCTCAGGGCTGCATCTTTTGAGCGCAGTACTGAGCCTGAAAAGCGTTTACAACCCAACTTACAAGTAAAACTAGCTACAATGTGCCTGGCTGCTGTTCACTGAAAAGCTCATTCTGGGTACATTTTTGGTATACAGTTGCTTCTGCCGGGTCAGCTGAGCAGTGAATTTCTACATAACTACCTCCTATCAGGAGAGACTTCAGGGCTGCATCTTTTGAGCGCAGTACTGAGCCTGAAAACCGTTTACAACCCCAGTTACAAGTAAAACTAGCTAAAATGTGCCTGGCTGCTGTTCACTGAAAAGCTCATTCTGGGTACATTTTTGGTATACATTTGCTTCTGCCGGGTCAGCGAGCAGTGAATTTCTACTTAACTATCTCCTATCAGGAGAGACCTCAGGGCTGCATCTTTTGAGCGTAGTACTGAGCCTGAAAAGCGTTTACAACCCCACTTACAAGTAAAACTAGCTAAAATGTGCCTGGCTGCTGTTCACTGAAAAGCTCATTCTGGGTACATTTTTGGTATACATTTGCTTCTGCCGGGTCAGCTGAGCAGGGAATTTCTACTTACTACCTCCTATCAGGAGAGACCGCAGGGCTGCATCTTTTGAGCGCAGTACTGAGCCTGAAAAGCGTTTCCAACCCCAGTTACAAGTAAAACTAGCTAAAATGTGCCTGGCTGCTGTTCACTGAAAAGCTCATTCATTCTGGGTACATTTTTGGTATACAGTTGCTTCTGCCGGGTCAGCTGAGCAGTGAATTTCTACTTAACTACCTCCTATCAGGAGAGACCTCAGGGCTGCATCTTTTGAGCGCAGTACTGAGCCTAAAAAGCGTTTACAACCCCAGTTACAAGTAAAACTAGCTAAAATGTGCCTGGCTGCTGTTCACTGAAAAGCTCATTCTGGGTACATTTTTGGTATACATTTGCTTCTGCCGGGTCAGCTGAGCAGTGAATTTCTACTTAACTACCTCCTATCAGGAGAGACCTCAGGGCTGCATCTTTTGAGCGCAGTACTGAGCCTGAAAAGCGTTTACAACCCCACTTACAAGTAAAACTAGCTAAAATGTGCCTGGCTGCTGTTCACTGAAAAGCTCATTCTGGGTACATTTTTGGTATACATTTGCTTCTGCCGGGTCAGCTGAGCAGTGAATTTCTACTTAACTACCTCCTATCAGGAGAGACCTCAGGGCTGCATCTTTTGAGCGCAGTACTGAGCCTGAAAAGCGTTTACAACCCCACTTACAAGTAGAACTAGCTAAAATGTGCCTGGCTGCTGTTCACTGAAAAGCTCATTCTGGGTACATTTTTGGTATACATTTGCTTCTGCCGGGTCAGCTGAGCAGTGAATTTCTACTTAACTACCTCCTATCAGGAGAGACCTCAGGGCTGCATCTTTTGAGCGCAGTACTGAGCTTGAAAAGCGTTTCCAACCCCAGTTACAAGTAAAACTAGCTAAAATGTGCCTGGCTGCTGTTCACTGAAAAGCTCATTCATTCTGGGTACATTTTTGGTATACAGTTGCTTCTGCCGGGTCAGCTGAGCAGTGAATTTCTACTTAACTACCTCCTATCAGGAGAGACCTCAGGGCTGCATCTTTTGAGCGCAGTACTGAGCCTAAAAAGCGTTTACAACCCCAGTTACAAGTAAAACTAGCTAAAATGTGCCTGGCTGCTGTTCACTGAAAAGCTTATTCTGGGTACATTTTTGGTATACATTTGCTTCTGCCGGGTCAGCTGAGCAGTGAATTTCTACTTAACTACCTCCTATCAGGAGAGACCTCAGGGCTGCATCTTTTGAGCGCAGTACTGAGCCTGAAAAGCGTTTACAACCCCACTTACAAGTAAAACTAGCTAAAATGTGCCTGGCTGCTGTTCACTGAAAAGCTCATTCTGGGTACATTTTTGGTATACATTTGCTTCTGCCGGGTCAGCTGAGCAGTGCATTTCTACTTAACTACCTCCTATCAGGAGAGACCTCAGGGCTGCATCTTTTGAGCGCAGTACTGAGCCTGAAAAGCGTTTACAACCCCACTTACAAGTAGAACTAGCTAAAATGTGCCTGGCTGCTGTTCACTGAAAAGCTCATTCTGGGTACATTTTTGGTATACATTTGCTTCTGCCGGGTCAGCTGAGCAGTGAATTTCTACTTAACTACCTCCTATCAGGAGAGACCTCAGGGCTGCATCTTTTGAGCGCAGTACTGAGCCTAAAAAGCGTTTACAACCCCAGTTACAAGTAAAACTAGCTAAAATGTGCCTGGCTGCTGTTCACTGAAAAGCTTATTCTGGGTACATTTTTGGTATACATTTGCTTCTGCCGGGTCAGCTGAGCAGTGAATTTCTACTTAACTATCTCCTATCAGGAGAGACCTCAGGGCTGCATCTTTTGAGGGCAGTACTGAGCCTGAAAAGCGTTTACAACCCCACTTACAAGTAAAACTAGCTAAAATGTGCCTGGCTGCTGTTCACTGAAAAGCTCATTCTGGGTACATTTTTGGTATACATTTGCTTCTGCCGGGTCAGCTGAGCAGTGAATTTCTACTTAACTACCTCCTATCAGGAGAGACCTCAGGGCTGCATCTTTTGAGCGCAGTACTGAGCCTGAAAAGCGTTTACAACCCCACTTACAAGTAAAACTAGCTAAAATGTGCCTGGCTGCTGTTCACTGAAAAGCTTATTCTGGGTACATTTTTGGTATACATTTGCTTCTGCCGGGTCAGCTGAGCAGTGAATTTCTACTTAACTGTCTCCTATCAGGAGAGACCTCAGGGCTGCATCTTTTGAGCGCAGTACTGAGCCTAAAAAGCGTTTACAACCCCACTTACAAGTAAAACTAGCTAAAATGTGCCTGGCTGCTGTTCACTGAAAAGCTCATTCTGGGTACATTTTTGGTATACATTTGCTTCTGCCGGGTCAGCTGAGCAGTGAATTTCTACTTAACTATCTCCTATCAGGAGAGACCTCAGGGCTGCATCTTTTGAGCGCAGTACTGAGCCTGAAAAGCGTTTACAACCCCACTTACAAGTAAAACTAGCTAAAATGTGCCTGGCTGCTGTTCACTGAAATGCTCATTCTGGGTACATTTTTGGTATACATTTGCTTCTGCCGGGTCAGCTGAGCAGTGAATTTCTACTTAACTACCTCCTATCAGGAGAGACCTCAGGGCTGCATCTTTTGAGCGCAGTACTGAGCCTGAAAAGCGTTTACAACCCCACTTACAAGTAAAACTAGCTAAAATGTGCCTGGCTGCTGTTCACTGAAAAGCTCATTCTGGGTACATTTTTGATACATTTGCTTCTGCCGGGTCAGCTGAGCAGTGAATTTCTACTTAACTATCTCCTATCAGGAGAGACCTCAGGGCTGCATCTTTTGTGCGCAGTACTGAGCCTGAAAAGCGTTTACAACCCCACTTACAGTAAAACTAGCTAAAATGTGCCTGGCTGCTGTTCACTGAAAAGCTTATTCTGGGTACATTTTTGGTATACATTTGCTTCTGCCGGGTCAGCTGAGCAGTGAATTTCTACTTAACTACCTCCTATCAGGAGAGACCTCAGGGCTGCATCTTTTGAGCGCAGTACTGAGCCTGAAAACCGTTTACAACCCCAGTTACAAGTAAAACTAGCTAAAATGTGCCTGGCTGCTGTTCACTGAAAAGCTCAATCTGGGTACATTTTTGGTATACATTTGCTTCTGCCGGGTCAGCTGAGCAGTGAATTTCTACTTAACTACCTCCTATCAGGAGTGACCTCAGGGCTGCATCTTTTGAGCGCAGTACTGAGCCTGAAAACCGTTTACAACCCCAGTTACAAGTAAAACTAGCTAAAATGTGCCTGGCTGCTGTTCACTGAAAAGCTCATTCTGGGTATATTTTTGGTAAACATTTGCTTCTGCCGGGTCAGCTGAGCAGTGAATTTCTACTTAACTACCTCCTATCAGGAGAGACCTCAGGGCTGCGTCTTTTGAGCGCAGTACTGAGCCTGAAAACCGTTTACAACCCCACTTACAAGTAAAAGTAGCTGAAATGTGCCTGGCTGCTGTTCACTGAAAAGCTCATTCTGGTACATTTTTGGTATACATTTGCTTCTGCCGGGTCAGCTGAGCAGTGAATTTCTACTTAACTACCTCCTATCAGGAGAGACCTCAGGGCTGCATCTTTTGAGCGCAGTACTGAGCCTGAAAAGCGTTTACAACCCCACTTACAAGTAAAACTAGCTAAAATGTGCCTGGCTGCTGTTCACTGAAAAGCTCATTCTGGGTACATTTTTGGTATACATTTGCATCTGCCGGGTCAGCTGAGCAGTGAATTTCTACTTAACTATCTCCTATCAGGAGAGACCTCAGGGCTGCATCTTTTGAGCGCAGTACTGAGCCTGAAAAGCGTTTACAACCCATCTTACAAGTAAAACTAGCTAAAATGTGCCTGGCTGCTGTTCACTGAAAAGCTCATTCTGGGTACATTTTTGGTATACATTTGCTTCTGCCGGGTCAGCTGAGCAGTGAATTTCTACATAACTACCTCCTATCAGGAGAGACCTCAGGGCTGCATCTTTTGAGCGCAGTACTGAGCCTGAAAACCGTTTACAACCCCAGTTACAAGTAAAACTAGCTAAAATGTGCCTGGCTGCTGTTCACTGAAAAGCTCATTCTGGGTACATTTTTGGTATACAATTTGCTTCTGCCGGGTCAGCAGAGCAGTGAATTTCTACTTAACTATCTCCTATCAAGAGAGACCTCAGGGCTGCATCTTTTGAGCGCAGTACTGAGCCTGAAAAGTGTTTCCAACCCCACTTACAAGTAAAACTAGCTAAAATGTGCCTGGCTGCTGTTCACTGAAAAGCTCATTCTGGGTACATTTTTGGTATACATTTGCTTCTGCCGGGTCAGCTGAGCAGTGAATTTCTACTTAACTACCTCCTATCAGGAGAGACCTCAGGGCTGCATCTTTTGAGCGCAGTACTGAGCCTGAAAACCGTTTACAACCCCAGTTACAAGTAAAACTAGCTAAAATGTGCCTGGCTGCTGTTCACTGAAAAGCTCATTCTGGGTACATTTTTGGTATACATTTGCTTCTGCCGGGACAGCTGAGCAGTGAATTTCTACTTAACTACCTCCTATCAGGAGAGACCTCGGGGCTGCATCTTTTGAGCGCAGTACTGAGCCTGAAAACCGTTTACAACCCCACTTACAAGTAAAACTAGCTAAAATGTGCCTGGCTGCTGTTCACTGAAAAGCTCATTCTGGGTACATTTTTGGTATACATTTGCTTCTGCCGGGTCAGCTGAGCAGGGAATTTCTACTTACTACCTCCTATCAGGAGAGACCTCAGGGCTGCATCTTTTGAGCGCAGTACTGAGCCTGAAAAGCGTTTCCAACCCCACTTACAAGTAAAACTAGCTAAAATGTGCCTGGCTGCTGTTCACTGAAAAGCTCATTCTGGGTACATTTTTGGTATACATTTGCTTCTGCCGGGTCAGCTGAGCAGTGAATTTCTACTTAACTACCTCCTATCCGGAGAGACCTCAGGGCTACATCTTTTGAGCGCAGTACTGAGCCTGAAAAGCGTTTACAACCCCACTTACAAGTAAAACTAGCTAAAATGTGCCTGGCTGCTGTTCACTGAAAAGCTCATTCTGGGTACATTTTTGGTATACATTTGCTTCCGCCGGGTCAGCTGAGCAGTGAATTTCTACTTAACTGCCTCCTATCAGGAGAGACCTCAGGCTGCATCTTTTGAGCGCAGTACTGAGCCTGAAAAGCGTTTCCAACCCCAGTTACAAGTAAAACTAGCTAAAATGTGCCTGGCTGCTGTTCACTGAAAAGCTCATTCTGGGTACATTTTTGGTATACATTTGCTTCTGCCGGGTCAGCTGAGCAGTGAATTTCTACTTAACTATCTCCTATCAGGAGAGACCTCAGGGCTGCATCTTTTGAGCGCAGTACTGAGCCTGAAAAGCGTTTCCAACCCCACTTACAAGTAAAACTAGCTAAAATGTGCCTGGCTGCTGTTCACTGAAAAGCTCATTCTGGGTACATTTTTGGTATACATTTGCTTCTGCCGGGTCAGCTGAGCAGTGAATTTCTACTTAACTACCTCCTATCAGGAGAGACCTCAGGGCTGCATCTTTTGAGCGCAGTACTGAGCCTGAAAAGCGTTTACAACCCCACTTACAAGTAGAACTAGCTAAAATGTGCCTGGCTGCTGTTCACTGAAAAGCTCATTCTGGGTACATTTTTGGTATACATTTGCTTCTGCCGGGGTCAGCTGAGCAGTGAATTTCTACTTAACTACCTCCTATCAGGAGAGACCTCAGGGCTGCATCTTTTGAGCGCAGTACTGAGCCTAAAAAGCGTTTACAACCCCAGTTACAAGTAAAACTAGCTAAAATGTGCCTGGCTGCTGTTCACTGAAAAGCTTATTCTGGGTACATTTTTGGTATACATTTGCTTCTGCCGGGTCAGCTAAGCAGTGAATTTCTACTTAACTATCTCCTATCAGGAGAGACCTCAGGGCTGCATCTTTTGAGGGCAGTACTGAGCCTGAAAAGCGTTTACAACCCCACTTACAAGTAAAACTAGCTAAAATGTGCCTGGCTGCTGTTCACTGAAAAGCTCATTCTGGGTACATTTTTGGTATACATTTGCTTCTGCCGGGTCAGCTGAGCAGTGAATTTCTACTTAACTACCTCCTATCAGGAGAGACCTCAGGGCTGCATCTTTTGAGCGCAGTACTGAGCCTGAAAAGCGTTTACAACCCCACTTACAAGTAGAACTAGCTAAAATGTGCCTGGCTGCTGTTCACTGAAAAGCTCATTCTGGGTACATTTTTGGTATACATTTGCTTCTGCCGGGTCAGCTGAGCAGTGAATTTCTACTTAACTACCTCCTATCAGGAGAGACCTCAGGGCTGCATCTTTTGAGCGCAGTACTGAGCCTAAAAAGCGTTTACAACCCCAGTTACAAGTAAAACTAGCTAAAATGTGCCTGGCTGCTGTTCACTGAAAAGCTTATTCTGGGTACATTTTTGGTATACATTTGCTTCTGCCGGGTCAGCTGAGCAGTGAATTTCTACTTAACTATCTCCTATCAGGAGAGACCTCAGGGCTGCATCTTTTGAGGGCAGTACTGAGCCTGAAAAGCGTTTACAACCCCACTTACAAGTAAAACTAGCTAAAATGTGCCTGGCTGCTGTTCACTGAAAAGCTCATTCTGGGTACATTTTTGGTATACATTTGCTTCTGCCGGGTCAGCTGAGCAGTGAATTTCTACTTAACTACCTCCTATCAGGAGAGACCTCAGGGCTGCATCTTTTGAGCGCAGTACTGAGCCTGAAAAGCTTTTACAACCCCACTTACAAGTAAAACTAGCTAAAATGTGCCTGGCTGCTGTTCACTGAAAAGCTCATTCTGGGTACATTTTTGGTATACATTTGCTTCTGCCGGGTCAGCTGAGCAGTGAATTTCTACTTAACTACCTCCTATCAGGAGAGACCTCAGGGCTGCATCTTTTGAGCGCAGTACTGAGCCTGAAAAGCGTTTACAACCCCACTACAAGTAAAACTAGCTAAAATGTGCCTGGCTGCTGTTCACTGAAAAGCTCATTCTGGGTACATTTTTGGTATACATTTGCTTCTGCCGGGTCAGCTGAGCAGTGAATTTCTACTTAACTACCTCCTATCAGGAGAGACCTCAGGGCTGCATCTTTTGAGCGCAGTACTGAGCCTAAAAAGCGTTTACAACCCCACTTACAAGTAAAACTAGCTAAAATGTGCCTGGCTGCTGTTCACTGAAAAGCTTATTCTGGGTACATTTTTGGTATACATTTGCTTCTGCCGGGTCAGCTGAGCAGTGAATTTCTACTTAACTATCTCCTATCAGGAGAGACCTCAGGGCTGCATCTTTTGAGCGCAGTACTGAGCCTGAAAAGCGTTTACAACCCCACTTACAAGTAAAACTAGCTAAAATGTGCCTGGCTGCTGTTCACTGAAAAGCTCATTCTGGGTACATTTTTGGTATACATTTGCTTCTGCCGGGTCAGCTGAGCAGTGAATTTCTACTTAACTATCTCCTATCAGGAGAGACCCCAGGGCTGCATCTTTTGAGCGCAGTACTGAGCCTGAAAAGCGTTTACAACCCCACTTACAAGTAAAACTAGCTAAAATGTGCCTGGCTGCTGTTCACTGAAATGCTCATTCTGGGTACATTTTTGGTATACATTTGCTTCTGCCGGGTCAGCTGAGCAGTGAATTTCTACTTAACTACCTCCTATCAGGAGAGACCTCAGGGCTGCATCTTTTGAGCGCAGTACTGAGCCTGAAAAGCGTTTACAACCCCACTTACAAGTAAAACTAGCTAAAATGTGCCTGGCTGCTGTTCACTGAAAAGCTCATTCTGGGTACATTTTTGATACATTTGCTTCTGCCGGGTCAGCTGAGCAGTGAATTTCTACTTAACTATCTCCTATCAGGAGAGACCTCAGGGCTGCATCTTTTGTGCGCAGTACTGAGCCTGAAAAACGTTTACAACCCCACTTACAAGTAAAACTAGCTAAAATGTGCCTGGCTGCTGTTCACTGAAAAGCTTATTCTGGGTACATTTTTTGTATACATTTGCTTCTGCCGGGTCAGCTGAGCAGTGAATTTCTACTTAACTACCTCCTATCAGGAGAGACCTCAGGGCTGCATCTTTTGAGCGCAGTACTGAGCCTGAAAACCGTTTACAACCCCAGTTACAAGTAAAACTAGCTAAAATGTGCCTGGCTGCTGTTCACTGAAAAGCTCATTCTGGGTACATTTTTGGTATACATTTGCTTCTGCCGGGTCAGCTGAGCAGTGAATTTCTACTTAACTACCTCCTATCAGGAGTGACCTCAGGGCTGCATCTTTTGAGCGCAGTACTGAACCTGAAAACCGTTTACAAACCCAGTTACAAGTAAAACTAGCTAAAATGTGCCTGGCTGCTGTTCACTGAAAAGCTCATTCTGGGTACATTTTTGGTAAACATTTGCTTCTGCCGGGTCAGCTGAGCAGTGAATTTCTACTTAACTACCTCCTATCAGGAGAGACCTCAGGGCTGCATCTTTTGAGCGCAGTACTGAGCCTGAAAACCGTTTACAACCCCACTTACAAGTAAAAGTAGCTAAAATGTGCCTGGCTGCTGTTCACTGAAAAGCTCATTCTGGTACATTTTTGGTATACATTTGCTTCTGCCGGGTCAGCTGAGCAGTGAATTTCTACTTAACTACCTCCTATCAGGAGAGACCTCAGGGCTGCATCTTTTGAGCGCAGTACTGAGCCTGAAAAGCGTTTACAACCCCACTTACAAGTAAAACTAGCTAAAATGTGCCTGGCTGCTGTTCACTGAAAAGCTCATTCTGGGTACATTTTTGGTATACATTTGCATCTGCCGGGTCAGCTGAGCAGTGAATTTCTACTTAACTATCTCCTATCAGGAGAGACCTCAGGGCTGCATCTTTTGAGCGCAGTAATGAGCCTGAAAAGCGTTTACAACCCAACTTACAAGTAAAACTAGCTAAAATGTGCCTGGCTGCTGTTCACTGAAAAGCTCATTCTGGATACATTTTTGGTATACATTTGCTTCTGCCGGGTCAGCTGAGCAGTGAATTTCTACATAACTACCTCCTATCAGGAGAGACCTCAGGGCTGCATCTTTTGAGCGCAGTACTGAGCCTGAAAACCGTTTACAACCCCAGTTACAAGTAAAACTAGCTAAAATGTGCCTGGCTGCTGTTCACTGAAAAGCTCATTCTGGGTACATTTTTGGTATACATTTGCTTCTGCCGGGTCAGCAGAGCAGTGAATTTCTACTTAACTATCTCCTATCAAGAGAGACCTCAGGGCTGCATCTTTTGAGCGCAGTACTGAGCCTGAAAAGTGTTTCCAACCCCACTTACAAGTAAAACTAGCTAAAATGTGCCTGGCTGCTGTTCACTGAAAAGCTCATTCTGGGTACATTTTTGGTATACATTTGCTTCTGCCGGGTCAGCTGAGCAGTGAATTTCTACTTAACTACCTCCTATCAGGAGAGACCTCAGGGCTGCATCTTTTGAGCGCAGTACTGAGCCTGAAAACCGTTTACAACCCCAGTTACAAGTAAAACTAGCTAAAATGTGCCTGGCTGCTGTTCACTGAAAAGCTCATTCTGGGTACATTTTTGGTATACATTTGCTTCTGCCGGGACAGCTGAGCAGTGAATTTCTACTTAACTACCTCCTATCAGGAGAGACCTCAGGGCTGCATCTTTTGAGCGCAGTACTGATCCTGAAAAGCGTTTACAACCCCACTTACAAGTAGAACTAGCTAAAATGTGCCTGGCTGCTGTTCACTGAAAAGCTCATTCTGGGTACATTTTTGGTATACATTTGCTTCTGCCGGGTCAGCTGAGCAGTGAATTTCTACTTAACTACCTCCTATCAGGAGAGACCTCAGGGCTGCATCTTTTGAGCGCAGTACTGAGCTTGAAAAGCGTTTCCAACCCCAGTTACAAGTAAAACTAGCTAAAATGTGCCTGGCTGCTGTTCTCTGAAAAGCTCATTCTGGGTACATTTTTGGTATACATTTGCTTCTGCCGGGTCAGCTGAACAGTGAATTTCTACTTAACTACCCCCTATCAGGAGAGACCTCAGGGCTGCATCTTTTGAGCGCAGTACTGAGCCTGAAAAGCGTTTACAACCCCACTTACAAGTAAAACTAGCTAAAATGTGCCTGGCTGCTGTTCACTGAAAAGCTCATTCTGGGTACATTTTTGGTATACATTTGCTTCCGCCGGGTCAGCTGAGCAGTGAATTTCTACTTAACTACCTCCTATCAGGAGAGACCTCAGGGCTGCATCTTTTGAGCGCAGTACTGAGCCTAAAAAGCGTTTACAACCCCAGTTACAAGTAAAACTAGCTAAAATGTGCCTGGCTGCTGTTCACTGAAAAGCTCATTCTGGGTACATTTTTGGTATACATTTGCTTCTGCCGGGTCAGCTGAGCAGTGAATTTCTACTTAACTATCTCCTATCAGGAGAGACCTCAGGGCTGCATCTTTTGAGCGCAGTACTGAGCCTGAAAAGCGTTTACAACCCAACTTACAAGTAAAACTAGCTAAAATGTGCCTGGCTGCTGTTCACTGAAAAGCTCATTCTGGGTACATTTTTGGTATACATTTGCTTCTGCCGGGTCAGCTGAGCAGGGAATTTCTACTTACTACCTCCTATCAGGAGAGACCTCAGGGCTGCATCTTTTGAGGGCAGTACTGAGCCTGAAAAGCGTTTACAACCCCACTTACAAGTAAAACTAGCTAAAATGTGCCTGGCTGCTGTTCACTGAAAAGCTCATTCTGGGTACATTTTTGGTATACATTTGCTTCTGCCGGGTCAGCTGAGCAGTGAATTTCTACTTAACTACCTCCTATCAGGAGAGACCTCAGGGCTGCATCTTTTGAGCGCAGTACTGAGCCTGAAAAGCGTTTACAACCCCACTTACAAGTAAAACTAGCTAAAATGTGCCTGGCTGCTGTTCACTGAAAAGCTCATTCTGGGTACATTTTTGGTATACATTTGCTTCTGCCGGGTCAGCTGAGCAGTGAATTTCTACTTAACTACCTCCTATCAGGAGAGACCTCAGGGCTGCATCTTTTGAGCGCAGTACTGAGCCTGAAAAGCGTTTACAACCCCACTTACAAGTAAAACTAGCTAAAATGTGCCTGGCTGCTGTTCACTGAAAAGCTCATTCTGGGTACATTTTTGGTATACATTTGCTTCTGCCGGGTCAGCTGAGCAGTGAATTTCTACTTAACTACCTCCTATCAGGAGAGACCTCAGGGCTGCATCTTTTGAGCGCAGTACTGAGCCTGAAAAGCGTTTACAACCCCACTTACAAGTAAAACTAGCTAAAATGTGCCTGGCTGCTGTTCACTGAAAAGCTCATTCTGGGTACATTTTTGATACATTTGCTTCTGCCAGGTCAGCTGAGCAGTGAATTTCTACTTAACTATCTCCTATCAGGAGAGACCTCAGGGCTGCATCTTTTGTGCGCAGTACTGAGCCTGAAAAACGTTTACAACCCCACTTACAAGTAAAACTAGCTAAAATGTGCCTGGCTGCTGTTCACTGAAAAGCTTATTCTGGGTACATTTTTTGTATACATTTGCTTCTGCCGGGTCAGCTGAGCAGTGAATTTCTACTTAACTACCTCCTATCAGGAGAGAGCTCAGGGCTGCATCTTTTGAGCGCAGTACTGAGCCTGAAAACCGTTTACAACCCCAGTTACAAGTAAAACTAGCTAAAATGTGCCTGGCTGCTGTTCACTGAAAAGCTCATTCTGGGTACATTTTTGGTATACATTTGCTTCTGCCGGGTCAGCTGAGCAGTGAATTTCTACTTAACTACCTCCTATCAGGAGTGACCTCAGGGCTGCATCTTTTGAGCGCAGTACTGAGCCTGAAAACCGTTTACAAACCCAGTTACAAGTAAAACTAGCTAAAATGTGCCTGGCTGCTGTTCACTGAAAAGCTCATTCTGGGTACATTTTTGGTAAACATTTGCTTCTGCCGGGTCAGCTGAGCAGTGAATTTCTACTTAACTACCTCCTATCAGGAGAGACCTCAGGGCTGCATCTTTTGAGCGCAGTACTGAGCCTGAAAACCGTTTACAACCCCACTTACAAGTAAAAGTAGCTAAAATGTGCCTGGCTGCTGTTCACTGAAAAGCTCATTCTGGTACATTTTTGGTATACATTTGCTTCTGCCGGGTCAGCTGAGCAGTGAATTTCTACTTAACTACCTCCTATCAGGAGAGACCTCAGGGCTGCATCTTTTGAGCGCAGTACTGAGCCTGAAAAGCGTTTACAACCCCACTTACAAGTAAAACTAGCTAAAATGTGCCTGGCTGCTGTTCACTGAAAAGCTCATTCTGGGTACATTTTTGGTATACATTTGCATCTGCCGGGTCAGCTGAGCAGTGAATTTCTACTTAACTATCTCCTATCAGGAGAGACCTCAGGGCTGCATCTTTTGAGCGCAGTAATGAGCCTGAAAAGCGTTTACAACCCAACTTACAAGTAAAACTAGCTAAAATGTGCCTGGCTGCTGTTCACTGAAAAGCTCATTCTGGATACATTTTTGGTATACATTTGCTTCTGCCGGGTCAGCTGAGCAGTGAATTTCTACATAACTACCTCCTATCAGGAGAGACCTCAGGGCTGCATCTTTTGAGCGCAGTACTGAGCCTGAAAACCGTTTACAACCCCAGTTACAAGTAAAACTAGCTAAAATGTGCCTGGCTGCTGTTCACTGAAAAGCTCATTCTGGGTACATTTTTGGTATACATTTGCTTCTGCCGGGTCAGCAGAGCAGTGAATTTCTACTTAACTATCTCCTATCAAGAGAGACCTCAGGGCTGCATCTTTTGAGCGCAGTACTGAGCCTGAAAAGTGTTTCCAACCCCACTTACAAGTAAAACTAGCTAAAATGTGCCTGGCTGCTGTTCACTGAAAAGCTCATTCTGGGTACATTTTTGGTATACATTTGCTTCTGCCGGGTCAGCTGAGCAGTGAATTTCTACTTAACTACCTCCTATCAGGAGAGACCTCAGGGCTGCATCTTTTGAGCGCAGTACTGAGCCTGAAAACCGTTTACAACCCCAGTTACAAGTAAAACTAGCTAAAATGTGCCTGGCTGCTGTTCACTGAAAAGCTCATTCTGGGTACATTTTTGGTATACATTTGCTTCTGCCGGGACAGCTGAGCAGTGAATTTCTACTTAACTACCTCCTATCAGGAGAGACCTCAGGGCTGCATCTTTTGAGCGCAGTACTGATCCTGAAAAGCGTTTACAACCCCACTTACAAGTAGAACTAGCTAAAATGTGCCTGGCTGCTGTTCACTGAAAAGCTCATTCTGGGTACATTTTTGGTATACATTTGCTTCTGCCGGGTCAGCTGAGCAGTGAATTTCTACTTAACTACCTCCTATCAGGAGAGACCTCAGGGCTGCATCTTTTGAGCGCAGTACTGAGCTTGAAAAGCGTTTCCAACCCCAGTTACAAGTAAAACTAGCTAAAATGTGCCTGGCTGCTGTTCTCTGAAAAGCTCATTCTGGGTACATTTTTGGTATACATTTGCTTCTGCCGGGTCAGCTGAACAGTGAATTTCTACTTAACTACCCCCTATCAGGAGAGACCTCAGGGCTGCATCTTTTGAGCGCAGTACTGAGCCTGAAAAGCGTTTACAACCCCACTTACAAGTAAAACTAGCTAAAATGTGCCTGGCTGCTGTTCACTGAAAAGCTCATTCTGGGTACATTTTTGGTATACATTTGCTTCCGCCGGGTCAGCTGAGCAGTGAATTTCTACTTAACTACCTCCTATCAGGAGAGACCTCAGGGCTGCATCTTTTGAGCGCAGTACTGAGCCTAAAAAGCGTGTACAACCCCAGTTACAAGTAAAACTAGCTAAAATGTGCCTGGCTGCTGTTCACTGAAAAGCTCATTCTGGGTACATTTTTGGTATACATTTGCTTCTGCCGGGTCAGCTGAGCAGTGAATTTCTACTTAACTATCTCCTATCAGGAGAGACCTCAGGGCTGCATCTTTTGAGCGCAGTACTGAGCCTGAAAAGCGTTTACAACCCAACTTACAAGTAAAACTAGCTAAAATGTGCCTGGCTGCTGTTCACTGAAAAGCTCATTCTGGGTACATTTTTGGTATACATTTGCTTCTGCCGGGTCAGCTGAGCAGGGAATTTCTACTTACTACCTCCTATCAGGAGAGACCTCAGGGCTGCATCTTTTGAGGGCAGTACTGAGCCTGAAAAGCGTTTACAACCCCACTTACAAGTAAAACTAGCTAAAATGTGCCTGGCTGCTGTTCACTGAAAAGCTCATTCTGGGTACATTTTTGGTATACATTTGCTTCTGCCGGGTCAGCTGAGCAGTGAATTTCTACTTAACTACCTCCTATCAGGAGAGACCTCAGGGCTGCATCTTTTGAGCGCAGTACTGAGCCTGAAAAGCGTTTACAACCCCACTTACAAGTAAAACTAGCTAAAATGTGCCTGGCTGCTGTTCACTGAAAAGCTCATTCTGGGTACATTTTTGGTATACATTTGCTTCTGCCGGGTCAGCTGAGCAGTGAATTTCTACTTAACTACCTCCTATCAGGAGAGACCTCAGGGCTGCATCTTTTGAGCGCAGTACTGAGCCTGAAAAGCGTTTACAACCCCACTTACAAGTAAAACTAGCTAAAATGTGCCTGGCTGCTGTTCACTGAAAAGCTCATTCTGGGTACATTTTTGGTATACATTTGCTTCTGCCGGGTCAGCTGAGCAGTGAATTTCTACTTAACTACCTCCTATCAGGAGAAACCTCAGGGCTGCATCTTTTGAGCGCAGTACTGAGCCTAAAAAGCGTTTACAACCCCACTTACAAGTAAAACTAGCTAAAATGTGCCTGGCTGCTGTTCACTGAAAAGCTTATTCTGGGTACATTTTTGGTATACATTTGCTTCTGCCGGGTCAGCTGAGCAGTGAATTTCTACTTAACTATCTCCTATCAGGAGAGACCTCAGGGCTGCATCTTTTGAGCGCAGTACTGAGCCTGAAAAGCGTTTACAACCCCACTTACAAGTAAAACTAGCTAAAATGTGCCTGGCTGCTGTTCACTGAAAAGCTCATTCTGGGTACATTTTTGGTATACATTTGCTTCTGCCGGGTCAGCTGAGCAGTGAATTTCTACTTAACTATCTCCTATCAGGAGAGACCTCAGGGCTGCATCTTTTGAGCGCAGTACTGAGCCTGAAAAGCGTTTACAACCCCACTTACAAGTAAAACTAGCTAAAATGTGCCTGGCTGCTGTTCACTGAAATGCTCATTCTGGGTACATTTTTGGTATACATTTGCTTCTGCCGGGTCAGCTGAGCAGTGAATTTCTACTTAACTACCTCCTATCAGGAGAGACCTCAGGGCTGCATCTTTTGAGCGCAGTACTGAGCCTGAAAAGCGTTTACAACCCCACTTACAAGTAAAACTAGCTAAAATGTGCCTGGCTGCTGTTCACTGAAAAGCTCATTCTGGGTACATTTTTGATACATTTGCTTCTGCCGGGTCAGCTGAGCAGTGAATTTCTACTTAACTATCTCCTATCAGGAGAGACCTCAGGGCTGCATCTTTTGTGCGCAGTACTGAGCCTGAAAAGCGTTTACAACCCCACTTACAAGTAAAACTAGCTAAAATGTGCCTGGCTGCTGTTCACTGAAAAGCTTATTCTGGGTACATTTTTGGTATACATTTGCTTCTGCCGGGTCAGCTGAGCAGTGAATTTCTACTTAACTACCTCCTATCAGGAGAGACCTCAGGGCTGCATCTTTTGAGCGCAGTACTGAGCCTGAAAACCGTTTACAACCCCAGTTACAAGTAAAACTAGCTAAAATGTGCCTGGCTGCTGTTCAACGAAAAGCTCATTCTGGGTACATTTTTGGTATACATTTGCTTCTTCCGGGTCAGCTGAGCAGTGAATTTCTACTTAACTACCTCCTATCAGGAGAGACCTCAGGGCTGCATCTTTTGAGCGCAGTACTGAGCCTGAAAACCGTTTACAACCCCACTTACAAGTAAAAGTAGCTAAAATGTGCCTGGCTGCTGTTCACTGAAAAGCTCATTCTGGTACATTTTTGGTATACATTTGCTTCTGCCGGGTCAGCTGAGCAGTGAATTTCTACTTAACTACCTCCTATCAGGAGAGACCTCAGGGCTGCATCTTTTGAGCGCAGTACTGAGCCTGAAAAGCGTTTACAACCCCACTTACAAGTAAAACTAGCTAAAATGTGCCTGGCTGCTGTTCACTGAAAAGCTCATTCTGGGTACATTTTTGGTATACATTTGCATCTGCCGGGTCAGCTGAGCAGTGAATTTCTACTTAACTATCTCCTATCAGGAGAGACCTCAGGGCTGCATCTTTTGAGCGCAGTACTGAGCCTGAAAAGCGTTTACAACCCAACTTACAAGTAAAACTAGCTAAAATGTGCCTGGCTGCTGTTCACTGAAAAGCTCATTCTGGGTACATTTTTGGTATACATTTGCTTCTGCCGGGTCAGCTGAGCAGTGAATTTCTACATAACTACCTCCTATCAGGAGAGACCTCAGGGCTGCATCTTTTGAGCGCAGTACTGAGCCTGAAAACCGTTTACAACCCCAGTTACAAGTAAAACTAGCTAAAATGTGCCTGGCTGCTGTTCACTGAAAAGCTCATTCTGGGTACATTTTTGGTATACATTTGCTTCTGCCGGGTCAGCAGAGCAGTGAATTTCTACTTAACTATCTCCTATCAAGAGAGACCTCAGGGCTGCATCTTTTGAGGGCAGTACTGAGCCTGAAAAGTGTTTCCAACCCCACTTACAAGTAAAACTAGCTAAAATGTGCCTGGCTGCTGTTCACTGAAAAGCTCATTCTGGGTACATTTTTGGTATACATTTGCTTCTGCCGGGTCAGCTGAGCAGTGAATTTCTACTTAACTACCTCCTATCAGGAGAGACCTCAGGGCTGCATCTTTTGAGCGCAGTACTGAGCCTGAAAACCGTTTACAACCCCAGTTACAAGTAAAACTAGCTAAAATGTGCCTGGCTGCTGTTCACTGAAAAGCTCATTCTGGGTACATTTTTGGTATACATTTGCTTCTGCCGTGACAGCTGAGCAGTGAATTTCTACTTAACTACCTCCTATCAGGAGAGACTTCAGGGCTGCATCTTTTGAGCGCAGTACTGAGCCTGAAAACCGTTTACAACCCCACTTACAAGTAAAACTAGCTAAAATGTGCCTGGCTGCTGTTCACTGAAAAGCTCATTCTGGGTACATTTTTGGTATACATTTGCTTCTGCCGGGTCAGCTGAGCTGAATTTCTACTTAACTACCTCCTATCAGGAGAGACATCAGGGCTGCATCTTTTGAGCGCAGTACTGAGCCTGAAAAGCGTTTACAACCCCACTTACAAGTAAAACTAGCTAAAATGTGCCTGGCTGCTGTTCACTGAAAAGCTCATTCTGGGTACATTTTTGATACATTTGCTTCTGCCGGGTCAGCTGAGCAGTGAATTTCTACTTAACTATCTTCTATCAGGAGAGACCTCAGGGCTGCATCTTTTGTGCGCAGTACTGAGCCTGAAAAGCGTTTACAACCCCACTTACAAGTAAAACTAGCTAAAATGTGCCTGGCTGCTGTTCACTGAAAAGCTTATTCTGGGTACATTTTTGGTATACATTTGCTTCTGCCGGGTCAGCTGAGCAGTGAATTTCTACTTAACTACCTCCTATCAGGGAGACCTCAGGGCTGCATCTTTTGAGCACAGTACTGAGCCTGAACACCGTTTACAACCCCAGTTACAAGTAAAACTAGCTAAAATGTGCCTGGCTGCTGTTCACTGAAAAGCTCATTCTGGGTACATTTTTGGTATACATTTGCTTCTGCCGGGTCAGCTGAGCAGTGAATTTCTACTTAACTACCTCCTATCAGGAGTGACCTCAGGGCTGCATCTTTTGAGCGCAGTACTGAGCCTGAAAACCGTTTACAACCCCAGTTACAAGTAAAACTAGCTAAAATGTGCCTGGCTGCTGTTCAACGAAAAGCTCATTCTGGGTACATTTTTGGTATACATTTGCTTCTTCCGGGTCAGCTGAGCAGTGAATTTCTACTTAACTACCTCCTATCAGGAGAGACCTCAGGGCTGCATCTTTTGAGCGCAGTACTGAGCCTGAAAACCGTTTACAACCCCACTTACAAGTAAAAGTAGCTAAAATGTGCCTGGCTGCTGTTCACTGAAAAGCTCATTCTGGTACATTTTTGGTATACATTTGCTTCTGCCGGGTCAGCTGAGCAGTGAATTTCTACTTAACTACCTCCTATCAGGAGAGACCTCAGGGCTGCATCTTTTGAGCGCAGTACTGAGCCTGAAAAGCGTTTACAACCCCACTTACAAGTAAAACTAGCTAAAATGTGCCTGGCTGCTGTTCACTGAAAAGCTCATTCTGGGTACATTTTTGGTATACATTTGCATCTGCCGGGTCAGCTGAGCAGTGAATTTCTACTTAACTATCTCCTATCAGGAGAGACCTCAGGGCTGCATCTTTTGAGCGCAGTACTGAGCCTGAAAAGCGTTTACAACCCAACTTACAAGTAAAACTAGCTAAAATGTGCCTGGCTGCTGTTCACTGAAAAGCTCATTCTGGGTACATTTTTGGTATACATTTGCTTCTGCCGGGTCAGCTGAGCAGTGAATTTCTACATAACTACCTCCTATCAGGAGAGACCTCAGGGCTGCATCTTTTGAGCGCAGTACTGAGCCTGAAAACCGTTTACAACCCCAGTTACAAGTAAAACTAGCTAAAATGTGCCTGGCTGCTGTTCACTGAAAAGCTCATTCTGGGTACATTTTTGGTATACATTTGCTTCTGCCGGGTCAGCAGAGCAGTGAATTTCTACTTAACTATCTCCTATCAAGAGAGACCTCAGGGCTGCATCTTTTGAGGGCAGTACTGAACCTGAAAAGTGTTTCCAACCCCACTTACAAGTAAAACTAGCTAAAATGTGCCTGGCTGCTGTTCACTGAAAAGCTCATTCTGGGTACATTTTTGGTATACATTTGCTTCTGCCGGGTCAGCTGAGCAGTGAATTTCTACTTAACTACCTCCTATCAGGAGAGACCTCAGGGCTGCATCTTTTGAGCGCAGTACTGAGCCTGAAAACCGTTTACAACCCCACTTACAAGTAAAAGTAGCTAAAATGTGCCTGGCTGCTGTTCACTGAAAAGCTCATTCTGGTACATTTTTGGTATACATTTGCTTCTGCCGGGTCAGCTGAGCAGTGAATTTCTACTTAACTACCTCCTATCAGGAGAGACCTCAGGGCTGCATCTTTTGAGCGCAGTACTGAGCCTGAAAAGCGTTTACAACCCCACTTACAAGTAAAGCTAGCTAAAATGTGCCTGGCTGCTGTTCACTGAAAAGCTCATTCTGGGTACATTTTTGGTATACATTTGCATCTGCCGGGTCAGCTGAGCAGTGAATTTCTACTTAACTATCTCCTATCAGGAGAGACCTCAGGGCTGCATCTTTTGAGCGCAGTACTGAGCCTGAAAAGCGTTTACAACCCAACTTACAAGTAAAACTAGCTAAAATGTGCCTGGCTGCTGTTCACTGAAAAGCTCATTCTGGGTACATTTTTGGTATACATTTGCTTCTGCCGGGTCAGCTGAGCAGTGAATTTCTACATAACTACCTCCTATCAGGGGAGACCTCAGGGCTGCATCTTTTGAGCGCAGTACTGAGCCTGAAAACCGTTTACAACCCCAGTTACAAGTAAAACTAGCTAAAATGTGCCTGGCTGCTGTTCACTGAAAAGCTCATTCTGGGTACATTTTTGGTATACATTTGCTTCTGCCGGGTCAGCAGAGCAGTGAATTTCTACTTAACTATCTCCTATCAAGAGAGACCTCAGGGCTGCATCTTTTGAGGGCAGTACTGAGCCTGAAAAGTGTTTCCAACCCCACTTACAAGTAAAACTAGCTAAAATGTGCCTGGCTGCTGTTCACTGAAAAGCTCATTCTGGGTACATTTTTGGTATACATTTGCTTCTGCCGGGTCAGCTGAGCAGTGAATTTCTACTTAACTACCTCCTATCAGGAGAGACTTCAGGGCTGCATCTTTTGAGCGCAGTACTGAGCCTGAAAACCGTTTACAACCCCACTTACAAGTAAAACTAGCTAAAATGTGCCTGGCTGCTGTTCACTGAAAAGCTCATTCTGGGTACATTTTTGGTATACATTTGCTTCTGCCGGGTCAGCTGAGCTGAATTTCTACTTAACTACCTCCTATCAGGAGAGACATCAGGGCTGCATCTTTTGAGCGCAGTACTGAGCCTGAAAAGCGTTTACAACCCCACTTACAAGTAAAACTAGCTAAAATGTGCCTGGCTGCTGTTCACTGAAAAGCTCATTCTGGGTACATTTTTGATACATTTGCTTCTGCCGGGTCAGCTGAGCAGTGAATTTCTACTTAACTATCTTCTATCAGGAGAGACCTCAGGGCTGCATCTTTTGTGCGCAGTACTGAGCCTGAAAAGCGTTTACAACCCCACTTACAAGTAAAACTAGCTAAAATGTGCCTGGCTGCTGTTCACTGAAAAGCTTATTCTGGGTACATTTTTGGTATACATTTGCTTCTGCCGGGTCAGCTGAGCAGTGAATTTCTACTTAACTACCTCCTATCAGGAGAGACCTCAGGGCTGCATCTTTTGAGCGCAGTACTGAGCCTGAACACCGTTTACAACCCCAGTTACAAGTAAAACTAGCTAAAATGTGCCTGGCTGCTGTTCACTGAAAAGCTCATTCTGGGTACATTTTTGGTATACATTTGCTTCTGCCGGGTCAGCTGAGCAGTGAATTTCTACTTAACTACCTCCTATCAGGAGTGACCTCAGGGCTGCATCTTTTGAGCGCAGTACTGAGCCTGAAAACCGTTTACAACCCCAGTTACAAGTAAAACTAGCTAAAATGTGCCTGGCTGCTGTTCAACGAAAAGCTCATTCTGGGTACATTTTTGGTATACATTTGCTTCTTCCGGGTCAGCTGAGCAGTGAATTTCTACTTAACTACCTCCTATCAGGAGAGACCTCAGGGCTGCATCTTTTGAGCGCAGTACTGAGCCTGAAAACCGTTTACAACCCCACTTACAAGTAAAAGTAGCTAAAATGTGCCTGGCTGCTGTTCACTGAAAAGCTCATTCTGGTACATTTTTGGTATACATTTGCTTCTGCCGGGTCAGCTGAGCAGTGAATTTCTACTTAACTACCTCCTATCAGGAGAGACCTCAGGGCTGCATCTTTTGAGCGCAGTACTGAGCCTGAAAAGCGTTTACAACCCCACTTACAAGTAAAACTAGCTAAAATGTGCCTGGCTGCTGTTCACTGAAAAGCTCATTCTGGGTACATTTTTGGTATACATTTGCATCTGCCGGGTCAGCTGAGCAGTGAATTTCTACTTAACTATCTCCTATCAGGAGAGACCTCAGGGCTGCATCTTTTGAGCGCAGTACTGAGCCTGAAAAGCGTTTACAACCCAACTTACAAGTAAAACTAGCTAAAATGTGCCTGGCTGCTGTTCACTGAAAAGCTCATTCTGGGTACATTTTTGGTATACATTTGCTTCTGCCGGGTCAGCTGAGCAGTGAATTTCTACATAACTACCTCCTATCAGGAGAGACCTCAGGGCTGCATCTTTTGAGCGCAGTACTGAGCCTGAAAACCGTTTACAACCCCAGTTACAAGTAAAACTAGCTAAAATGTGCCTGGCTGCTGTTCACTGAAAAGCTCATTCTGGGTACATTTTTGGTATACATTTGCTTCTGCCGGGTCAGCAGAGCAGTGAATTTCTACTTAACTATCTCCTATCAAGAGAGACCTCAGGGCTGCATCTTTTGAGGGCAGTACTGAGCCTGAAAAGTGTTTCCAACCCCACTTACAAGTAAAACTAGCTAAAATGTGCCTGGCTGCTGTTCACTGAAAAGCTCATTCTGGGTACATTTTTGGTATACATTTGCTTCTGCCGGGTCAGCTGAGCAGTGAATTTCTACTTAACTACCTCCTATCAGGAGAGACCTCAGGGCTGCATCTTTTGAGCGCAGTACTGAGCCTGAAAACCGTTTACAACCCCAGTTACAAGTAAAACTAGCTAAAATGTGCCTGGCTGCTGTTCACTGAAAAGCTCATTCTGGGTACATTTTTGGTATACATTTGCTTCTGCCGGGACAGCTGAGCAGTGAATTTCTACTTAACTACCTCCTATCAGGAGAGACTTCAGGGCTGCATCTTTTGAGCGCAGTACTGAGCCTGAAAACCGTTTACAACCCCACTTACAAGTAAAACTAGCTAAAATGTGCCTGGCTGCTGTTCACTGAAAAGCTCATTCTGGGTACATTTTTGGTATACATTTGCTTCTGCCGGGTCAGCTGAGCTGAATTTCTACTTAACTACCTCCTATCAGGAGAGACATCAGGGCTGCATCTTTTGAGCGCAGTACTGAGCCTGAAAAGCGTTTACAACCCCACTTACAAGTAAAACTAGCTAAAATGTGCCTGGCTGCTGTTCACTGAAAAGCTCATTCTGGGTACATTTTTGATACATTTGCTTCTGCCGGGTCAGCTGAGCAGTGAATTTCTACTTAACTATCTTCTATCAGGAGAGACCTCAGGGCTGCATCTTTTGTGCGCAGTACTGAGCCTGAAAAGCGTTTACAACCCCACTTACAAGTAAAACTAGCTAAAATGTGCCTGGCTGCTGTTCACTGAAAAGCTTATTCTGGGTACATTTTTGGTATACATTTGCTTCTGCCGGGTCAGCTGAGCAGTGAATTTCTACTTAACTACCTCCTATCAGGAGAGACCTCAGGGCTGCATCTTTTGAGCGCAGTACTGAGCCTGAACACCGTTTACAACCCCAGTTACAAGTAAAAATAGCTAAAATGTGCCTGGCTGCTGTTCACTGAAAAGCTCATTCTGGGTACATTTTTGGTATACATTTGCTTCTGCCGGGTCAGCTGAGCAGTGAATTTCTACTTAACTACCTCCTATCAGGAGTGACCTCAGGGCTGCATCTTTTGAGCGCAGTACTGAGCCTGAAAACCGTTTACAACCCCAGTTACAAGTAAAACTAGCTAAAATGTGCCTGGCTGCTGTTCAACGAAAAGCTCATTCTGGGTACATTTTTGGTATACATTTGCTTCTTCCGGGTCAGCTGAGCAGTGAATTTCTACTTAACTACCTCCTATCAGGAGAGACCTCAGGGCTGCATCTTTTGAGCGCAGTACTGAGCCTGAAAACCGTTTACAACCCCACTTACAAGTAAAAGTAGCTAAAATGTGCCTGGCTGCTGTTCACTGAAAAGCTCATTCTGGTACATTTTTGGTATACATTTGCTTCTGCCGGGTCAGCTGAGCAGTGAATTTCTACTTAACTACCTCCTATCAGGAGAGACCTCAGGGCTGCATCTTTTGAGCGCAGTACTGAGCCTGAAAAGCGTTTACAACCCCACTTACAAGTAAAACTAGCTAAAATGTGCCTGGCTGCTGTTCACTGAAAAGCTCTTTCTGGGTACATTTTTGGTATACATTTGCATCTGCCGGGTCAGCTGAGCAGTGAATTTCTACTTAACTATCTCCTATCAGGAGAGACCTCAGGGCTGCATCTTTTGAGCGCAGTACTGAGCCTGAAAAGCGTTTACAACCCAACTTACAAGTAAAACTAGCTAAAATGTGCCTGGCTGCTGTTCACTGAAAAGCTCATTCTGGGTACATTTTTGGTATACATTTGCTTCTGCCGGGTCAGCTGAGCAGTGAATTTCTACATAACTACCTCCTATCAGGAGAGACCTCAGGGCTGCATCTTTTGAGCGCAGTACTGAGCCTGAAAACCGTTTACAACCCCAGTTACAAGTAAAACTAGCTAAAATGTGCCTGGCTGCTGTTCACTGAAAAGCTCATTCTGGGTACATTTTTGGTATACATTTGCTTCTGCCGGGTCAGCAGAGCAGTGAATTTCTACTTAACTATCTCCTATCAAGAGAGACCTCAGGGCTGCATCTTTTGAGGGCAGTACTGAGCCTGAAAAGTGTTTCCAACCCCACTTACAAGTAAAACTAGCTAAAATGTGCCTGGCTGCTGTTCACTGAAAAGCTCATTCTGGGTACATTTTTGGTATACATTTGCTTCTGCCGGGTCAGCTGAGCAGTGAATTTCTACTTAACTACCTCCTATCAGGAGAGACCTCAGGGCTGCATCTTTTGAGCGCAGTACTGAGCCTGAAAACCGTTTACAACCCCAGTTACAAGTAAAACTAGCTAAAATGTGCCTGGCTGCTGTTCACTGAAAAGCTCATTCTGGGTACATTTTTGGTATACATTTGCTTCTGCCGGGACAGCTGAGCAGTGAATTTCTACTTAACTACCTCCTATCAGGAGAGACTTCAGGGCTGCATCTTTTGAGCGCAGTACTGAGCCTGAAAACCGTTTACAACCCCACTTACAAGTAAAACTAGCTAAAATGTGCCTGGCTGCTGTTCACTGAAAAGCTCATTCTGGGTACATTTTTGGTATACATTTGCTTCTGCCGGGTCAGCTGAGCTGAATTTCTACTTAACTACCTCCTATCAGGAGAGACATCAGGGCTGCATCTTTTGAGCGCAGTACTGAGCCTGAAAAGCGTTTACAACCCCACTTACAAGTAAAACTAGCTAAAATGTGCCTGGCTGCTGTTCACTGAAAAGCTCATTCTGGGTACATTTTTGATACATTTGCTTCTGCCGGGTCAGCTGAGCAGTGAATTTCTACTTAACTATCTTCTATCAGGAGAGACCTCAGGGCTGCATCTTTTGTGCGCAGTACTGAGCCTGAAAAGCGTTTACAACCCCACTTACAAGTAAAACTAGCTAAAATGTGCCTGGCTGCTGTTCACTGAAAAGCTTATTCTGGGTACATTTTTGGTATACATTTGCTTCTGCCGGGTCAGCTGAGCAGTGAATTTCTACTTAACTACCTCCTATCAGGAGAGACCTCAGGGCTGCATCTTTTGAGCGCAGTACTGAGCCTGAACACCGTTTACAACCCCAGTTACAAGTAAAAATAGCTAAAATGTGCCTGGCTGCTGTTCACTGAAAAGCTCATTCTGGGTACATTTTTGGTATACATTTGCTTCTGCCGGGTCAGCTGAGCAGTGAATTTCTACTTAACTACCTCCTATCAGGAGTGACCTCAGGGCTGCATCTTTTGAGCGCAGTACTGAGCCTGAAAACCGTTTACAACCCCAGTTACAAGTAAAACTAGCTAAAATGTGCCTGGCTGCTGTTCAACGAAAAGCTCATTCTGGGTACATTTTTGGTATACATTTGCTTCTTCCGGGTCAGCTGAGCAGTGAATTTCTACTTAACTACCTCCTATCAGGAGAGACCTCAGGGCTGCATCTTTTGAGCGCAGTACTGAGCCTGAAAACCGTTTACAACCCCACTTACAAGTAAAAGTAGCTAAAATGTGCCTGGCTGCTGTTCACTGAAAAGCTCATTCTGGTACATTTTTGGTATACATTTGCTTCTGCCGGGTCAGCTGAGCAGTGAATTTCTACTTAACTACCTCCTATCAGGAGAGACCTCAGGGCTGCATCTTTTGAGCGCAGTACTGAGCCTGAAAAGCGTTTACAACCCCAGTTACAAGTAAAACTAGCTAAAATGTGCCTGGCTGCTGTTCACTGAAAAGCTCATTCTGGGTACATTTTTGGTATACATTTGCTTCTGCCGGGTCAGCAGAGCAGTGAATTTCTACTTAACTATCTCCTATCAAGAGAGACCTCAGGGCTGCATCTTTTGAGGGCAGTACTGAGCCTGAAAAGTGTTTCCAACCCCACTTACAAGTAAAACTAGCTAAAATGTGCCTGGCTGCAGTTCACTGAAAAGCTCATTCTGGGTACATTTTTGGTATACATTTGCTTCTGCCGGGTCAGCTGAGCAGTGAATTTCTACTTAACTACCTCCTATCAGGAGAGACCTCAGGGCTGCATCTTTTGAGCGCAGTACTGAGCCTGAAAACCGTTTACAACCCCAGTTACAAGTAAAACTAGCTAAAATGTGCCTGGCTGCTGTTCACTGAAAAGCTCATTCTGGGTACATTTTTGGTATACATTTGCTTCTGCCGGGTCAGCTGAGCAGTGAATTTCTACTTAACTATCTCCTATCAGGAGAGACCTCAGGGCTGCATCTTTTGAGCGCAGTACTGAGCCTGAAAAGCGTTTACAACCCCACTTACAAGTAAAACTAGCTAAAATGTGCCTGGCTGCTGTTCACTGAAATGCTCATTCTGGGTACATTTTTGGTATACATTTGCTTCTGCCGGGTCAGCTGAGCAGTGAATTTCTACTTAACTACCTCCTATCAGGAGAGACCTCAGGGCTGCATCTTTTGAGCGCAGTACTGAGCCTGAAAAGCGTTTACAACCCCACTTACAAGTAAAACTAGCTAAAATGTGCCTGGCTGCTGTTCACTGAAAAGCTCATTCTGGGTACATTTTTGATACATTTGCTTCTGCCGGGTCAGCTGAGCAGTGAATTTCTACTTAACTATCTCCTATCAGGAGAGACCTCAGGGCTGCATCTTTTGTGCGCAGTACTGAGCCTGAAAAGCGTTTACAACCCCACTTACAAGTAAAACTAGCTAAAATGTGCCTGGCTGCTGTTCACTGAAAAGCTTATTCTGGGTACATTTTTGGTATACATTTGCTTCTGCTGGGTCAGCTGAGCAGTGAATTTCTACTTAACTACCTCCTATCAGGAGAGACCTCAGGGCTGCATCTTTTGAGCGCAGTACTGAGCCTGAAAACCGTTTACAACCCCAGTTACAAGTAAAACTAGCTAAAATGTGCCTGGCTGCTGTTCAACGAAAAGCTCATTCTGGGTACATTTTTGGTATACATTTGCTTCTTCCGGGTCAGCTGAGCAGTGAATTTCTACTTAACTACCTCCTATCAGGAGAGACCTCAGGGCTGCATCTTTTGAGCGCAGTACTGAGCCTGAAAACCGTTTACAACCCCACTTACAAGTAAAAGTAGCTAAAATGTGCCTGGCTGCTGTTCACTGAAAAGCTTATTCTGGGTACATTTTTGGTATACATTTGCTTCTGCCGGGTCAGCTGAGCAGTGAATTTCTACTTAACTACCTCCTATCAGGAGAGACCTCAGGGCTGCATCTTTTGAGCGCAGTACTGAGCCTGAAAAGCGTTTACAACCCCACTTACAAGTAAAACTAGCTAAAATGTGCCTGGCTGCTGTTCACTGAAAAGCTCATTCTGGGTACATTTTTGGTATACATTTGCATCTGCCGGGTCAGCTGAGCAGTGAATTTCTACTTAACTATCTCCTATCAGGAGAGACCTCAGGGCTGCATCTTTTGAGCGCAGTACTGAGCCTGAAAAGCGTTTACAACCCAACTTACAAGTAAAACTAGCTAAAATGTGCCTGGCTGCTGTTCACTGAAAAGCTCATTCTGGGTACATTTTTGGTATACATTTGCTTCTGCCGGGTCAGCTGAGCAGTGAATTTCTACATAACTACCTCCTATCAGGAGAGACCTCAGGGCTGCATCTTTTGAGCGCAGTACTGAGCCTGAAAACCGTTTACAACCCCAGTTACAAGTAAAACTAGCTAAAATGTGCCTGGCTGCTGTTCACTGAAAAGCTCATTCTGGGTACATTTTTGGTATACATTTGCTTCTGCCGGGTCAGCAGAGCAGTGAATTTCTACTTAACTATCTCCTATCAAGAGAGACCTCAGGGCTGCATCTTTTGAGGGCAGTACTGAGCCTGAAAAGTGTTTCCAACCCCACTTACAAGTAAAACTAGCTAAAATGTGCCTGGCTGCTGTTCACTGAAAAGCTCATTCTGGGTACATTTTTGGTATACATTTGCTTCTGCCGGGTCAGCTGAGCAGTGAATTTCTACTTAACTACCTCCTATCAGGAGAGACCTCAGGGCTGCATCTTTTGAGCGCAGTACTGAGCCTGAAAACCGTTTACAACCCCAGTTACAAGTAAAACTAGCTAAAATGTGCCTGGCTGCTGTTCACTGAAAAGCTCATTCTGGGTACATTTTTGGTATACATTTGCTTCTGCCGGGACAGCTGAGCAGTGAATTTCTACTTAACTACCTCCTATCAGGAGAGACTTCAGGGCTGCATCTTTTGAGCGCAGTACTGAGCCTGAAAACCGTTTACAACCCCACTTACAAGTAAAACTAGCTAAAATGTGCCTGGCTGCTGTTCACTGAAAAGCTCATTCTGGGTACATTTTTGGTATACATTTGCTTCTGCCGGGTCAGCTGAGCTGAATTTCTACTTAACTACCTCCTATCAGGAGAGACATCAGGGCTGCATCTTTTGAGCGCAGTACTGAGCCTGAAAAGCGTTTACAACCCCACTTACAAGTAAAACTAGCTAAAATGTGCCTGGCTGCTGTTCACTGAAAAGCTCATTCTGGGTACATTTTTGATACATTTGCTTCTGCCGGGTCAGCTGAGCAGTGAATTTCTACTTAACTATCTTCTATCAGGAGAGACCTCAGGGCTGCATCTTTTGTGCGCAGTACTGAGCCTGAAAAGCGTTTACAACCCCACTTACAAGTAAAACTAGCTAAAATGTGCCTGGCTGCTGTTCACTGAAAAGCTTATTCTGGGTACATTTTTGGTATACATTTGCTTCTGCCGGGTCAGCTGAGCAGTGAATTTCTACTTAACTACCTCCTATCAGGAGAGACCTCAGGGCTGCATCTTTTGAGCGCAGTACTGAGCCTGAACACCGTTTACAACCCCAGTTACAAGTAAAACTAGCTAAAATGTGCCTGGCTGCTGTTCACTGAAAAGCTCATTCTGGGTACATTTTTGGTATACATTTGCTTCTGCCGGGTCAGCTGAGCAGTGAATTTCTACTTAACTACCTCCTATCAGGAGTGACCTCAGGGCTGCATCTTTTGAGCGCAGTACTGAGCCTGAAAACCGTTTACAACCCCAGTTACAAGTAAAACTAGCTAAAATGTGCCTGGCTGCTGTTCAACGAAAAGCTCATTCTGGGTACATTTTTGGTATACATTTGCTTCTTCCGGGTCAGCTGAGCAGTGAATTTCTACTTAACTACCTCCTATCAGGAGAGACCTCAGGGCTGCATCTTTTGAGCGCAGTACTGAGCCTGAAAACCGTTTACAACCCCACTTACAAGTAAAAGTAGCTAAAATGTGCCTGGCTGCTGTTCACTGAAAAGCTCATTCTGGTACATTTTTGGTATACATTTGCTTCTGCCGGGTCAGCTGAGCAGTGAATTTCTACTTAACTACCTCCTATCAGGAGAGACCTCAGGGCTGCATCTTTTGAGCGCAGTACTGAGCCTGAAAAGCGTTTACAACCCCACTTACAAGTAAAACTAGCTAAAATGTGCCTGGCTGCTGTTCACTGAAAAGCTCATTCTGGGTACATTTTTGGTATACATTTGCATCTGCCGGGTCAGCTGAGCAGTGAATTTCTACTTAACTATCTCCTATCAGGAGAGACCTCAGGGCTGCATCTTTTGAGCGCAGTACTGAGCCTGAAAAGCGTTTACAACCCAACTTACAAGTAAAACTAGCTAAAATGTGCCTGGCTGCTGTTCACTGAAAAGCTCATTCTGGGTACATTTTTGGTATACATTTGCTTCTGCCGGGTCAGCTGAGCAGTGAATTTCTACATAACTACCTCCTATCAGGAGAGACCTCAGGGCTGCATCTTTTGAGCGCAGTACTGAGCCTGAAAACCGTTTACAACCCCAGTTACAAGTAAAACTAGCTAAAATGTGCCTGGCTGCTGTTCACTGAAAAGCTCATTCTGGGTACATTTTTGGTATACATTTGCTTCTGCCGGGTCAGCAGAGCAGTGAATTTCTACTTAACTATCTCCTATCAAGAGAGACCTCAGGGCTGCATCTTTTGAGGGCAGTACTGAGCCTGAAAAGTGTTTCCAACCCCACTTACAAGTAAAACTAGCTAAAATGTGCCTGGCTGCTGTTCACTGAAAAGCTCATTCTGGGTACATTTTTGGTATACATTTGCTTCTGCCGGGTCAGCTGAGCAGTGAATTTCTACTTAACTACCTCCTATCAGGAGAGACCTCAGGGCTGCATCTTTTGAGCGCAGTACTGAGCCTGAAAACCGTTTACAACCCCACTTACAAGTAAAAGTAGCTAAAATGTGCCTGGCTGCTGTTCACTGAAAAGCTCATTCTGGTACATTTTTGGTATACATTTGCTTCTGCCGGGTCAGCTGAGCAGTGAATTTCTACTTAACTACCTCCTATCAGGAGAGACCTCAGGGCTGCATCTTTTGAGCGCAGTACTGAGCCTGAAAAGCGTTTACAACCCCACTTACAAGTAAAACTAGCTAAAATGTGGCTGGCTGCTGTTCACTGAAAAGCTCATTCTGGGTACATTTTTGGTATACATTTGCATCTGCCGGGTCAGCTGAGCAGTGAATTTCTACTTAACTATCTCCTATCAGGAGAGACCTCAGGGCTGCATCTTTTGAGCGCAGTACTGAGCCTGAAAAGCGTTTACAACCCAACTTACAAGTAAAACTAGCTAAAATGTGCCTGGCTGCTGTTCACTGAAAAGCTCATTCTGGGTACAGTTTTGGTATACATTTGCTTCTGCCGGGTCAGCTGAGCAGTGAATTTCTACATAACTACCTCCTATCAGGAGAGACCTCAGGGCTGCATCTTTTGAGCGCAGTACTGAGCCTGAAAACCGTTTACAACCCCAGTTACAAGTAAAACTAGCTAAAATGTGCCTGGCTGCTGTTCACTGAAAAGCTCATTCTGGGTACATTTTTGGTATACATTTGCTTCTGCCGGGTCAGCAGAGCAGTGAATTTCTACTTAACTATCTCCTATCAAGAGAGACCTCAGGGCTGCATCTTTTGAGGGCAGTACTGAGCCTGAAAAGTGTTTCCAACCCCACTTACAAGTAAAACTAGCTAAAATGTGCCTGGCTGCTGTTCACTGAAAAGCTCATTCTGGGTACATTTTTGGTATACATTTGCTTCTGCCGGGTCAGCTGAGCAGTGAATTTCTACTTAACTACCTCCTATCAGGAGAGACCTCAGGGCTGCATCTTTTGAGCGCAGTACTGAGCCTGAAAACCGTTTACAACCCCAGTTACAAGTAAAACTAGCTAAAATGTGCCTGGCTGCTGTTCACTGAAAAGCTCATTCTGGGTACATTTTTGGTATACATTTGCTTCTGCCGGGACAGCTGAGCAGTGAATTTCTACTTAACTACCTCCTATCAGGAGAGACTTCAGGGCTGCATCTTTTGAGCGCAGTACTGAGCCTGAAAACCGTTTACAACCCCACTTACAAGTAAAACTAGCTAAAATGTGCCTGGCTGCTGTTCACTGAAAAGCTCATTCTGGGTACATTTTTGGTATACATTTGCTTCTGCCGGGTCAGCTGAGCTGAATTTCTACTTAACTACCTCCTATCAGGAGAGACCTCAGGGCTGCATCTTTTGAGCGCAGTACTGAGCCTGAACACCGTTTACAACCCCAGTTACAAGTAAAACTAGCTAAAATGTGCCTGGCTGCTGTTCACTGAAAAGCTCATTCTGGTACATTTTTGGTATACATTTGCTTCTGCCGGGTCAGCTGAGCAGTGAATTTCTACTTAACTACCTCCTATCAGGAGAGACCTCAGGGCTGCATCTTTTGAGCGCAGTACTGAGCCTGAAAAGCGTTTACAACCCAACTTACAAGTAAAACTAGCTAAAATGTGCCTGGCTGCTGTTCACTGAAAAGCTCATTCTGGGTACATTTTTGGTATACATTTGCTTCTGCCGGGTCAGCTGAGCAGTGAATTTCTACATAACTACCTCCTATCAGGAGAGACCTCAGGGCTGCATCTTTTGAGCGCAGTACTGAGCCTGAAAACCGTTTACAACCCCAGTTACAAGTAAAACTAGCTAAAATGTGCCTGGCTGCTGTTCACTGAAAAGCTCATTCTGGGTACATTTTTGGTATACATTTGCTTCTGCCGGGTCAGCAGAGCAGTGAATTTCTACTTAACTATCTCCTATCAAGAGAGACCTCAGGGCTGCATCTTTTGAGGGCAGTACTGAGCCTGAAAAGTGTTTCCAACCCCACTTACAAGTAAAACTAGCTAAAATGTGCCTGGCTGCTGTTCACTGAAAAGCTCATTCTGGGTACATTTTTGGTATACATTTGCTTCTGCCGGGTCAGCTGAGCAGTGAATTTCTACTTAACTACCTCCTATCAGGAGAGACCTCAGGGCTGCATCTTTTGAGCGCAGTACTGAGCCTGAAAACCGTTTACAACCCCACTTACAAGTAAAACTAGCTAAAATGTGCCTGGCTGCTGTTCACTGAAAAGCTCATTCTGGGTACACTTTTGGTATACATTTGCTTCTGCCGGGTCAGCTGTGCAGTGAATTTCTACTTAACTATCTCCTATCAGGAGAGACCTCAGGGCTGCATCTTTTGAGCGCAGTACTGAGCCTGAAAAGCGTTTACAACCCCACTTACAAGTAAAACTAGCTAAAATGTGCCTGGCTGCTGTTCACTGAAAAGCTCATTCTGGGTACATTTTTGGTATACATTTGCTTCTGCCGGGTCAGCTGAGCTGAATTTCTACTTAACTACCTCCTATCAGGAGAGACATCAGGGCTGCATCTTTTGAGCGCAGTACTGAGCCTGAAAAGCGTTTACAACCCCACTTACAAGTAAAACTAGCTAAAATGTGCCTGGCTGCTGTTCACTGAAAAGCTCATTCTGGGTACATTTTTGATACATTTGCTTCTGCCGGGTCAGCTGAGCAGTGAATTTCTACTTAACTATCTTCTATCAGGAGAGACCTCAGGGCTGCATCTTTTGTGCGCAGTACTGAGTCTGAAAAGCGTTTACAACCCCACTTACAAGTAAAACTAGCTAAAATGTGCCTGGCTGCTGTTCACTGAAAAGCTTATTCTGGGTACATTTTTGGTATACATTTGCTTCTGCCGGGTCAGCTGAGCAGTGAATTTCTACTTAACTACCTCCTATCAGGAGAGACCTCAGGGCTGCATCTTTTGAGCGCAGTACTGAGCCTGAACACCGTTTACAACCCCAGTTACAAGTAAAACTAGCTAAAATGTGCCTGGCTGCTGTTCACTGAAAAGCTCATTCTGGGTACATTTTTGGTATACATTTGCTTCTGCCGGGTCAGCTGAGCAGTGAATTTCTACTTAACTACCTCCTATCAGGAGTGACCTCAGGGCTGCATCTTTTGAGCGCAGTACTGAGCCTGAAAACCGTTTACAACCCCAGTTACAAGTAAAACTAGCTAAAATGTGCCTGGCTGCTGTTCAACGAAAAGCTCATTCTGGGTACATTTGTGGTATACATTTGCTTCTTCCGGGTCAGCTGAGCAGTGAATTTCTACTTAACTACCTCCTATCAGGAGAGACCTCAGGGCTGCATCTTTTGAGCGCAGTACTGAGCCTGAAAACCGTTTACAACCCCACTTACAAGTAAAAGTAGCTAAAATGTGCCTGGCTGCTGTTCACTGAAAAGCTCATTCTGGTACATTTTTGGTATACATTTGCTTCTGCCGGGTCAGCTGAGCAGTGAATTTCTACTTAACTACCTCCTATCAGGAGAGACCTCAGGGCTGCATCTTTTGAGCGCAGTACTGAGCCTGAAAAGCGTTTACAACCCCACTTACAAGTAAAACTAGCTAAAATGTGCCTGGCTGCTGTTCACTGAAAAGCTCATTCTGGGTACATTTTTGGTATACATTTGCATCTGCCGGGTCAGCTGAGCAGTGAATTTCTACTTAACTATCTCCTATCAGGAGAGACCTCAGGGCTGCATCTTTTGAGCGCAGTACTGAGCCTGAAAAGCGTTTACAACCCCAGTTACAAGTAAAACTAGCTAAAATGTGCCTGGCTGCTGTTCACTGAAAAGCTCATTCTGGGTACATTTTTGGTATACATTTGCTTCTGCCGGGTCAGCAGAGCAGTGAATTTCTACTTAACTATCTCCTATCAAGAGAGACCTCAGGGCTGCATCTTTTGAGGGCAGTACTGAGCCTGAAAAGTGTTTCCAACCCCACTTACAAGTAAAACTAGCTAAAATGTGCCTGGCTGCTGTTCACTGAAAAGCTCATTCTGGGTACATTTTTGGTATACATTTGCTTCTGCCGGGTCAGCTGAGCAGTGAATTTCTACTTAACTACCTCCTATCAGGAGAGACCTCAGGGCTGCATCTTTTGAGCGCAGTACTGAGCCTGAAAACCGTTTACAACCCCACTTACAAGTAAAACTAGCTAAAATGTGCCTGGCTGCTGTTCACTGAAAAGCTCATTCTGGGTACACTTTTGGTATACATTTGCTTCTGCCGGGTCAGCTGTGCAGTGAATTTCTACTTAACTATCTCCTATCAGGAGAGACCTCAGGGCTGCATCTTTTGAGCGCAGTACTGAGCCTGAAAAGCGTTTACAACCCCACTTACAAGTAAAACTAGCTAAAATGTGCCTGGCTGCTGTTCACTGAAAAGCTCATTCTGGGTACATTTTTGGTATACATTTGCTTCTGCCGGGTCAGCTGAGCTGAATTTCTACTTAACTACCTCCTATCAGGAGAGACATCAGGGCTGCATCTTTTGAGCGCAGTACTGAGCCTGAAAAGCGTTTACAACCCCACTTACAAGTAAAACTAGCTAAAATGTGCCTGGCTGCTGTTCACTGAAAAGCTCATTCTGGGTACATTTTTGATACATTTGCTTCTGCCGGGTCAGCTGAGCAGTGAATTTCTACTTAACTATCTTCTATCAGGAGAGACCTCAGGGCTGCATCTTTTGTGCGCAGTACTGAGCCTGAAAAGCGTTTACAACCCCACTTACAAGTAAAACTAGCTAAAATGTGCCTGGCTGCTGTTCACTGAAAAGCTTATTCTGGGTACATTTTTGGTATACATTTGCTTCTGCCGGGTCAGCTGAGCAGTGAATTTCTACTTAACTACCTCCTATCAGGAGAGACCTCAGGGCTGCATCTTTTGAGCGCAGTACTGAGCCTGAAAACCGTTTACAACCCCAGTTACAAGTAAAACTAGCTAAAATGTGCCTGGCTGCTGTTCACTGAAAAGCTCATTCTGGGTACATTTTTGGTATACATTTGCTTCTGCCGGGACAGCTGAGCAGTGAATTTCTACTTAACTACCTCCTATCAGGAGAGACTTCAGGGCTGCATCTTTTGAGCGCAGTACTGAGCCTGAAAACCGTTTACAACCCCACTTACAAGTAAAACTAGCTAAAATGTGCCTGGCTGCTGTTCACTGAAAAGCTCATTCTGGGTACATTTTTGGTATACATTTGCTTCTGCCGGGTCAGCTGAGCTGAATTTCTACTTAACTACCTCCTATCAGGAGAGACATCAGGGCTGCATCTTTTGAGCGCAGTACTGAGCCTGAAAAGCGTTTACAACCCCACTTACAAGTAAAACTAGCTAAAATGTGCCTGGCTGCTGTTCACTGAAAAGCTCATTCTGGGTACATTTTTGATACATTTGCTTCTGCCGGGTCAGCTGAGCAGTGAATTTCTACTTAACTATCTTCTATCAGGAGAGACCTCAGGGCTGCATCTTTTGTGCGCAGTACTGAGCCTGAAAAGCGTTTACAACCCCACTTACAAGTAAAACTAGCTAAAATGTGCCTGGCTGCTGTTCACTGAAAAGCTTATTCTGGGTACATTTTTGGTATACATTTGCTTCTGCCGGGTCAGCTGAGCAGTGAATTTCTACTTAACTACCTCCTATCAGGAGAGACCTCAGGGCTGCATCTTTTGAGCGCAGTACTGAGCCTGAAAACCGTTTACAACCCCACTTACAAGTAAAAGTAGCTAAAATGTGCCTGGCTGCTGTTCACTGAAAAGCTTATTCTGGGTACATTTTTGGTATACATTTGCTTCTGCCGGGTCAGCTGAGCAGTGAATTTCTACTTAACTACCTCCTATCAGGAGAGACCTCAGGGCTGCATCTTTTGAGCGCAGTACTGAGCCTGAAAACCGTTTACAACCCCAGTTACAAGTAAAACTAGCTAAAATGTGCCTGGCTGCTGTTCACTGAAAAGCTCATTCTGGGTACATTTTTGGTATACATTTGCTTCTGCCGGGACAGCTGAGCAGTGAATTTCTACTTAACTACCTCCTATCAGGAGAGACTTCAGGGCTGCATCTTTTGAGCGCAGTACTGAGCCTGAAAACCGTTTACAACCCCACTTACAAGTAAAACTAGCTAAAATGTGCCTGGCTGCTGTTCACTGAAAAGCTCATTCTGGGTACATTTTTGGTATACATTTGCTTCTGCCGGGTCAGCTGAGCTGAATTTCTACTTAACTACCTCCTATCAGGAGAGACATCAGGGCTGCATCTTTTGAGCGCAGTACTGAGCCTGAAAAGCGTTTACAACCCCACTTACAAGTAAAACTAGCTAAAATGTGCCTGGCTGCTGTTCACTGAAAAGCTCATTCTGGGTACATTTTTGATACATTTGCTTCTGCCGGGTCAGCTGAGCAGTGAATTTCTACTTAACTATCTTCTATCAGGAGAGACCTCAGGGCTGCATCTTTTGTGCGCAGTACTGAGCCTGAAAAGCGTTTACAACCCCACTTACAAGTAAAACTAGCTAAAATGTGCCTGGCTGCTGTTCACTGAAAAGCTTATTCTGGGTACATTTTTGGTATACATTTGCTTCTGCCGGGTCAGCTGAGCAGTGAATTTCTACTTAACTACCTCCTATCAGGAGAGACCTCAGGGCTGCATCTTTTGAGCGCAGTACTGAGCCTGAAAACCGTTTACAACCCCACTTACAAGTAAAAGTAGCTAAAATGTGCCTGGCTGCTGTTCACTGAAAAGCTCATTCTGGTACATTTTTGGTATACATTTGCTTCTGCCGGGTCAGCTGAGCAGTGAATTTCTACTTAACTACCTCCTAATAGGAGAGACCTCAGGGCTGCATCTTTTGAGCGCAGTACTGAGCCTGAAAAGCGTTTACAACCCCACTTACAAGTAAAACTAGCTAAAATGTGCCTGGCTGCTGTTCACTGAAAAGCTCATTCTGGGTACATTTTTGGTATACATTTGCATCTGCCGGGTCAGCTGAGCAGTGAATTTCTACTTAACTATCTCCTATCAGGAGAGACCTCAGGGCTGCATCTTTTGAGCGCAGTACTGAGCCTGAAAAGCGTTTACAACCCAACTTACAAGTAAAACTAGCTAAAATGTGCCTGGCTGCTGTTCACTGAAAAGCTCATTCTGGGTACATTTTTGGTATACATTTGCTTCTGCCGGGTCAGCTGAGCAGTGAATTTCTACATAACTACCTCCTATCAGGAGAGACCTCAGGGCTGCATCTTTTGAGCGCAGTACTGAGCCTGAAAACCGTTTACAACCCCAGTTACAAGTAAAACTAGCTAAAATGTGCCTGGCTGCTGTTCACTGAAAAGCTCATTCTGGGTACATTTTTGGTATACATTTGCTTCTGCCGGGTCAGCAGAGCAGTGAATTTCTACTTAACTATCTCCTATCAAGAGAGACCTCAGGGCTGCATCTTTTGAGGGCAGTACTGAGCCTGAAAAGTGTTTCCAACCCCACTTACAAGTAAAACTAGCTAAAATGTGCCTGGCTGCTGTTCACTGAAAAGCTCATTCTGGGTACATTTTTGGTATACATTTGCTTCTGCCGGGTCAGCTGAGCAGTGAATTTCTACTTAACTACCTCCTATCAGGAGAGACCTCAGGGCTGCATCTTTTGAGCGCAGTACTGAGCCTGAAAACCATTTACAACCCCAGTTACAAGTAAAACTAGCTAAAATGTGCCTGGCTGCTGTTCACTGAAAAGCTCATTCTGGGTACATTTTTGGTATACATTTGCTTCTGCCGGGACAGCTGAGCAGTGAATTTCTACTTAACTACCTCCTATCAGGAGAGACTTCAGGGCTGCATCTTTTGAGCGCAGTACTGAGCCTGAAAACCGTTTACAACCCCACTTACAAGTAAAACTAGCTAAAATGTGCCTGGCTGCTGTTCACTGAAAAGCTCATTCTGGGTACATTTTTGGTATACATTTGCTTCTGCCGGGTCAGCTGAGCTGAATTTCTACTTAACTACCTCCTATCAGGAGAGACATCAGGGCTGCATCTTTTGAGCGCAGTACTGAGCCTGAAAAGCGTTTACAACCCCACTTACAAGTAAAACTAGCTAAAATGTGCCTGGCTGCTGTTCACTGAAAAGCTCATTCTGGGTACATTTTTGATACATTTGCTTCTGCCGGGTCAGCTGAGCAGTGAATTTCTACTTAACTATCTTCTATCAGGAGAGACCTCAGGGCTGCATCTTTTGTGCGCAGTACTGAGCCTGAAAAGCGTTTACAACCCCACTTACAAGTAAAACTAGCTAAAATGTGCCTGGCTGCTGTTCACTGAAAAGCTTATTCTGGGTACATTTTTGGTATACATTTGCTTCTGCCGGGTCAGCTGAGCAGTGAATTTCTACTTAACTACCTCCTATCAGGAGAGACCTCAGGGCTGCATCTTTTGAGCGCAGTACTGAGCCTGAACACCGTTTACAACCCCAGTTACAAGTAAAACTAGCTAAAATGTGCCTGGCTGCTGTTCACTGAAAAGCTCATTCTGGGTACATTTTTGGTATACATTTGCTTCTGCCGGGTCAGCTGAGCAGTGAATTTCTACTTAACTACCTCCTATCAGGAGTGACCTCAGGGCTGCATCTTTTGAGCGCAGTACTGAGCCTGAAAACCGTTTACAACCCCAGTTACAAGTAAAACTAGCTAAAATGTGCCTGGCTGCTGTTCAACGAAAAGCTCATTCTGGGTACATTTTTGGTATACATTTGCTTCTTCCGGGTCAGCTGAGCAGTGAATTTCTACTTAACTACCTCCTATCAGGAGAGACCTCAGGGCTGCATCTTTTGAGCGCAGTACTGAGCCTGAAAACCGTTTACAACCCCACTTACAAGTAAAAGTAGCTAAAATGTGCCTGGCTGCTGTTCACTGAAAAGCTCATTCTGGTACATTTTTGGTATACATTTGCTTCTGCCGGGTCAGCTGAGCAGTGAATTTCTACTTAACTACCTCCTATCAGGAGAGACCTCAGGGCTGCATCTTTTGAGCGCAGTACTGAGCCTGAAAAGCGTTTACAACCCCACTTACAAGTAAAACTAGCTAAAATGTGCCTGGCTGCTGTTCACTGAAAAGCTCATTCTGGGTACATTTTTGGTATACATTTGCATCTGCCGGGTCAGCTGAGCAGTGAATTTCTACTTAACTATCTCCTATCAGGAGAGACCTCAGGGCTGCATCTTTTGAGCGCAGTACTGAGCCTGAAAAGCGTTTACAACCCAACTTACAAGTAAAACTAGCTAAAATGTGCCTGGCTGCTGTTCACTGAAAAGCTCATTCTGGGTACATTTTTGGTATACATTTGCTTCTGCCGGGTCAGCTGAGCAGTGAATTTCTACATAACTACCTCCTATCAGGAGAGACCTCAGGGCTGCATCTTTTGAGCGCAGTACTGAGCCTGAAAACCGTTTACAACCCCAGTTACAAGTAAAACTAGCTAAAATGTGCCTGGCTGCTGTTCACTGAAAAGCTCATTCTGGGTACATTTTTGGTATACATTTGCTTCTGCCGGGTCAGCAGAGCAGTGAATTTCTACTTAACTATCTCCTATCAAGAGAGACCTCAGGGCTGCATCTTTTGAGGGCAGTACTGAGCCTGAAAAGTGTTTCCAACCCCACTTACAAGTAAAACTAGCTAAAATGTGCCTGGCTGCTGTTCACTGAAAAGCTCATTCTGGGTACATTTTTGGTATACATTTGCTTCTGCCGGGACAGCTGAGCAGTGAATTTCTACTTAACTACCTCCTATCAGGAGAGACTTCAGGGCTGCATCTTTTGAGCGCAGTACTGAGCCTGAAAACCGTTTACAACCCCACTTACAAGTAAAACTAGCTAAAATGTGCCTGGCTGCTGTTCACTGAAAAGCTCATTCTGGGTACATTTTTGGTATACATTTGCATCTGCCGGGTCAGCTGAGCAGTGAATTTCTACTTAACTATCTCCTATCAGGAGAGACCTCAGGGCTGCATCTTTTGAGCGCAGTACTGAGCCTGAAAAGCGTTTACAACCCAACTTACAAGTAAAACTAGCTAAAATGTGCCTGGCTGCTGTTCACTGAAAAGCTCATTCTGGGTACATTTTTGGTATACATTTGCTTCTGCCGGGTCAGCTGAGCAGGGAATTTCTACTTACTACCTCCTATCAGGAGAGACCTCAGGGCAGCATCTTTTGAGGGCAGTACTGAGCCTGAAAAGCGTTTACAACCCCACTTACAAGTAAAACTAGCTAAAATGTGCCTGGCTGCTGTTCACTGAAAAGCTCATTCTGGGTACATTTTTGGTATACATTTGCTTCTGCCGGGTCAGCTGAGCAGTGAATTTCTACTTAACTACCTCCTATCAGGAGAGACCTCAGGGCTGCATCTTTTGAGCGCAGTACTGAGCCTGAAAAGCGTTTACAACCCCACTTACAAGTAAAACTAGCTAAAATGTGCCTGGCTGCTGTTCACTGAAAAGCTCATTCTGGGTACATTTTTGGTATACATTTGCTTCTGCCGGGTCAGCTGAGCAGTGAATTTCTACTTAACTACCTCCTATCAGGAGAGACCTCAGGGCTGCATCTTTTGAGCGCAGTACTGAGCCTGAAAAGCGTTTACAACCCCACTTACAAGTAAAACTAGCTAAAATGTGCCTGGCTGCTGTTCACTGAAAAGCTCATTCTGGGTACATTTTTGGTATACATTTGCTTCTGCCGGGTCAGCTGAGCAGTGAATTTCTACTTAACTACCTCCTATCAGGAGAGACCTCAGGGCTGCATCTTTTGAGCGCAGTACTGAGCCTAAAAAGCGTTTACAACCCCACTTACAAGTAAAACTAGCTAAAATGTGCCTGGCTGCTGTTCACTGAAAAGCTTATTCTGGGTACATTTTTGGTATACATTTGCTTCTGCCGGGTCAGCTGAGCAGTGAATTTCTACTTAACTATCTCCTATCAGGAGAGACCTCAGGGCTGCATCTTTTGAGCGCAGTACTGAGCCTGAAAAGCGTTTACAACCCCACTTACAAGTAAAACTAGCTAAAATGTGCCTGGCTGCTGTTCACTGAAAAGCTCATTCTGGGTACATTTTTGGTATACATTTGCTTCTGCCGGGTCAGCTGAGCAGTGAATTTCTACTTAACTATCTCCTATCAGGAGAGACCTCAGGGCTGCATCTTTTGAGCGCAGTACTGAGCCTGAAAAGCGTTTACAACCCCACTTACAAGTAAAACTAGCTAAAATGTGCCTGGCTGCTGTTCACTGAAATGCTCATTCTGGGTACATTTTTGGTATACATTTGCTTCTGCCGGGTCAGCTGAGCAGTGAATTTCTACTTAACTACCTCCTATCAGGAGAGACCTCAGGGCTGCATCTTTTGAGCGCAGTACTGAGCCTGAAAAGCGTTTACAACCCCACTTACAAGTAAAACTAGCTAAAATGTGCCTGGCTGCTGTTCACTGAAAAGCTCATTCTGGGTACATTTTTGATACATTTGCTTCTGCCGGGTCAGCTGAGCAGTGAATTTCTACTTAACTATCTCCTATCAGGAGAGACCTCAGGGCTGCATCTTTTGTGCGCAGTACTGAGCCTGAAAAGCGTTTACAACCCCACTTACAAGTAAAACTAGCTAAAATGTGCCTGGCTGCTGTTCACTGAAAAGCTTATTCTGGGTACATTTTTGGTATACATTTGCTTCTGCCGGGTCAGCTGAGCAGTGAATTTCTACTTAACTACCTCCTATCAGGAGAGACCTCAGGGCTGCATCTTTTGAGCGCAGTACTGAGCCTGAAAACCGTTTACAACCCCACTTACAAGTAAAACTAGCTAAAATGTGCCTGGCTGCTGTTCACTGAAAAGCTCATTCTGGGTACATTTTTGGTATACATTTGCTTCTGCCGGGTCAGCTCAGCTGAATTTCTACTTAACTACCTCCTATCAGGAGAGACATCAGGGCTGCATCTTTTGAGCGCAGTACTGAGCCTGAAAAGCGTTTACAACCCCACTTACAAGTAAAACTAGCTAAAATGTGCCTGGCTGCTGTTCACTGAAAAGCTCATTCTGGGTACATTTTTGATACATTTGCTTCTGCCGGGTCAGCTGAGCAGTGAATTTCTACTTAACTATCTTCTATCAGGAGAGACCTCAGGGCTGCATCTTTTGTGCGCAGTACTGAGCCTGAAAAGCGTTTACAACCCCACTTACAAGTAAAACTAGCTAAAATGTGCCTGGCTGCTGTTCACTGAAAAGCTTATTCTGGGTACATTTTTGGTATACATTTGCTTCTGCCGGGTCAGCTGAGCAGTGAATTTCTACTTAACTACCTCCTATCAGGAGAGACCTCAGGGCTGCATCTTTTGAGCGCAGTACTGAGCCTGAAAACCGTTTACAACCCCAGTTACAAGTAAAACTAGCTAAAATGTGCCTGGCGGCTGTTCAACGAAAAGCTCATTCTGGGTACATTTTTGGTATACATTTGCTTCTTCCGGGTCAGCTGAGCAGTGAATTTCTACTTAACTACCTCCTATCAGGAGAGACCTCAGGGCTGCATCTTTTGAGCGCAGTACTGAGCCTGAAAACCGTTTACAACCCCACTTACAAGTAAAAGTAGCTAAAATGTGCCTGGCTGCTGTTCACTGAAAAGCTCATTCTGGTACATTTTTGGTATACATTTGCTTCTGCCGGGTCAGCTGAGCAGTGAATTTCTACTTAACTACCTCCTATCAGGAGAGACCTCAGGGCTGCATCTTTTGAGCGCAGTACTGAGCCTGAAAAGCGTTTACAACCCCACTTACAAGTAAAACTAGCTAAAATGTGCCTGGCTGCTGTTCACTGAAAAGCTCATTCTGGGTACATTTTTGGTATACATTTGCATCTGCCGGGTCAGCTGAGCAGTGAATTTCTACTTAACTATCTCCTATCAGGAGAGACCTCAGGGCTGCATCTTTTGAGCGCAGTACTGAGCCTGAAAAGCGTTTACAACCCAACTTACAAGTAAAACTAGCTAAAATGTGCCTGGCTGCTGTTCACTGAAAAGCTCATTCTGGGTACATTTTTGGTATATATTTGCTTCTGCCGGGTCAGCTGAGCAGTGAATTTCTACATAACTACCTCCTATCAGGAGAGACCTCAGGGCTGCATCTTTTGAGCGCAGTACTGAGCCTGAAAACCGTTTACAACCCCAGTTACAAGTAAAACTAGCTAAAATGTGCCTGGCTGCTGTTCACTGAAAAGCTCATTCTGGGTACATTTTTGGTATACATTTGCTTCTGCCGGGTCAGCAGAGCAGTGAATTTCTACTTAACTATCTCCTATCAAGAGAGACCTCAGGGCTGCATCTTTTGAGGGCAGTACTGAGCCTGAAAAGTGTTTCCAACCCCACTTACAAGTAAAACTAGCTAAAATGTGCCTGGCTGCTGTTCACTGAAAAGCTCATTCTGGGTACATTTTTGGTATACATTTGCTTCTGCCGGGTCAGCTGAGCAGTGAATTTCTACTTAACTACCTCCTATCAGGAGAGACCTCAGGGCTGCATCTTTTGAGCGCAGTACTGAGCCTGAAAACCGTTTACAACCCCACTTACAAGTAAAAGTAGCTAAAATGTGCCTGGCTGCTGTTCACTGAAAAGCTCATTCTGGTACATTTTTGGTATACATTTGCTTCTGCCGGGTCAGCTGAGCAGTGAATTTCTACTTAACTACCTCCTATCAGGAGAGACCTCAGGGCTGCATCTTTTGAGCGCAGTACTGAGCCTGAAAAGCGTTTACAACCCCACTTACAAGTAAAACTAGCTAAAATGTGCCTGGCTGCTGTTCACTGAAAAGCTCATTCTGGGTACATTTTTGGTATACATTTGCATCTGCCGGGTCAGCTGAGCAGTGAATTTCTACTTAACTATCTCCTATCAGGAGAGACCTCAGGGCTGCATCTTTTGAGCGCAGTACTGAGCCTGAAAAGCGTTTACAACCCAACTTACAAGTAAAACTAGCTAAAATGTGCCTGGCTGCTGTTCACTGAAAAGCTCATTCTGGGTAAATTTTTGGTATACATTTGCTTCTGCCGGGTCAGCTGAGCAGTGAATTTCTACATAACTACCTCCTATCAGGAGAGACCTCAGGGCTGCATCTTTTGAGCGCAGTACTGAGCCTGAAAACCGTTTACAACCCCAGTTACAAGTAAAACTAGCTAAAATGTGCCTGGCTGCTGTTCACTGAAAAGCTCATTCTGGGTACATTTTTGGTATACATTTGCTTCTGCCGGGTCAGCAGAGCAGTGAATTTCTACTTAACTATCTCCTATCAAGAGAGACCTCAGGGCTGCATCTTTTGAGGGCAGTACTGAGCCTGAAAAGTGTTTCCAACCCCACTTACAAGTAAAACTAGCTAAAATGTGCCTGGCTGCTGTTCACTGAAAAGCTCATTCTGGGTACATTTTTGGTATACATTTGCTTCTGCCGGGTCAGCTGAGCAGTGAATTTCTACTTAACTACCTCCTATCAGGAGAGACCTCAGGGCTGCATCTTTTGAGCGCAGTACTGAGCCTGAAAACCGTTTACAACCCCAGTTACAAGTAAAACTAGCTAAAATGTGCCTGGCTGCTGTTCACTGAAAAGCTCATTCTGGGTACATTTTTGGTATACATTTGCTTCTGCCGGGACAGCTGAGCAGTGAATTTCTACTTAACTACCTCCTATCAGGAGAGACTTCAGGGCTGCATCTTTTGAGCGCAGTACTGAGCCTGAAAACCGTTTACAACCCCACTTACAAGTAAAACTAGCTAAAATGTGCCTGGCTGCTGTTCACTGAAAAGCTCATTCTGGGTACATTTTTGATACATTTGCTTCTGCCGGGTCAGCTGAGCAGTGAATTTCTACTTAACTATCTTCTATCAGGAGAGACCTCAGGGCTGCATCTTTTGTGCGCAGTACTGAGCCTGAAAAGCGTTTACAACCCCACTTACAAGTAAAACTAGCTAAAATGTGCCTGGCTGCTGTTCACTGAAAAGCTTATTCTGGGTACATTTTTGGTATACATTTGCTTCTGCCGGGTCAGCTGAGCAGTGAATTTCTACTTAACTACCTCCTATCAGGAGAGACCTCAGGGCTGCATCTTTTGAGCGCAGTACTGAGCCTGAACACCGTTTACAACCCCAGTTACAAGTAAAACTAGCTAAAATGTGCCTGGCTGCTGTTCACTGAAAAGCTCATTCTGGGTACATTTTTGGTATACATTTGCTTCTGCCGGGTCAGCTGAGCAGTGAATTTCTACTTAACTACCTCCTATCAGGAGTGACCTCAGGGCTGCATCTTTTGAGCGCAGTACTGAGCCTGAAAACCGTTTACAACCCCAGTTACAAGTAAAACTAGCTAAAATGTGCCTGGCTGCTGTTCAACGAAAAGCTCATTCTGGGTACATTTTTGGTATACATTTGCTTCTTCCGGGTCAGCTGAGCAGTGAATTTCTACTTAATTACCTCCTATCAGGAGAGACCTCAGGGCTGCATCTTTTGAGCGCAGTACTGAGCCTGAAAACCGTTTACAACCCCACTTACAAGTAAAAGTAGCTAAAATGTGCCTGGCTGCTGTTCACTGAAAAGCTCATTCTGGTACATTTTTGGTATACATTTGCTTCTGCCGGGTCAGCTGAGCAGTGAATTTCTACTTAACTACCTCCTATCAGGAGAGACCTCAGGGCTGCATCTTTTGAGCGCAGTACTGAGCCTGAAAAGCGTTTACAACCCCACTTACAAGTAAAACTAGCTAAAATGTGCCTGGCTGCTGTTCACTGAAAAGCTCATTCTGGGTACATTTTTGGTATACATTTGCATCTGCCGGGTCAGCTGAGCAGTGAATTTCTACTTAACTATCTCCTATCAGGAGAGACCTCAGGGCTGCATCTTTTGAGCGCAGTACTGAGCCTGAAAAGCGTTTACAACCCAACTTACAAGTAAAACTAGCTAAAATGTGCCTGGCTGCTGTTCACTGAAAAGCTCATTCTGGGTACATTTTTGGTATACATTTGCTTCTGCCGGGTCAGCTGAGCAGTGAATTTCTACATAACTACCTCCTATCAGGAGAGACCTCAGGGCTGCATCTTTTGAGCGCAGTACTGAGCCTGAAAACCGTTTACAACCCCAGTTACAAGTAAAACTAGCTAAAATGTGCCTGGCTGCTGTTCACTGAAAAGCTCATTCTGGGTACATTTTTGGTATACATTTGCTTCTGCCGGGTCAGCAGAGCAGTGAATTTCTACTTAACTATCTCCTATCAAGAGAGACCTCAGGGCTGCATCTTTTGAGGGCAGTACTGAGCCTGAAAAGTGTTTCCAACCCCACTTACAAGTAAAACTAGCTAAAATGTGCCTGGCTGCTGTTCACTGAAAAGCTCATTCTGGGTACATTTTTGGTATACATTTGCTTCTGCCGGGTCAGCTGAGCAGTGAATTTCTACTTAAATACCTCCTATCAGGAGAGACCTCAGGGCTGCATCTTTTGAGCGCAGTACTGAGCCTGAAAACCGTTTACAACCCCAGTTACAAGTAAAACTAGCTAAAATGTGCCTGGCTGCTGTTCACTGAAAAGCTCATTCTGGGTACATTTTTGGTATACATTTGCTTCTGCCGGGTCAGCTGAGCAGTGAATTTCTACTTAACTATCTCCTATCAGGAGAGACCTCAGGGCTGCATCTTTTGAGCGCAGTACTGAGCCTGAAAAGCGTTTACAACCCCACTTACAAGTAAAACTAGCTAAAATGTGCCTGGCTGCTGTTCACTGAAATGCTCATTCTGGGTACATTTTTGGTATACATTTGCTTCTGCCGGGTCAGCTGAGCAGTGAATTTCTACTTAACTACCTCCTATCAGGAGAGACCTCAGGGCTGCATCTTTTGAGCGCAGTACTGAGCCTGAAAAGCGTTTACAACCCCACTTACAAGTAAAACTAGCTAAAATGTGCCTGGCTGCTGTTCACTGAAAAGCTCATTCTGGGTACATTTTTGATACATTTGCTTCTGCCGGGTCAGCTGAGCAGTGAATTTCTACTTAACTATCTCCTATCAGGAGAGACCTCAGGGCTGCATCTTTTGTGCGCAGTACTGAGCCTGAAAAGCGTTTACAACCCCACTTACAAGTAAAACTAGCTAAAATGTGCCTGGCTGCTGTTCACTGAAAAGCTTATTCTGGGTACATTTTTGGTATACATTTGCTTCTGCCGGGTCAGCTGAGCAGTGAATTTCTACTTAACTACCTCCTATCAGGAGAGACCTCAGGGCTGCATATTTTGAGCGCAGTACTGAGCCTGAAAACCGTTTACAACCCCAGTTACAAGTAAAACTAGCTAAAATGTGCCTGGCTGCTGTTCAACGAAAAGCTCATTCTGGGTACATTTTTGGTATACATTTGCTTCTGCCGGGTCAGCTGAGCAGTGAATTTCTACTTAACTACCTCCTATCAGGAGAGACCTCAGGGCTGCATCTTTTGAGCGCAGTACTGAGCCTGAAAACCGTTTACAACCCCACTTACAAGTAAAACTAGCTAAAATGTGCCTGGCTGCTGTTCACTGAAAAGCTCATTCTGGGTACATTTTTGGTATACATTTGCTTCTGCCGGGTCAGCTCAGCTGAATTTCTACTTAACTACCTCCTATCAGGAGAGACATCAGGGCTGCATCTTTTGAGCGCAGTACTGAGCCTGAAAAGCGTTTACAACCCCACTTACAAGTAAAACTAGCTAAAATGTGCCTGGCTGCTGTTCACTGAAAAGCTCATTCTGGGTACATTTTTGATACATTTGCTTCTGCCGGGTCAGCTGAGCAGTGAATTTCTACTTAACTATCTTCTATCAGGAGAGACCTCAGGGCTGCATCTTTTGTGCGCAGTACTGAGCCTGAAAAGCGTTTACAACCCCACTTACAAGTAAAACTAGCTAAAATGTGCCTGGCTGCTGTTCACTGAAAAGCTTATTCTGGGTACATTTTTGGTATACATTTGCTTCTGCCGGGTCAGCTGAGCAGTGAATTTCTACTTAACTACCTCCTATCAGGAGAGACCTCAGGGCTGCATCTTTTGAGCGCAGTACTGAGCCTGAAAACCGTTTACAACCCCAGTTACAAGTAAAACTAGCTAAAATGTGCCTGGCGGCTGTTCAACGAAAAGCTCATTCTGGGTACATTTTTGGTATACATTTGCTTCTTCCGGGTCAGCTGAGCAGTGAATTTCTACTTAACTACCTCCTATCAGGAGAGACCTCAGGGCTGCATCTTTTGAGCGCAGTACTGAGCCTGAAAACCGTTTACAACCCCACTTACAAGTAAAAGTAGCTAAAATGTGCCTGGCTGCTGTTCACTGAAAAGCTCATTCTGGTACATTTTTGGTATACATTTGCTTCTGCCGGGTCAGCTGAGCAGTGAATTTCTACTTAACTACCTCCTATCAGGAGAGACCTCAGGGCTGCATCTTTTGAGCGCAGTACTGAGCCTGAAAAGCGTTTACAACCCCACTTACAAGTAAAACTAGCTAAAATGTGCCTGGCTGCTGTTCACTGAAAAGCTCATTCTGGGTACATTTTTGGTATACATTTGCATCTGCCGGGTCAGCTGAGCAGTGAATTTCTACTTAACTATCTCCTATCAGGAGAGACCTCAGGGCTGCATCTTTTGAGCGCAGTACTGAGCCTGAAAAGCGTTTACAACCCAACTTACAAGTAAAACTAGCTAAAATGTGCCTGGCTGCTGTTCACTGAAAAGCTCATTCTGGGTACATTTTTGGTATATATTTGCTTCTGCCGGGTCAGCTGAGCAGTGAATTTCTACATAACTACCTCCTATCAGGAGAGACCTCAGGGCTGCATCTTTTGAGCGCAGTACTGAGCCTGAAAACCGTTTACAACCCCAGTTACAAGTAAAACTAGCTAAAATGTGCCTGGCTGCTGTTCACTGAAAAGCTCATTCTGGGTACATTTTTGGTATACATTTGCTTCTGCCGGGTCAGCAGAGCAGTGAATTTCTACTTAACTATCTCCTATCAAGAGAGACCTCAGGGCTGCATCTTTTGAGGGCAGTACTGAGCCTGAAAAGTGTTTCCAACCCCACTTACAAGTAAAACTAGCTAAAATGTGCCTGGCTGCTGTTCACTGAAAAGCTCATTCTGGGTACATTTTTGGTATACATTTGCTTCTGCCGGGTCAGCTGAGCAGTGAATTTCTACTTAACTACCTCCTATCAGGAGAGACCTCAGGGCTGCATCTTTTGAGCGCAGTACTGAGCCTGAAAACCGTTTACAACCCCACTTACAAGTAAAAGTAGCTAAAATGTGCCTGGCTGCTGTTCACTGAAAAGCTCATTCTGGTACATTTTTGGTATACATTTGCTTCTGCCGGGTCAGCTGAGCAGTGAATTTCTACTTAACTACCTCCTATCAGGAGAGACCTCAGGGCTGCATCTTTTGAGCGCAGTACTGAGCCTGAAAAGCGTTTACAACCCCACTTACAAGTAAAACTAGCTAAAATGTGCCTGGCTGCTGTTCACTGAAAAGCTCATTCTGGGTACATTTTTGGTATACATTTGCATCTGCCGGGTCAGCTGAGCAGTGAATTTCTACTTAACTATCTCCTATCAGGAGAGACCTCAGGGCTGCATCTTTTGAGCGCAGTACTGAGCCTGAAAAGCGTTTACAACCCAACTTACAAGTAAAACTAGCTAAAATGTGCCTGGCTGCTGTTCACTGAAAAGCTCATTCTGGGTACATTTTTGGTATACATTTGCTTCTGCCGGGTCAGCAGAGCAGTGAATTTCTACTTAACTATCTCCTATCAAGAGAGACCTCAGGGCTGCATCTTTTGAGGGCAGTACTGAGCCTGAAAAGTGTTTCCAACCCCACTTACAAGTAAAACTAGCTAAAATGTGCCTGGCTGCTGTTCACTGAAAAGCTCATTCTGGGTACATTTTTGGTATACATTTGCTTCTGCCGGGTCAGCTGAGCAGTGAATTTCTACTTAACTACCTCCTATCAGGAGAGACCTCAGGGCTGCATCTTTTGAGCGCAGTACTGAGCCTGAAAACCGTTTACAACCCCAGTTACAAGTAAAACTAGCTAAAATGTGCCTGGCTGCTGTTCACTGAAAAGCTCATTCTGGGTACATTTTTGGTATACATTTGCTTCTGCCGGGACAGCTGAGCAGTGAATTTCTACTTAACTACCTCCTATCAGGAGAGACTTCAGGGCTGCATCTTTTGAGCGCAGTACTGAGCCTGAAAACCGTTTACAACCCCACTTACAAGTAAAACTAGCTAAAATGTGCCTGGCTGCTGTTCACTGAAAAGCTCATTCTGGGTACATTTTTGGTATACATTTGCTTCTGCCGGGTCAGCTGAGCTGAATTTCTACTTAACTACCTCCTATCAGGAGAGACATCAGGGCTGCATCTTTTGAGCGCAGTACTGAGCCTGAAAAGCGTTTACAACCCCAGTTACAAGTAAAACTAGCTAAAATGTGCCTGGCTGCTGTTCACTGAAAAGCTCATTCTGGGTACATTTTTGATACATTTGCTTCTGCCGGGTCAGCTGAGCAGTGAATTTCTACTTAACTATCTTCTATCAGGAGAGACCTCAGGGCTGCATCTTTTGTGCGCAGTACTGAGCCTGAAAAGCGTTTACAACCCCACTTACAAGTAAAACTAGCTAAAATGTGCCTGGCTGCTGTTCACTGAAAAGCTTATTCTGGGTACATTTTTGGTATACATTTGCTTCTGCCGGGTCAGCTGAGCAGTGAATTTCTACTTAACTACCTCCTATCAGGAGAGACCTCAGGGCTGCATCTTTTGAGCGCAGTACTGAGCCTGAACACCGTTTACAACCCCAGTTACAAGTAAAACTAGCTAAAATGTGCCTGGCTGCTGTTCACTGAAAAGCTCATTCTGGGTACATTTTTGGTATACATTTGCTTCTGCCGGGTCAGCTGAGCAGTGAATTTCTACTTAACTACCTCCTATCAGGAGTGACCTCAGGGCTGCATCTTTTGAGCGCAGTACTGAGCCTGAAAACCGTTTACAACCCCAGTTACAAGTAAAACTAGCTAAAATGTGCCTGGCTGCTGTTCAACGAAAAGCTCATTCTGGGTACATTTTTGGTATACATTTGCTTCTTCCGGGTCAGCTGAGCAGTGAATTTCTACTTAATTACCTCCTATCAGGAGAGACCTCAGGGCTGCATCTTTTGAGCGCAGTACTGAGCCTGAAAACCGTTTACAACCCCACTTACAAGTAAAAGTAGCTAAAATGTGCCTGGCTGCTGTTCACTGAAAAGCTCATTCTGGTACATTTTTGGTATACATTTGCTTCTGCCGGGTCAGCTGAGCAGTGAATTTCTACTTAACTACCTCCTATCAGGAGAGACCTCAGGGCTGCATCTTTTGAGCGCAGTACTGAGCCTGAAAAGCGTTTACAACCCCACTTACAAGTAAAACTAGCTAAAATGTGCCTGGCTGCTGTTCACTGAAAAGCTCATTCTGGGTACATTTTTGGTATACATTTGCATCTGCCGGGTCAGCTGAGCAGTGAATTTCTACTTAACTATCTCCTATCAGGAGAGACCTCAGGGCTGCATCTTTTGAGCGCAGTACTGAGCCTGAAAAGCGTTTACAACCCAACTTACAAGTAAAACTAGCTAAAATGTGCCTGGCTGCTGTTCACTGAAAAGCTCATTCTGGGTACATTTTTGGTATACATTTGCTTCTGCCGGGTCAGCTGAGCAGTGAATTTCTACATAACTACCTCCTATCAGGAGAGACCTCAGGGCTGCATCTTTTGAGCGCAGTACTGAGCCTGAAAACCGTTTACAACCCCAGTTACAAGTAAAACTAGCTAAAATGTGCCTGGCTGCTGTTCACTGAAAAGCTCATTCTGGGTACATTTTTGGTATACATTTGCTTCTGCCGGGTCAGCAGAGCAGTGAATTTCTACTTAACTATCTCCTATCAAGAGAGACCTCAGGGCTGCATCTTTTGAGGGCAGTACTGAGCCTGAAAAGTGTTTCCAACCCCACTTACAAGTAAAACTAGCTAAAATGTGCCTGGCTGCTGTTCACTGAAAAGCTCATTCTGGGTACATTTTTGGTATACATTTGCTTCTGCCGGGTCAGCTGAGCAGTGAATTTCTACTTAACTACCTCCTATCAGGAGAGACCTCAGGGCTGCATCTTTTGAGCGCAGTACTGAGCCTGAAAACCGTTTACAACCCCAGTTACAAGTAAAACTAGCTAAAATGTGCCTGGCTGCTGTTCACTGAAAAGCTCATTCTGGGTACATTTTTGGTATACATTTGCTTCTGCCGGGTCAGCTGAGCAGTGAATTTCTACTTAACTATCTCCTATCAGGAGAGACCTCAGGGCTGCATCTTTTGAGCGCAGTACTGAGCCTGAAAAGCGTTTACAACCCCACTTACAAGTAAAACTAGCTAAAATGTGCCTGGCTGCTGTTCACTGAAATGCTCATTCTGGGTACATTTTTGGTATACATTTGCTTCTGCCGGGTCAGCTGAGCAGTGAATTTCTACTTAACTACCTCCTATCAGGAGAGACCTCAGGGCTGCATCTTTTGAGCGCAGTACTGAGCCTGAAAAGCGTTTACAACCCCACTTACAAGTAAAACTAGCTAAAATGTGCCTGGCTGCTGTTCACTGAAAAGCTCATTCTGGGTACATTTTTGATACATTTGCTTCTGCCGGGTCAGCTGAGCAGTGAATTTCTACTTAACTATCTCCTATCAGGAGAGACCTCAGGGCTGCATCTTTTGTGCGCAGTACTGAGCCTGAAAAGCGTTTACAACCCCACTTACAAGTAAAACTAGCTAAAATGTGCCTGGCTGCTGTTCACTGAAAAGCTTATTCTGGGTACATTTTTGGTATACATTTGCTTCTGCCGGGTCAGCTGAGCAGTGAATTTCTACTTAACTACCTCCTATCAGGAGAGACCTCAGGGCTGCATATTTTGAGCGCAGTACTGAGCCTGAAAACCGTTTACAACCCCAGTTACAAGTAAAACTAGCTAAAATGTGCCTGGCTGCTGTTCAACGAAAAGCTCATTCTGGGTACATTTTTGGTATACATTTGCTTCTTCCGGGTCAGCTGAGCAGTCAATTTCTACTTAACTACCTCCTATCAGGAGAGACCTCAGGGCTGCATCTTTTGAGCGCAGTACTGAGCCTGAAAACCGTTTACAACCCCACTTACAAGTAAAAGTAGCTAAAATGTGCCTGGCTGCTGTTCACTGAAAAGCTCATTCTGGTACATTTTTGGTATACATTTGCTTCTGCCGGGTCAGCTGAGCAGTGAATTTCTACTTAACTACCTCCTATCAGGAGAGACCTCAGGGCTGCATCTTTTGAGCGCAGTACTGAGCCTGAAAAGCGTTTACAACCCCACTTACAAGTAAAACTAGCTAAAATGTGCCTGGCTGCTGTTCACTGAAAAGCTCATTCTGGGTACATTTTTGGTATACATTTGCATCTGCCGGGTCAGCTGAGCAGTGAATTTCTACTTAACTATCTCCTATCAGGAGAGACCTCAGGGCTGCATCTTTTGAGCGCAGTACTGAGCCTGAAAAGCGTTTACAACCCAACTTACAAGTAAAACTAGCTAAAATGTGCCTGGCTGCTGTTCACTGAAAAGCTCATTCTGGGTACATTTTTGGTATACATTTGCTTCTGCCGGGTCAGCTGAGCAGTGAATTTCTACATAACTACCTCCTATCAGGAGAGACCTCAGGGCTGCATCTTTTGAGCGCAGTACTGAGCCTGAAAACCGTTTACAACCCCAGTTACAAGTAAAACTAGCTAAAATGTGCCTGGCTGCTGTTCACTGAAAAGCTCATTCTGGGTACATTTTTGGTATACATTTGCTTCTGCCGGGTCAGCAGAGCAGTGAATTTCTACTTAACTATCTCCTATCAAGAGAGACCTCAGGGCTGCATCTTTTGAGGGCAGTACTGAGCCTGAAAAGTGTTTCCAACCCCACTTACAAGTAAAACTAGCTAAAATGTGCCTGGCTGCTGTTCACTGAAAAGCTCATTCTGGGTACATTTTTGGTATACATTTGCTTCTGCCGGGTCAGCTGAGCAGTGAATTTCTACTTAACTACCTCCTATCAGGAGAGACCTCAGGGCTGCATCTTTTGAGCGCAGTACTGAGCCTGAAAACCGTTTACAACCCCAGTTACAAGTAAAACTAGCTAAAATGTGCCTGGCTGCTGTTCACTGAAAAGCTCATTCTGGGTACATTTTTGGTATACATTTGCTTCTGCCGGGACAGCTGAGCAGTGAATTTCTACTTAACTACCTCCTATCAGGAGAGACTTCAGGGCTGCATCTTTTGAGCGCAGTACTGAGCCTGAAAACCGTTTACAACCCCACTTACAAGTAAAACTAGCTAAAATGTGCCTGGCTGCTGTTCACTGAAAAGCTCATTCTGGGTACATTTTTGGTATACATTTGCTTCTGCCGGGTCAGCTGAGCTGAATTTCTACTTAACTACCTCCTATCAGGAGAGACATCAGGGCTGCATCTTTTGAGCGCAGTACTGAGCCTGAAAAGCGTTTACAACCCCACTTACAAGTAAAACTAGCTAAAATGTGCCTGGCTGCTGTTCACTGAAAAGCTCATTCTGGGTACATTTTTGATACATTTGCTTCTGCCGGGTCAGCTGAGCAGTGAATTTCTACTTAACTATCTTCTATCAGGAGAGACCTCAGGGCTGCATCTTTTGTGCGCAGTACTGAGCCTGAAAAGCGTTTACAACCCCACTTACAAGTAAAACTAGCTAAAATGTGCCTGGCTGCTGTTCACTGAAAAGCTTATTCTGGGTACATTTTTGGTATACATTTGCTTCTGCCGGGTCAGCTGAGCAGTGAATTTCTACTTAACTACCTCCTATCAGGAGAGACCTCAGGGCTGCATCTTTTGAGCGCAGTACTGAGCCTGAAAACCGTTTACAACCCCAGTTACAAGTAAAACTAGCTAAAATGTGCCTGGCTGCTGTTCACTGAAAAGCTCATTCTGGGTACATTTTTGGTATACATTTGCTTCTGCCGGGACAGCTGAGCAGTGAATTTCTACTTAACTACCTCCTATCAGGAGAGACTTCAGGGCTGCATCTTTTGAGCGCAGTACTGAGCCTGAAAACCGTTTACAACCCCACTTACAAGTAAAACTAGCTAAAATGTGCCTGGCTGCTGTTCACTGAAAAGCTCATTCTGGGTACATTTTTGGTATACATTTGCATCTGCCGGGTCAGCTGAGCAGTGAATTTCTACTTAACTATCTCCTATCAGGAGAGACCTCAGGGCTGCATCTTTTGAGCGCAGTACTGAGCCTGAAAAGCGTTTACAACCCAACTTACAAGTAAAACTAGCTAAAATGTGCCTGGCTGCTGTTCACTGAAAAGCTCATTCTGGGTACATTTTTGGTATACATTTGCTTCTGCCGGGTCAGCTGAGCAGGGAATTTCTACTTACTACCTCCTATCAGGAGAGACCTCAGGGCTGCATCTTTTGAGCGCAGTACTGAGCCTGAACACCGTTTACAACCCCAGTTACAAGTAAAACTAGCTAAAATGTGCCTGGCTGCTGTTCACTGAAAAGCTCATTCTGGGTACATTTTTGGTATACATTTGCTTCTGCCGGGTCAGCTGAGCAGTGAATTTCTACTTAACTACCTCCTATCAGGAGTGACCTCAGGGCTGCATCTTTTGAGCGCAGTACTGAGCCTGAAAACCGTTTACAACCCCAGTTACAAGTAAAACTAGCTAAAATGTGCCTGGCTGCTGTTCAACGAAAAGCTCATTCTGGGTACATTTTTGGTATACATTTGCTTCTTCCGGGTCAGCTGAGCAGTGAATTTCTACTTAACTACCTCCTATCAGGAGAGACCTCAGGGCTGCATCTTTTGAGCGCAGTACTGAGCCTGAAAACCGTTTACAACCCCACTTACAAGTAAAAGTAGCTAAAATGTGCCTGGCTGCTGTTCACTGAAAAGCTCATTCTGGTACATTTTTGGTATACATTTGCTTCTGCCGGGTCAGCTGAGCAGTGAATTTCTACTTAACTACCTCCTATCAGGAGAGACCTCAGGGCTGCATCTTTTGAGCGCAGTACTGAGCCTGAAAAGCGTTTACAACCCCACTTACAAGTAAAACTAGCTAAAATGTGCCTGGCTGCTGTTCACTGAAAAGCTCATTCTGGGTACATTTTTGATACATTTGCTTCTGCCGGGTCAGCTGAGCAGTGAATTTCTACTTAACTATCTCCTATCAGGAGAGACCTCAGGGCTGCATCTTTTGTGCGCAGTACTGAGCCTGAAAAGCGTTTACAACCCCACTTACAAGTAAAACTAGCTAAAATGTGCCTGGCTGCTGTTCACTGAAAAGCTTATTCTGGGTACATTTTTGGTATACATTTGCTTCTGCCGGGTCAGCTGAGCAGTGAATTTCTACTTAACTACCTCCTATCAGGAGAGACCTCAGGGCTGCATATTTTGAGCGCAGTACTGAGCCTGAAAACCGTTTACAACCCCAGTTACAAGTAAAACTAGCTAAAATGTGCCTGGCTGCTGTTCAACGAAAAGCTCATTCTGGGTACATTTTTGGTATACATTTGCTTCTTCCGGGTCAGCTGAGCAGTCAATTTCTACTTAACTACCTCCTATCAGGAGAGACCTCAGGGCTGCATCTTTTGAGCGCAGTACTGAGCCTGAAAACCGTTTACAACCCCACTTACAAGTAAAAGTAGCTAAAATGTGCCTGGCTGCTGTTCACTGAAAAGCTCATTCTGGTACATTTTTGGTATACATTTGCTTCTGCCGGGTCAGCTGAGCAGTGAATTTCTACTTAACTACCTCCTATCAGGAGAGACCTCAGGGCTGCATCTTTTGAGCGCAGTACTGAGCCTGAAAAGCGTTTACAACCCCACTTACAAGTAAAACTAGCTAAAATGTGCCTGGCTGCTGTTCACTGAAAAGCTCATTCTGGGTACATTTTTGGTATACATTTGCATCTGCCGGGTCAGCTGAGCAGTGAATTTCTACTTAACTATCTCCTATCAGGAGAGACCTCAGGGCTGCATCTTTTGAGCGCAGTACTGAGCCTGAAAAGCGTTTACAACCCAACTTACAAGTAAAACTAGCTAAAATGTGCCTGGCTGCTGTTCACTGAAAAGCTCATTCTGGGTACATTTTTGGTATACATTTGCTTCTGCCGGGTCAGCTGAGCAGTGAATTTCTACATAACTACCTCCTATCAGGAGAGACCTCAGGGCTGCATCTTTTGAGCGCAGTACTGAGCCTGAAAACCGTTTACAACCCCAGTTACAAGTAAAACTAGCTAAAATGTGCCTGGCTGCTGTTCACTGAAAAGCTCATTCTGGGTACATTTTTGGTATACATTTGCTTCTGCCGGGTCAGCAGAGCAGTGAATTTCTACTTAACTATCTCCTATCAAGAGAGACCTCAGGGCTGCATCTTTTGAGGGCAGTACTGAGCCTGAAAAGTGTTTCCAACCCCACTTACAAGTAAAACTAGCTAAAATGTGCCTGGCTGCTGTTCACTGAAAAGCTCATTCTGGGTACATTTTTGGTATACATTTGCTTCTGCCGGGTCAGCTGAGCAGTGAATTTCTACTTAACTACCTCCTATCAGGAGAGACCTCAGGGCTGCATCTTTTGAGCGCAGTACTGAGCCTGAAAACCGTTTACAACCCCAGTTACAAGTAAAACTAGCTAAAATGTGCCTGGCTGCTGTTCACTGAAAAGCTCATTCTGGGTACATTTTTGGTATACATTTGCTTCTGCCGGGACAGCTGAGCAGTGAATTTCTACTTAACTACCTCCTATCAGGAGAGACTTCAGGGCTGCATCTTTTGAGCGCAGTACTGAGCCTGAAAACCGTTTACAACCCCACTTACAAGTAAAACTAGCTAAAATGTGCCTGGCTGCTGTTCACTGAAAAGCTCATTCTGGGTACATTTTTGGTATACATTTGCTTCTGCCGGGTCAGCTGAGCTGAATTTCTACTTAACTACCTCCTATCAGGAGAGACATCAGGGCTGCATCTTTTGAGCGCAGTACTGAGCCTGAAAAGCGTTTACAACCCCACTTACAAGTAAAACTAGCTAAAATGTGCCTGGCTGCTGTTCACTGAAAAGCTCATTCTGGGTACATTTTTGATACATTTGCTTCTGCCGGGTCAGCGGAGCAGTGAATTTCTACTTAACTATCTTCTATCAGGAGAGACCTCAGGGCTACATCTTTTGTGCGCAGTACTGAGCCTGAAAAGCGTTTACAACCCCACTTACAAGTAAAACTAGCTAAAATGTGCCTGGCTGCTGTTCACTGAAAAGCTTATTCTGGGTACATTTTTGGTATACATTTGCTTCTGCCGGGTCAGCTGAGCAGTGAATTTCTACTTAACTACCTCCTATCAGGAGAGACCTCAGGGCTGCATCTTTTGAGCGCAGTACTGAGCCTGAAAACCGTTTACAACCCCAGTTACAAGTAAAACTAGCTAAAATGTGCCTGGCTGCTGTTCACTGAAAAGCTCATTCTGGGTACATTTTTGGTATACATTTGCTTCTGCCGGGACAGCTGAGCAGTGAATTTCTACTTAACTACCTCCTATCAGGAGAGACTTCAGGGCTGCATCTTTTGAGCGCAGTACTGAGCCTGAAAACCGTTTACAACGCCACTTACAAGTAAAACTAGCTAAAATGTGCCTGGCTGCTGTTCACTGAAAAGCTCATTCTGGGTACATTTTTGGTATACATTTGCATCTGCCGGGTCAGCTGAGCAGTGAATTTCTACTTAACTATCTCCTATCAGGAGAGACCTCAGGGCTGCATCTTTTGAGCGCAGTACTGAGCCTGAAAAGCGTTTACAACCCAACTTACAAGTAAAACTAGCTAAAATGTGCCTGGCTGCTGTTCACTGAAAAGCTCATTCTGGGTACATTTTTGGTATACATTTGCTTCTGCCGGGTCAGCTGAGCAGGGAATTTCTACTTACTACCTCCTATCAGGAGAGACCTCAGGGCTGCATCTTTTGAGCGCAGTACTGAGCCTGAACACCGTTTACAACCCCAGTTACAAGTAAAACTAGCTAAAATGTGCCTGGCTGCTGTTCACTGAAAAGCTCATTCTGGGTACATTTTTGGTATACATTTGCTTCTGCCGGGTCAGCTGAGCAGTGAATTTCTACTTAACTACCTCCTATCAGGAGTGACCTCAGGGCTGCATCTTTTGAGCGCAGTACTGAGCCTGAAAACCGTTTACAACCCCAGTTACAAGTAAAACTAGCTAAAATGTGCCTGGCTGCTGTTCAACGAAAAGCTCATTCTGGGTACATTTTTGGTATACATTTGCTTCTTCCGGGTCAGCTGAGCAGTGAATTTCTACTTAACTACCTCCTATCAGGAGAGACCTCAGGGCTGCATCTTTTGAGCGCAGTACTGAGCCTGAAAACCGTTTACAACCCCACTTACAAGTAAAAGTAGCTAAAATGTGCCTGGCTGCTGTTCACTGAAAAGCTCATTCTGGTACATTTTTGGTATACATTTGCTTCTGCCGGGTCAGCTGAGCAGTGAATTTCTACTTAACTACCTCCTATCAGGAGAGACCTCAGGGCTGCATCTTTTGAGCGCAGTACTGAGCCTGAAAACCGTTTACAACCCCACTTACAAGTAAAACTAGCTAAAATGTGCCTGGCTGCTGTTCACTGAAAAGCTCATTCTGGGTACATTTTTGGTATACATTTGCATCTGCCGGGTCAGCTGAGCAGTGAATTTCTACTTAACTATCTCCTATCAGGAGAGACCTCAGGGCTGCATCTTTTGAGCGCAGTACTGAGCCTGAAAAGTGTTTACAACCCAACTTACAAGTAAAACTAGCTAAAATGTGCCTGGCTGCTGTTCACTGAAAAGCTCATTCTGGGTACATTTTTGGTATACATTTGCTTCTGCCGGGTCAGCTGAGCAGTGAATTTCTACATAACTACCTCCTATCAGGAGAGACCTCAGGGCTGCATCTTTTGAGCGCAGTACTGAGCCTGAAAACCGTTTACAACCCCAGTTACAAGTAAAACTAGCTAAAATGTGCCTGGCTGCTGTTCACTGAAAAGCTCATTCTGGGTACATTTTTGGTATACATTTGCTTCTGCCGGGTCAGCAGAGCAGTGAATTTCTACTTAACTATCTCCTATCAAGAGAGACCTCAGGGCTGCATCTTTTGAGCGCAGTACTGAGCCTGAAAACCGTTTACAACCCCAGTTACAAGTAAAACTAGCTAAAATGTGCCTGGCTGCTGTTCACTGAAAAGCTCATTCTGGGTACATTTTTGGTATACATTTGCTTCTGCCGGGTCAGCTGAGCAGTGAATTTCTACTTAACTACCTCCTATCAGGAGTGACCTCAGGGCTGCATCTTTTGAGCGCAGTACTGAGCCTGAAAACCGTTTACAACCCCAGTTACAAGTAAAACTAGCTAAAATGTGCCTGGCTGCTGTTCAACGAAAAGCTCATTCTGGGTACATTTTTGGTATACATTTGCTTCTTCCGGGTCAGCTGAGCAGTGAATTTCTACTTAACTACCTCCTATCAGGAGAGACCTCAGGGCTGCATCTTTTGAGCGCAGTACTGAGCCTGAAAACCGTTTACAACCCCACTTACAAGTAAAAGTAGCTAAAATGTGCCTGGCTGCTGTTCACTGAAAAGCTCATTCTGGTACATTTTTGGTATACATTTGCTTCTGCCGGGTCAGCTGAGCAGTGAATTTCTACATAACTACCTCCTATCAGGAGAGACCTCAGGGCTGCATCTTTTGAGCGCAGTACTGAGCCTGAAAACCGTTTACAACCCCAGTTACAAGTAAAACTAGCTAAAATGTGCCTGGCTGCTGTTCACTGAAAAGCTCATTCTGGGTACATTTTTGGTATACATTTGCTTCTGCCGGGTCAGCAGAGCAGTGAATTTCTACTTAACTATCTCCTATCAAGAGAGACCTCAGGGCTGCATCTTTTGAGGGCAGTACTGAGCCTGAAAAGTGTTTCCAACCCCACTTACAAGTAAAACTAGCTAAAATGTGCCTGGCTGCTGTTCACTGAAAAGCTCATTCTGGGTACATTTTTGGTATACATTTGCTTCTGCCGAATCAGCTGAGCAGTGAATTTCTACTTAACTACCTCCTATCAGGAGAGACCTCAGGGCTGCATCTTTTGAGCGCAGTACTGAGCCTGAAAACCGTTTACAACCCCAGTTACAAGTAAAACTAGCTAAAATGTGCCTGGCTGCTGTTCACTGAAAAGCTCATTCTGGGTACATTTTTGGTATACATTTGCTTCTGCCGGGACAGCTGAGCAGTGAATTTCTACTTAACTACCTCCTATCAGGAGAGACTTCAGGGCTGCATCTTTTGAGCGCAGTACTGAGCCTGAAAACCGTTTACAACCCCACTTACAAGTAAAACTAGCTAAAATGTGCCTGGCTGCTGTTCACTGAAAAGCTCATTCTGGGTACATTTTTGGTATACATTTGCTTCTGCCGGGTCAGCTGAGCTGAATTTCTACATAACTACCTCCTATCAGGAGAGACCTCAGGGCTGCATCTTTTGAGCGCAGTACTGAGCCTGAAAAGCGTTTACAACCCCACTTACAAGTAAAACTAGCTAAAATGTGCCTGGCTGCTGTTCACTGAAAAGCTCATTCTGGGTACATTTTTGATACATTTGCTTCTGCCGGGTCAGCTGAGCAGTGAATTTCTACTTAACTATCTTCTATCAGGAGAGACCTCAGGGCTGCATCTTTTGTGCGCAGTACTGAGCCTGAAAAGCGTTTACAACCCCACTTACAAGTAAAACTAGCTAAAATGTGCCTGGCTGCTGTTCACTGAAAAGCTTATTCTGGGTACATTTTTGGTATACATTTGCTTCTGCCGGGTCAGCTGAGCAGTGAATTTCTACTTAACTACCTCCTATCAGGAGAGACCTCAGGGCTGCATCTTTTGAGCGCAGTACTGAGCCTGAACACCGTTTACAACCCCAGTTACAAGTAAAACTAGCTAAAATGTGCCTGGCTGCTGTTCACTGAAAAGCTCATTCTGGGTACATTTTTGGTATACATTTGCTTCTGCCGGGTCAGCTGAGCAGTGAATTTCTACTTAACTACCTCCTATCAGGAGTGACCTCAGGGCTGCATCTTTTGAGCGCAGTACTGAGCCTGAAAACCGTTTACAACCCCAGTTACAAGTAAAACTAGCTAAAATGTGCCTGGCTGCTGTTCAACGAAAAGCTCATTCTGGGTACATTTTTGGTATACATTTGCTTCTTCCGGGTCAGCTGAGCAGTGAATTTCTACTTAACTACCTCCTATCAGGAGAGACCTCAGGGCTGCATCTTTTGAGCGCAGTACTGAGCCTGAAAACCGTTTACAACCCCACTTACAAGTAAAAGTAGCTAAAATGTGCCTGGCTGCTGTTCACTGAAAAGCTCATTCTGGTACATTTTTGGTATACATTTGCTTCTGCCGGGTCAGCTGAGCAGTGAATTTCTACTTAACTACCTCCTATCAGGAGAGACCTCAGGGCTGCATCTTTTGAGCGCAGTACTGAGCCTGAAAAGCGTTTACAACCCCACTTACAAGTAAAACTAGCTAAAATGTGCCTGGCTGCTGTTCACTGAAAAGCTCATTCTGGGTACATTTTTGGTATACATTTGCATCTGCCGGGTCAGCTGAGCAGTGAATTTCTACTTAACTATCTCCTATCAGGAGAGACCTCAGGGCTGCATCTTTTGAGCGCAGTACTGAGCCTGAAAAGCGTTTACAACCCAACTTACAAGTAAAACTAGCTAAAATGTGCCTGGCTGCTGTTCACTGAAAAGCTCATTCTGGGTACATTTTTGGTATACATTTGCTTCTGCCGGGTCAGCTGAGCAGTGAATTTCTACATAACTACCTCCTATCAGGAGAGACCTCAGGGCTGCATCTTTTGAGCGCAGTACTGAGCCTGAAAACCGTTTACAACCCCAGTTACAAGTAAAACTAGCTAAAATGTGCCTGGCTGCTGTTCACTGAAAAGCTCATTCTGGGTACATTTTTGGTATACATTTGCTTCTGCCGGGTCAGCAGAGCAGTGAATTTCTACTTAACTATCTCCTATCAAGAGAGACCTCAGGGCTGCATCTTTTGAGGGCAGTACTGAGCCTGAAAAGTGTTTCCAACCCCACTTACAAGTAAAACTAGCTAAAATGTGCCTGGCTGCTGTTCACTGAAAAGCTCATTCTGGGTACATTTTTGGTATACATTTGCTTCTGCCGGGTCAGCTGAGCAGTGAATTTCTACTTAACTACCTCCTATCAGGAGAGACCTCAGGGCTGCATCTTTTGAGCGCAGTACTGAGCCTGAAAACCGTTTACAACCCCACTTACAAGTAAAAGTAGCTAAAATGTGCCTGGCTGCTGTTCACTGAAAAGCTCATTCTGGTACATTTTTGGTATACATTTGCTTCTGCCGGGTCAGCTGAGCAGTGAATTTCTACTTAACTACCTCCTATCAGGAGAGACCTCAGGGCTGCATCTTTTGAGCGCAGTACTGAGCCTGAAAAGCGTTTACAACCCCACTTACAAGTAAAACTAGCTAAAATGTGCCTGGCTGCTGTTCACTGAAAAGCTCATTCTGGGTACATTTTTGGTATACATTTGCATCTGCCGGGTCAGCTGAGCAGTGAATTTCTACTTAACTATCTCCTACCAGGAGAGACCTCAGGGCTGCATCTTTTGAGCGCAGTACTGAGCCTGAAAAGCGTTTACAACCCAACTTACAAGTAAAACTAGCTAAAATGTGCCTGGCTGCTGTTCACTGAAAAGCTCATTCTGGGTACATTTTTGGTATACATTTGCTTCTGCCGGGTCAGCTGAGCAGTGAATTTCTACATAACTACCTCCTATCAGGAGAGACCTCAGGGCTGCATCTTTTGAGCGCAGTACTGAGCCTGAAAACCGTTTACAACCCCAGTTACAAGTAAAACTAGCTAAAATGTGCCTGGCTGCTGTTCATTGAAAAGCTCATTCTGGGTACATTTTTGGTATACATTTGCTTCTGCCGGGTCAGCAGAGCAGTGAATTTCTACTTAACTATCTCCTATCAAGAGAGACCTCAGGGCTGCATCTTTTGAGGGCAGTACTGAGCCTGAAAAGTGTTTCCAACCCCACTTACAAGTAAAACTAGCTAAAATGTGCCTGGCTGCTGTTCACTGAAAAGCTCATTCTGGGTACATTTTTGGTATACATTTGCTTCTGCCGGGTCAGCTGAGCAGTGAATTTCTACTTAACTACCTCCTATCAGGAGAGACCTCAGGGCTGCATCTTTTGAGCGCAGTACTGAGCCTGAAAACCGTTTACAACCCCAGTTACAAGTAAAACTAGCTAAAATGTGCCTGGCTGCTGTTCACTGAAAAGCTCATTCTGGGTACATTTTTGGTATACATTTGCTTCTGCCGGGACAGCTGAGCAGTGAATTTCTACTTAACTACCTCCTATCAGGAGAGACTTCAGGGCTGCATCTTTTGAGCGCAGTACTGAGCCTGAAAACCGTTTACAACCCCACTTACAAGTAAAACTAGCTAAAATGTGCCTGGCTGCTGTTCACTGAAAAGCTCATTCTGGGTACATTTTTGGTATACATTTGCTTCTGCCGGGTCAGCTGAGCTGAATTTCTACTTAACTACCTCCTATCAGGAGAGACATCAGGGCTGCATCTTTTGAGCGCAGTACTGAGCCTGAAAAGCGTTTACAACCCCACTTACAAGTAAAACTAGCTAAAATGTGCCTGGCTGCTGTTCACTGAAAAGCTCATTCTGGGTACATTTTTGATACATTTGCTTCTGCCGGGTCAGCTGAGCAGTGAATTTCTACTTAACTATCTTCTATCAGGAGAGACCTCAGGGCTGCATCTTTTGTGCGCAGTACTGAGCCTGAAAAGCGTTTACAACCCCACTTACAAGTAAAACTAGCTAAAATGTGCCTGGCTGCTGTTCACTGAAAAGCTTATTCTGGGTAAATTTTTGGTATACATTTGCTTCTGCCGGGTCAGCTGAGCAGTGAATTTCTACTTAACTACCTCCTATCAGGAGAGACCTCAGGGCTGCATCTTTTGAGCGCAGTACTGAGCCTGAAAACCGTTTACAACCCCAGTTACAAGTAAAACTAGCTAAAATGTGCCTGGCTGCTGTTCACTGAAAAGCTCATTCTGGGTACATTTTTGGTAAACATTTGCTTCTGCCGGGTCAGCTGAGCAATTTCTACTTAACTACCTCCTATCAGGAGAGACCTCAGGGCTGCATCTTTTGAGCGCAGTACTGAGCCTGAAAACCGTTTACAACCCCACTTACAAGTAAAAGTAGCTAAAATGTGCCTGGCTGCTGTTCACTGAAAAGCTCATTCTGGGTACATTTTTGGTATACATTTGCTTCTGCCGGGACAGCTGAGCAGTGAATTTCTACTTAACTACCTCCTATCAGGAGAGACTTCAGGGCTGCATCTTTTGAGCGCAGTACTGAGCCTGAAAACCGTTTACAACCCCACTTACAAGTAAAACTAGCTAAAATGTGCCTGGCTGCTGTTCACTGAAAAGCTCATTCTGGGTACATTTTTGGTATACATTTGCATCTGCCGGGTGAGCTGAGCAGTGAATTTCTACTTAACTATCTCCTATCAGGAGAGACCTCAGGGCTGCATCTTTTGAGCGCAGTACTGAGCCTGAAAAGCGTTTACAACCCAACTTACAAGTAAAACTAGCTAAAATGTGCCTGGCTGCTGTTCACTGAAAAGCTCATTCTGGGTACATTTTTGGTATACATTTGCTTCTGCCGGGTCAACTGAGCAGGGAATTTCTACTTACTACCTCCTATCAGGAGAGACCTCAGGGCTGCATCTTTTGAGGGCAGTACTGAGCCTGAAAAGCGTTTACAACCCCACTTACAAGTAAAACTAGCTAAAATGTGCCTGGCTGCTGTTCACTGAAAAGCTCATTCTGGGTACATTTTTGGTATACATTTGCTTCTGCCGGGTCAGCTGAGCAGTGAATTTCTACTTAACTACCTCCTATCAGGAGAGACCTCAGGGCTGCATCTTTTGAGCGCAGTACTGAGCCTGAAAAGCGTTTACAACCCCACTTACAAGTAAAACTAGCTAAAATGTGCCTGGCTGCTGTTCACTGAAAAGCTCATTCTGGGTACATTTTTGGTATACATTTGCTTCTGCCGGGTCAGCTGAGCAGTGAATTTCTACTTAACTACCTCCTATCAGGAGAGACCTCAGGGCTGCATCTTTTGAGCGCAGTACTGAGCCTGAAAAGCGTTTACAACCCCACTTACAAGTAAAACTAGCTAAAATGTGCCTGGCTGCTGTTCACTGAAAAGCTCATTCTGGGTACATTTTTGGTATACATTTGCTTCTGCCGGGTCAGCTGAGCAGTGAATTTCTACTTAACTACCTCCTATCAGGAGAGACCTCAGGGCTGCATCTTTTGAGCGCAGTACTGAGCCTAAAAAGCGTTTACAACCCCACTTACAAGTAAAACTAGCTAAAATGTGCCTGGCTGCTGTTCACTGAAAAGCTTATTCTGGGTACATTTTTGGTATACATTTGCTTCTGCCGGGTCAGCTGAGCAGTGAATTTCTACTTAACTATCTCCTATCAGGAGAGACCTCAGGGCTGCATCTTTTGAGCGCAGTACTGAGCCTGAAAAGCGTTTACAACCCCACTTACAAGTAAAACTAGCTAAAATGTGCCTGGCTGCTGTTCACTGAAATGCTCATTCTGGGTACATTTTTGGTATACATTTGCTTCTGCCGGGTCAGCTGAGCAGTGAATTTCTACTTAACTACCTCCTATCAGGAGAGACCTCAGGGCTGCATCTTTTGAGCGCAGTACTGAGCCTGAAAAGCGTTTACAACCCCACTTACAAGTAAAACTAGCTAAAATGTGCCTGGCTGCTGTTCACTGAAAAGCTCATTCTGGGTACATTTTTGATACATTTGCTTCTGCCGGGTCAGCTGAGCAGTGAATTTCTACTTAACTATCTCCTATCAGGAGAGACCTCAGGGCTGCATCTTTTGTGCGCAGTACTGAGCCTGAAAAGCGTTTACAACCCCACTTACAAGTAAAACTAGCTAAAATGTGCCTGGCTGCTGTTCACTGAAAAGCTTATTCTGGGTACATTTTTGGTATACATTTGCTTCTGCCGGGTCAGCTGAGCAGTGAATTTCTACTTAACTACCTCCTATCAGGAGAGACCTCAGGGCTGCATCTTTTGAGCGCAGTACTGAGCCTGAAAACCGTTTACAACCCCAGTTACAAGTAAAACTAGCTACAATGTGCCTGGCTGCTGTTCACTGAAAAGCTCATTCTGGGTACATTTTTGGTATACATTTGCTTCTGCCGGGTCAGCTGAGCAGTGAATTTCTACTTAACTACCTCCTATCAGGAGTGACCTCAGGGCTGCATCTTTTGAGCGCAGTACTGAGCCTGAAAACCGTTTACAACCCCAGTTACAAGTAAAACTAGCTAAAATGTGCCTGGCTGCTGTTCACTGAAAAGCTCATTCTGGGTACATTTTTGGTAAACATTTGCTTCTGCCGGGTCAGCTGAGCAGTGAATTTCTACTTAACTACCTCCTATCAGGAGAGACCTCAGGGCTGCATCTTTTGAGCGCAGTACTGAGCCTGAAAACCGTTTACAACCCCACTTACAAGTAAAAGTAGCTAAAATGTGCCTGGCTGCTGTTCACTGAAAAGCTCATTCTGGTACATTTTTGGTATACATTTGCTTCTGCCGGGTCAGCTGAGCAGTGAATTTCTACTTAACTACCTCCTATCAGGAGAGACCTCAGGGCTGCATCTTTTGAGCGCAGTACTGAGCCTGAAAAGCGTTTACAACCCCACTTACAAGTAAAAGTAGCTAAAATGTGCCTGGCTGCTGTTCACTGAAAAGCTCATTCTGGGTACATTTTTGGTATACATTTGCATCTGCCGGGTCAGCTGAGCAGTGAATTTCTACTTAACTATCTCCTATCAGGAGAGACCTCAGGGCTGCATCTTTTGAGCGCAGTAATGAGCCTGAAAAGCGTTTACAACCCAACTTACAAGTAAAACTAGCTAAAATGTGCCTGGCTGCTGTTCACTGAAAAGCTCATTCTGGGTACATTTTTGGTATACATTTGCTTCTGCCGGGTCAGCTGAGCAGTGAATTTCTACATAACTACCTCCTATCAGGAGAGACCTCAGGGCTGCATCTTTTGAGCGCAGTACTGAGCCTGAAAACCGTTTACAACCCCAGTTACAAGTAAAACTAGCTAAAATGTGCCTGGCTGCTGTTCACTGAAAAGCTCATTCTGGGTACATTTTTGGTATACATTTGCTTCTGCCGGGTCAGCAGAGCAGTGAATTTCTACTTAACTATCTCCTATCAAGAGAGACCTCAGGGCTGCATCTTTTGAGCGCAGTACTGAGCCTGAAAAGTGTTTCCAACCCCACTTACAAGTAAAACTAGCTAAAATGTGCCTGGCTGCTGTTCACTGAAAAGCTCATTCTGGGTACATTTTTGGTATACATTTGCTTCTGCCGGGTCAGCTGAGCAGTGAATTTCTACTTAACTACCTCCTATCAGGAGAGACCTCAGGGCTGCATCTTTTGAGCGCAGTACTGAGCCTGAAAAGCGTTTCCAACCCCACTTACAAGTAAAACTAGCTAAAATGTGCCTGGCTGCTGTTCTCTGAAAAGCTCATTCTGGGTACATTTTTGGTATACATTTGCTTCTGCCGGGTCAGCTGAACAGTGAATTTCTACTTAACTACCCCCTATCAGGAGAGACCTCAGGGCTGCATCTTTTGAGCGCAGTACTGAGCCTGAAAAGCGTTTACAACCCCACTTACAAGTAAAACTAGCTAAAATGTGCCTGGCTGCTGTTCACTGAAAAGCTCATTCTGGGTACATTTTTGGTATACATTTGCTTCCGCCGGGTCAGCTGAGCAGTGAATTTCTACTTAACTACCTCCTATCAGGAGAGACCTCAGGGCTGCATCTTTTGAGCGCAGTACTGAGCCTAAAAAGCGTTTACAACCCCAGTTACAAGTAAAACTAGCTAAAATGTGCCTGGCTGCTGTTCACTGAAAAGCTTATTCTGGGTACATTTTTGGTATACATTTGCTTCTGCCGGGTCAGCTGAGCAGTGAATTTCTACTTAACTATCTCCTATCAGGAGAGACCTCAGGGCTGCATCTTTTGAGGGCAGTACTGAGCCTGAAAAGCGTTTACAACCCCACTTACAAGTAAAACTAGCTAAATTGTGCCTGGCTGCTGTTCACTGAAAAGCTCATTCTGGGTACATTTTTGGTATACATTTGCTTCTGCCGGGTCAGCTGAGCAGTGAATTTCTACTTAACTACCTCCTATCAGGAGAGACCTCAGGGCTGCATCTTTTGAGCGCAGTACTGAGCCTGAAAAGCGTTTACAACCCCACTTACAAGTAAAACTAGCTAAAATGTGCCTGGCTGCTGTTCACTGAAAAGCTCATTCTGGGTACATTTTTGGTATACATTTGCTTCTGCCGGGTCAGCTGAGCAGTGAATTTCTACTTAACTACCTCCTATCAGGAGAGACCTCAGGGCTGCATCTTTTGAGCGCAGTACTGAGCCTGAAAAGCGTTTACAACCCCACTTACAAGTAAAACTAGCTAAAATGTGCCTGGCTGCTGTTCACTGAAAAGCTCATTCTGGGTACATTTTTGGTATACATTTGCTTCTGCCGGGTCAGCTGAGCAGTGAATTTCTACTTAACTACCTCCTATCAGGAGAGACCTCAGGGCTGCATCTTTTGAGCGCAGTACTGAGCCTGAAAAGCGTTTACAACCCCACTTACAAGTAAAACTAGCTAAAATGTGCCTGGCTGCTGTTCACTGAAAAGCTCATTCTGGGTACATTTTTGATACATTTGCTTCTGCCGGGTCAGCTGAGCAGTGAATTTCTACTTAACTATCTCCTATCAGGAGAGACCTCAGGGCTGCATCTTTTGTGCGCAGTACTGAGCCTGAAAAGCGTTTACAACCCCACTTACAAGTAAAACTAGCTAAAATGTGCCTGGCTGCTGTTCACTGAAAAGCTTATTCTGGGTACATTTTTGGTATACATTTGCTTCTGCCGGGTCAGCTGAGCAGTGAATTTCTACTTAACTACCTCCTATCAGGAGAGACATCAGGGCTGCATCTTTTGAGCGCAGTACTGAGCCTGAAAAGCGTTTACAACCCCACTTACAAGTAAAACTAGCTAAAATGTGCCTGGCTGCTGTTCACTGAAAAGCTCATTCTGGGTACATTTTTGATACATTTGCTTCTGCCGGGTCAGCTGAGCAGTGAATTTCTACTTAACTATCTCCTATCAGGAGAGACCACAGGGCTGCATCTTTTGTGCGCAGTACTGAGCCTGAAAAGCGTTTACAACCCCACTTACAAGTAAAACTAGCTAAAATGTGCCTGGCTGCTGTTCACTGAAAAGCTTATTCTGGGTACATTTTTGGTATACATTTGCTTCTGCCGGGTCAGCTGAGCAGTGAATTTCTACTTAACTATCTCCTATCAGGAGAGACCTCAGGGCTGCATCTTTTGTGCGCAGTACTGAGCCTGAAAAGCGTTTACAACCCCACTTACAAGTAAAACTAGCTAAAATGTGCCTGGCTGCTGTTCACTGAAAAGCTTATTCTGGGTACATTTTTGGTATACATTTGCTTCTGCCGGGTCAGCTGAGCAGTGAATTTCTACTTAACTACCTCCTATCAGGAGAGACCTCAGGGCTGCATCTTTTGAGCGCAGTACTGAGCCTGAAAACCGTTTACAACCCCAGTTACAAGTAAAACTAGCTACAATGTGCCTGGCTGCTGTTCACTGAAAAGCTCATTCTGGGTACATTTTTGGTATACATTTGCTTCTGCCGGGTCAGCTGAGCAGTGAATTTCTACTTAACTACCTCCTATCAGGAGTGACCTCAGGGCTGCATCTTTTGAGCGCAGTACTGAGCCTGAAAACCGTTTACAACCCCAGTTACAAGTAAAACTAGCTAAAATGTGCCTGGCTGCTGTTCACTGAAAAGCTCATTCTGGGTACATTTTTGGTAAACATTTGCTTCTGCCGGGTCAGCTGAGCAGTGAATTTCTACTTAACTACCTCCTATCAGGAGAGACCTCAGGGCTGCATCTTTTGAGCGCAGTACTGAGCCTGAAAACCGTTTACAACCCCACTTACAAGTAAAAGTAGCTAAAATGTGCCTGGCTGCTGTTCACTGAAAAGCTCATTCTGGTACATTTTTGGTATACATTTGCTTCTGCCGGGTCAGCTGAGCAGTGAATTTCTACTTAACTACCTCCTATCAGGAGAGACCTCAGGGCTGCATCTTTTGAGCGCAGTACTGAGCCTGAAAAGCGTTTACAACCCCACTTACAAGTAAAAGTAGCTAAAATGTGCCTGGCTGCTGTTCACTGAAAAGCTCATTCTGGGTACATTTTTGGTATACATTTGCATCTGCCGGGTCAGCTGAGCAGTGAATTTCTACTTAACTATCTCCTATCAGGAGAGACCTCAGGGCTGCATCTTTTGAGCGCAGTAATGAGCCTGAAAAGCGTTTACAACCCAACTTACAAGTAAAACTAGCTAAAATGTGCCTGGCTGCTGTTCACTGAAAAGCTCATTCTGGGTACATTTTTGGTATACATTTGCTTCTGCCGGGTCAGCTGAGCAGTGAATTTCTACATAACTACCTCCTATCAGGAGAGACCTCAGGGCTGCATCTTTTGAGCGCAGTACTGAGCCTGAAAACCGTTTACAACCCCAGTTACAAGTAAAACTAGCTAAAATGTGCCTGGCTGCTGTTCACTGAAAAGCTCATTCTGGGTACATTTTTGGTATACATTTGCTTCTGCCGGGTCAGCAGAGCAGTGAATTTCTACTTAACTATCTCCTATCAAGAGAGACCTCAGGGCTGCATCTTTTGAGCGCAGTACTGAGCCTGAAAAGTGTTTCCAACCCCACTTACAAGTAAAACTAGCTAAAATGTGCCTGGCTGCTGTTCACTGAAAAGCTCATTCTGGGTACATTTTTGGTATACATTTGCTTCTGCCGGGTCAGCTGAGCAGTGAATTTCTACTTAACTACCTCCTATCAGGAGAGACCTCAGGGCTGCATCTTTTGAGCGCAGTACTGAGCCTGAAAAGCGTTTCCAACCCCACTTACAAGTAAAACTAGCTAAAATGTGCCTGGCTGCTGTTCTCTGAAAAGCTCATTCTGGGTACATTTTTGGTATACATTTGCTTCTGCCGGGTCAGCTGAACAGTGAATTTCTACTTAACTACCCCCTATCAGGAGAGACCTCAGGGCTGCATCTTTTGAGCGCAGTACTGAGCCTGAAAAGCGTTTACAACCCCACTTACAAGTAAAACTAGCTAAAATGTGCCTGGCTGCTGTTCACTGAAAAGCTCATTCTGGGTACATTTTTGGTATACATTTGCTTCCGCCGGGTCAGCTGAGCAGTGAATTTCTACTTAACTACCTCCTATCAGGAGAGACCTCAGGGCTGCATCTTTTGAGCGCAGTACTGAGCCTAAAAAGCGTTTACAACCCCAGTTACAAGTAAAACTAGCTAAAATGTGCCTGGCTGCTGTTCACTGAAAAGCTTATTCTGGGTACATTTTTGGTATACATTTGCTTCTGCCGGGTCAGCTGAGCAGTGAATTTCTACTTAACTATCTCCTATCAGGAGAGACCTCAGGGCTGCATCTTTTGAGGGCAGTACTGAGCCTGAAAAGCGTTTACAACCCCACTTACAAGTAAAACTAGCTAAATTGTGCCTGGCTGCTGTTCACTGAAAAGCTCATTCTGGGTACATTTTTGGTATACATTTGCTTCTGCCGGGTCAGCTGAGCAGTGAATTTCTACTTAACTACCTCCTATCAGGAGAGACCTCAGGGCTGCATCTTTTGAGCGCAGTACTGAGCCTGAAAAGCGTTTACAACCCCACTTACAAGTAAAACTAGCTAAAATGTGCCTGGCTGCTGTTCACTGAAAAGCTCATTCTGGGTACATTTTTGGTATACATTTGCTTCTGCCGGGTCAGCTGAGCAGTGAATTTCTACTTAACTACCTCCTATCAGGAGAGACCTCAGGGCTGCATCTTTTGAGCGCAGTACTGAGCCTGAAAAGCGTTTACAACCCCACTTACAAGTAAAACTAGCTAAAATGTGCCTGGCTGCTGTTCACTGAAAAGCTCATTCTGGGTACATTTTTGGTATACATTTGCTTCTGCCGGGTCAGCTGAGCAGTGAATTTCTACTTAACTACCTCCTATCAGGAGAGACCTCAGGGCTGCATCTTTTGAGCGCAGTACTGAGCCTGAAAAGCGTTTACAACCCCACTTACAAGTAAAACTAGCTAAAATGTGCCTGGCTGCTGTTCACTGAAAAGCTCATTCTGGGTACATTTTTGATACATTTGCTTCTGCCGGGTCAGCTGAGCAGTGAATTTCTACTTAACTATCTCCTATCAGGAGAGACCTCAGGGCTGCATCTTTTGTGCGCAGTACTGAGCCTGAAAAGCGTTTACAACCCCACTTACAAGTAAAACTAGCTAAAATGTGCCTGGCTGCTGTTCACTGAAAAGCTTATTCTGGGTACATTTTTGGTATACATTTGCTTCTGCCGGGTCAGCTGAGCAGTGAATTTCTACTTAACTACCTCCTATCAGGAGAGACATCAGGGCTGCATCTTTTGAGCGCAGTACTGAGCCTGAAAAGCGTTTACAACCCCACTTACAAGTAAAACTAGCTAAAATGTGCCTGGCTGCTGTTCACTGAAAAGCTCATTCTGGGTACATTTTTGATACATTTGCTTCTGCCGGGTCAGCTGAGCAGTGAATTTCTACTTAACTATCTCCTATCAGGAGAGACCACAGGGCTGCATCTTTTGTGCGCAGTACTGAGCCTGAAAAGCGTTTACAACCCCACTTACAAGTAAAACTAGCTAAAATGTGCCTGGCTGCTGTTCACTGAAAAGCTTATTCTGGGTACATTTTTGGTATACATTTGCTTCTGCCGGGTCAGCTGAGCAGTGAATTTCTACTTAACTACCTCCTATCAGGAGAGACCTCAGGGCTGCATCTTTTGAGCGCAGTACTGAGCCTGAAAACCGTTTACAACCCCAGTTACAAGTAAAACTAGCTAAAATGTGCATGGCTGCTGTTCACTGAAAAGCTCATTCTGGGTACATTTTTGGTATACATTTGCTTCTTCCGGGTCAGCTGAGCAGTGAATTTCTACTTAACTACCTCCTATCAGGAGAGACCTCAGGGCTGCATCTTTTGTGCGCAGTACTGAGCCTGAAAAGCGTTTACAACCCCACTTACAAGTAAAACTAGCTAAAATGTGCCTGGCTGCTGTTCACTGAAAAGTTTATTCTGGGTACATTTTTGGTATACATTTGCTTCTGCCGGGTCAGCTGAGCAGTGAATTTCTACTTAACTACCTCCTATCAGGAGAGACCTCAGGGCTGCATCTTTTGAGCGCAGTACTGAGCCTGAAAACCGTTTACAACCCCAGTTACAAGTAAAACTAGCTAAAATGTGCATGGCTGCTGTTCACTGAAAAGCTCATTCTGGGTACATTTTTGGTATACATTTGCTTCTTCCGGGTCAGCTGAGCAGTGAATTTCTACTTAACTACCTCCTATCAGGAGAGACCTCAGGGCTGCATCTTTTGAGCGCAGTACTGAGCCTGAAAACCGTTTACAACCCCAGTTACAAGTAAAACTAGCTACAATGTGCCTGGCTGCTGTTCACTGAAAAGCTCATTCTGGGTACATTTTTGGTATACATTTGCTTCTGCCGGGTCAGCTGAGCAGTGAATTTCTACTTAACTACCTCCTATCAGGAGTGACCTCAGGGCTGCATCTTTTGAGCGCAGTACTGAGCCTGAAAACCGTTTACAACCCCAGTTACAAGTAAAACTAGCTAAAATGTGCCTGGCTGCTGTTCACTGAAAAGCTCATTCTGGGTACATTTTTGGTAAACATTTGCTTCTGCCGGGTCAGCTGAGCAGTGAATTTCTACTTAACTACCTCCTATCAGGAGAGACCTCAGGGCTGCATCTTTTGAGCGCAGTACTGAGCCTGAAAACCGTTTACAACCCCACTTACAAGTAAAAGTAGCTAAAATGTGCCTGGCTGCTGTTCACTGAAAAGCTCATTCTGGTACATTTTTGGTATACATTTGCTTCTGCCGGGTCAGCTGAGCAGTGAATTTCTACTTAACTACCTCCTATCAGGAGAGACCTCAGGGCTGCATCTTTTGAGCGCAGTACTGAGCCTGAAAACCGTTTACAACCCCACTTACAAGTAAAACTAGCTAAAATGTGCCTGGCTGCTGTTCACTGAAAAGCTCATTCTGGGTACATTTTTGGTATACATTTGCATCTGCCGGGTCAGCTGAGCAGTGAATTTCTACTTAACTATCTCCTATCAGGAGAGACCTCAGGGCTGCATCTTTTGAGCGCAGTAATGAGCCTGAAAAGCGTTTACAACCCAACTTACAAGTAAAACTAGCTAAAATGTGCCTGGCTGCTGTTCACTGAAAAGCTCATTCTGGGTAAATTTTTGGTATACATTTGCTTCTGCCGGGTCAGCTGAGCAGTGAATTTCTACATAACTACCTCCTATCAGGAGAGACCTCAGGGCTGCATCTTTTGAGCGCAGTACTGAGCCTGAAAACCGTTTACAACCCCAGTTACAAGTAAAACTAGCTAAAATGTGCCTGGCTGCTGTTCACTGAAAAGCTCATTCTGGGTACATTTTTGGTATACATTTGCTTCTGCCGGGTCAGCAGAGCAGTGAATTTCTACTTAACTATCTCCTATCAAGAGAGACCTCAGGGCTGCATCTTTTGAGCGCAGTACTGAGCCTGAAAAGTGTTTCCAACCCCACTTACAAGTAAAACTAGCTAAAATGTGCCTGGCTGCTGTTCACTGAAAAGCTCATTCTGGGTACATTTTTGGTATACATTTGCTTCTGCCGGGTCAGCTGAGCAGTGAATTTCTACTTAACTACCTCCTATCAGGAGAGACCTCAGGGCTGCATCTTTTGAGCGCAGTACTGAGCCTGAAAAGCGTTTCCAACCCCACTTACAAGTAAAACTAGCTAAAATGTGCCTGGCTGCTGTTCTCTGAAAAGCTCATTCTGGGTACATTTTTGGTATACATTTGCTTCTGCCGGGTCAGCTGAACAGTGAATTTCTACTTAACTACCCCCTATCAGGAGAGACCTCAGGGCTGCATCTTTTGAGCGCAGTACTGAGCCTGAAAAGCGTTTACAACCCCACTTACAAGTAAAACTAGCTAAAATGTGCCTGGCTGCTGTTCACTGAAAAGCTCATTCTGGGTACATTTTTGGTATACATTTGCTTCCGCCGGGTCAGCTGAGCAGTGAATTTCTACTTAACTACCTCCTATCAGGAGAGACCTCAGGGCTGCATCTTTTGAGCGCAGTACTGAGCCTAAAAAGCGTTTACAACCCCAGTTACAAGTAAAACCAGCTAAAATGTGCCTGGCTGCTGTTCACTGAAAAGCTTATTCTGGGTACATTTTTGGTATACATTTGCTTCTGCCGGGTCAGCTGAGCAGTGAATTTCTACTTAACTATCTCCTATCAGGAGAGACCTCAGGGCTGCATCTTTTGAGGGCAGTACTGAGCCTGAAAAGCGTTTACAACCCCACTTACAAGTAAAACTAGCTAAAATGTGCCTGGCTGCTGTTCACTGAAAAGCTCATTCTGGGTACATTTTTGGTATACATTTGCTTCTGCCGGGTCAGCTGAGCAGTGAATTTCTACTTAACTACCTCCTATCAGGAGAGACCTCAGGGCTGCATCTTTTGAGCGCAGTACTGAGCCTGAAAAGCGTTTACAACCCCACTTACAAGTAAAACTAGCTAAAATGTGCCTGGCTGCTGTTCACTGAAAAGCTCATTCTGGGTACATTTTTGGTATACATTTGCTTCTGCCGGGTCAGCTGAGCAGTGAATTTCTACTTAACTACCTCCTATCAGGAGAGACCTCAGGGCTGCATCTTTTGAGCGCAGTACTGAGCCTGAAAAGCGTTTACAACCCCACTTACAAGTAAAACTAGCTAAAATGTGCCTGGCTGCTGTTCACTGAAAAGCTCATTCTGGGTACATTTTTGATACATTTGCTTCTGCCGGGTCAGCTGAGCAGTGAATTTCTACTTAACTATCTCCTATCAGGAGAGACCTCAGGGCTGCATCTTTTGTGCGCAGTACTGAGCCTGAAAAGCGTTTACGACCCCACTTACAAGTAAAACTAGCTAAAATGTGCCTGGCTGCTGTTCACTGAAAAGCTTATTCTCGGTACATTTTTGGTATACATTTGCTTCTGCCGGGTCAGCTGAGCAGTGAATTTCTACTTAACTACCTCCTATCAGGCGAGACATCAGGGCTGCATCTTTTGAGCGCAGTACTGAGCCTGAAAAGCGTTTACAATCCCACTTACAAGTAAAACTAGCTAAAATGTGCCTGGCTGCTGTTCACTGAAAAGCTCATTCTGGGTACATTTTTGATACATTTGCTTCTGCCGGGTCAGCTGAGCAGTGAATTTCTACTTAACTATCTCCTATCAGGAGAGACCTCAGGGCTGCATCTTTTGTGCGCAGTACTGAGCCTGAAAAGCGTTTACAACCCCACTTACAAGTAAAACTAGCTAAAATGTGCCTGGCTGCTGTTCACTGAAAAGCTTATTCTGGGTACATTTTTGGTATACATTTGCTTCTGCCGGGTCAGCTGAGCAGTGAATTTCTACTTAACTACCTCCTATCAGGAGAGACCTCAGGGCTGCATCTTTTGAGCGCAGTACTGAGCCTGAAAACCGTTTACAACCCCAGTTACAAGTAAAACTAGCTAAAATGTGCATGGCTGCTGTTCACTGAAAAGCTCATTCTGGGTACATTTTTGGTATACATTTGCTTCTTCCGGGTCAGCTGAGCAGTGAATTTCTACTTAACTACCTCCTATCAGGCCTCAGGGCTGCATCTTTTGAGCGCAGTACTGAGCCTGAAAACCGTTTACAACCCCACTTACAAGTAAAAGTAGCTAAAATGTGCCTGGCTGCTGTTCACTGAAAAGCTCATTCTGGTACATTTTTGGTATACATTACCTCCTATCAGGAGAGACCTCAGGGCTGCATCTTTTGAGCGCAGTACTGAGCCTGAAAAGCGTTTACAACCCCACTTACAAGTAAAACTAGCTAAAATGTGCCTGGCTGCTGTTCACTGAAAAGCTCATTCTGGGTACATTTTTGGTATACATTTGCTTCTGCCGGGTCAGCTGAGCAGTGAATTTCTACTTAACTACCTCCTATCAGGTGAGACCTCAGGGCTGCATCTTTTGAGCGCAGTACTGAGCCTGAAAAGCGTTTACAACCCCACTTACAAGGAAAACTAGCTAAAATGTGCCTGGCTGCTGTTCACTGAAAAGCTTATTCTGGGTACATTTTTGGTATACATTTGCTTCTGCCGGGTCAGCTGAGCAGTGAATTTCTACTTAACTACCTCCTATCAGGAGAGACCTCAGGGCTGCATCTTTTGAGCGCAGTACTGAGCCTAAAAAACGTTTACAACCCCAGTTACAAGTAAAACTAGCTAAAATGTGCCTGGCTGCTGTTCACTGAAAAGCTTATTCTGGGTACATTTTTGGTATACATTTGCTTCTGCCGGGTCAGCTGAGCAGTGAATTTCTACTTAACTATCTCCTATCAGGAGAGACCTCAGGGCTGCATCTTTTGAGCGCAGTACTGAGCCTGAAAAGCGTTTACAACCCCACTTACAAGTAAAACTAGCTAAAATGTGCCTGGCTGCTGTTCACTGAAAAGCTCATTCTGGGTACACTTTTGGTATACATTTGCTTCTGCCGGGTCAGCTGTGCAGTGAATTTCTACTTAACTATCTCCTATCAGGAGAGACCTCAGGGCTGCATCTTTTGAGCGCAGTACTGAGCCTGAAAAGCGTTTACAACCCCACTTACAAGTAAAACTAGCTAAAATGTGCCTGGCTGCTGTTCACTGAAAAGCTCATTCTGGGTACATTTTTGGTATACATTTGCTTCTGCCGGGTCAGCTGAGCTGAATTTCTACTTAACTACCTCCTATCAGGAGAGACATCAGGGCTGCATCTTTTGAGCGCAGTACTGAGCCTGAAAAGCGTTTACAACCCCACTTACAAGTAAAACTAGCTAAAATGTGCCTGGCTGCTGTTCACTGAAAAGCTCATTCTGGGTACATTTTTGATACATTTGCTTCTGCCGGGTCAGCTGAGCAGTGAATTTCTACTTAACTATCTTCTATCAGGAGAGACCTCAGCTGCATCTTTTGTGCGCAGTACTGAGCCTGAAAAGCGTTTACAACCCCACTTACAAGTAAAACTAGCTAAAATGTGCCTGGCTGCTGTTCACTGAAAAGCTTATTCTGGGTACATTTTTGGTATACATTTGCTTCTGCCGGGTCAGCTGAGCAGTGAATTTCTACTTAACTACCTCCTATCAGGAGAGACCTCAGGGCTGCATCTTTTGAGCGCAGTACTGAGCCTGAACACCGTTTACAACCCCAGTTACAAGTAAAACTAGCTAAAATGTGCCTGGCTGCTGTTCACTGAAAAGCTCATTCTGGGTACATTTTTGGTATACATTTGCTTCTGCCGGGTCAGCTGAGCAGTGAATTTCTACTTAACTACCTCCTATCAGGAGTGACCTCAGGGCTGCATCTTTTGAGCGCAGTACTGAGCCTGAAAACCGTTTACAACCCCAGTTACAAGTAAAACTAGCTAAAATGTGCCTGGCTGCTGTTCAACGAAAAGCTCATTCTGGGTACATTTTTGGTATACATTTGCTTCTTCCGGGTCAGCTGAGCAGTGAATTTCTACTTAACTACCTCCTATCAGGAGAGACCTCAGGGCTGCATCTTTTGAGCGCAGTACTGAGCCTGAAAACCGTTTACAACCCCACTTACAAGTAAAAGTAGCTAAACTGTGCCTGGCTGCTGTTCACTGAAAAGCTCATTCTGGTACATTTTTGGTATACATTTGCTTCTGCCGGGTCAGCTGAGCAGTGAATTTCTACTTAACTACCTCCTATCAGGAGAGACCTCAGGGCTGCATCTTTTGAGCGCAGTACTGAGCCTGAAAAGCGTTTACAACCCCACTTACAAGTAAAACTAGCTAAAATGTGCCTGGCTGCTGTTCACTGAAAAGCTCATTCTGGGTACATTTTTGGTATACATTTGCATCTGCCGGGTCAGCTGAGCAGTGAATTTCTACTTAACTATCTCCTATCAGGAGAGACCTCAGGGCTGCATCTTTTGAGGGCAGTACTGAGCCTGAAAAGTGTTTCCAACCCCAGTTACAAGTAAAACTAGCTAAAATGTGCCTGGCTGCTGTTCACTGAAAAGCTCATTCTGGGTACATTTTTGGTATACATTTGCTTCTGCCGGGACAGCTGAGCAGTGAATTTCTACTTAACTACCTCCTATCAGGAGAGACTTCAGGGCTGCATCTTTTGAGCGCAGTACTGAGCCTGAAAACCGTTTACAACCCCACTTACAAGTAAAACTAGCTAAAATGTGCCTGGCTGCTGTTCACTGAAAAGCTCATTCTGGGTACATTTTTGGTATACATTTGCATCTGCCGGGTCAGCTGAGCAGTGAATTTCTACTTAACTATCTCCTATCAGGAGAGACCTCAGGGCTGCATCTTTTGAGGGCAGTACTGAGCCTGAAAAGCGTTTACAACCCAACTTACAAGTAAAACTAGCTAAAATGTGCCTGGCTGCTGTTCACTGAAAAGCTCATTCTGGGTACATTTTTGGTATACATTTGCTTCTGCCGGGTCAGCTGAGCAGGGAATTTCTACTTACTACCTCCTATCAGGAGAGACCTCAGGGCTGCATCTTTTGAGGGCAGTACTGAGCCTGAAAAGCGTTTACAACCCCACTTACAAGTAAAACTAGCTAAAAAGTGCCTGGCTGCTGTTCACTGAAAAGCTCATTCTGGGTACATTTTTGGTATACATTTGCTTCTGCCGGGTCAGCTGAGCAGTGAATTTCTACTTAACTACCTCCTATCAGGAGAGACCTCAGGGCTGCATCTTTTGAGCGCAGTACTGAGCCTGAAAAGCGTTTACAACCCCACTTACAAGTAAAACTAGCTAAAATGTGCCTGGCTGCTGTTCACTGAAAAGCTCATTCTGGGTACATTTTTGGTATACATTTGCTTCTGCCGGGTCAGCTGAGCAGTGAATTTCTACTTAACTACCTCCTATCAGGAGAGACCTCAGGGCTGCATCTTTTGAGCGCAGTACTGAGCCTGAAAAGCGTTTACAACCCCACTTACAAGTAAAACTAGCTAAAATGTGCCTGGCTGCTGTTCACTGAAAAGCTCATTCTGGGTACATTTTTGGTATACATTTGCTTCTGCCGGGTCAGCTGAGCAGTGAATTTCTACTTAACTACCTCCTATCAGGAGAGACCTCAGGGCTGCATCTTTTGAGCGCAGTACTGAGCCTAAAAAGCGTTTACAACCCCACTTACAAGTAAAACTAGCTAAAATGTGCCTGGCTGCTGTTCACTGAAAAGCTTATTCTGGGTACATTTTTGGTATACATTTGCTTCTGCCGGGTCAGCTGAGCAGTGAATTTCTACTTAACTATCTCCTATCAGGAGAGACCTCAGGGCTGCATCTTTTGAGCGCAGTACTGAGCCTGAAAAGCGTTTACAACCCCACTTACAAGTAAAACTAGCTAAAATGTGCCTGGCTGCTGTTCACTGAAAAGCTCATTCTGGGTACATTTTTGGTATACATTTGCTTCTGCCGGGTCAGCTGAGCAGTGAATTTCTACTTAACTATCTCCTATCAGGAGAGACCTCAGGGCTGCATCTTTTGAGCGCAGTACTGAGCCTGAAAAGCGTTTACAACCCCACTTACAAGTAAAACTAGCTAAAATGTGCCTGGCTGCTGTTCACTGAAATGCTCATTCTGGGTACATTTTTGGTATACATTTGCTTCTGCCGGGTCAGCTGAGCAGTGAATTTCTACTTAACTACCTCCTATCAGGAGAGACCTCAGGGCTGCATCTTTTGAGCGCAGTACTGAGCCTGAAAAGCGTTTACAACCCCACTTACAAGTAAAACTAGCTAAAATGTGCCTGGCTGCTGTTCACTGAAAAGCTCATTCTGGGTACATTTTTGATACATTTGCTTCTGCCGGGTCAGCTGAGCAGTGAATTTCTACTTAACTATCTCCTATCAGGAGAGACCTCAGGGCTGCATATTTTGTGCGCAGTACTGAGCCTGAAAAGCGTTTACAACCCCACTTACAAGTAAAACTAGCTAAAATGTGCCTGGCTGCTGTTCACTGAAAAGCTTATTCTGGGTACATTTTTGGTATACATTTGCTTCTGCCGGGTCAGCTGAGCAGTGAATTTCTACTTAACTACCTCCTATCAGGAGAGACCTCAGGGCTGCATCTTTTGAGCGCAGTACTGAGCCTGAAAACCGTTTACAACCCCAGTTACAAGTAAAACTAGCTACAATGTGCCTGGCTGCTGTTCACTGAAAAGCTCATTCTGGGTACATTTTTGGTATACATTTGCTTCTGCCGGGTCAGCTGAGCAGTGAATTTCTACTTAACTACCTCCTATCAGGAGTGACCTCAGGGCTGCATCTTTTGAGCGCAGTACTGAGCCTGAAAACCGTTTACAACCCCAGTTACAAGTAAAACTAGCTAAAATGTGCCTGGCTGCTGTTCACTGAAAAGCTCATTCTGGGTACATTTTTGGTAAACATTTGCTTCTGCCGGGTCAGCTGAGCAGTGAATTTCTACTTAACTACCTCCTATCAGGAGAGACCTCAGGGCTGCATCTTTTGAGCGCAGTACTGAGCCTGAAAACCGTTTACAACCCCACTTACAAGTAAAAGTAGCTAAAATGTGCCTGGCTGCTGTTCACTGAAAAGCTCATTCTGGGTACATTTTTGGTATACATTTGCTTCTGCCGGGACAGCTGAGCAGTGAATTTCTACTTAACTACCTCCTATCAGGAGAGACTTCAGGGCTGCATCTTTTGAGCGCAGTACTGAGCCTGAAAACCGTTTACAACCCCACTTACAAGTAAAACTAGCTAAAATGTGCCTGGCTGCTGTTCACTGAAAAGCTCATTCTGGGTACATTTTTGGTATACATTTGCATCTGCCGGGTCAGCTGAGCAGTGAATTTCTACTTAACTATCTCCTATCAGGAGAGACCTCAGGGCTGCATCTTTTGAGCGCAGTACTGAGCCTGAAAACCGTTTACAACCCCACTTACAAGTAAAACTAGCTAAAATGTGCCTGGCTGCTGTTCACTGAAAAGCTCATTCTGGGTACATTTTTGGTATACATTTGCATCTGCCGGGTCAGCTGAGCAGTGAATTTCTACTTAACTATCTCCTATCAGGAGAGACCTCAGGGCTGCATCTTTTGAGCGCAGTACTGAGCCTGAAAAGCGTTTACAACCCAACTTACAAGTAAAACTAGCTAAAATGTGCCTGGCTGCTGTTCACTGAAAAGCTCATTCTGGGTACATTTTTGGTATACATTTGCTTCTGCCGGGTCAGCTGAGCAGTGAATTTCTACTTAACTACCTCCTATCAGGAGAGACCTCAGGGCTGCATCTTTTGAGCGCAGTACTGAGCCTAAAAAGCGTTTACAACCCCACTTACAAGTAAAACTAGCTAAAATGTGCCTGGCTGCTGTTCACTGAAAAGCTTATTCTGGGTACATTTTTGGTATACATTTGCTTCTGCCGGGTCAGCTGAGCAGTGAATTTCTACTTAACTATCTCCTATCAGGAGAGACCTCAGGGCTGCATCTTTTGAGCGCAGTACTGAGCCTGAAAAGCGTTTACAACCCCACTTACAAGTAAAACTAGCTAAAATGTGCCTGGCTGCTGTTCACTGAAAAGCTCATTCTGGGTACATTTTTGGTATACATTTGCTTCTGCCGGGTCAGCTGAGCAGTGAATTTCTACTTAACTATCTCCTATCAGGAGAGACCTCAGGGCTGCATCTTTTGAGCGCAGTACTGAGCCTGAAAAGCGTTTACAACCCCACTTACAAGTAAAACTAGCTAAAATGTGCCTGGCTGCTGTTCACTGAAATGCTCATTCTGGGTACATTTTTGGTATACATTTGCTTCTGCCGGGTCAGCTGAGCAGTGAATTTCTACTTAACTACCTCCTATCAGGAGAGACCTCAGGGCTGCATCTTTTGAGCGCAGTACTGAGCCTGAAAAGCGTTTACAACCCCACTTACAAGTAAAACTAGCTAAAATGTGCCTGGCTGCTGTTCACTGAAAAGCTCATTCTGGGTACATTTTTGATACATTTGCTTCTGCCGGGTCAGCTGAGCAGTGAATTTCTACTTAACTATCTCCTATCAGGAGAGACCTCAGGGCTGCATCTTTTGTGCGCAGTACTGAGCCTGAAAAGCGTTTACAACCCCACTTACAAGTAAAACTAGCTAAAATGTGCCTGGCTGCTGTTCACTGAAAAGCTTATTCTGGGTACATTTTTGGTATACATTTGCTTCTGCCGGGTCAGCTGAGCAGTGAATTTCTACTTAACTACCTCCTATCAGGAGAGACCTCAGGGCTGCATCTTTTGAGCGCAGTACTGAGCCTGAAAAGCGTTTACAACCCCACTTACAAGTAAAACTAGCTAAAATGTGCCTGGCTGCTGTTCACTGAAAAGCTCATTCTGGGTACATTTTTGGTATACATTTGCTTCTGCCGGGTCAGCTGAGCAGTGAATTTCTACTTAACTACCTCCTATCAGGAGAGACCTCAGGGCTGCATCTTTTGAGCGCAGTACTGAGCCTGAAAAGCGTTTACAACCCCACTTACAAGTAAAACTAGCTAAAATGTGCCTGGCTGCTGTTCACTGAAAAGCTCATTCTGGGTACATTTTTGGTATACATTTGCTTCTGCCGGGTCAGCTGAGCAGTGAATTTCTACTTAACTACCTCCTATCAGGAGAGACCTCAGGGCTGCATCTTTTGAGCGCAGTACTGAGCCTAAAAAGCGTTTACAACCCCACTTACAAGTAAAACTAGCTAAAATGTGCCTGGCTGCTGTTCACTGAAAAGCTTATTCTGGGTACATTTTTGGTATACATTTGCTTCTGCCGGGTCAGCTGAGCAGTGAATTTCTACTTAACTATCTCCTATCAGGAGAGACCTCAGGGCTGCATCTTTTGAGCGCAGTACTGAGCCTGAAAAGCGTTTACAACCCCACTTACAAGTAAAACTAGCTAAAATGTGCCTGGCTGCTGTTCACTGAAAAGCTCATTCTGGGTACATTTTTGGTATACATTTGCTTCTGCCGGGTCAGCTGAGCAGTGAATTTCTACTTAACTATCTCCTATCAGGAGAGACCTCAGGGCTGCATCTTTTGAGCGCAGTACTGAGCCTGAAAAGCGTTTACAACCCCACTTACAAGTAAAACTAGCTAAAATGTGCCTGGCTGCTGTTCACTGAAATGCTCATTCTGGGTACATTTTTGGTATACATTTGCTTCTGCCGGGTCAGCTGAGCAGTGAATTTCTACTTAACTACCTCCTATCAGGAGAGACCTCAGGGCTGCATCTTTTGAGCGCAGTACTGAGCCTGAAAAGCGTTTACAACCCCACTTACAAGTAAAACTAGCTAAAATGTGCCTGGCTGCTGTTCACTGAAAAGCTCATTCTGGGTACATTTTTGATACATTTGCTTCTGCCGGGTCAGCTGAGCAGTGAATTTCTACTTAACTATCTCCTATCAGGAGAGACCTCAGGGCTGCATCTTTTGTGCGCAGTACTGAGCCTGAAAAGCGTTTACAACCCCACTTACAAGTAAAACTAGCTAAAATGTGCCTGGCTGCTGTTCACTGAAAAGCTTATTCTGGGTACATTTTTGGTATACATTTGCTTCTGCCGGGTCAGCTGAGCAGTGAATTTCTACTTAACTACCTCCTATCAGGAGAGACCTCAGGGCTGCATCTTTTGAGCGCAGTACTGAGCCTGAAAACCGTTTACAACCCCAGTTACAAGTAAAACTAGCTACAATGTGCCTGGCTGCTGTTCACTGAAAAGCTCATTCTGGGTACATTTTTGGTATACATTTGCTTCTGCCGGGTCAGCTGAGCAGTGAATTTCTACTTAACTACCTCCTATCAGGAGAGACCTCAGGGCTGCATCTTTTGAGCGCAGTACTGAGCCTAAAAAGCGTTTACAACCCCACTTACAAGTAAAACTAGCTAAAATGTGCCTGGCTGCTGTTCACTGAAAAGCTTATTCTGGGTACATTTTTGGTATACATTTGCTTCTGCCGGGTCAGCTGAGCAGTGAATTTCTACTTAACTATCTCCTATCAGGAGAGACCTCAGGGCTGCATCTTTTGAGCGCAGTACTGAGCCTGAAAAGCGTTTACAACCCCACTTACAAGTAAAACTAGCTAAAATGTGCCTGGCTGCTGTTCACTGAAAAGCTCATTCTGGGTACATTTTTGGTATACATTTGCTTCTGCCGGGTCAGCTGAGCAGTGAATTTCTACTTAACTATCTCCTATCAGGAGAGACCTCAGGGCTGCATCTTTTGAGCGCAGTACTGAGCCTGAAAAGCGTTTACAACCCCACTTACAAGTAAAACTAGCTAAAATGTGCCTGGCTGCTGTTCACTGAAATGCTCATTCTGGGTACATTTTTGGTATACATTTGCTTCTGCCGGGTCAGCTGAGCAGTGAATTTCTACTTAACTACCTCCTATCAGGAGAGACCTCAGGGCTGCATCTTTTGAGCGCAGTACTGAGCCTGAAAAGCGTTTACAACCCCACTTACAAGTAAAACTAGCTAAAATGTGCCTGGCTGCTGTTCACTGAAAAGCTCATTCTGGGTACATTTTTGATACATTTGCTTCTGCCGGGTCAGCTGAGCAGTGAATTTCTACTTAACTATCTCCTATCAGGAGAGACCTCAGGGCTGCATCTTTTGTGCGCAGTACTGAGCCTGAAAAGCGTTTACAACCCCACTTACAAGTAAAACTAGCTAAAATGTGCCTGGCTGCTGTTCACTGAAAAGCTTATTCTGGGTACATTTTTGGTATACATTTGCTTCTGCCGGGTCAGCTGAGCAGTGAATTTCTACTTAACTACCTCCTATCAGGAGAGACCTCAGGGCTGCATCTTTTGAGCGCAGTACTGAGCCTGAAAACCGTTTACAACCCCAGTTACAAGTAAAACTAGCTACAATGTGCCTGGCTGCTGTTCACTGAAAAGCTCATTCTGGGTACATTTTTGGTATACATTTGCTTCTGCCGGGTCAGCTGAGCAGTGAATTTCTACTTAACTACCTCCTATCAGGAGTGACCTCAGGGCTGCATCTTTTGAGCGCAGTACTGAGCCTGAAAACCGTTTACAACCCCAGTTACAAGTAAAACTAGCTAAAATGTGCCTGGCTGCTGTTCACTGAAAAGCTCATTCTGGGTACATTTTTGGTAAACATTTGCTTCTGCCGGGTCAGCTGAGCAGTGAATTTCTACTTAACTACCTCCTATCAGGAGAGACCTCAGGGCTGCATCTTTTGAGCGCAGTACTGAGCCTGAAAACCGTTTACAACCCCACTTACAAGTAAAAGTAGCTAAAATGTGCCTGGCTGCTGTTCACTGAAAAGCTCATTCTGGGTACATTTTTGGTATACATTTGCTTCTGCCGGGACAGCTGAGCAGTGAATTTCTACTTAACTACCTCCTATCAGGAGAGACTTCAGGGCTGCATCTTTTGAGCGCAGTACTGAGCCTGAAAACCGTTTACAACCCCACTTACAAGTAAAACTAGCTAAAATGTGCCTGGCTGCTGTTCACTGAAAAGCTCATTCTGGGTACATTTTTGGTATACATTTGCATCTGCCGGGTCAGCTGAGCAGTGAATTTCTACTTAACTATCTCCTATCAGGAGAGACCTCAGGGCTGCATCTTTTGAGCGCAGTACTGAGCCTGAAAAGCGTTTACAACCCAACTTACAAGTAAAACTAGCTAAAATGTGCCTGGCTGCTGTTCACTGAAAAGCTCATTCTGGGTACATTTTTGGTATACATTTGCTTCTGCCGGGTCAGCTGAGCAGGGAATTTCTACTTACTACCTCCTATCAGGAGAGACCTCAGGGCTGCATCTTTTGAGGGCAGTACTGAGCCTGAAAAGCGTTTACAACCCCACTTACAAGTAAAACTAGCTAAAATGTGCCTGGCTGCTGTTCACTGAAAAGCTCATTCTGGGTACATTTTTGGTATACATTTGCTTCTGCCGGGTCAGCTGAGCAGTGAATTTCTACTTAACTACCTCCTATCAGGAGAGACCTCAGGGCTGCATCTTTTGAGCGCAGTACTGAGCCTGAAAAGCGTTTACAACCCCACTTACAAGTAAAACTAGCTAAAATGTGCCTGGCTGCTGTTCACTGAAAAGCTCATTCTGGGTACATTTTTGGTATACATTTGCTTCTGCCGGGTCAGCTGAGCAGTGAATTTCTACTTAACTACCTCCTATCAGGAGAGACCTCAGGGCTGCATCTTTTGAGCGCAGTACTGAGCCTAAAAAGCGTTTACAACCCCACTTACAAGTAAAACTAGCTAAAATGTGCCTGGCTGCTGTTCACTGAAAAGCTTATTCTGGGTACATTTTTGGTATACATTTGCTTCTGCCGGGTCAGCTGAGCAGTGAATTTCTACTTAACTATCTCCTATCAGGAGAGACCTCAGGGCTGCATCTTTTGAGCGCAGTACTGAGCCTGAAAAGCGTTTACAACCCCACTTACAAGTAAAACTAGCTAAAATGTGCCTGGCTGCTGTTCACTGAAAAGCTCATTCTGGGTACATTTTTGGTATACATTTGCTTCTGCCGGGTCAGCTGAGCAGTGAATTTCTACTTAACTATCTCCTATCAGGAGAGACCTCAGGGCTGCATCTTTTGAGCGCAGTACTGAGCCTGAAAAGCGTTTACAACCCCACTTACAAGTAAAACTAGCTAAAATGTGCCTGGCTGCTGTTCACTGAAATGCTCATTCTGGGTACATTTTTGGTATACATTTGCTTCTGCCGGGTCAGCTGAGCAGTGAATTTCTACTTAACTACCTCCTATCAGGAGAGACCTCAGGGCTGCATCTTTTGAGCGCAGTACTGAGCCTGAAAAGCGTTTACAACCCCACTTACAAGTAAAACTAGCTAAAATGTGCCTGGCTGCTGTTCACTGAAAAGCTCATTCTGGGTACATTTTTGATACATTTGCTTCTGCCGGGTCAGCTGAGCAGTGAATTTCTACTTAACTATCTCCTATCAGGAGAGACCTCAGGGCTGCATCTTTTGTGCGCAGTACTGAGCCTGAAAAGCGTTTACAACCCCACTTACAAGTAAAACTAGCTAAAATGTGCCTGGCTGCTGTTCACTGAAAAGCTTATTCTGGGTACATTTTTGGTATACATTTGCTTCTGCCGGGTCAGCTGAGCAGTGAATTTCTACTTAACTACCTCCTATCAGGAGAGACCTCAGGGCTGCATCTTTTGAGCGCAGTACTGAGCCTGAAAACCGTTTACAACCCCAGTTACAAGTAAAACTAGCTACAATGTGCCTGGCTGCTGTTCACTGAAAAGCTCATTCTGGGTACATTTTTGGTATACATTTGCTTCTGCCGGGTCAGCTGAGCAGTGAATTTCTACTTAACTACCTCCTATCAGGAGTGACCTCAGGGCTGCATCTTTTGAGCGCAGTACTGAGCCTGAAAACCGTTTACAACCCCAGTTACAAGTAAAACTAGCTAAAATGTGCCTGGCTGCTGTTCACTGAAAAGCTCATTCTGGGTACATTTTTGGTAAACATTTGCTTCTGCCGGGTCAGCTGAGCAGTGAATTTCTACTTAACTACCTCCTATCAGGAGAGACCTCAGGGCTGCATCTTTTGAGCGCAGTACTGAGCCTGAAAACCGTTTACAACCCCACTTACAAGTAAAAGTAGCTAAAATGTGCCTGGCTGCTGTTCACTGAAAAGCTCATTCTGGTACATTTTTGGTATACATTTGCTTCTGCCGGGTCAGCTGAGCAGTGAATTTCTACTTAACTACCTCCTATCAGGAGAGACCTCAGGGCTGCATCTTTTGAGCGCAGTACTGAGCCTGAAAAGCGTTTACAACCCCACTTACAAGTAAAACTAGCTAAAATGTGCCTGGCTGCTGTTCACTGAAAAGCTCATTCTGGGTACATTTTTGGTATACATTTGCAACTGCCGGGTCAGCTGAGCAGTGAATTTCTACTTAACTATATCCTATCAGGAGAGACCTCAGGGCTGCATCTTTTGAGCGCAGTAATGAGCCTGAAAAGCGTTTACAACCCAACTTACAAGTAAAACTAGCTAAAATGTGCCTGGCTGCTGTTCACTGAAAAGCTCATTCTGGGTACATTTTTGGTATACATTTGCTTCTGCCGGGTCAGCTGAGCAGTGAATTTCTACTTAACTACCTCCTATCAGGAGTGACCTCAGGGCTGCATCTTTTGAGCGCAGTACTGAGCCTGAAAACCGTTTACAACCCCAGTTACAAGTAAAACTAGCTAAAATGTGCCTGGCTGCTGTTCACTGAAAAGCTCATTCTGGTACATTTTTGGTATACATTTGCTTCTGCCGGGTCAGCTGAGCAGTGAATTTCTACTTAACTACCTCCTATCAGGAGAGACCTCAGGGCTGCATCTTTTGAGCGCAGTACTGAGCCTGAAAAGCGTTTACAACCCCACTTACAAGTAAAACTAGCTAAAATGTGCCAGGCTGCTGTTCACTGAAAAGCTCATTCTGGGTACATTTTTGGTATACATTTGCATCTGCCGGGTCAGCTGAGCAGTGAATTTCTACTTAACTATCTCCTATCAGGAGAGACCTCAGGGCTGCATCTTTTGAGCGCAGTAATGAGCCTGAAAAGCGTTTACAACCCAACTTACAAGTAAAACTAGCTAAAATGTGCCTGGCTGCTGTTCACTGAAAAGCTCATTCTGGGTACATTTTTGATATACATTTGCTTCTGCCGGGTCAGCTGAGCAGTGAATTTCTACATAACTACCTCCTATCAGGAGAGACCTCAGGGCTGCATCTTTTGAGCGCAGTACTGAGCCTGAAAACCGTTTACAACCCCAGTTACAAGTAAAACTAGCTAAAATGTGCCTGGCTGCTGTTCACTGAAAAGCTCATTCTGGGTACATTTTTGGTATACATTTGCTTCTGCCGGGTCAGCAGAGCAGTGAATTTCTACTTAACTATCTCCTATCAAGAGAGACCTCAGGGCTGCATCTTTTGAGCGCAGTACTGAGCCTGAAAAGTGTTTCCAACCCCACTTACAAGTAAAACTAGCTAAAATGTGCCTGGCTGCTGTTCACTGAAAAGCTCATTCTGGGTACATTTTTGGTATACATTTGCTTCTGCCGGGTCAGCTGAGCAGTGAATTTCTACTTAACTACCTCCTATCAGGAGAGACCTCAGGGCTGCATCTTTTGAGCGCAGTACTGAGCCTGAAAACCGTTTACAACCCCAGTTACAAGTAAAACTAGCTAAAATGTGCCTGGCTGCTGTTCACTGAAAAGCTCATTCTGGGTACATTTTTGGTATACATTTGCTTCTGCCGGGACAGCTGAGCAGTGAATTTCTACTTAACTACCTCCTATCAGGAGAGACCTCAGGGCTGCATCTTTTGAGCGCAGTACTGAGCCTGAAAACCGTTTACAACCCCACTTACAAGTAAAACTAGCTAAAATGTGCCTGGCTGCTGTTCACTGAAAAGCTCATTCTGGGTACATTTTTGGTATACATTTGCTTCTGCCGGGTCAGCTGAGCAGTGAATTTCTACTTAACTACCTCCTATCAGGAGAGACCTCAGGGCTGCATCTTTTGAGCGCAGTACTGAGCCTGAAAAGCGTTTACAACCCCACTTACAAGTAGAACTAGCTAAAATGTGCCTGGCTGCTGTTCACTGAAAAGCTCATTCTGGGTACATTTTTGGTATACATTTGCTTCTGCCGGGTCAGCTGAGCAGTGAATTTCTACTTAACTACCTCCTATCAGGAGAGACCTCAGGGCTGCATCTTTTGAGCGCAGTACTGAGCTTGAAAAGCGTTTCCAACCCCAGTTACAAGTAAAACTAGCTAAAATGTGCCTGGCTGCTGTTCACTGAAAAGCTCATTCTGGGTACATTTTTGGTATACATTTGCTTCTGCCGGGTCAGCTGAGCAGTGAATTTCTACTTAACTACCTCCTATCAGGAGAGACCTCAGGGCTGCATCTTTTGAGCGCAGTACTGAGCCTGAAAAGCGTTTACAACCCCACTTACAAGTAAAACTAGCTAAAATGTGCCTGGCTGCTGTTCACTGAAAAGCTCATTCTGGGTACATTTTTGGTATACATTTGCTTCCGCCGGGTCAGCTGAGCAGTGAATTTCTACTTAACTACCTCCTATCAGGAGAGACCTCAGGGCTGCATCTTTTGAGTGCAGTACTGAGCCTAAAAAGCGTTTACAACCCCAGTTACAAGTAAAACTAGCTAAAATGTGCCTGGCTGCTGTTCACTGAAAAGCTTATTCTGGGTACATTTTTGGTATACATTTGCTTCTGCCGGGTCAGCTGAGCAGTGAATTTCTACTTAACTACCTCCTATCAGGAGAGACCTCAGGGCTGCATCTTTTGAGCGCAGTACTGAGCCTGAAAACCGTTTACAACCCCAGTTACAAGTAAAACTAGCTAAAATGTGCCTGGCTGCTGTTCACTGAAAAGCTCATTCTGGGTACATTTTTGGTAAACATTTGCTTCTGCCGGGTCAGCTGAGCAGTGAATTTCTACTTAACTACCTCCTATCAGGAGAGACCTCAGGGCTGCATCTTTTGAGCGCAGTACTGAGCCTGAAAACCGTTTACAACCCCACTTACAAGTAAAAGTAGCTAAAATGTGCCTGGCTGCTGTTCACTGAAAAGCTCATTCTGGTACATTTTTGGTATACATTTGCTTCTGCCGGGTCAGCTGAGCAGTGAATTTCTACTTAACTACCTCCTATCAGGAGAGACCTCAGGGCTGCATCTTTTGAGCGCAGTACTGAGCCTGAAAAGCGTTTACAACCCCACTTACAAGTAAAACTAGCTAAAATGTGCCTGGCTGCTGTTCACTGAAAAGCTCATTCTGGGTACATTTTTGGTATACATTTGCAACTGCCGGGTCAGCTGAGCAGTGAATTTCTACTTAACTATATCCTATCAGGAGAGACCTCAGGGCTGCATCTTTTGAGCGCAGTAATGAGCCTGAAAAGCGTTTACAACCCAACTTACAAGTAAAACTAGCTAAAATGTGCCTGGCTGCTGTTCACTGAAAAGCTCATTCTGGGTACATTTTTGGTATACATTTGCTTCTGCCGGGTCAGCTGAGCAGTGAATTTTTACTTAACTACCTCCTATCAGGAGTGACCTCAGGGCTGCATCTTTTGAGCGCAGTACTGAGCCTGAAAACCGTTTACAACCCCAGTTACAAGTAAAACTAGCTAAAATGTGCCTGGCTGCTGTTCACTGAAAAGCTCATTCTGGTACATTTTTGGTATACATTTGCTTCTGCCGGGTCAGCTGAGCAGTGAATTTCTACTTAACTACCTCCTATCAGGAGAGACCTCAGGGCTGCATCTTTTGAGCGCAGTACTGAGCCTGAAAAGCGTTTACAACCCCACTTACAAGTAAAACTAGCTAAAATGTGCCAGGCTGCTGTTCACTGAAAAGCTCATTCTGGGTACATTTTTGGTATACATTTGCATCTGCCGGGTCAGCTGAGCAGTGAATTTCTACTTAACTATCTCCTATCAGGAGAGACCTCAGGGCTGCATCTTTTGAGCGCAGTAATGAGCCTGAAAAGCGTTTACAACCCAACTTACAAGTAAAACTAGCTAAAATGTGCCTGGCTGCTGTTCACTGAAAAGCTCATTCTGGGTACATTTTTGATATACATTTGCTTCTGCTGGGTCAGCTGAGCAGTGAATTTCTACATAACTACCTCCTATCAGGAGAGACCTCAGGGCTGCATCTTTTGAGCGCAGTACTGAGCCTGAAAACCGTTTACAACCCCAGTTACAAGTAAAACTAGCTAAAATGTGCCTGGCTGCTGTTCACTGAAAAGCTCATTCTGGGTACATTTTTGGTATACATTTGCTTCTGCCGGGTCAGCAGAGCAGTGAATTTCTACTTAACTATCTCCTATCAAGAGAGACCTCAGGGCTGCATCTTTTGAGCGCAGTACTGAGCCTGAAAAGTGTTTCCAACCCCACTTACAAGTAAAACTAGCTAAAATGTGCCTGGCTGCTGTTCACTGAAAAGCTCATTCTGGGTACATTTTTGGTATACATTTGCTTCTGCCGGGTCAGCTGAGCAGTGAATTTCTACTTAACTACCTCCTATCAGGAGAGACCTCAGGGCTGCATCTTTTGAGCGCAGTACTGAGCCTGAAAACCGTTTACAACCCCAGTTACAAGTAAAACTAGCTAAAATGTGCCTGGCTGCTGTTCACTGAAAAGCTCATTCTGGGTACATTTTTGGTATACATTTGCTTCTGCCGGGACAGCTGAGCAGTGAATTTCTACTTAACTACCTCCTATCAGGAGAGACCTCAGGGCTGCATCTTTTGAGCGCAGTACTGAGCCTGAAAACCGTTTACAACCCCACTTACAAGTAAAACTAGCTAAAATGTGCCTGGCTGCTGTTCACTGAAAAGCTCATTCTGGGTACATTTTTGGTATACATTTGCTTCTGCCGGGTCAGCTGAGCAGTGAATTTCTACTTAACTACCTCCTATCAGGAGAGACCTCAGGGCTGCATCTTTTGAGCGCAGTACTGAGCCTGAAAAGCGTTTACAACCCCACTTACAAGTAGAACTAGCTAAAATGTGCCTGGCTGCTGTTCACTGAAAAGCTCATTCTGGGTACATTTTTGGTATACATTTGCTTCTGCCGGGTCAGCTGAGCAGTGAATTTCTACTTAACTACCTCCTATCAGGAGAGACCTCAGGGCTGCATCTTTTGAGCGCAGTACTGAGCTTGAAAAGCGTTTCCAACCCCAGTTACAAGTAAAACTAGCTAAAATGTGCCTGGCTGCTGTTCACTGAAAAGCTCATTCTGGGTACATTTTTGGTATACATTTGCTTCTGCCGGGTCAGCTGAGCAGTGAATTTCTACTTAACTACCTCCTATCAGGAGAGACCTCAGGGCTGCATCTTTTGAGCGCAGTACTGAGCCTGAAAAGCGTTTACAACCCCACTTACAAGTAAAACTAGCTAAAATGTGCCTGGCTGCTGTTCACTGAAAAGCTCATTCTGGGTACATTTTTGGTATACATTTGCTTCCGCCGGGTCAGCTGAGCAGTGAATTTCTACTTAACTACCTCCTATCAGGAGAGACCTCAGGGCTGCATCTTTTGAGTGCAGTACTGAGCCTAAAAAGCGTTTACAACCCCAGTTACAAGTAAAACTAGCTAAAATGTGCCTGGCTGCTGTTCACTGAAAAGCTTATTCTGGGTACATTTTTGGTATACATTTGCTTCTGCCGGGTCAGCTGAGCAGTGAATTTCTACTTAACTACCTCCTATCAGGAGAGACCTCAGGGCTGCATCTTTTGAGCGCAGTACTGAGCCTGAAAAGCGTTTACAACCCCACTTACAAGTAAAACTAGCTAAAATGTGCCTGGCTGCTGTTCACTGAAAAGCTCATTCTGGGTACATTTTTGGTATACATTTGCTTCTGCCGGGTCAGCTGAGCAGTGAATTTCTACTTAACTACCTCCTATCAGGAGAGACCTCAGGGCTGCATCTTTTGAGCGCAGTACTGAGCCTGAAAAGCGTTTACAACCCCACTTACAAGTAAAACTAGCTAAAATGTGCCTGGCTGCTGTTCACTGAAAAGCTCATTCTGGGTACATTTTTGGTATACATTTGCTTCTGCCGGGTCAGCTGAGCAGTGAATTTCTACTTAACTACCTCCTATCAGGAGAGACCTCAGGGCTGCATCTTTTGTGCGCAGTACTGAGCCTGAAAAGCGTTTACAACCCCACTTACAAGTAAAACTAGCTAAAATGTGCCTGGCTGCTGTTCACTGAAAAGCTTATTCTGGGTACATTTTTGGTATACATTTGCTTCTGCCGGGTCAGCAGAGCAGTGAATTTCTACTTAACTATCTCCTATCAGGAGAGACATCAGGGCTGCATCTTTTGAGGGCAGTACTGAGCCTGAAAAGTGTTTCCAACCCCACTTACAAGTAAAACTAGCTAAAATGTGCCTGGCTGCTGTTCACTGAAAAGCTCATTCTGGGTACATTTTTGGTATACATTTGCATCTGCCGGGTCAGCTGAGCAGTGAATTTCTACTTAACTATCTCCTATCAGGAGAGACCTCAGGGCTGCATCTTTTGAGCGCAGTACTGAGCCTGAAAACCGTTTACAACCCCAGTTACAAGTAAAACTAGCTAAAATGTGCCTGGCTGCTGTTCACTGAAAAGCTCATTCTGGGTACATTTTTGGTATACATTTGCTTCTGCCGGGTCAGCTGAGCAGTGAATTTCTACTTAACTATCTCCTATCAAGAGAGACCTCAGGGCTGCATCTTTTGAGCGCAGTACTGAGCCTGAAAAGTGTTTCCAACCCCACTTACAAGTAAAACTAGCTAAAATGTGCCTGGCTGCTGTTCACTGAAAAGCTCATTCTGGGTACATTTTTGGTATACATTTGCTTCTGCCGGGTCAGCTGAGCAGTGAATTTCTACTTAACTACCTCCTATCAGGAGAGACCTCAGGGCTGCATCTTTTGAGCGCAGTACTGAGCCTGAAAACCGTTTACAACCCCAGTTACAAGTAAAACTAGCTAAAATGTGCCTGGCTGCTGTTCACTGAAAAGCTCATTCTGGGTACATTTTTGGTATACATTTGCTTCTGCCGGGACAGCTGAGCAGTGAATTTCTACTTAACTACCTCCTATCAGGAGAGACCTCAGGGCTGCATCTTTTGAGCGCAGTACTGAGCCTGAAAACCGTTTACAACCCCACTTACAAGTAAAACTAGCTAAAATGTGCCTGGCTGCTGTTCACTGAAAAGCTCATTCTGGGTACATTTTTGGTATACATTTGCTTCTGCCGGGTCAGCTGAGCAGTGAATTTCTACTTAACTACCTCCTATCAGGAGAGACCTCAGGGCTGCATCTTTTGAGCGCAGTACTGAGCCTGAAAAGCGTTTACAACCCCACTTACAAGTAGAACTAGCTAAAATGTGCCTGGCTGCTGTTCACTGAAAAGCTCATTCTGGGTACATTTTTGGTATACATTTGCTTCTGCCGGGTCAGCTGAGCAGTGAATTTCTACTTAACTACCTCCTATCAGGAGAGACCTCAGGGCTGCATCTTTTGAGCGCAGTACTGAGCTTGAAAAGCGTTTCCAACCCCAGTTACAAGTAAAACTAGCTAAAATGTGCCTGGCTGCTGTTCACTGAAAAGCTCATTCTGGGTACATTTTTGGTATACATTTGCTTCTGCCGGGTCAGCTGAGCAGTGAATTTCTACTTAACTACCTCCTATCAGGAGAGACCTCAGGGCTGCATCTTTTGAGCGCAGTACTGAGCCTGAAAAGCGTTTACAACCCCACTTACAAGTAAAACTACCTAAAATGTGCCTGGCTGCTGTTCACTGAAAAGCTCATTCTGGGTACATTTTTGGTATACATTTGCTTCCGCCGGGTCAGCTGAGCAGTGAATTTCTACTTAACTACCTCCTATCTGGAGAGACCTCAGGGCTGCATCTTTTGAGTGCAGTACTGAGCCTAAAAAGCGTTTACAACCCCAGTTACAAGTAAAACTAGCTAAAATGTGCCTGGCTGCTGTTCACTGAAAAGCTTATTCTGGGTACATTTTTGGTATACATTTGCTTCTGCCGGGTCAGCTGAGCAGTGAATTTCTACTTAACTACCTCCTATCAGGAGAGACCTCAGGGCTGCATCTTTTGAGCGCAGTACTGAGCCTGAAAAGCGTTTACAACCCCACTTACAAGTAAAACTAGCTAAAATGTGCCTGGCTGCTGTTCACTGAAAAGCTCATTCTGGGTACATTTTTGGTATACATTTGCTTCTGCCGGGTCAGCTGAGCAGTGAATTTCTACTTAACTACCTCCTATCAGGAGAGACCTCAGGGCTGCATCTTTTGAGCGCAGTACTGAGCCTGAAAAGCGTTTACAACCCCACTTACAAGTAAAACTAGCTAAAATGTGCCTGGCTGCTGTTCACTGAAAAGCTCATTCTGGGTACATTTTTGATACATTTGCTTCTGCCGGGTCAGCTGAGCAGTGAATTTCTACTTAACTACCTCCTATCAGGAGAGACCTCAGGGCTGCATCTTTTGTGCGCAGTACTGAGCCTGAAAAGCGTTTACAACCCCACTTACAAGTAAAACTAGCTAAAATGTGCCTGGCTGCTGTTCACTGAAAAGCTTATTCTGGGTACATTTTTGGTATACATTTGCTTCTGCCGGGTCAGCTGAGCAGTGAATTTCTACTTAACTACCTCCTATCAGGAGAGACATCAGGGCTGCATCTTTTGAGCGCAGTACTGAGCCTGAAAAGCGTTTACAACCCCACTTACAAGTAAAACTAGCTAAAATGTGCCTGGCTGCTGTTCACTGAAAAGCTCATTCTGGGTACATTTTTGATACATTTGCTTCTGCCGGGTCAGCTGAGCAGTGAATTTCTACTTAACTATCTCCTATCAGGAGAGACCTCAGGGCTGCATCTTTTGTGCGCAGTACTGAGCCTGAAAAGCGTTTACAACCCCACTTACAAGTAAAACTAGCTAAAATGTGCCTGGCTGCTGTTCACTGAAAAGCTTATTCTGGGTACATTTTTGGTATACATTTGCTTCTGCCGGGTCAGCTGAGCAGTGAATTTCTACTTAACTACCTCCTATCAGGAGAGACCTCAGGGCTGCATCTTTTGAGCGCAGTACTGAGCCTGAAAACCGTTTACAACCCCAGTTACAAGTAAAACTAGCTAAAATGTGCATGGCTGCTGTTCACTGAAAAGCTCATTCTGGGTACATTTTTGGTATACATTTGCTTCTTCCGGGTCAGCTGAGCAGTGAATTTCTACTTAACTACCTCCTATCAGGAGAGACCTCAGGGCTGCATCTTTTGAGCGCAGTACTGAGCCTGAAAACCGTTTACAACCCCACTTACAAGTAAAAGTAGCTAAAATGTGCCTGGCTGCTGTTCACTGAAAAGCTCATTCTGGTACATTTTTGGTATACATTTGCTTCTGCCGGGTCAGCTGAGCAGTGAATTTCTACTTAACTACCTCCTATCAGGAGAGACCTCAGGGCTGCATCTTTTGAGCGCAGTACTGAGCCTGAAAAGCGTTTACAACCTCACTTACAAGTAAAACTAGCTAAAATGTGCCTGGCTGCTGTTCACTGAAAAGCTCATTCTGGGTACATTTTTGGTATACATTTGCATCTGCCGGGTCAGCTGAGCAGTGAATTTCTACTTAACTACCTCCTATCAGGAGAGACCTCAGGGCTGCATCTTTTGAGCGCAGTACTGAGCCTGAAAAGCGTTTACAACCCAACTTACAAGTAAAACTAGCTAAAATGTGCCTGGCTGCTGTTCACTGAAAAGCTCATTCTGGGTACATTTTTGGTATACATTTGCTTCTGCCGGGTCAGCTGAGCAGTGAATTTCTACATAACTACCTCCTATCAGGAGAGACCTCAGGGCTGCATCTTTTGAGCGCAGTACTGAGCCTGAAAACCGTTTACAACCCCACTTACAAGTAAAACTAGCTAAAATGTGCCTGGCTGCTGTTCACTGAAAAGCTCATTCTGGGTACATTTTTGGTATACATTTGCATCTGCCGGGTCAGCTGAGCAGTGAATTTCTACTTAACTATCTCCTATCAGGAGAGACCTCAGGGCTGCATCTTTTGAGCGCAGTACTGAGCCTGAAAAGCGTTTACAACCCAACTTACAAGTAAAACTAGCTAAAATGTGCCTGGCTGCTGTTCACTGAAAAGCTCATTCTGGGTACATTTTTGGTATACATTTGCTTCTGCCGGGTCAGCTGAGCAGGGAATTTCTACTTACTACCTCCTATCAGGAGAGACCTCAGGGCTGCATCTTTTGAGCGCAGTACTGAGCCTGAAAACTGTTTACAACCCCAGTTACAAGTAAAACTAGCTAATATGTGCCTGGCTGCTGTTCACTGAAAAGCTCATTCTGGGTACATTTTTGGTATACATTTGCTTCTGCCGGGTCAGCTGAGCAGTGAATTTCTGCTTAACTATCTCCTATCAGGAGAGACCTCAGGGCTGCATCTTTTGAGCGCAGTACTGAGCCTGAAAAGCGTTTCCAACCCCACTTACAAGTAAAACTAGCTAAAATGTGCCTGGCTGCTGTTCACTGAAAAGCTCATTCTGGGTACATTTTTGGTATATATTTGCTTCTGCCGGGTCAGCTGAACAGTGAATTTCTACTTAACTACCCCCTATCAGGAGAGACCTCAGGGCTGCATCTTTTGAGCGCAGTACTGAGCCTGAAAAGCGTTTACAACCCCACTTACAAGTAAAACTAGCTAAAATGTGCCTGGCTGCTGTTCACTGAAAAGCTCATTCTGGGTACATTTTTGGTATACATTTGCTTCTGCCGGGTCAGCTGAGCAGTGAATTTCTACTTAACTACCTCCTATCAGGAGAGACCTCAGGGCGGCATCTTTTGAGCGCAGTACTGAGCCTGAAAAGCGTTTACAACCCCACTTACAAGTAAAACTAGCTAAAATGTGCCTGGCTGCTGTTCACTGAAAAGCTCATTCTGGGTAAATTTTTGGTATACATTTGCTTCTGCCGGGTCAGCTGAGCAGTGAATTTCTACTTAACTATCTCCTATCAGGAGAGACCTCAGGTCTGCATCTTTTGTGTGCAGTACTGAGCCTGAAAACCGTTTACAACCCCACTTGCAAGTAAAACTAGCTAAAATGTGCCTGGCTGCTGTTCACTGAAAAGCTCATTCTGGGTACATTTTTGGTATACATTTGCTTCTGCTGGGTCAGCTGAGCAGTGAATTTCTACTTAACTACCTCCTATCAGGAGAGACCTCAGGGCTGCATCTTTTGAGCGCAGTACTGAGCCTGAAAAGCGTTTCCAACCCCACTTGCAAGTAAAACTAGCTAAAATGTGCCTGGCTGCTGTTCACTGAAAAGCTCATTCTGGGTACATGTTTGGTATACATTTGCTTCTGCCGGGTCAGCTGAGCAGTGAATTTCTACTTAACTACCTCCTATCAGGAGAGACCTCAGGGCTGCATCTTTTGATCGCAGTACTGAGCCTGAAAAGCGTTTCCAACCCCACTTACAAGTAAAACTAGCTAAAATGTGCCTGGCTGCTGTTCACTGAAAAGCTCATTCTGGGTACATTTTTGGTATACATTTGCTTCTGCCGGGTCAGCTGAGCAGTGAATTTCTACTTAACTACCTCCTATCAGGAGAGACCTCAGGGCTGCATCTTTTGAGCGCAGTACTGAGCCTGAAAAGCGTTTCCAACCCCACTTACAAGTAAAACTAGCTAAAATGTGCCTGGCTGCTGTTCACTGAAAAGCTCATTCTGGGTACATTTTTGGTATACATTTGCTTCTGCCGGGTCAGCTGAGCAGTGAATTTCTACTTAACTACCTCCTATCAGGAGAGACCTCAGGGCTGCATCTTTTGAGCGCAGTACTGAGCCTGAAAAGCGTTTCCAACCCCACTTACAAGTAAAACTAGCTAAAATGTGCCTGGCTGCTGTTCACTGAAAAGCTCATTCTGGGTACATTTTTGGTATACATTTGCTTCTGATGGGTCAGCTGAGCAGTGAATTTCTACTTAACTACCTCCTATCAGGAGAGACCTCAGGGCTGCATCTTTTGAGCGCAGTACTGAGCCTGAAAAGCGTTTCCAACCCCACTTAAAAGAAAAACTAGCTAAAATGTGCCTGGCTGCTGTTCACTGAAAAGCTCATTCTGGGTACATTTTTGGTATACATTTGCTTCTGCCGGGTCAGCTGAGCAGGGAATTTCTACTTACTACCTCCTATCAGGAGAGACCTCAGGGCTGCATCTTTTGAGTGCAGTACTGAGCCTGAAAACTGTTTACAACCCCAGTTACAAGTAAAACTAGCTAATATGTGCCTGGCTGCTGTTCACTGAAAAGCTCATTCTGGGTACATTTTTGGTATACATTTGCTTCTGCCGGGTCAGCTGAGCAGTGAATTTCTACTTAACTATCTCCTATCAGGAGAGACCTCAGGGCTGCATCTTTTGAGCGCAGTACTGAGCCTGAAAAGCGTTTCCAACCCCACTTACAAGTAAAACTAGCTAAAATGTGCCTGGCTGCTGTTCACTGAAAAGCTCATTCTGGGTACATTTTTGGTATATATTTGCTTCTGCCGGGTCAGCTGAACAGTGAATTTCTACTTAACTACCCCCTATCAGGAGAGACCTCAGGGCTGCATCTTTTGAGCGCAGTACTGAGCCTGAAAAGCGTTTACAACCCCACTTACAAGTAAAACTAGCTAAAATGTGCCTGGCTGCTGTTCACTGAAAAGCTCATTCTGGGTACATTTTTGGTATACATTTGCTTCTGCCGGGTCAGCTGAGCAGTGAATTTCTACTTAACTACCTCCTATCAGGAGAGACCTCAGGGCTGCATCTTTTGAGCGCAGTACTGAGCCTGAAAAGCGTTTACAACCCCACTTACAAGTAAAACTAGCTAAAATGTGCCTGGCTGCTGTTCACTGAAAAGCTCATTCTGGGTAAATTTTTGGTATACATTTGCTTCTGCCGGGTCAGCTGAGCAGTGAATTTCTACTTAACTATCTCCTATCAGGAGAGACCTCAGGTCTGCATCTTTTGTGCGCAGTACTGAGCCTGAAAACCGTTTACAACCCCACTTGCAAGTAAAACTAGCTAAAATGTGCCTGGCTGCTGTTCACTGAAAAGCTCATTCTGGGTACATTTTTGGTATACATTTGCTTCTGCCGGGTCAGCTGAGCAGTGAATTTCTACTTAACTACCTCCTATCAGGAGAGACCTCAGGGCTGCATCTTTTGATCGCAGTACTGAGCCTGAAAAGCGTTTACAACCCCACTTACAAGTAAAACTAGCTAAAATGTGCCTGGCTGCTGTTCACTGAAAAGCTCATTCTGGGTACATTTTTGGTATACATTTCCTTCTGCCGGGTCAGCTGAGCAGTGAATTTCTACTTAACTACCTCCTATCAGGAGAGACCTCAGGGCTGCATCTTTTGAGCGCAGTACTGAGCCTGAAAACCGTTTACAACCCCAGTTACAAGTAAAACTAGCTAAAATGTGCCTGGCTGCTGTTCACTGAAAAGCTCATTCTGGGTACATTTTTGGTATACATTTGCTTCTGCCGGGTCAGCAGAGCAGTGAATTTCTACTTAACTATCTCCTATCAAGAGAGAACTCAGGGCTGCATCTTTTGAGGGCAGTACTGAGCCTGAAAAGTGTTTCCAACCCCACTTACAAGTAAAACTAGCTAAAATGTGCCTGGCTGCTGTTCACTGAAAAGCTCATTCTGGGTACATTTTTGGTATACATTTGCTTCTGCCGGGTCAGCTGAGCAGTGAATTTCTGCTTAACTATCTCCTATCAGGAGAGACCTCAGGGCTGCATCTTTTGAGCGCAGTACTGAGCCTGAAAAGCGTTTCCAACCCCACTTACAAGTAAAACTAGCTAAAATGTGCCTGGCTGCTGTTCACTGAAAAGCTCATTCTGGGTACATTTTTGGTATATATTTGCTTCTGCCGGGTCAGCTGAACAGTGAATTTCTACTTAACTACCCCCTATCAGGAGAGACCTCAGGGCTGCATCTTTTGAGCGCAGTACTGAGCCTGAAAAGCGTTTACAACCCCACTTACAAGTAAAACTAGCTAAAATGTGCCTGGCTGCTGTTCACTGAAAAGCTCATTCTGGGTACATTTTTGGTATACATTTGCTTCTGCCGGGTCAGCTGAGCAGTGAATTTCTACTTAACTACCTCCTATCAGGAGAGACCTCAGGGCTGCATCTTTTGAGCGCAGTACTGAGCCTGAAAAGCGTTTACAACCCCACTTACAAGTAAAACTAGCTAAAATGTGCCTGGCTGCTGTTCACTGAAAAGCTCATTCTGGGTAAATTTTTGGTATACATTTGCTTCTGCCGGGTCAGCTGAGCAGTGAATTTCTACTTAACTATCTCCTATCAGGAGAGACCTCAGGTCTGCATCTTTTGTGCGCAGTACTGAGCCTGAAAACCGTTTACAACCCCACTTGCAAGTAAAACTAGCTAAAATGTGCCTGGCTGCTGTTCACTGAAAAGCTCATTCTGGGTACATTTTTGGTATACATTTGCTTCTGCTGGGTCAGCTGAGCAGTGAATTTCTACTTAACTACCTCCTATCAGGAGAGACCTCAGGGCTGCATCTTTTGAGCGCAGTACTGAGCCTGAAAAGCGTTTCCAACCCCACTTGCAAGTAAAACTAGCTAAAATGTGCCTGGCTGCTGTTCACTGAAAAGCTCATTCTGGGTACATGTTTGGTATACATTTGCTTCTGCCGGGTCAGCTGAGCAGTGAATTTCTACTTAACTACCTCCTATCAGGAGAGACCTCAGGGCTGCATCTTTTGATCGCAGTACTGAGCCTGAAAAGCGTTTCCAACCCCACTTACAAGTAAAACTAGCTAAAATGTGCCTGGCTGCTGTTCACTGAAAAGCTCATTCTGGGTACATTTTTGGTATACATTTGCTTCTGCCGGGTCAGCTGAGCAGTGAATTTCTACTTAACTACCTCCTATCAGGAGAGACCTCAGGGCTGCATCTTTTGAGCGCAGTACTGAGCCTGAAAACCGTTTACAACCCCACTTACAAGTAAAAGTAGCTAAAATGTGCCTGGCTGCTGTTCACTGAAAAGCTCATTCTGGTACATTTTTGGTATACATTTGCTTCTGCCGGGTCAGCTGAGCAGTGAATTTCTACTTAACTACCTCCTATCAGGAGAGACCTCAGGGCTGCATCTTTTGAGCGCAGTACTGAGCCTGAAAAGCGTTTACAACCTCACTTACAAGTAAAACTAGCTAAAATGTGCCTGGCTGCTGTTCACTGAAAAGCTCATTCTGGGTACATTTTTGGTATACATTTGCATCTGCCGGGTCAGCTGAGCAGTGAATTTCTACTTAACTACCTCCTATCAGGAGAGACCTCAGGGCTGCATCTTTTGAGCGCAGTACTGAGCCTGAAAAGCGTTTACAACCCAACTTACAAGTAAAACTAGCTAAAATGTGCCTGGCTGCTGTTCACTGAAAAGCTCATTCTGGGTACATTTTTGGTATACATTTGCTTCTGCCGGGTCAGCTGAGCAGTGAATTTCTACATAACTACCTCCTATCAGGAGAGACCTCAGGGCTGCATCTTTTGAGCGCAGTACTGAGCCTGAAAACCGTTTACAACCCCACTTACAAGTAAAACTAGCTAAAATGTGCCTGGCTGCTGTTCACTGAAAAGCTCATTCTGGGTACATTTTTGGTATACATTTGCATCTGCCGGGTCAGCTGAGCAGTGAATTTCTACTTAACTATCTCCTATCAGGAGAGACCTCAGGGCTGCATCTTTTGAGCGCAGTACTGAGCCTGAAAAGCGTTTACAACCCAACTTACAAGTAAAACTAGCTAAAATGTGCCTGGCTGCTGTTCACTGAAAAGCTCATTCTGGGTACATTTTTGGTATACATTTGCTTCTGCCGGGTCAGCTGAGCAGGGAATTTCTACTTACTACCTCCTATCAGGAGAGACCTCAGGGCTGCATCTTTTGAGCGCAGTACTGAGCCTGAAAACTGTTTACAACCCCAGTTACAAGTAAAACTAGCTAATATGTGCCTGGCTGCTGTTCACTGAAAAGCTCATTCTGGGTACATTTTTGGTATACATTTGCTTCTGCCGGGTCAGCTGAGCAGTGAATTTCTGCTTAACTATCTCCTATCAGGAGAGACCTCAGGGCTGCATCTTTTGAGCGCAGTACTGAGCCTGAAAAGCGTTTCCAACCCCACTTACAAGTAAAACTAGCTAAAATGTGCCTGGCTGCTGTTCACTGAAAAGCTCATTCTGGGTACATTTTTGGTATATATTTGCTTCTGCCGGGTCAGCTGAACAGTGAATTTCTACTTAACTACCCCCTATCAGGAGAGACCTCAGGGCTGCATCTTTTGAGCGCAGTACTGAGCCTGAAAAGCGTTTACAACCCCACTTACAAGTAAAACTAGCTAAAATGTGCCTGGCTGCTGTTCACTGAAAAGCTCATTCTGGGTACATTTTTGGTATACATTTGCTTCTGCCGGGTCAGCTGAGCAGTGAATTTCTACTTAACTACCTCCTATCAGGAGAGACCTCAGGGCGGCATCTTTTGAGCGCAGTACTGAGCCTGAAAAGCGTTTACAACCCCACTTACAAGTAAAACTAGCTAAAATGTGCCTGGCTGCTGTTCACTGAAAAGCTCATTCTGGGTAAATTTTTGGTATACATTTGCTTCTGCCGGGTCAGCTGAGCAGTGAATTTCTACTTAACTATCTCCTATCAGGAGAGACCTCAGGTCTGCATCTTTTGTGTGCAGTACTGAGCCTGAAAACCGTTTACAACCCCACTTGCAAGTAAAACTAGCTAAAATGTGCCTGGCTGCTGTTCACTGAAAAGCTCATTCTGGGTACATTTTTGGTATACATTTGCTTCTGCTGGGTCAGCTGAGCAGTGAATTTCTACTTAACTACCTCCTATCAGGAGAGACCTCAGGGCTGCATCTTTTGAGCGCAGTACTGAGCCTGAAAAGCGTTTCCAACCCCACTTGCAAGTAAAACTAGCTAAAATGTGCCTGGCTGCTGTTCACTGAAAAGCTCATTCTGGGTACATGTTTGGTATACATTTGCTTCTGCCGGGTCAGCTGAGCAGTGAATTTCTACTTAACTACCTCCTATCAGGAGAGACCTCAGGGCTGCATCTTTTGATCGCAGTACTGAGCCTGAAAAGCGTTTCCAACCCCACTTACAAGTAAAACTAGCTAAAATGTGCCTGGCTGCTGTTCACTGAAAAGCTCATTCTGGGTACATTTTTGGTATACATTTGCTTCTGCCGGGTCAGCTGAGCAGTGAATTTCTACTTAACTACCTCCTATCAGGAGAGACCTCAGGGCTGCATCTTTTGATCGCAGTACTGAGCCTGAAAAGCGTTTCCAACCCCACTTACAAGTAAAACTAGCTAAAATGTGCCTGGCTGCTGTTCACTGAAAAGCTCATTCTGGGTACATTTTTGGTATACATTTGCTTCTGCCGGGTCAGCTGAGCAGTGAATTTCTACTTAACTACCTCCTATCAGGAGAGACCTCAGGGCTGCATCTTTTGAGCGCAGTACTGAGCCTGAAAAGCGTTTCCAACCCCACTTACAAGTAAAACTAGCTAAAATGTGCCTGGCTGCTGTTCACTGAAAAGCTCATTCTGGGTACATTTTTGGTATACATTTGCTTCTGCCGGGTCAGCTGAGCAGTGAATTTCTACTTAACTACCTCCTATCAGGAGAGACCTCAGGGCTGCATCTTTTGAGCGCAGTACTGAGCCTGAAAAGCGTTTCCAACCCCACTTACAAGTAAAACTAGCTAAAATGTGCCTGGCTGCTGTTCACTGAAAAGCTCATTCTGGGTACATTTTTGGTATACATTTGCTTCTGATGGGTCAGCTGAGCAGTGAATTTCTACTTAACTACCTCCTATCAGGAGAGACCTCAGGGCTGCATCTTTTGAGCGCAGTACTGAGCCTGAAAAGCGTTTCCAACCCCACTTAAAAGAAAAACTAGCTAAAATGTGCCTGGCTGCTGTTCACTGAAAAGCTCATTCTGGGTACATTTTTGGTATACATTTGCTTCTGCCGGGTCAGCTGAGCAGGGAATTTCTACTTACTACCTCCTATCAGGAGAGACCTCAGGGCTGCATCTTTTGAGTGCAGTACTGAGCCTGAAAACTGTTTACAACCCCAGTTACAAGTAAAACTAGCTAATATGTGCCTGGCTGCTGTTCACTGAAAAGCTCATTCTGGGTACATTTTTGGTATACATTTGCTTCTGCCGGGTCAGCTGAGCAGTGAATTTCTACTTAACTATCTCCTATCAGGAGAGACCTCAGGGCTGCATCTTTTGAGCGCAGTACTGAGCCTGAAAAGCGTTTCCAACCCCACTTACAAGTAAAACTAGCTAAAATGTGCCTGGCTGCTGTTCACTGAAAAGCTCATTCTGGGTACATTTTTGGTATATATTTGCTTCTGCCGGGTCAGCTGAACAGTGAATTTCTACTTAACTACCCCCTATCAGGAGAGACCTCAGGGCTGCATCTTTTGAGCGCAGTACTGAGCCTGAAAAGCGTTTACAACCCCACTTACAAGTAAAACTAGCTAAAATGTGCCTGGCTGCTGTTCACTGAAAAGCTCATTCTGGGTACATTTTTGGTATACATTTGCTTCTGCCGGGTCAGCTGAGCAGTGAATTTCTACTTAACTACCTCCTATCAGGAGAGACCTCAGGGCTGCATCTTTTGAGCGCAGTACTGAGCCTGAAAAGCGTTTACAACCCCACTTACAAGTAAAACTAGCTAAAATGTGCCTGGCTGCTGTTCACTGAAAAGCTCATTCTGGGTACATTTTTGGTATACATTTGCTTCTGCCGGGTCAGCTGAGCAGTGAATTTCTACTTAACTATCTCCTATCAGGAGAGACCTCAGGTCTGCATCTTTTGTGCGCAGTACTGAGCCTGAAAACCGTTTACAACCCCACTTGCAAGTAAAACTAGCTAAAATGTGCCTGGCTGCTGTTCACTGAAAAGCTCATTCTGGGTACATTTTTGGTATACATTTGCTTCTGCCGGGTCAGCTGAGCAGTGAATTTCTACTTAACTACCTCCTATCAGGAGAGACCTCAGGGCTGCATCTTTTGATCGCAGTACTGAGCCTGAAAAGCGTTTACAACCCCACTTACAAGTAAAACTAGCTAAAATGTGCCTGGCTGCTGTTCACTGAAAAGCTCATTCTGGGTACATTTTTGGTATACATTTCCTTCTGCCGGGTCAGCTGAGCAGTGAATTTCTACTTAACTACCTCCTATCAGGAGAGACCTCAGGGCTGCATCTTTTGAGCGCAGTACTGAGCCTGAAAACCGTTTACAACCCCAGTTACAAGTAAAACTAGCTAAAATGTGCCTGGCTGCTGTTCACTGAAAAGCTCATTCTGGGTACATTTTTGGTATACATTTGCTTCTGCCGGGTCAGCAGAGCAGTGAATTTCTACTTAACTATCTCCTATCAAGAGAGAACTCAGGGCTGCATCTTTTGAGGGCAGTACTGAGCCTGAAAAGTGTTTCCAACCCCACTTACAAGTAAAACTAGCTAAAATGTGCCTGGCTGCTGTTCACTGAAAAGCTCATTCTGGGTACATTTTTGGTATACATTTGCTTCTGCCGGGTCAGCTGAGCAGTGAATTTCTGCTTAACTATCTCCTATCAGGAGAGACCTCAGGGCTGCATCTTTTGAGCGCAGTACTGAGCCTGAAAAGCGTTTCCAACCCCACTTACAAGTAAAACTAGCTAAAATGTGCCTGGCTGCTGTTCACTGAAAAGCTCATTCTGGGTACATTTTTGGTATATATTTGCTTCTGCCGGGTCAGCTGAACAGTGAATTTCTACTTAACTACCCCCTATCAGGAGAGACCTCAGGGCTGCATCTTTTGAGCGCAGTACTGAGCCTGAAAAGCGTTTACAACCCCACTTACAAGTAAAACTAGCTAAAATGTGCCTGGCTGCTGTTCACTGAAAAGCTCATTCTGGGTACATTTTTGGTATACATTTGCTTCTGCCGGGTCAGCTGAGCAGTGAATTTCTACTTAACTACCTCCTATCAGGAGAGACCTCAGGGCTGCATCTTTTGAGCGCAGTACTGAGCCTGAAAAGCGTTTACAACCCCACTTACAAGTAAAACTAGCTAAAATGTGCCTGGCTGCTGTTCACTGAAAAGCTCATTCTGGGTAAATTTTTGGTATACATTTGCTTCTGCCGGGTCAGCTGAGCAGTGAATTTCTACTTAACTATCTCCTATCAGGAGAGACCTCAGGTCTGCATCTTTTGTGCGCAGTACTGAGCCTGAAAACCGTTTACAACCCCACTTGCAAGTAAAACTAGCTAAAATGTGCCTGGCTGCTGTTCACTGAAAAGCTCATTCTGGGTACATTTTTGGTATACATTTGCTTCTGCTGGGTCAGCTGAGCAGTGAATTTCTACTTAACTACCTCCTATCAGGAGAGACCTCAGGGCTGCATCTTTTGAGCGCAGTACTGAGCCTGAAAAGCGTTTCCAACCCCACTTGCAAGTAAAACTAGCTAAAATGTGCCTGGCTGCTGTTCACTGAAAAGCTCATTCTGGGTACATGTTTGGTATACATTTGCTTCTGCCGGGTCAGCTGAGCAGTGAATTTCTACTTAACTACCTCCTATCAGGAGAGACCTCAGGGCTGCATCTTTTGATCGCAGTACTGAGCCTGAAAAGCGTTTCCAACCCCACTTACAAGTAAAACTAGCTAAAATGTGCCTGGCTGCTGTTCACTGAAAAGCTCATTCTGGGTACATTTTTGGTATACATTTGCTTCTGCCGGGTCAGCTGAGCAGTGAATTTCTACTTAACTACCTCCTATCAGGAGAGACCTCAGGGCTGCATCTTTTGAGCGCAGTACTGAGCATGAAAAGCGTTTCCAACCCCACTTACAAGTAAAACTAGCTAAAATGTGCCTGGCTGCTGTTCACTGAAAAGCTCATTCTGGGTACATTTTTGGTATACATTTGCTTCTGCCGGGTCAGCTGAGCAGTGAATTTCTACTTAACTACCTCCTATCAGGAGAGACCTCAGGGCTGCATCTTTTGAGCGCAGTACTGAGCCTGAAAAGCGTTTCCAACCCCACTTACAAGTAAAACTAGCTAAAATGTGCCTGGCTGCTGTTCACTGAAAAGCTCATTCTGGGTACATTTTTGGTATACATTTGCTTCTGCCGGGTCAGCTGAGCAGTGAATTTCTACTTAACTATCTCCTATCAGGAGAGACCTCAGGGCTGCATCTTTTGAGCGTAGTACTGAGCCTGAAAAGCGTTTACAACCCCACTTACAAGTAAAACTAGCTAAAATGTGCCTGGCTGTTGTTCACTGACAAGCTCATTCTGGGTACATTTTTGGTATACATTTGCTTCTGCCGGGTCAGCTGAGCAGTGAATTTCTACTTAACTATCTCCTATCAGGAGAGACCTCATGTCTGCATCTTTTGTGCGCAGTACTGAGCCTGAAAAGCGTTTACAACCCCACTTACAAGTAAAACTAGCTAAAATGTGCCTGGCTGCTGTTCACTGAAAAGCTCATTCTGGGTACATTTTTGGTATACATTTGCTTCTGCCGGGTCAGCTGAGCAGTGAATTTCTACTTAACTACCTCCTATCAGGAGAGACCTCAGGGCTGCATCTTTTGAGCGCAGTACTGAGCCTGAAAAGCGTTTCCAACCCCACTTACAAGTAAAACTAGCTAAAATGTGCCTGGCTGCTGTTCACTGAAAAGCTCATTCTGGGTACATTTTTGGTATACATTTGCTTCTGCCGGGTCAGCTGAGCAGTGAATTTCTACTTAACTATCTCCTATCAGGAGAGACCTCAGGGCTGCATCTTTTGAGCGTAGTACTGAGCCTGAAAAGCGTTTACAACCCCACTTACAAGTAAAACTAGCTAAAATGTGCCTGGCTGTTGTTCACTGACAAGCTCATTCTGGGTACATTTTTGGTATACATTTGCTTCTGCCGGGTCAGCTGAGCAGTGAATTTCTACTTAACTATCTCCTATCAGGAGAGACCTCATGTCTGCATCTTTTGTGCGCAGTACTGAGCCTGAAAAGCGTTTACAACCCCACTTACAAGTAAAACTAGCTAAAATGTGCCTGGCTGCTGTTCACTGAAAAGCTCATTCTGGGTACATTTTTGGTATACATTTGCTTCTGCCGGGTCAGCTGAGCAGTGAATTTCTACTTAACTATCTCCTATCAGGAGAGACCTCAGGGCTGCATCTTTTGAGCGCAGTACTGAGCCTGAAAAGCGTTTCCAACCCCACTTACAAGTAAAACTAGCTAAAATGTGCCTGGCTGCTGTTCACTGAAAAGCTCATTCTGGGTACATTTTGGTATACATTTGCTTCTGCCGGGTCAGCTGAGCAGTGAATTTCTGCTTAACTATCTCCTATCAGGAGAGACCTCAGGGCTGCATCTTTTGAGCGCAGTACTGAGCCTGAAAAGCGTTTCCAACCCCACTTACAAGTAAAACTAGCTAAAATGTGCCTGGCTGCTGTTCACTGAAAAGCTCATTCTGGGTACATTTTTGGTATATATTTGCTTCTGCCGGGTCAGCTGAACAGTGAATTTCTACTTAACTACCCCCTATCAGGAGAGACCTCAGGGCTGCATCTTTTGAGCGCAGTACTGAGCCTGAAAAGCGTTTACAACCCCACTTACAAGTAAAACTAGCTAAAATGTGCCTGGCTGCTGTTCACTGAAAAGCTCATTCTGGGTAAATTTTTGGTATACATTTGCTTCTGCCGGGTCAGCTGAGCAGTGAATTTCTACTTAACTATCTCCTATCAGGAGAGACCTCAGGTCTGCATCTTTTGTGCGCAGTACTGAGCCTGAAAACCGTTTACAACCCCACTTGCAAGTAAAACTAGCTAAAATGTGCCTGGCTGCTGTTCACTGAAAAGCTCATTCTGGGTACATTTTTGGTATACATTTGCTTCTGCCGGGTCAGCTGAGCAGTGAATTTCTACTTAACTACCTCCTATCAGGAGAGACCTCAGGGCTGCATCTTTTGATCGCAGTACTGAGCCTGAAAAGCGTTTACAACCCCACTTACAAGTAAAACTAGCTAAAATGTGCCTGGCTGCTGTTCACTGAAAAGCTCATTCTGGGTACATTTTTGGTATACATTTGCTTCTGCCGGGACAGCTGAGCAGTGAATTTCTACTTAACTACCTCCTATCAGGAGAGACCTCAGGGCTGCATCTTTTGAGCGCAGTACTGAGCCTGAAAAGCGTTTACAACCCAACTTACAAGTAAAACTAGCTAAAATGTGCCTGGCTGCTGTTCACTGAAAAGCTCATTCTGGGTACATTTTTGGTATACATTTGCTTCTGCCGGGTCAGCAGAGCAGTGAATTTCTACTTAACTATCTCCTATCAAGAGAGAACTCAGGGCTGCATCTTTTGAGGGCAGTACTGAGCCTGAAAAGTGTTTCCAACCCCACTTACAAGTAAAACTAGCTAAAATGTGCCTGGCTGCTGTTCACTGAAAAGCTCATTCTGGGTACATTTTTGGTATACATTTGCTTCTGCCGGGTCAGCTGAGCAGTGAATTTCTACTTAACTACCTCCTATCAGGAGAGACCTCAGGGCTGCATCTTTTGAGCGCAGTACTGAGCCTGAAAACCGTTTACAACCCCAGTTACAAGTAAAACTAGCTAAAATGTGCCTGGCTGCTGTTCACTGAAAAGCTCATTCTGGGTACATTTTTGGTATACATTTGCTTCTGCCGGGACAGCTGAGCAGTGAATTTCTACTTAACTACCTCCTATCAGGAGAGACCTCAGGGCTGCATCTTTTGAGCGCAGTACTGAGCCTGAAAAGCGTTTACAACCCCACTTACAAGTAAAACTAGCTAAAATGTGCCTGGCTGCTGTTCACTGAAAAGCTCATTCTGGGTACATTTTTGGTATACATTTGCATCTGCCGGGTCAGCTGAGCAGTGAATTTCTACTTAACTATCTCCTATCAGGAGAGACCTCAGGGCTGCATCTTTTGAGCGCAGTACTGAGCCTGAAAAGCGTTTACAACCCAACTTACAAGTAAAACTAGCTAAAATGTGCCTGGCTGCTGTTCACTGAAAAGCTCATTCTGGGTACATTTTTGGTATACATTTGCTTCTGCCGGGTCAGCTGAGCAGTGAATTTCTACATAACTACCTCCTATCAGGAGAGACCTCAGGGCTGCATCTTTTGAGCGCAGTACTGAGCCTGAAAAACGTTTACAACCCCAGTTACAAGTAAAACTAGCTAAAATGTGCCTGGCTGCTGTTCACTGAAAAGCTCATTCTGGGTACATTTTTGGTATACATTTGCTTCTGCCGGGTCAGCAGAGCAGTGAATTTCTACTTAACTATCTCCTATCAAGAGAGACCTCAGGGCTGCATCTTTTGAGCGCAGTACTGAGCCTGAAAAGTGTTTCCAACCCCACTTATACAAGTAAAACTAGCTAAAATGTGCCTGGCTGCTGTTCACTAAAAAGCTCATTCTGGGTACATTTTTGGTATACATTTGCTTCTGCCGGGTCAGCTGAGCAGTGAATTTCTACTTAACTACCTCCTATCAGGAGAGACCTCAGGGCTGCATCTTTTGAGCGCAGTACTGAGCCTGAAAACCGTTTACAACCCCAGTTACAAGTAAAACTAGCTAAAATGTGCCTGGCTGCTGTTCACTGAAAAGCTCATTCTGGGTACATTTTTGGTATACATTTGCTTCTGCCGGGACAGCTGAGCAGTGAATTTCTACTTAACTACCTCCTATCAGGAGAGACCTCAGGGCTGCATCTTTTGAGCGCAGTACTGAGCCTGAAAAGCGTTTCCAACCCCACTTACAAGTAAAACTAGCTAAAATGTGCCTGGCTGCTGTTCACTGAAAAGCTCATTCTGAGTACATTTTTGGTATACATTTGCTTCTGCTGGGTCAGCTGAGCAGTGAATTTCTACTTAACTACCTCCTATCAGGAGAGACCTCAGGGCTGCATCTTTTGAGCGCAGTACTGAGCCTGAAAAGCGTTTCCAACCCCACTTAAAAGAAAAACTAGCTAAAATGTGCCTGGCTGCTGTTCACTGAAAAGCTCATTCTGGGTACATTTTTGGTATACATTTGCTTCTGCCGGGTCAGCTGAGCAGTGAATTTCTACTTAACTACCTCCTATCAGGAGAGACCTCAGGGCTGCATCTTTTGAGCGCAGTACTGAGCCTAAAAAGCGTTTACAACCCCACTTACAAGTAAAACTAGCTAAAATGTGCCTGGCTGCTGTTCACTGAAAAGCTTATTCTGGGTACATTTTTGGTATACATTTGCTTCTGCCGGGTCAGCTGAGCAGTGAATTTCTACTTAACTATCTCCTATCAGGAGAGACCTCAGGGCTGCATCTTTTGAGCGCAGTACTGAGCCTGAAAAGCGTTTACAACCCCACTTACAAGTAAAACTAGCTAAAATGTGCCTGGCTGCTGTTCACTGAAATGCTCATTCTGGGTACATTTTTGGTATACATTTGCTTCTGCCGGGTCAGCTGAGCAGTGAATTTCTACTTAACTACCTCCTATCAGGAGAGACCTCAGGGCTGCATCTTTTGAGCGCAGTACTGAGCCTGAAAAGCGTTTACAACCCCACTTACAAGTAAAACTAGCTAAAATGTGCCTGGCTGCTGTTCACTGAAATGCTCATTCTGGGTACATTTTTGGTATACATTTGCTTCTGCCGGGTCAGCTGAGCAGTGAATTTCTACTTAACTACCTCCTATCAGGAGAGACCTCAGGGCTGCATCTTTTGAGCGCAGTACTGAGCCTGAAAACCGTTTACAACCCCAGTTACAAGTAAAACTAGCTACAATGTGCCTGGCTGCTGTTCACTGAAAAGCTCATTCTGGGTACATTTTTGGTATACATTTGCTTCTGCCGGGTCAGCTGAGCAGTGAATTTCTACTTAACTACCTCCTATCAGGAGTGACCTCAGGGCTGCATCTTTTGAGCGCAGTACTGAGCCTGAAAACCGTTTACAACCCCAGTTACAAGTAAAACTAGCTAAAATGTGCCTGGCTGCTGTTCACTGAAAAGCTCATTCTGGGTACATTTTTGGTAAACATTTGCTTCTGCCGGGTCAGCTGAGCAGTGAATTTCTACTTAACTACCTCCTATCAGGAGAGACCTCAGGGCTGCATCTTTTGAGCGCAGTACTGAGCCTGAAAACCGTTTACAACCCCACTTACAAGTAAAAGTAGCTAAAATGTGCCTGGCTGCTGTTCACTGAAAAGCTCATTCTGGTACATTTTTGGTATACATTTGCTTCTGCCGGGTCAGCTGAGCAGTGAATTTCTACTTAACTACCTCCTATCAGGAGAGACCTCAGGGCTGCATCTTTTGAGCGCAGTACTGAGCCTGAAAAGCGTTTACAACCCCACTTACAAGTAAAACTAGCTAAAATGTGCCTGGCTGCTGTTCACTGAAAAGCTCATTCTGGGTACATTTTTGGTATACATTTGCATCTGCCGGGTCAGCTGAGCAGTGAATTTCTACTTAACTATCTCCTATCAGGAGAGACCTCAGGGCTGCATCTTTTGAGCGCAGTAATGAGCCTGAAAAGCGTTTACAACCCAACTTACAAGTAAAACTAGCTAAAATGTGCCTGGCTGCTGTTCACTGAAAAGCTCATTCTGGGTACATTTTTGGTATACATTTGCTTCTGCCGGGTCAGCTGAGCAGTGAATTTCTACATAACTACCTCCTATCAGGAGAGACCTCAGGGCTGCATCTTTTGAGCGCAGTACTGAGCCTGAAAACCGTTTACAACCCCAGTTACAAGTAAAACTAGCTAAAATGTGCCTGGCTGCTGTTCACTGAAAAGCTCATTCTGGGTACATTTTTGGTATACATTTGCTTCTGCCGGGTCAGCAGAGCAGTGAATTTCTACTTAACTATCTCCTATCAAGAGAGACCTCAGGGCTGCATCTTTTGAGCGCAGTACTGAGCCTGAAAAGTGTTTCCAACCCCACTTACAAGTAAAACTAGCTAAAATGTGCCTGGCTGCTGTTCACTGAAAAGCTCATTCTGGGTACATTTTTGGTATACATTTGCTTCTGCCGGGTCAGCTGAGCAGTGAATTTCTACTTAACTACCTCCTATCAGGAGAGACCTCAGGGCTGCATCTTTTGAGCGCAGTACTGAGCCTGAAAAGCGTTTCCAACCCCACTTACAAGTAAAACTAGCTAAAATGTGCCTGGCTGCTGTTCTCTGAAAAGCTCATTCTGGGTACATTTTTGGTATACATTTGCTTCTGCCGGGTCAGCTGAACAGTGAATTTCTACTTAACTACCCCCTATCAGGAGAGACCTCAGGGCTGCATCTTTTGAGCGCAGTACTGAGCCTGAAAAGCGTTTACAACCCCACTTACAAGTAAAACTAGCTAAAATGTGCCTGGCTGCTGTTCACTGAAAAGCTCATTCTGGGTACATTTTTGGTATACATTTGCTTCCGCCGGGTCAGCTGAGCAGTGAATTTCTACTTAACTACCTCCTATCAGGAGAGACCTCAGGGCTGCATCTTTTGAGCGCAGTACTGAGCCTAAAAAGCGTTTACAACCCCAGTTACAAGTAAAACTAGCTAAAATGTGCCTGGCTGCTGTTCACTGAAAAGCTTATTCTGGGTACATTTTTGGTATACATTTGCTTCTGCCGGGTCAGCTGAGCAGTGAATTTCTACTTAACTATCTCCTATCAGGAGAGACCTCAGGGCTGCATCTTTTGAGGGCAGTACTGAGCCTGAAAAGCGTTTACAACCCCACTTACAAGTAAAACTAGCTAAATTGTGCCTGGCTGCTGTTCACTGAAAAGCTCATTCTGGGTACATTTTTGGTATACATTTGCTTCTGCCGGGTCAGCTGAGCAGTGAATTTCTACTTAACTACCTCCTATCAGGAGAGACCTCAGGGCTGCATCTTTTGAGCGCAGTACTGAGCCTGAAAAGCGTTTACAACCCCACTTACAAGTAAAACTAGCTAAAATGTGCCTGGCTGCTGTTCACTGAAAAGCTCATTCTGGGTACATTTTTGGTATACATTTGCTTCTGCCGGGTCAGCTGAGCAGTGAATTTCTACTTAACTACCTCCTATCAGGAGAGACCTCAGGGCTGCATCTTTTGAGCGCAGTACTGAGCCTGAAAAGCGTTTACAACCCCACTTACAAGTAAAACTAGCTAAAATGTGCCTGGCTGCTGTTCACTGAAAAGCTCATTCTGGGTACATTTTTGGTATACATTTGCTTCTGCCGGGTCAGCTGAGCAGTGAATTTCTACTTAACTACCTCCTATCAGGAGAGACCTCAGGGCTGCATCTTTTGAGCGCAGTACTGAGCCTGAAAAGCGTTTACAACCCCACTTACAAGTAAAACTAGCTAAAATGTGCCTGGCTGCTGTTCACTGAAAAGCTCATTCTGGGTACATTTTTGATACATTTGCTTCTGCCGGGTCAGCTGAGCAGTGAATTTCTACTTAACTATCTCCTATCAGGAGAGACCTCAGGGCTGCATCTTTTGTGCGCAGTACTGAGCCTGAAAAGCGTTTACAACCCCACTTACAAGTAAAACTAGCTAAAATGTGCCTGGCTGCTGTTCACTGAAAAGCTTATTCTGGGTACATTTTTGGTATACATTTGCTTCTGCCGGGTCAGCTGAGCAGTGAATTTCTACTTAACTACCTCCTATCAGGAGAGACATCAGGGCTGCATCTTTTGAGCGCAGTACTGAGCCTGAAAAGCGTTTACAACCCCACTTACAAGTAAAACTAGCTAAAATGTGCCTGGCTGCTGTTCACTGAAAAGCTCATTCTGGGTACATTTTTGATACATTTGCTTCTGCCGGGTCAGCTGAGCAGTGAATTTCTACTTAACTATCTCCTATCAGGAGAGACCACAGGGCTGCATCTTTTGTGCGCAGTACTGAGCCTGAAAAGCGTTTACAACCCCACTTACAAGTAAAACTAGCTAAAATGTGCCTGGCTGCTGTTCACTGAAAAGCTTATTCTGGGTACATTTTTGGTATACATTTGCTTCTGCCGGGTCAGCTGAGCAGTGAATTTCTACTTAACTACCTCCTATCAGGAGAGACCTCAGGGCTGCATCTTTTGAGCGCAGTACTGAGCCTGAAAACCGTTTACAACCCCAGTTACAAGTAAAACTAGCTAAAATGTGCATGGCTGCTGTTCACTGAAAAGCTCATTCTGGGTACATTTTTGGTATACATTTGCTTCTTCCGGGTCAGCTGAGCAGTGAATTTCTACTTAACTACCTCCTATCAGGAGAGACCTCAGGGCTGCATCTTTTGTGCGCAGTACTGAGCCTGAAAAGCGTTTACAACCCCACTTACAAGTAAAACTAGCTAAAATGTGCCTGGCTGCTGTTCACTGAAAAGTTTATTCTGGGTACATTTTTGGTATACATTTGCTTCTGCCGGGTCAGCTGAGCAGTGAATTTCTACTTAACTACCTCCTATCAGGAGAGACCTCAGGGCTGCATCTTTTGAGCGCAGTACTGAGCCTGAAAACCGTTTACAACCCCAGTTACAAGTAAAACTAGCTAAAATGTGCATGGCTGCTGTTCACTGAAAAGCTCATTCTGGGTACATTTTTGGTATACATTTGCTTCTTCCGGGTCAGCTGAGCAGTGAATTTCTACTTAACTACCTCCTATCAGGAGAGACCTCAGGGCTGCATCTTTTGAGCGCAGTACTGAGCCTGAAAACCGTTTACAACCCCAGTTACAAGTAAAACTAGCTACAATGTGCCTGGCTGCTTTTCACTGAAAAGCTCATTCTGGGTACATTTTTGGTATACATTTGCTTCTGCCGGGTCAGCTGAGCAGTGAATTTCTACTTAACTACCTCCTATCAGGAGTGACCTCAGGGCTGCATCTTTTGAGCGCAGTACTGAGCCTGAAAACCGTTTACAACCCCAGTTACAAGTAAAACTAGCTAAAATGTGCCTGGCTGCTGTTCACTGAAAAGCTCATTCTGGGTACATTTTTGGTAAACATTTGCTTCTGCCGGGTCAGCTGAGCAGTGAATTTCTACTTAACTACCTCCTATCAGGAGAGACCTCAGGGCTGCATCTTTTGAGCGCAGTACTGAGCCTGAAAACCGTTTACAACCCCACTTACAAGTAAAAGTAGCTAAAATGTGCCTGGCTGCTGTTCACTGAAAAGCTCATTCTGGTACATTTTTGGTATACATTTGCTTCTGCCGGGTCAGCTGAGCAGTGAATTTCTACTTAACTACCTCCTATCAGGAGAGACCTCAGGGCTGCATCTTTTGAGCGCAGTACTGAGCCTGAAAACCGTTTACAACCCCACTTACAAGTAAAACTAGCTAAAATGTGCCTGGCTGCTGTTCACTGAAAAGCTCATTCTGGGTACATTTTTGGTATACATTTGCATCTGCCGGGTCAGCTGAGCAGTGAATTTCTACTTAACTATCTCCTATCAGGAGAGACCTCAGGGCTGCATCTTTTGAGCGCAGTAATGAGCCTGAAAAGCGTTTACAACCCAACTTACAAGTAAAACTAGCTAAAATGTGCCTGGCTGCTGTTCACTGAAAAGCTCATTCTGGGTAAATTTTTGGTATACATTTGCTTCTGCCGGGTCAGCTGAGCAGTGAATTTCTACATAACTACCTCCTATCAGGAGAGACCTCAGGGCTGCATCTTTTGAGCGCAGTACTGAGCCTGAAAACCGTTTACAACCCCAGTTACAAGTAAAACTAGCTAAAATGTGCCTGGCTGCTGTTCACTGAAAAGCTCATTCTGGGTACATTTTTGGTATACATTTGCTTCTGCCGGGTCAGCAGAGCAGTGAATTTCTACTTAACTATCTCCTATCAAGAGAGACCTCAGGGCTGCATCTTTTGAGCGCAGTACTGAGCCTGAAAAGTGTTTCCAACCCCACTTACAAGTAAAACTAGCTAAAATGTGCCTGGCTGCTGTTCACTGAAAAGCTCATTCTGGGTACATTTTTGGTATACATTTGCTTCTGCCGGGTCAGCTGAGCAGTGAATTTCTACTTAACTACCTCCTATCAGGAGAGACCTCAGGGCTGCATCTTTTGAGCGCAGTACTGAGCCTGAAAAGCGTTTCCAACCCCACTTACAAGTAAAACTAGCTAAAATGTGCCTGGCTGCTGTTCTCTGAAAAGCTCATTCTGGGTACATTTTTGGTATACATTTGCTTCTGCCGGGTCAGCTGAACAGTGAATTTCTACTTAACTACCCCCTATCAGGAGAGACCTCAGGGCTGCATCTTTTGAGCGCAGTACTGAGCCTGAAAAGCGTTTACAACCCCACTTACAAGTAAAACTAGCTAAAATGTGCCTGGCTGCTGTTCACTGAAAAGCTCATTCTGGGTACATTTTTGGTATACATTTGCTTCCGCCGGGTCAGCTGAGCAGTGAATTTCTACTTAACTACCTCCTATCAGGAGAGACCTCAGGGCTGCATCTTTTGAGCGCAGTACTGAGCCTAAAAAGCGTTTACAACCCCAGTTACAAGTAAAACCAGCTAAAATGTGCCTGGCTGCTGTTCACTGAAAAGCTTATTCTGGGTACATTTTTGGTATACATTTGCTTCTGCCGGGTCAGCTGAGCAGTGAATTTCTACTTAACTATCTCCTATCAGGAGAGACCTCAGGGCTGCATCTTTTGAGGGCAGTACTGAGCCTGAAAAGCGTTTACAACCCCACTTACAAGTAAAACTAGCTAAAATGTGCCTGGCTGCTGTTCACTGAAAAGCTCATTCTGGGTACATTTTTGGTATACATTTGCTTCTGCCGGGTCAGCTGAGCAGTGAATTTCTACTTAACTACCTCCTATCAGGAGAGACCTCAGGGCTGCATCTTTTGAGCGCAGTACTGAGCCTGAAAAGCGTTTACAACCCCACTTACAAGTAAAACTAGCTAAAATGTGCCTGGCTGCTGTTCACTGAAAAGCTCATTCTGGGTACATTTTTGGTATACATTTGCTTCTGCCGGGTCAGCTGAGCAGTGAATTTCTACTTAACTACCTCCTATCAGGAGAGACCTCAGGGCTGCATCTTTTGAGCGCAGTACTGAGCCTGAAAAGCGTTTACAACCCCACTTACAAGTAAAACTAGCTAAAATGTGCCTGGCTGCTGTTCACTGAAAAGCTCATTCTGGGTACATTTTTGATACATTTGCTTCTGCCGGGTCAGCTGAGCAGTGAATTTCTACTTAACTATCTCCTATCAGGAGAGACCTCAGGGCTGCATCTTTTGTGCGCAGTACTGAGCCTGAAAAGCGTTTACGACCCCACTTACAAGTAAAACTAGCTAAAATGTGCCTGGCTGCTGTTCACTGAAAAGCTTATTCTCGGTACATTTTTGGTATACATTTGCTTCTGCCGGGTCAGCTGAGCAGTGAATTTCTACTTAACTACCTCCTATCAGGCGAGACATCAGGGCTGCATCTTTTGAGCGCAGTACTGAGCCTGAAAAGCGTTTACAATCCCACTTACAAGTAAAACTAGCTAAAATGTGCCTGGCTGCTGTTCACTGAAAAGCTCATTCTGGGTACATTTTTGATACATTTGCTTCTGCCGGGTCAGCTGAGCAGTGAATTTCTACTTAACTATCTCCTATCAGGAGAGACCTCAGGGCTGCATCTTTTGTGCGCAGTACTGAGCCTGAAAAGCGTTTACAACCCCACTTACAAGTAAAACTAGCTAAAATGTGCCTGGCTGCTGTTCACTGAAAAGCTTATTCTGGGTACATTTTTGGTATACATTTGCTTCTGCCGGGTCAGCTGAGCAGTGAATTTCTACTTAACTACCTCCTATCAGGAGAGACCTCAGGGCTGCATCTTTTGAGCGCAGTACTGAGCCTGAAAACCGTTTACAACCCCAGTTACAAGTAAAACTAGCTAAAATGTGCATGGCTGCTGTTCACTGAAAAGCTCATTCTGGGTACATTTTTGGTATACATTTGCTTCTTCCGGGTCAGCTGAGCAGTGAATTTCTACTTAACTACCTCCTATCAGGAGAGACCTCAGGGCTGCATCTTTTGAGCGCAGTACTGAGCCTGAAAACCGTTTACAACCCCACTTACAAGTAAAAGTAGCTAAAATGTGCCTGGCTGCTGTTCACTGAAAAGCTCATTCTGGTACATTTTTGGTATACATTACCTCCTATCAGGAGAGACCTCAGGGCTGCATCTTTTGAGCGCAGTACTGAGCCTGAAAAGCGTTTACAACCCCACTTACAAGTAAAACTAGCTAAAATGTGCCTGGCTGCTGTTCACTGAAAAGCTCATTCTGGGTACATTTTTGGTATACATTTGCTTCTGCCGGGTCAGCTGAGCAGTGAATTTCTACTTAACTACCTCCTATCAGGTGAGACCTCAGGGCTGCATCTTTTGAGCGCAGTACTGAGCCTGAAAAGCGTTTACAACCCCACTTACAAGGAAAACTAGCTAAAATGTGCCTGGCTGCTGTTCACTGAAAAGCTTATTCTGGGTACATTTTTGGTATACATTTGCTTCTGCCGGGTCAGCTGAGCAGTGAATTTCTACTTAACTACCTCCTATCAGGAGAGACCTCAGGGCTGCATCTTTTGAGCGCAGTACTGAGCCTAAAAAACGTTTACAACCCCAGTTACAAGTAAAACTAGCTAAAATGTGCCTGGCTGCTGTTCACTGAAAAGCTTATTCTGGGTACATTTTTGGTATACATTTGCTTCTGCCGGGTCAGCTGAGCAGTGAATTTCTACTTAACTATCTCCTATCAGGAGAGACCTCAGGGCTGCATCTTTTGAGCGCAGTACTGAGCCTGAAAAGCGTTTACAACCCCACTTACAAGTAAAACTAGCTAAAATGTGCCTGGCTGCTGTTCACTGAAAAGCTCATTCTGGGTACACTTTTGGTATACATTTGCTTCTGCCGGGTCAGCTGTGCAGTGAATTTCTACTTAACTATCTCCTATCAGGAGAGACCTCAGGGCTGCATCTTTTGAGCGCAGTACTGAGCCTGAAAAGCGTTTACAACCCCACTTACAAGTAAAACTAGCTAAAATGTGCCTGGCTGCTGTTCACTGAAAAGCTCATTCTGGGTACATTTTTGGTATACATTTGCTTCTGCCGGGTCAGCTGAGCTGAATTTCTACTTAACTACCTCCTATCAGGAGAGACATCAGGGCTGCATCTTTTGAGCGCAGTACTGAGCCTGAAAAGCGTTTACAACCCCACTTACAAGTAAAACTAGCTAAAATGTGCCTGGCTGCTGTTCACTGAAAAGCTCATTCTGGGTACATTTTTGATACATTTGCTTCTGCCGGGTCAGCTGAGCAGTGAATTTCTACTTAACTATCTTCTATCAGGAGAGACCTCAGCTGCATCTTTTGTGCGCAGTACTGAGCCTGAAAAGCGTTTACAACCCCACTTACAAGTAAAACTAGCTAAAATGTGCCTGGCTGCTGTTCACTGAAAAGCTTATTCTGGGTACATTTTTGGTATACATTTGCTTCTGCCGGGTCAGCTGAGCAGTGAATTTCTACTTAACTACCTCCTATCAGGAGAGACCTCAGGGCTGCATCTTTTGAGCGCAGTACTGAGCCTGAACACCGTTTACAACCCCAGTTACAAGTAAAACTAGCTAAAATGTGCCTGGCTGCTGTTCACTGAAAAGCTCATTCTGGGTACATTTTTGGTATACATTTGCTTCTGCCGGGTCAGCTGAGCAGTGAATTTCTACTTAACTACCTCCTATCAGGAGTGACCTCAGGGCTGCATCTTTTGAGCGCAGTACTGAGCCTGAAAACCGTTTACAACCCCAGTTACAAGTAAAACTAGCTAAAATGTGCCTGGCTGCTGTTCAACGAAAAGCTCATTCTGGGTACATTTTTGGTATACATTTGCTTCTTCCGGGTCAGCTGAGCAGTGAATTTCTACTTAACTACCTCCTATCAGGAGAGACCTCAGGGCTGCATCTTTTGAGCGCAGTACTGAGCCTGAAAACCGTTTACAACCCCACTTACAAGTAAAAGTAGCTAAACTGTGCCTGGCTGCTGTTCACTGAAAAGCTCATTCTGGTACATTTTTGGTATACATTTGCTTCTGCCGGGTCAGCTGAGCAGTGAATTTCTACTTAACTACCTCCTATCAGGAGAGACCTCAGGGCTGCATCTTTTGAGCGCAGTACTGAGCCTGAAAAGCGTTTACAACCCCACTTACAAGTAAAACTAGCTAAAATGTGCCTGGCTGCTGTTCACTGAAAAGCTCATTCTGGGTACATTTTTGGTATACATTTGCATCTGCCGGGTCAGCTGAGCAGTGAATTTCTACTTAACTATCTCCTATCAGGAGAGACCTCAGGGCTGCATCTTTTGAGGGCAGTACTGAGCCTGAAAAGTGTTTCCAACCCCAGTTACAAGTAAAACTAGCTAAAATGTGCCTGGCTGCTGTTCACTGAAAAGCTCATTCTGGGTACATTTTTGGTATACATTTGCTTCTGCCGGGACAGCTGAGCAGTGAATTTCTACTTAACTACCTCCTATCAGGAGAGACTTCAGGGCTGCATCTTTTGAGCGCAGTACTGAGCCTGAAAACCGTTTACAACCCCACTTACAAGTAAAACTAGCTAAAATGTGCCTGGCTGCTGTTCACTGAAAAGCTCATTCTGGGTACATTTTTGGTATACATTTGCATCTGCCGGGTCAGCTGAGCAGTGAATTTCTACTTAACTATCTCCTATCAGGAGAGACCTCAGGGCTGCATCTTTTGAGGGCAGTACTGAGCCTGAAAAGCGTTTACAACCCAACTTACAAGTAAAACTAGCTAAAATGTGCCTGGCTGCTGTTCACTGAAAAGCTCATTCTGGGTACATTTTTGGTATACATTTGCTTCTGCCGGGTCAGCTGAGCAGGGAATTTCTACTTACTACCTCCTATCAGGAGAGACCTCAGGGCTGCATCTTTTGAGGGCAGTACTGAGCCTGAAAAGGGTTTACAACCCCACTTACAAGTAAAACTAGCTAAAAAGTGCCTGGCTGCTGTTCACTGAAAAGCTCATTCTGGGTACATTTTTGGTATACATTTGCTTCTGCCGGGTCAGCTGAGCAGTGAATTTCTACTTAACTACCTCCTATCAGGAGAGACCTCAGGGCTGCATCTTTTGAGCGCAGTACTGAGCCTGAAAAGCGTTTACAACCCCACTTACAAGTAAAACTAGCTAAAATGTGCCTGGCTGCTGTTCACTGAAAAGCTCATTCTGGGTACATTTTTGGTATACATTTGCTTCTGCCGGGTCAGCTGAGCAGTGAATTTCTACTTAACTACCTCCTATCAGGAGAGACCTCAGGGCTGCATCTTTTGAGCGCAGTACTGAGCCTGAAAAGCGTTTACAACCCCACTTACAAGTAAAACTAGCTAAAATGTGCCTGGCTGCTGTTCACTGAAAAGCTCATTCTGGGTACATTTTTGGTATACATTTGCTTCTGCCGGGTCAGCTGAGCAGTGAATTTCTACTTAACTACCTCCTATCAGGAGAGACCTCAGGGCTGCATCTTTTGAGCGCAGTACTGAGCCTAAAAAGCGTTTACAACCCCACTTACAAGTAAAACTAGCTAAAATGTGCCTGGCTGCTGTTCACTGAAAAGCTTATTCTGGGTACATTTTTGGTATACATTTGCTTCTGCCGGGTCAGCTGAGCAGTGAATTTCTACTTAACTATCTCCTATCAGGAGAGACCTCAGGGCTGCATCTTTTGAGCGCAGTACTGAGCCTGAAAAGCGTTTACAACCCCACTTACAAGTAAAACTAGCTAAAATGTGCCTGGCTGCTGTTCACTGAAAAGCTCATTCTGGGTACATTTTTGGTATACATTTGCTTCTGCCGGGTCAGCTGAGCAGTGAATTTCTACTTAACTATCTCCTATCAGGAGAGACCTCAGGGCTGCATCTTTTGAGCGCAGTACTGAGCCTGAAAAGCGTTTACAACCCCACTTACAAGTAAAACTAGCTAAAATGTGCCTGGCTGCTGTTCACTGAAATGCTCATTCTGGGTACATTTTTGGTATACATTTGCTTCTGCCGGGTCAGCTGAGCAGTGAATTTCTACTTAACTACCTCCTATCAGGAGAGACCTCAGGGCTGCATCTTTTGAGCGCAGTACTGAGCCTGAAAAGCGTTTACAACCCCACTTACAAGTAAAACTAGCTAAAATGTGCCTGGCTGCTGTTCACTGAAAAGCTCATTCTGGGTACATTTTTGATACATTTGCTTCTGCCGGGTCAGCTGAGCAGTGAATTTCTACTTAACTACCTCCTATCAGGAGAGACCTCAGGGCTGCATCTTTTGAGCGCAGTACTGAGCCTGAAAACCGTTTACAACCCCAGTTACAAGTAAAACTAGCTACAATGTGCCTGGCTGCTGTTCACTGAAAAGCTCATTCTGGGTACATTTTTGGTATACATTTGCTTCTGCCGGGTCAGCTGAGCAGTGAATTTCTACTTAACTACCTCCTATCAGGAGTGACCTCAGGGCTGCATCTTTTGAGCGCAGTACTGAGCCTGAAAACCGTTTACAACCCCAGTTACAAGTAAAACTAGCTAAAATGTGCCTGGCTGCTGTTCACTGAAAAGCTCATTCTGGGTACATTTTTGGTAAACATTTGCTTCTGCCGGGTCAGCTGAGCAGTGAATTTCTACTTAACTACCTCCTATCAGGAGAGACCTCAGGGCTGCATCTTTTGAGCGCAGTACTGAGCCTGAAAACCGTTTACAACCCCACTTACAAGTAAAAGTAGCTAAAATGTGCCTGGCTGCTGTTCACTGAAAAGCTCATTCTGGGTACATTTTTGGTATACATTTGCTTCTGCCGGGACAGCTGAGCAGTGAATTTCTACTTAACTACCTCCTATCAGGAGAGACTTCAGGGCTGCATCTTTTGAGCGCAGTACTGAGCCTGAAAACCGTTTACAACCCCACTTACAAGTAAAACTAGCTAAAATGTGCCTGGCTGCTGTTCACTGAAAAGCTCATTCTGGGTACATTTTTGGTATACATTTGCATCTGCCGGGTCAGCTGAGCAGTGAATTTCTACTTAACTATCTCCTATCAGGAGAGACCTCAGGGCTGCATCTTTTGAGCGCAGTACTGAGCCTGAAAACCGTTTACAACCCCACTTACAAGTAAAACTAGCTAAAATGTGCCTGGCTGCTGTTCACTGAAAAGCTCATTCTGGGTACATTTTTGGTATACATTTGCATCTGCCGGGTCAGCTGAGCAGTGAATTTCTACTTAACTATCTCCTATCAGGAGAGACCTCAGGGCTGCATCTTTTGAGCGCAGTACTGAGCCTGAAAAGCGTTTACAACCCAACTTACAAGTAAAACTAGCTAAAATGTGCCTGGCTGCTGTTCACTGAAAAGCTCATTCTGGGTACATTTTTGGTATACATTTGCTTCTGCCGGGTCAGCTGAGCAGTGAATTTCTACTTAACTACCTCCTATCAGGAGAGACCTCAGGGCTGCATCTTTTGAGCGCAGTACTGAGCCTAAAAAGCGTTTACAACCCCACTTACAAGTAAAACTAGCTAAAATGTGCCTGGCTGCTGTTCACTGAAAAGCTTATTCTGGGTACATTTTTGGTATACATTTGCTTCTGCCGGGTCAGCTGAGCAGTGAATTTCTACTTAACTATCTCCTATCAGGAGAGACCTCAGGGCTGCATCTTTTGAGCGCAGTACTGAGCCTGAAAAGCGTTTACAACCCCACTTACAAGTAAAACTAGCTAAAATGTGCCTGGCTGCTGTTCACTGAAAAGCTCATTCTGGGTACATTTTTGGTATACATTTGCTTCTGCCGGGTCAGCTGAGCAGTGAATTTCTACTTAACTATCTCCTATCAGGAGAGACCTCAGGGCTGCATCTTTTGAGCGCAGTACTGAGCCTGAAAAGCGTTTACAACCCCACTTACAAGTAAAACTAGCTAAAATGTGCCTGGCTGCTGTTCACTGAAATGCTCATTCTGGGTACATTTTTGGTATACATTTGCTTCTGCCGGGTCAGCTGAGCAGTGAATTTCTACTTAACTACCTCCTATCAGGAGAGACCTCAGGGCTGCATCTTTTGAGCGCAGTACTGAGCCTGAAAAGCGTTTACAACCCCACTTACAAGTAAAACTAGCTAAAATGTGCCTGGCTGCTGTTCACTGAAAAGCTCATTCTGGGTACATTTTTGATACATTTGCTTCTGCCGGGTCAGCTGAGCAGTGAATTTCTACTTAACTATCTCCTATCAGGAGAGACCTCAGGGCTGCATCTTTTGTGCGCAGTACTGAGCCTGAAAAGCGTTTACAACCCCACTTACAAGTAAAACTAGCTAAAATGTGCCTGGCTGCTGTTCACTGAAAAGCTTATTCTGGGTACATTTTTGGTATACATTTGCTTCTGCCGGGTCAGCTGAGCAGTGAATTTCTACTTAACTACCTCCTATCAGGAGAGACCTCAGGGCTGCATCTTTTGAGCGCAGTACTGAGCCTGAAAAGCGTTTACAACCCCACTTACAAGTAAAACTAGCTAAAATGTGCCTGGCTGCTGTTCACTGAAAAGCTCATTCTGGGTACATTTTTGGTATACATTTGCTTCTGCCGGGTCAGCTGAGCAGTGAATTTCTACTTAACTACCTCCTATCAGGAGAGACCTCAGGGCTGCATCTTTTGAGCGCAGTACTGAGCCTGAAAAGCGTTTACAACCCCACTTACAAGTAAAACTAGCTAAAATGTGCCTGGCTGCTGTTCACTGAAAAGCTCATTCTGGGTACATTTTTGGTATACATTTGCTTCTGCCGGGTCAGCTGAGCAGTGAATTTCTACTTAACTACCTCCTATCAGGAGAGACCTCAGGGCTGCATCTTTTGAGCGCAGTACTGAGCCTAAAAAGCGTTTACAACCCCACTTACAAGTAAAACTAGCTAAAATGTGCCTGGCTGCTGTTCACTGAAAAGCTTATTCTGGGTACATTTTTGGTATACATTTGCTTCTGCCGGGTCAGCTGAGCAGTGAATTTCTACTTAACTATCTCCTATCAGGAGAGACCTCAGGGCTGCATCTTTTGAGCGCAGTACTGAGCCTGAAAAGCGTTTACAACCCCACTTACAAGTAAAACTAGCTAAAATGTGCCTGGCTGCTGTTCACTGAAAAGCTCATTCTGGGTACATTTTTGGTATACATTTGCTTCTGCCGGGTCAGCTGAGCAGTGAATTTCTACTTAACTATCTCCTATCAGGAGAGACCTCAGGGCTGCATCTTTTGAGCGCAGTACTGAGCCTGAAAAGCGTTTACAACCCCACTTACAAGTAAAACTAGCTAAAATGTGCCTGGCTGCTGTTCACTGAAATGCTCATTCTGGGTACATTTTTGGTATACATTTGCTTCTGCCGGGTCAGCTGAGCAGTGAATTTCTACTTAACTACCTCCTATCAGGAGAGACCTCAGGGCTGCATCTTTTGAGCGCAGTACTGAGCCTGAAAAGCGTTTACAACCCCACTTACAAGTAAAACTAGCTAAAATGTGCCTGGCTGCTGTTCACTGAAAAGCTCATTCTGGGTACATTTTTGATACATTTGCTTCTGCCGGGTCAGCTGAGCAGTGAATTTCTACTTAACTATCTCCTATCAGGAGAGACCTCAGGGCTGCATCTTTTGTGCGCAGTACTGAGCCTGAAAAGCGTTTACAACCCCACTTACAAGTAAAACTAGCTAAAATGTGCCTGGCTGCTGTTCACTGAAAAGCTTATTCTGGGTACATTTTTGGTATACATTTGCTTCTGCCGGGTCAGCTGAGCAGTGAATTTCTACTTAACTACCTCCTATCAGGAGAGACCTCAGGGCTGCATCTTTTGAGCGCAGTACTGAGCCTGAAAACCGTTTACAACCCCAGTTACAAGTAAAACTAGCTACAATGTGCCTGGCTGCTGTTCACTGAAAAGCTCATTCTGGGTACATTTTTGGTATACATTTGCTTCTGCCGGGTCAGCTGAGCAGTGAATTTCTACTTAACTACCTCCTATCAGGAGAGACCTCAGGGCTGCATCTTTTGAGCGCAGTACTGAGCCTAAAAAGCGTTTACAACCCCACTTACAAGTAAAACTAGCTAAAATGTGCCTGGCTGCTGTTCACTGAAAAGCTTATTCTGGGTACATTTTTGGTATACATTTGCTTCTGCCGGGTCAGCTGAGCAGTGAATTTCTACTTAACTATCTCCTATCAGGAGAGACCTCAGGGCTGCATCTTTTGAGCGCAGTACTGAGCCTGAAAAGCGTTTACAACCCCACTTACAAGTAAAACTAGCTAAAATGTGCCTGGCTGCTGTTCACTGAAAAGCTCATTCTGGGTACATTTTTGGTATACATTTGCTTCTGCCGGGTCAGCTGAGCAGTGAATTTCTACTTAACTATCTCCTATCAGGAGAGACCTCAGGGCTGCATCTTTTGAGCGCAGTACTGAGCCTGAAAAGCGTTTACAACCCCACTTACAAGTAAAACTAGCTAAAATGTGCCTGGCTGCTGTTCACTGAAATGCTCATTCTGGGTACATTTTTGGTATACATTTGCTTCTGCCGGGTCAGCTGAGCAGTGAATTTCTACTTAACTACCTCCTATCAGGAGAGACCTCAGGGCTGCATCTTTTGAGCGCAGTACTGAGCCTGAAAAGCGTTTACAACCCCACTTACAAGTAAAACTAGCTAAAATGTGCCTGGCTGCTGTTCACTGAAAAGCTCATTCTGGGTACATTTTTGATACATTTGCTTCTGCCGGGTCAGCTGAGCAGTGAATTTCTACTTAACTATCTCCTATCAGGAGAGACCTCAGGGCTGCATCTTTTGTGCGCAGTACTGAGCCTGAAAAGCGTTTACAACCCCACTTACAAGTAAAACTAGCTAAAATGTGCCTGGCTGCTGTTCACTGAAAAGCTTATTCTGGGTACATTTTTGGTATACATTTGCTTCTGCCGGGTCAGCTGAGCAGTGAATTTCTACTTAACTACCTCCTATCAGGAGAGACCTCAGGGCTGCATCTTTTGAGCGCAGTACTGAGCCTGAAAACCGTTTACAACCCCAGTTACAAGTAAAACTAGCTACAATGTGCCTGGCTGCTGTTCACTGAAAAGCTCATTCTGGGTACATTTTTGGTATACATTTGCTTCTGCCGGGTCAGCTGAGCAGTGAATTTCTACTTAACTACCTCCTATCAGGAGTGACCTCAGGGCTGCATCTTTTGAGCGCAGTACTGAGCCTGAAAACCGTTTACAACCCCAGTTACAAGTAAAACTAGCTAAAATGTGCCTGGCTGCTGTTCACTGAAAAGCTCATTCTGGGTACATTTTTGGTAAACATTTGCTTCTGCCGGGTCAGCTGAGCAGTGAATTTCTACTTAACTACCTCCTATCAGGAGAGACCTCAGGGCTGCATCTTTTGAGCGCAGTACTGAGCCTGAAAACCGTTTACAACCCCACTTACAAGTAAAAGTAGCTAAAATGTGCCTGGCTGCTGTTCACTGAAAAGCTCATTCTGGGTACATTTTTGGTATACATTTGCTTCTGCCGGGACAGCTGAGCAGTGAATTTCTACTTAACTACCTCCTATCAGGAGAGACTTCAGGGCTGCATCTTTTGAGCGCAGTACTGAGCCTGAAAACCGTTTACAACCCCACTTACAAGTAAAACTAGCTAAAATGTGCCTGGCTGCTGTTCACTGAAAAGCTCATTCTGGGTACATTTTTGGTATACATTTGCATCTGCCGGGTCAGCTGAGCAGTGAATTTCTACTTAACTATCTCCTATCAGGAGAGACCTCAGGGCTGCATCTTTTGAGCGCAGTACTGAGCCTGAAAAGCGTTTACAACCCAACTTACAAGTAAAACTAGCTAAAATGTGCCTGGCTGCTGTTCACTGAAAAGCTCATTCTGGGTACATTTTTGGTATACATTTGCTTCTGCCGGGTCAGCTGAGCAGGGAATTTCTACTTACTACCTCCTATCAGGAGAGACCTCAGGGCTGCATCTTTTGAGGGCAGTACTGAGCCTGAAAAGCGTTTACAACCCCACTTACAAGTAAAACTAGCTAAAATGTGCCTGGCTGCTGTTCACTGAAAAGCTCATTCTGGGTACATTTTTGGTATACATTTGCTTCTGCCGGGTCAGCTGAGCAGTGAATTTCTACTTAACTACCTCCTATCAGGAGAGACCTCAGGGCTGCATCTTTTGAGCGCAGTACTGAGCCTGAAAAGCGTTTACAACCCCACTTACAAGTAAAACTAGCTAAAATGTGCCTGGCTGCTGTTCACTGAAAAGCTCATTCTGGGTACATTTTTGGTATACATTTGCTTCTGCCGGGTCAGCTGAGCAGTGAATTTCTACTTAACTACCTCCTATCAGGAGAGACCTCAGGGCTGCATCTTTTGAGCGCAGTACTGAGCCTAAAAAGCGTTTACAACCCCACTTACAAGTAAAACTAGCTAAAATGTGCCTGGCTGCTGTTCACTGAAAAGCTTATTCTGGGTACATTTTTGGTATACATTTGCTTCTGCCGGGTCAGCTGAGCAGTGAATTTCTACTTAACTATCTCCTATCAGGAGAGACCTCAGGGCTGCATCTTTTGAGCGCAGTACTGAGCCTGAAAAGCGTTTACAACCCCACTTACAAGTAAAACTAGCTAAAATGTGCCTGGCTGCTGTTCACTGAAAAGCTCATTCTGGGTACATTTTTGGTATACATTTGCTTCTGCCGGGTCAGCTGAGCAGTGAATTTCTACTTAACTATCTCCTATCAGGAGAGACCTCAGGGCTGCATCTTTTGAGCGCAGTACTGAGCCTGAAAAGCGTTTACAACCCCACTTACAAGTAAAACTAGCTAAAATGTGCCTGGCTGCTGTTCACTGAAATGCTCATTCTGGGTACATTTTTGGTATACATTTGCTTCTGCCGGGTCAGCTGAGCAGTGAATTTCTACTTAACTACCTCCTATCAGGAGAGACCTCAGGGCTGCATCTTTTGAGCGCAGTACTGAGCCTGAAAAGCGTTTACAACCCCACTTACAAGTAAAACTAGCTAAAATGTGCCTGGCTGCTGTTCACTGAAAAGCTCATTCTGGGTACATTTTTGATACATTTGCTTCTGCCGGGTCAGCTGAGCAGTGAATTTCTACTTAACTATCTCCTATCAGGAGAGACCTCAGGGCTGCATCTTTTGTGCGCAGTACTGAGCCTGAAAAGCGTTTACAACCCCACTTACAAGTAAAACTAGCTAAAATGTGCCTGGCTGCTGTTCACTGAAAAGCTTATTCTGGGTACATTTTTGGTATACATTTGCTTCTGCCGGGTCAGCTGAGCAGTGAATTTCTACTTAACTACCTCCTATCAGGAGAGACCTCAGGGCTGCATCTTTTGAGCGCAGTACTGAGCCTGAAAACCGTTTACAACCCCAGTTACAAGTAAAACTAGCTACAATGTGCCTGGCTGCTGTTCACTGAAAAGCTCATTCTGGGTACATTTTTGGTATACATTTGCTTCTGCCGGGTCAGCTGAGCAGTGAATTTCTACTTAACTACCTCCTATCAGGAGTGACCTCAGGGCTGCATCTTTTGAGCGCAGTACTGAGCCTGAAAACCGTTTACAACCCCAGTTACAAGTAAAACTAGCTAAAATGTGCCTGGCTGCTGTTCACTGAAAAGCTCATTCTGGGTACATTTTTGGTAAACATTTGCTTCTGCCGGGTCAGCTGAGCAGTGAATTTCTACTTAACTACCTCCTATCAGGAGAGACCTCAGGGCTGCATCTTTTGAGCGCAGTACTGAGCCTGAAAACCGTTTACAACCCCACTTACAAGTAAAAGTAGCTAAAATGTGCCTGGCTGCTGTTCACTGAAAAGCTCATTCTGGTACATTTTTGGTATACATTTGCTTCTGCCGGGTCAGCTGAGCAGTGAATTTCTACTTAACTACCTCCTATCAGGAGAGACCTCAGGGCTGCATCTTTTGAGCGCAGTACTGAGCCTGAAAAGCGTTTACAACCCCACTTACAAGTAAAACTAGCTAAAATGTGCCTGGCTGCTGTTCACTGAAAAGCTCATTCTGGGTACATTTTTGGTATACATTTGCAACTGCCGGGTCAGCTGAGCAGTGAATTTCTACTTAACTATATCCTATCAGGAGAGACCTCAGGGCTGCATCTTTTGAGCGCAGTAATGAGCCTGAAAAGCGTTTACAACCCAACTTACAAGTAAAACTAGCTAAAATGTGCCTGGCTGCTGTTCACTGAAAAGCTCATTCTGGGTACATTTTTGGTATACATTTGCTTCTGCCGGGTCAGCTGAGCAGTGAATTTCTACTTAACTACCTCCTATCAGGAGTGACCTCAGGGCTGCATCTTTTGAGCGCAGTACTGAGCCTGAAAACCGTTTACAACCCCAGTTACAAGTAAAACTAGCTAAAATGTGCCTGGCTGCTGTTCACTGAAAAGCTCATTCTGGTACATTTTTGGTATACATTTGCTTCTGCCGGGTCAGCTGAGCAGTGAATTTCTACTTAACTACCTCCTATCAGGAGAGACCTCAGGGCTGCATCTTTTGAGCGCAGTACTGAGCCTGAAAAGCGTTTACAACCCCACTTACAAGTAAAACTAGCTAAAATGTGCCAGGCTGCTGTTCACTGAAAAGCTCATTCTGGGTACATTTTTGGTATACATTTGCATCTGCCGGGTCAGCTGAGCAGTGAATTTCTACTTAACTATCTCCTATCAGGAGAGACCTCAGGGCTGCATCTTTTGAGCGCAGTAATGAGCCTGAAAAGCGTTTACAACCCAACTTACAAGTAAAACTAGCTAAAATGTGCCTGGCTGCTGTTCACTGAAAAGCTCATTCTGGGTACATTTTTGATATACATTTGCTTCTGCCGGGTCAGCTGAGCAGTGAATTTCTACATAACTACCTCCTATCAGGAGAGACCTCAGGGCTGCATCTTTTGAGCGCAGTACTGAGCCTGAAAACCGTTTACAACCCCAGTTACAAGTAAAACTAGCTAAAATGTGCCTGGCTGCTGTTCACTGAAAAGCTCATTCTGGGTACATTTTTGGTATACATTTGCTTCTGCCGGGTCAGCAGAGCAGTGAATTTCTACTTAACTATCTCCTATCAAGAGAGACCTCAGGGCTGCATCTTTTGAGCGCAGTACTGAGCCTGAAAAGTGTTTCCAACCCCACTTACAAGTAAAACTAGCTAAAATGTGCCTGGCTGCTGTTCACTGAAAAGCTCATTCTGGGTACATTTTTGGTATACATTTGCTTCTGCCGGGTCAGCTGAGCAGTGAATTTCTACTTAACTACCTCCTATCAGGAGAGACCTCAGGGCTGCATCTTTTGAGCGCAGTACTGAGCCTGAAAACCGTTTACAACCCCAGTTACAAGTAAAACTAGCTAAAATGTGCCTGGCTGCTGTTCACTGAAAAGCTCATTCTGGGTACATTTTTGGTATACATTTGCTTCTGCCGGGACAGCTGAGCAGTGAATTTCTACTTAACTACCTCCTATCAGGAGAGACCTCAGGGCTGCATCTTTTGAGCGCAGTACTGAGCCTGAAAACCGTTTACAACCCCACTTACAAGTAAAACTAGCTAAAATGTGCCTGGCTGCTGTTCACTGAAAAGCTCATTCTGGGTACATTTTTGGTATACATTTGCTTCTGCCGGGTCAGCTGAGCAGTGAATTTCTACTTAACTACCTCCTATCAGGAGAGACCTCAGGGCTGCATCTTTTGAGCGCAGTACTGAGCCTGAAAAGCGTTTACAACCCCACTTACAAGTAGAACTAGCTAAAATGTGCCTGGCTGCTGTTCACTGAAAAGCTCATTCTGGGTACATTTTTGGTATACATTTGCTTCTGCCGGGTCAGCTGAGCAGTGAATTTCTACTTAACTACCTCCTATCAGGAGAGACCTCAGGGCTGCATCTTTTGAGCGCAGTACTGAGCTTGAAAAGCGTTTCCAACCCCAGTTACAAGTAAAACTAGCTAAAATGTGCCTGGCTGCTGTTCACTGAAAAGCTCATTCTGGGTACATTTTTGGTATACATTTGCTTCTGCCGGGTCAGCTGAGCAGTGAATTTCTACTTAACTACCTCCTATCAGGAGAGACCTCAGGGCTGCATCTTTTGAGCGCAGTACTGAGCCTGAAAAGCGTTTACAACCCCACTTACAAGTAAAACTAGCTAAAATGTGCCTGGCTGCTGTTCACTGAAAAGCTCATTCTGGGTACATTTTTGGTATACATTTGCTTCCGCCGGGTCAGCTGAGCAGTGAATTTCTACTTAACTACCTCCTATCAGGAGAGACCTCAGGGCTGCATCTTTTGAGTGCAGTACTGAGCCTAAAAAGCGTTTACAACCCCAGTTACAAGTAAAACTAGCTAAAATGTGCCTGGCTGCTGTTCACTGAAAAGCTTATTCTGGGTACATTTTTGGTATACATTTGCTTCTGCCGGGTCAGCTGAGCAGTGAATTTCTACTTAACTACCTCCTATCAGGAGAGACCTCAGGGCTGCATCTTTTGAGCGCAGTACTGAGCCTGAAAACCGTTTACAACCCCAGTTACAAGTAAAACTAGCTAAAATGTGCCTGGCTGCTGTTCACTGAAAAGCTCATTCTGGGTACATTTTTGGTAAACATTTGCTTCTGCCGGGTCAGCTGAGCAGTGAATTTCTACTTAACTACCTCCTATCAGGAGAGACCTCAGGGCTGCATCTTTTGAGCGCAGTACTGAGCCTGAAAACCGTTTACAACCCCACTTACAAGTAAAAGTAGCTAAAATGTGCCTGGCTGCTGTTCACTGAAAAGCTCATTCTGGTACATTTTTGGTATACATTTGCTTCTGCCGGGTCAGCTGAGCAGTGAATTTCTACTTAACTACCTCCTATCAGGAGAGACCTCAGGGCTGCATCTTTTGAGCGCAGTACTGAGCCTGAAAAGCGTTTACAACCCCACTTACAAGTAAAACTAGCTAAAATGTGCCTGGCTGCTGTTCACTGAAAAGCTCATTCTGGGTACATTTTTGGTATACATTTGCAACTGCCGGGTCAGCTGAGCAGTGAATTTCTACTTAACTATATCCTATCAGGAGAGACCTCAGGGCTGCATCTTTTGAGCGCAGTAATGAGCCTGAAAAGCGTTTACAACCCAACTTACAAGTAAAACTAGCTAAAATGTGCCTGGCTGCTGTTCACTGAAAAGCTCATTCTGGGTACATTTTTGGTATACATTTGCTTCTGCCGGGTCAGCTGAGCAGTGAATTTCTACTTAACTACCTCCTATCAGGAGTGACCTCAGGGCTGCATCTTTTGAGCGCAGTACTGAGCCTGAAAACCGTTTACAACCCCAGTTACAAGTAAAACTAGCTAAAATGTGCCTGGCTGCTGTTCACTGAAAAGCTCATTCTGGTACATTTTTGGTATACATTTGCTTCTGCCGGGTCAGCTGAGCAGTGAATTTCTACTTAACTACCTCCTATCAGGAGAGACCTCAGGGCTGCATCTTTTGAGCGCAGTACTGAGCCTGAAAAGCGTTTACAACCCCACTTACAAGTAAAACTAGCTAAAATGTGCCAGGCTGCTGTTCACTGAAAAGCTCATTCTGGGTACATTTTTGGTATACATTTGCATCTGCCGGGTCAGCTGAGCAGTGAATTTCTACTTAACTATCTCCTATCAGGAGAGACCTCAGGGCTGCATCTTTTGAGCGCAGTAATGAGCCTGAAAAGCGTTTACAACCCAACTTACAAGTAAAACTAGCTAAAATGTGCCTGGCTGCTGTTCACTGAAAAGCTCATTCTGGGTACATTTTTGATATACATTTGCTTCTGCTGGGTCAGCTGAGCAGTGAATTTCTACATAACTACCTCCTATCAGGAGAGACCTCAGGGCTGCATCTTTTGAGCGCAGTACTGAGCCTGAAAACCGTTTACAACCCCAGTTACAAGTAAAACTAGCTAAAATGTGCCTGGCTGCTGTTCACTGAAAAGCTCATTCTGGGTACATTTTTGGTATACATTTGCTTCTGCCGGGTCAGCAGAGCAGTGAATTTCTACTTAACTATCTCCTATCAAGAGAGACCTCAGGGCTGCATCTTTTGAGCGCAGTACTGAGCCTGAAAAGTGTTTCCAACCCCACTTACAAGTAAAACTAGCTAAAATGTGCCTGGCTGCTGTTCACTGAAAAGCTCATTCTGGGTACATTTTTGGTATACATTTGCTTCTGCCGGGTCAGCTGAGCAGTGAATTTCTACTTAACTACCTCCTATCAGGAGAGACCTCAGGGCTGCATCTTTTGAGCGCAGTACTGAGCCTGAAAACCGTTTACAACCCCAGTTACAAGTAAAACTAGCTAAAATGTGCCTGGCTGCTGTTCACTGAAAAGCTCATTCTGGGTACATTTTTGGTATACATTTGCTTCTGCCGGGACAGCTGAGCAGTGAATTTCTACTTAACTACCTCCTATCAGGAGAGACCTCAGGGCTGCATCTTTTGAGCGCAGTACTGAGCCTGAAAACCGTTTACAACCCCACTTACAAGTAAAACTAGCTAAAATGTGCCTGGCTGCTGTTCACTGAAAAGCTCATTCTGGGTACATTTTTGGTATACATTTGCTTCTGCCGGGTCAGCTGAGCAGTGAATTTCTACTTAACTACCTCCTATCAGGAGAGACCTCAGGGCTGCATCTTTTGAGCGCAGTACTGAGCCTGAAAAGCGTTTACAACCCCACTTACAAGTAGAACTAGCTAAAATGTGCCTGGCTGCTGTTCACTGAAAAGCTCATTCTGGGTACATTTTTGGTATACATTTGCTTCTGCCGGGTCAGCTGAGCAGTGAATTTCTACTTAACTACCTCCTATCAGGAGAGACCTCAGGGCTGCATCTTTTGAGCGCAGTACTGAGCTTGAAAAGCGTTTCCAACCCCAGTTACAAGTAAAACTAGCTAAAATGTGCCTGGCTGCTGTTCACTGAAAAGCTCATTCTGGGTACATTTTTGGTATACATTTGCTTCTGCCGGGTCAGCTGAGCAGTGAATTTCTACTTAACTACCTCCTATCAGGAGAGACCTCAGGGCTGCATCTTTTGAGCGCAGTACTGAGCCTGAAAAGCGTTTACAACCCCACTTACAAGTAAAACTAGCTAAAATGTGCCTGGCTGCTGTTCACTGAAAAGCTCATTCTGGGTACATTTTTGGTATACATTTGCTTCCGCCGGGTCAGCTGAGCAGTGAATTTCTACTTAACTACCTCCTATCAGGAGAGACCTCAGGGCTGCATCTTTTGAGTGCAGTACTGAGCCTAAAAAGCGTTTACAACCCCAGTTACAAGTAAAACTAGCTAAAATGTGCCTGGCTGCTGTTCACTGAAAAGCTTATTCTGGGTACATTTTTGGTATACATTTGCTTCTGCCGGGTCAGCTGAGCAGTGAATTTCTACTTAACTACCTCCTATCAGGAGAGACCTCAGGGCTGCATCTTTTGAGCGCAGTACTGAGCCTGAAAAGCGTTTACAACCCCACTTACAAGTAAAACTAGCTAAAATGTGCCTGGCTGCTGTTCACTGAAAAGCTCATTCTGGGTACATTTTTGGTATACATTTGCTTCTGCCGGGTCAGCTGAGCAGTGAATTTCTACTTAACTACCTCCTATCAGGAGAGACCTCAGGGCTGCATCTTTTGAGCGCAGTACTGAGCCTGAAAAGCGTTTACAACCCCACTTACAAGTAAAACTAGCTAAAATGTGCCTGGCTGCTGTTCACTGAAAAGCTCATTCTGGGTACATTTTTGGTATACATTTGCTTCTGCCGGGTCAGCTGAGCAGTGAATTTCTACTTAACTACCTCCTATCAGGAGAGACCTCAGGGCTGCATCTTTTGTGCGCAGTACTGAGCCTGAAAAGCGTTTACAACCCCACTTACAAGTAAAACTAGCTAAAATGTGCCTGGCTGCTGTTCACTGAAAAGCTTATTCTGGGTACATTTTTGGTATACATTTGCTTCTGCCGGGTCAGCAGAGCAGTGAATTTCTACTTAACTATCTCCTATCAGGAGAGACATCAGGGCTGCATCTTTTGAGGGCAGTACTGAGCCTGAAAAGTGTTTCCAACCCCACTTACAAGTAAAACTAGCTAAAATGTGCCTGGCTGCTGTTCACTGAAAAGCTCATTCTGGGTACATTTTTGGTATACATTTGCATCTGCCGGGTCAGCTGAGCAGTGAATTTCTACTTAACTATCTCCTATCAGGAGAGACCTCAGGGCTGCATCTTTTGAGCGCAGTACTGAGCCTGAAAACCGTTTACAACCCCAGTTACAAGTAAAACTAGCTAAAATGTGCCTGGCTGCTGTTCACTGAAAAGCTCATTCTGGGTACATTTTTGGTATACATTTGCTTCTGCCGGGTCAGCTGAGCAGTGAATTTCTACTTAACTATCTCCTATCAAGAGAGACCTCAGGGCTGCATCTTTTGAGCGCAGTACTGAGCCTGAAAAGTGTTTCCAACCCCACTTACAAGTAAAACTAGCTAAAATGTGCCTGGCTGCTGTTCACTGAAAAGCTCATTCTGGGTACATTTTTGGTATACATTTGCTTCTGCCGGGTCAGCTGAGCAGTGAATTTCTACTTAACTACCTCCTATCAGGAGAGACCTCAGGGCTGCATCTTTTGAGCGCAGTACTGAGCCTGAAAACCGTTTACAACCCCAGTTACAAGTAAAACTAGCTAAAATGTGCCTGGCTGCTGTTCACTGAAAAGCTCATTCTGGGTACATTTTTGGTATACATTTGCTTCTGCCGGGACAGCTGAGCAGTGAATTTCTACTTAACTACCTCCTATCAGGAGAGACCTCAGGGCTGCATCTTTTGAGCGCAGTACTGAGCCTGAAAAGCGTTTACAACCCCACTTACAAGTAAAACTAGCTAAAATGTGCCTGGCTGCTGTTCACTGAAAAGCTCATTCTGGGTACATTTTTGGTATACATTTGCTTCTGCCGGGTCAGCTGAGCAGTGAATTTCTACTTAACTACCTCCTATCAGGAGAGACCTCAGGGCTGCATCTTTTGAGCGCAGTACTGAGCCTGAAAAGCGTTTACAACCCCACTTACAAGTAGAACTAGCTAAAATGTGCCTGGCTGCTGTTCACTGAAAAGCTCATTCTGGGTACATTTTTGGTATACATTTGCTTCTGCCGGGTCAGCTGAGCAGTGAATTTCTACTTAACTACCTCCTATCAGGAGAGACCTCAGGGCTGCATCTTTTGAGCGCAGTACTGAGCTTGAAAAGCGTTTCCAACCCCAGTTACAAGTAAAACTAGCTAAAATGTGCCTGGCTGCTGTTCACTGAAAAGCTCATTCTGGGTACATTTTTGGTATACATTTGCTTCTGCCGGGTCAGCTGAGCAGTGAATTTCTACTTAACTACCTCCTATCAGGAGAGACCTCAGGGCTGCATCTTTTGAGCGCAGTACTGAGCCTGAAAAGCGTTTACAACCCCACTTACAAGTAAAACTACCTAAAATGTGCCTGGCTGCTGTTCACTGAAAAGCTCATTCTGGGTACATTTTTGGTATACATTTGCTTCCGCCGGGTCAGCTGAGCAGTGAATTTCTACTTAACTACCTCCTATCTGGAGAGACCTCAGGGCTGCATCTTTTGAGTGCAGTACTGAGCCTAAAAAGCGTTTACAACCCCAGTTACAAGTAAAACTAGCTAAAATGTGCCTGGCTGCTGTTCACTGAAAAGCTTATTCTGGGTACATTTTTGGTATACATTTGCTTCTGCCGGGTCAGCTGAGCAGTGAATTTCTACTTAACTACCTCCTATCAGGAGAGACCTCAGGGCTGCATCTTTTGAGCGCAGTACTGAGCCTGAAAAGCGTTTACAACCCCACTTACAAGTAAAACTAGCTAAAATGTGCCTGGCTGCTGTTCACTGAAAAGCTCATTCTGGGTACATTTTTGGTATACATTTGCTTCTGCCGGGTCAGCTGAGCAGTGAATTTCTACTTAACTACCTCCTATCAGGAGAGACCTCAGGGCTGCATCTTTTGAGCGCAGTACTGAGCCTGAAAAGCGTTTACAACCCCACTTACAAGTAAAACTAGCTAAAATGTGCCTGGCTGCTGTTCACTGAAAAGCTCATTCTGGGTACATTTTTGATACATTTGCTTCTGCCGGGTCAGCTGAGCAGTGAATTTCTACTTAACTACCTCCTATCAGGAGAGACCTCAGGGCTGCATCTTTTGTGCGCAGTACTGAGCCTGAAAAGCGTTTACAACCCCACTTACAAGTAAAACTAGCTAAAATGTGCCTGGCTGCTGTTCACTGAAAAGCTTATTCTGGGTACATTTTTGGTATACATTTGCTTCTGCCGGGTCAGCTGAGCAGTGAATTTCTACTTAACTACCTCCTATCAGGAGAGACATCAGGGCTGCATCTTTTGAGCGCAGTACTGAGCCTGAAAAGCGTTTACAACCCCACTTACAAGTAAAACTAGCTAAAATGTGCCTGGCTGCTGTTCACTGAAAAGCTCATTCTGGGTACATTTTTGATACATTTGCTTCTGCCGGGTCAGCTGAGCAGTGAATTTCTACTTAACTATCTCCTATCAGGAGAGACCTCAGGGCTGCATCTTTTGTGCGCAGTACTGAGCCTGAAAAGCGTTTACAACCCCACTTACAAGTAAAACTAGCTAAAATGTGCCTGGCTGCTGTTCACTGAAAAGCTTATTCTGGGTACATTTTTGGTATACATTTGCTTCTGCCGGGTCAGCTGAGCAGTGAATTTCTACTTAACTACCTCCTATCAGGAGAGACCTCAGGGCTGCATCTTTTGAGCGCAGTACTGAGCCTGAAAACCGTTTACAACCCCAGTTACAAGTAAAACTAGCTAAAATGTGCATGGCTGCTGTTCACTGAAAAGCTCATTCTGGGTACATTTTTGGTATACATTTGCTTCTTCCGGGTCAGCTGAGCAGTGAATTTCTACTTAACTACCTCCTATCAGGAGAGACCTCAGGGCTGCATCTTTTGAGCGCAGTACTGAGCCTGAAAACCGTTTACAACCCCACTTACAAGTAAAAGTAGCTAAAATGTGCCTGGCTGCTGTTCACTGAAAAGCTCATTCTGGTACATTTTTGGTATACATTTGCTTCTGCCGGGTCAGCTGAGCAGTGAATTTCTACTTAACTACCTCCTATCAGGAGAGACCTCAGGGCTGCATCTTTTGAGCGCAGTACTGAGCCTGAAAAGCGTTTACAACCTCACTTACAAGTAAAACTAGCTAAAATGTGCCTGGCTGCTGTTCACTGAAAAGCTCATTCTGGGTACATTTTTGGTATACATTTGCATCTGCCGGGTCAGCTGAGCAGTGAATTTCTACTTAACTACCTCCTATCAGGAGAGACCTCAGGGCTGCATCTTTTGAGCGCAGTACTGAGCCTGAAAAGCGTTTACAACCCAACTTACAAGTAAAACTAGCTAAAATGTGCCTGGCTGCTGTTCACTGAAAAGCTCATTCTGGGTACATTTTTGGTATACATTTGCTTCTGCCGGGTCAGCTGAGCAGTGAATTTCTACATAACTACCTCCTATCAGGAGAGACCTCAGGGCTGCATCTTTTGAGCGCAGTACTGAGCCTGAAAACCGTTTACAACCCCACTTACAAGTAAAACTAGCTAAAATGTGCCTGGCTGCTGTTCACTGAAAAGCTCATTCTGGGTACATTTTTGGTATACATTTGCATCTGCCGGGTCAGCTGAGCAGTGAATTTCTACTTAACTATCTCCTATCAGGAGAGACCTCAGGGCTGCATCTTTTGAGCGCAGTACTGAGCCTGAAAAGCGTTTACAACCCAACTTACAAGTAAAACTAGCTAAAATGTGCCTGGCTGCTGTTCACTGAAAAGCTCATTCTGGGTACATTTTTGGTATACATTTGCTTCTGCCGGGTCAGCTGAGCAGGGAATTTCTACTTACTACCTCCTATCAGGAGAGACCTCAGGGCTGCATCTTTTGAGCGCAGTACTGAGCCTGAAAACTGTTTACAACCCCAGTTACAAGTAAAACTAGCTAATATGTGCCTGGCTGCTGTTCACTGAAAAGCTCATTCTGGGTACATTTTTGGTATACATTTGCTTCTGCCGGGTCAGCTGAGCAGTGAATTTCTGCTTAACTATCTCCTATCAGGAGAGACCTCAGGGCTGCATCTTTTGAGCGCAGTACTGAGCCTGAAAAGCGTTTCCAACCCCACTTACAAGTAAAACTAGCTAAAATGTGCCTGGCTGCTGTTCACTGAAAAGCTCATTCTGGGTACATTTTTGGTATATATTTGCTTCTGCCGGGTCAGCTGAACAGTGAATTTCTACTTAACTACCCCCTATCAGGAGAGACCTCAGGGCTGCATCTTTTGAGCGCAGTACTGAGCCTGAAAAGCGTTTACAACCCCACTTACAAGTAAAACTAGCTAAAATGTGCCTGGCTGCTGTTCACTGAAAAGCTCATTCTGGGTACATTTTTGGTATACATTTGCTTCTGCCGGGTCAGCTGAGCAGTGAATTTCTACTTAACTACCTCCTATCAGGAGAGACCTCAGGGCGGCATCTTTTGAGCGCAGTACTGAGCCTGAAAAGCGTTTACAACCCCACTTACAAGTAAAACTAGCTAAAATGTGCCTGGCTGCTGTTCACTGAAAAGCTCATTCTGGGTAAATTTTTGGTATACATTTGCTTCTGCCGGGTCAGCTGAGCAGTGAATTTCTACTTAACTATCTCCTATCAGGAGAGACCTCAGGTCTGCATCTTTTGTGTGCAGTACTGAGCCTGAAAACCGTTTACAACCCCACTTGCAAGTAAAACTAGCTAAAATGTGCCTGGCTGCTGTTCACTGAAAAGCTCATTCTGGGTACATTTTTGGTATACATTTGCTTCTGCTGGGTCAGCTGAGCAGTGAATTTCTACTTAACTACCTCCTATCAGGAGAGACCTCAGGGCTGCATCTTTTGAGCGCAGTACTGAGCCTGAAAAGCGTTTCCAACCCCACTTGCAAGTAAAACTAGCTAAAATGTGCCTGGCTGCTGTTCACTGAAAAGCTCATTCTGGGTACATGTTTGGTATACATTTGCTTCTGCCGGGTCAGCTGAGCAGTGAATTTCTACTTAACTACCTCCTATCAGGAGAGACCTCAGGGCTGCATCTTTTGATCGCAGTACTGAGCCTGAAAAGCGTTTCCAACCCCACTTACAAGTAAAACTAGCTAAAATGTGCCTGGCTGCTGTTCACTGAAAAGCTCATTCTGGGTACATTTTTGGTATACATTTGCTTCTGCCGGGTCAGCTGAGCAGTGAATTTCTACTTAACTACCTCCTATCAGGAGAGACCTCAGGGCTGCATCTTTTGAGCGCAGTACTGAGCCTGAAAAGCGTTTCCAACCCCACTTACAAGTAAAACTAGCTAAAATGTGCCTGGCTGCTGTTCACTGAAAAGCTCATTCTGGGTACATTTTTGGTATACATTTGCTTCTGCCGGGTCAGCTGAGCAGTGAATTTCTACTTAACTACCTCCTATCAGGAGAGACCTCAGGGCTGCATCTTTTGAGCGCAGTACTGAGCCTGAAAAGCGTTTCCAACCCCACTTACAAGTAAAACTAGCTAAAATGTGCCTGGCTGCTGTTCACTGAAAAGCTCATTCTGGGTACATTTTTGGTATACATTTGCTTCTGATGGGTCAGCTGAGCAGTGAATTTCTACTTAACTACCTCCTATCAGGAGAGACCTCAGGGCTGCATCTTTTGAGCGCAGTACTGAGCCTGAAAAGCGTTTCCAACCCCACTTAAAAGAAAAACTAGCTAAAATGTGCCTGGCTGCTGTTCACTGAAAAGCTCATTCTGGGTACATTTTTGGTATACATTTGCTTCTGCCGGGTCAGCTGAGCAGGGAATTTCTACTTACTACCTCCTATCAGGAGAGACCTCAGGGCTGCATCTTTTGAGTGCAGTACTGAGCCTGAAAACTGTTTACAACCCCAGTTACAAGTAAAACTAGCTAATATGTGCCTGGCTGCTGTTCACTGAAAAGCTCATTCTGGGTACATTTTTGGTATACATTTGCTTCTGCCGGGTCAGCTGAGCAGTGAATTTCTACTTAACTATCTCCTATCAGGAGAGACCTCAGGGCTGCATCTTTTGAGCGCAGTACTGAGCCTGAAAAGCGTTTCCAACCCCACTTACAAGTAAAACTAGCTAAAATGTGCCTGGCTGCTGTTCACTGAAAAGCTCATTCTGGGTACATTTTTGGTATATATTTGCTTCTGCCGGGTCAGCTGAACAGTGAATTTCTACTTAACTACCCCCTATCAGGAGAGACCTCAGGGCTGCATCTTTTGAGCGCAGTACTGAGCCTGAAAAGCGTTTACAACCCCACTTACAAGTAAAACTAGCTAAAATGTGCCTGGCTGCTGTTCACTGAAAAGCTCATTCTGGGTACATTTTTGGTATACATTTGCTTCTGCCGGGTCAGCTGAGCAGTGAATTTCTACTTAACTACCTCCTATCAGGAGAGACCTCAGGGCTGCATCTTTTGAGCGCAGTACTGAGCCTGAAAAGCGTTTACAACCCCACTTACAAGTAAAACTAGCTAAAATGTGCCTGGCTGCTGTTCACTGAAAAGCTCATTCTGGGTAAATTTTTGGTATACATTTGCTTCTGCCGGGTCAGCTGAGCAGTGAATTTCTACTTAACTATCTCCTATCAGGAGAGACCTCAGGTCTGCATCTTTTGTGCGCAGTACTGAGCCTGAAAACCGTTTACAACCCCACTTGCAAGTAAAACTAGCTAAAATGTGCCTGGCTGCTGTTCACTGAAAAGCTCATTCTGGGTACATTTTTGGTATACATTTGCTTCTGCCGGGTCAGCTGAGCAGTGAATTTCTACTTAACTACCTCCTATCAGGAGAGACCTCAGGGCTGCATCTTTTGATCGCAGTACTGAGCCTGAAAAGCGTTTACAACCCCACTTACAAGTAAAACTAGCTAAAATGTGCCTGGCTGCTGTTCACTGAAAAGCTCATTCTGGGTACATTTTTGGTATACATTTCCTTCTGCCGGGTCAGCTGAGCAGTGAATTTCTACTTAACTACCTCCTATCAGGAGAGACCTCAGGGCTGCATCTTTTGAGCGCAGTACTGAGCCTGAAAACCGTTTACAACCCCAGTTACAAGTAAAACTAGCTAAAATGTGCCTGGCTGCTGTTCACTGAAAAGCTCATTCTGGGTACATTTTTGGTATACATTTGCTTCTGCCGGGTCAGCAGAGCAGTGAATTTCTACTTAACTATCTCCTATCAAGAGAGAACTCAGGGCTGCATCTTTTGAGGGCAGTACTGAGCCTGAAAAGTGTTTCCAACCCCACTTACAAGTAAAACTAGCTAAAATGTGCCTGGCTGCTGTTCACTGAAAAGCTCATTCTGGGTACATTTTTGGTATACATTTGCTTCTGCCGGGTCAGCTGAGCAGTGAATTTCTGCTTAACTATCTCCTATCAGGAGAGACCTCAGGGCTGCATCTTTTGAGCGCAGTACTGAGCCTGAAAAGCGTTTCCAACCCCACTTACAAGTAAAACTAGCTAAAATGTGCCTGGCTGCTGTTCACTGAAAAGCTCATTCTGGGTACATTTTTGGTATATATTTGCTTCTGCCGGGTCAGCTGAACAGTGAATTTCTACTTAACTACCCCCTATCAGGAGAGACCTCAGGGCTGCATCTTTTGAGCGCAGTACTGAGCCTGAAAAGCGTTTACAACCCCACTTACAAGTAAAACTAGCTAAAATGTGCCTGGCTGCTGTTCACTGAAAAGCTCATTCTGGGTACATTTTTGGTATACATTTGCTTCTGCCGGGTCAGCTGAGCAGTGAATTTCTACTTAACTACCTCCTATCAGGAGAGACCTCAGGGCTGCATCTTTTGAGCGCAGTACTGAGCCTGAAAAGCGTTTACAACCCCACTTACAAGTAAAACTAGCTAAAATGTGCCTGGCTGCTGTTCACTGAAAAGCTCATTCTGGGTAAATTTTTGGTATACATTTGCTTCTGCCGGGTCAGCTGAGCAGTGAATTTCTACTTAACTATCTCCTATCAGGAGAGACCTCAGGTCTGCATCTTTTGTGCGCAGTACTGAGCCTGAAAACCGTTTACAACCCCACTTGCAAGTAAAACTAGCTAAAATGTGCCTGGCTGCTGTTCACTGAAAAGCTCATTCTGGGTACATTTTTGGTATACATTTGCTTCTGCTGGGTCAGCTGAGCAGTGAATTTCTACTTAACTACCTCCTATCAGGAGAGACCTCAGGGCTGCATCTTTTGAGCGCAGTACTGAGCCTGAAAAGCGTTTCCAACCCCACTTGCAAGTAAAACTAGCTAAAATGTGCCTGGCTGCTGTTCACTGAAAAGCTCATTCTGGGTACATGTTTGGTATACATTTGCTTCTGCCGGGTCAGCTGAGCAGTGAATTTCTACTTAACTACCTCCTATCAGGAGAGACCTCAGGGCTGCATCTTTTGATCGCAGTACTGAGCCTGAAAAGCGTTTCCAACCCCACTTACAAGTAAAACTAGCTAAAATGTGCCTGGCTGCTGTTCACTGAAAAGCTCATTCTGGGTACATTTTTGGTATACATTTGCTTCTGCCGGGTCAGCTGAGCAGTGAATTTCTACTTAACTACCTCCTATCAGGAGAGACCTCAGGGCTGCATCTTTTGAGCGCAGTACTGAGCCTGAAAACCGTTTACAACCCCACTTACAAGTAAAAGTAGCTAAAATGTGCCTGGCTGCTGTTCACTGAAAAGCTCATTCTGGTACATTTTTGGTATACATTTGCTTCTGCCGGGTCAGCTGAGCAGTGAATTTCTACTTAACTACCTCCTATCAGGAGAGACCTCAGGGCTGCATCTTTTGAGCGCAGTACTGAGCCTGAAAAGCGTTTACAACCTCACTTACAAGTAAAACTAGCTAAAATGTGCCTGGCTGCTGTTCACTGAAAAGCTCATTCTGGGTACATTTTTGGTATACATTTGCATCTGCCGGGTCAGCTGAGCAGTGAATTTCTACTTAACTACCTCCTATCAGGAGAGACCTCAGGGCTGCATCTTTTGAGCGCAGTACTGAGCCTGAAAAGCGTTTACAACCCAACTTACAAGTAAAACTAGCTAAAATGTGCCTGGCTGCTGTTCACTGAAAAGCTCATTCTGGGTACATTTTTGGTATACATTTGCTTCTGCCGGGTCAGCTGAGCAGTGAATTTCTACATAACTACCTCCTATCAGGAGAGACCTCAGGGCTGCATCTTTTGAGCGCAGTACTGAGCCTGAAAACCGTTTACAACCCCACTTACAAGTAAAACTAGCTAAAATGTGCCTGGCTGCTGTTCACTGAAAAGCTCATTCTGGGTACATTTTTGGTATACATTTGCATCTGCCGGGTCAGCTGAGCAGTGAATTTCTACTTAACTATCTCCTATCAGGAGAGACCTCAGGGCTGCATCTTTTGAGCGCAGTACTGAGCCTGAAAAGCGTTTACAACCCAACTTACAAGTAAAACTAGCTAAAATGTGCCTGGCTGCTGTTCACTGAAAAGCTCATTCTGGGTACATTTTTGGTATACATTTGCTTCTGCCGGGTCAGCTGAGCAGGGAATTTCTACTTACTACCTCCTATCAGGAGAGACCTCAGGGCTGCATCTTTTGAGCGCAGTACTGAGCCTGAAAACTGTTTACAACCCCAGTTACAAGTAAAACTAGCTAATATGTGCCTGGCTGCTGTTCACTGAAAAGCTCATTCTGGGTACATTTTTGGTATACATTTGCTTCTGCCGGGTCAGCTGAGCAGTGAATTTCTGCTTAACTATCTCCTATCAGGAGAGACCTCAGGGCTGCATCTTTTGAGCGCAGTACTGAGCCTGAAAAGCGTTTCCAACCCCACTTACAAGTAAAACTAGCTAAAATGTGCCTGGCTGCTGTTCACTGAAAAGCTCATTCTGGGTACATTTTTGGTATATATTTGCTTCTGCCGGGTCAGCTGAACAGTGAATTTCTACTTAACTACCCCCTATCAGGAGAGACCTCAGGGCTGCATCTTTTGAGCGCAGTACTGAGCCTGAAAAGCGTTTACAACCCCACTTACAAGTAAAACTAGCTAAAATGTGCCTGGCTGCTGTTCACTGAAAAGCTCATTCTGGGTACATTTTTGGTATACATTTGCTTCTGCCGGGTCAGCTGAGCAGTGAATTTCTACTTAACTACCTCCTATCAGGAGAGACCTCAGGGCGGCATCTTTTGAGCGCAGTACTGAGCCTGAAAAGCGTTTACAACCCCACTTACAAGTAAAACTAGCTAAAATGTGCCTGGCTGCTGTTCACTGAAAAGCTCATTCTGGGTAAATTTTTGGTATACATTTGCTTCTGCCGGGTCAGCTGAGCAGTGAATTTCTACTTAACTATCTCCTATCAGGAGAGACCTCAGGTCTGCATCTTTTGTGTGCAGTACTGAGCCTGAAAACCGTTTACAACCCCACTTGCAAGTAAAACTAGCTAAAATGTGCCTGGCTGCTGTTCACTGAAAAGCTCATTCTGGGTACATTTTTGGTATACATTTGCTTCTGCTGGGTCAGCTGAGCAGTGAATTTCTACTTAACTACCTCCTATCAGGAGAGACCTCAGGGCTGCATCTTTTGAGCGCAGTACTGAGCCTGAAAAGCGTTTCCAACCCCACTTGCAAGTAAAACTAGCTAAAATGTGCCTGGCTGCTGTTCACTGAAAAGCTCATTCTGGGTACATGTTTGGTATACATTTGCTTCTGCCGGGTCAGCTGAGCAGTGAATTTCTACTTAACTACCTCCTATCAGGAGAGACCTCAGGGCTGCATCTTTTGATCGCAGTACTGAGCCTGAAAAGCGTTTCCAACCCCACTTACAAGTAAAACTAGCTAAAATGTGCCTGGCTGCTGTTCACTGAAAAGCTCATTCTGGGTACATTTTTGGTATACATTTGCTTCTGCCGGGTCAGCTGAGCAGTGAATTTCTACTTAACTACCTCCTATCAGGAGAGACCTCAGGGCTGCATCTTTTGAGCGCAGTACTGAGCCTGAAAAGCGTTTCCAACCCCACTTACAAGTAAAACTAGCTAAAATGTGCCTGGCTGCTGTTCACTGAAAAGCTCATTCTGGGTACATTTTTGGTATACATTTGCTTCTGCCGGGTCAGCTGAGCAGTGAATTTCTACTTAACTACCTCCTATCAGGAGAGACCTCAGGGCTGCATCTTTTGAGCGCAGTACTGAGCCTGAAAAGCGTTTCCAACCCCACTTACAAGTAAAACTAGCTAAAATGTGCCTGGCTGCTGTTCACTGAAAAGCTCATTCTGGGTACATTTTTGGTATACATTTGCTTCTGATGGGTCAGCTGAGCAGTGAATTTCTACTTAACTACCTCCTATCAGGAGAGACCTCAGGGCTGCATCTTTTGAGCGCAGTACTGAGCCTGAAAAGCGTTTCCAACCCCACTTAAAAGAAAAACTAGCTAAAATGTGCCTGGCTGCTGTTCACTGAAAAGCTCATTCTGGGTACATTTTTGGTATACATTTGCTTCTGCCGGGTCAGCTGAGCAGGGAATTTCTACTTACTACCTCCTATCAGGAGAGACCTCAGGGCTGCATCTTTTGAGTGCAGTACTGAGCCTGAAAACTGTTTACAACCCCAGTTACAAGTAAAACTAGCTAATATGTGCCTGGCTGCTGTTCACTGAAAAGCTCATTCTGGGTACATTTTTGGTATACATTTGCTTCTGCCGGGTCAGCTGAGCAGTGAATTTCTACTTAACTATCTCCTATCAGGAGAGACCTCAGGGCTGCATCTTTTGAGCGCAGTACTGAGCCTGAAAAGCGTTTCCAACCCCACTTACAAGTAAAACTAGCTAAAATGTGCCTGGCTGCTGTTCACTGAAAAGCTCATTCTGGGTACATTTTTGGTATATATTTGCTTCTGCCGGGTCAGCTGAACAGTGAATTTCTACTTAACTACCCCCTATCAGGAGAGACCTCAGGGCTGCATCTTTTGAGCGCAGTACTGAGCCTGAAAAGCGTTTACAACCCCACTTACAAGTAAAACTAGCTAAAATGTGCCTGGCTGCTGTTCACTGAAAAGCTCATTCTGGGTACATTTTTGGTATACATTTGCTTCTGCCGGGTCAGCTGAGCAGTGAATTTCTACTTAACTACCTCCTATCAGGAGAGACCTCAGGGCTGCATCTTTTGAGCGCAGTACTGAGCCTGAAAAGCGTTTACAACCCCACTTACAAGTAAAACTAGCTAAAATGTGCCTGGCTGCTGTTCACTGAAAAGCTCATTCTGGGTACATTTTTGGTATACATTTGCTTCTGCCGGGTCAGCTGAGCAGTGAATTTCTACTTAACTATCTCCTATCAGGAGAGACCTCAGGTCTGCATCTTTTGTGCGCAGTACTGAGCCTGAAAACCGTTTACAACCCCACTTGCAAGTAAAACTAGCTAAAATGTGCCTGGCTGCTGTTCACTGAAAAGCTCATTCTGGGTACATTTTTGGTATACATTTGCTTCTGCCGGGTCAGCTGAGCAGTGAATTTCTACTTAACTACCTCCTATCAGGAGAGACCTCAGGGCTGCATCTTTTGATCGCAGTACTGAGCCTGAAAAGCGTTTACAACCCCACTTACAAGTAAAACTAGCTAAAATGTGCCTGGCTGCTGTTCACTGAAAAGCTCATTCTGGGTACATTTTTGGTATACATTTCCTTCTGCCGGGTCAGCTGAGCAGTGAATTTCTACTTAACTACCTCCTATCAGGAGAGACCTCAGGGCTGCATCTTTTGAGCGCAGTACTGAGCCTGAAAACCGTTTACAACCCCAGTTACAAGTAAAACTAGCTAAAATGTGCCTGGCTGCTGTTCACTGAAAAGCTCATTCTGGGTACATTTTTGGTATACATTTGCTTCTGCCGGGTCAGCAGAGCAGTGAATTTCTACTTAACTATCTCCTATCAAGAGAGAACTCAGGGCTGCATCTTTTGAGGGCAGTACTGAGCCTGAAAAGTGTTTCCAACCCCACTTACAAGTAAAACTAGCTAAAATGTGCCTGGCTGCTGTTCACTGAAAAGCTCATTCTGGGTACATTTTTGGTATACATTTGCTTCTGCCGGGTCAGCTGAGCAGTGAATTTCTGCTTAACTATCTCCTATCAGGAGAGACCTCAGGGCTGCATCTTTTGAGCGCAGTACTGAGCCTGAAAAGCGTTTCCAACCCCACTTACAAGTAAAACTAGCTAAAATGTGCCTGGCTGCTGTTCACTGAAAAGCTCATTCTGGGTACATTTTTGGTATATATTTGCTTCTGCCGGGTCAGCTGAACAGTGAATTTCTACTTAACTACCCCCTATCAGGAGAGACCTCAGGGCTGCATCTTTTGAGCGCAGTACTGAGCCTGAAAAGCGTTTACAACCCCACTTACAAGTAAAACTAGCTAAAATGTGCCTGGCTGCTGTTCACTGAAAAGCTCATTCTGGGTACATTTTTGGTATACATTTGCTTCTGCCGGGTCAGCTGAGCAGTGAATTTCTACTTAACTACCTCCTATCAGGAGAGACCTCAGGGCTGCATCTTTTGAGCGCAGTACTGAGCCTGAAAAGCGTTTACAACCCCACTTACAAGTAAAACTAGCTAAAATGTGCCTGGCTGCTGTTCACTGAAAAGCTCATTCTGGGTAAATTTTTGGTATACATTTGCTTCTGCCGGGTCAGCTGAGCAGTGAATTTCTACTTAACTATCTCCTATCAGGAGAGACCTCAGGTCTGCATCTTTTGTGCGCAGTACTGAGCCTGAAAACCGTTTACAACCCCACTTGCAAGTAAAACTAGCTAAAATGTGCCTGGCTGCTGTTCACTGAAAAGCTCATTCTGGGTACATTTTTGGTATACATTTGCTTCTGCTGGGTCAGCTGAGCAGTGAATTTCTACTTAACTACCTCCTATCAGGAGAGACCTCAGGGCTGCATCTTTTGAGCGCAGTACTGAGCCTGAAAAGCGTTTCCAACCCCACTTGCAAGTAAAACTAGCTAAAATGTGCCTGGCTGCTGTTCACTGAAAAGCTCATTCTGGGTACATGTTTGGTATACATTTGCTTCTGCCGGGTCAGCTGAGCAGTGAATTTCTACTTAACTACCTCCTATCAGGAGAGACCTCAGGGCTGCATCTTTTGATCGCAGTACTGAGCCTGAAAAGCGTTTCCAACCCCACTTACAAGTAAAACTAGCTAAAATGTGCCTGGCTGCTGTTCACTGAAAAGCTCATTCTGGGTACATTTTTGGTATACATTTGCTTCTGCCGGGTCAGCTGAGCAGTGAATTTCTACTTAACTACCTCCTATCAGGAGAGACCTCAGGGCTGCATCTTTTGAGCGCAGTACTGAGCATGAAAAGCGTTTCCAACCCCACTTACAAGTAAAACTAGCTAAAATGTGCCTGGCTGCTGTTCACTGAAAAGCTCATTCTGGGTACATTTTTGGTATACATTTGCTTCTGCCGGGTCAGCTGAGCAGTGAATTTCTACTTAACTACCTCCTATCAGGAGAGACCTCAGGGCTGCATCTTTTGAGCGCAGTACTGAGCCTGAAAAGCGTTTCCAACCCCACTTACAAGTAAAACTAGCTAAAATGTGCCTGGCTGCTGTTCACTGAAAAGCTCATTCTGGGTACATTTTTGGTATACATTTGCTTCTGCCGGGTCAGCTGAGCAGTGAATTTCTACTTAACTATCTCCTATCAGGAGAGACCTCAGGGCTGCATCTTTTGAGCGTAGTACTGAGCCTGAAAAGCGTTTACAACCCCACTTACAAGTAAAACTAGCTAAAATGTGCCTGGCTGTTGTTCACTGACAAGCTCATTCTGGGTACATTTTTGGTATACATTTGCTTCTGCCGGGTCAGCTGAGCAGTGAATTTCTACTTAACTATCTCCTATCAGGAGAGACCTCATGTCTGCATCTTTTGTGCGCAGTACTGAGCCTGAAAAGCGTTTACAACCCCACTTACAAGTAAAACTAGCTAAAATGTGCCTGGCTGCTGTTCACTGAAAAGCTCATTCTGGGTACATTTTTGGTATACATTTGCTTCTGCCGGGTCAGCTGAGCAGTGAATTTCTACTTAACTACCTCCTATCAGGAGAGACCTCAGGGCTGCATCTTTTGAGCGCAGTACTGAGCCTGAAAAGCGTTTCCAACCCCACTTACAAGTAAAACTAGCTAAAATGTGCCTGGCTGCTGTTCACTGAAAAGCTCATTCTGGGTACATTTTTGGTATACATTTGCTTCTGCCGGGTCAGCTGAGCAGTGAATTTCTACTTAACTATCTCCTATCAGGAGAGACCTCAGGGCTGCATCTTTTGAGCGTAGTACTGAGCCTGAAAAGCGTTTACAACCCCACTTACAAGTAAAACTAGCTAAAATGTGCCTGGCTGTTGTTCACTGACAAGCTCATTCTGGGTACATTTTTGGTATACATTTGCTTCTGCCGGGTCAGCTGAGCAGTGAATTTCTACTTAACTATCTCCTATCAGGAGAGACCTCATGTCTGCATCTTTTGTGCGCAGTACTGAGCCTGAAAAGCGTTTACAACCCCACTTACAAGTAAAACTAGCTAAAATGTGCCTGGCTGCTGTTCACTGAAAAGCTCATTCTGGGTACATTTTTGGTATACATTTGCTTCTGCCGGGTCAGCTGAGCAGTGAATTTCTACTTAACTATCTCCTATCAGGAGAGACCTCAGGGCTGCATCTTTTGAGCGCAGTACTGAGCCTGAAAAGCGTTTCCAACCCCACTTACAAGTAAAACTAGCTAAAATGTGCCTGGCTGCTGTTCACTGAAAAGCTCATTCTGGGTACATTTTGGTATACATTTGCTTCTGCCGGGTCAGCTGAGCAGTGAATTTCTGCTTAACTATCTCCTATCAGGAGAGACCTCAGGGCTGCATCTTTTGAGCGCAGTACTGAGCCTGAAAAGCGTTTCCAACCCCACTTACAAGTAAAACTAGCTAAAATGTGCCTGGCTGCTGTTCACTGAAAAGCTCATTCTGGGTACATTTTTGGTATATATTTGCTTCTGCCGGGTCAGCTGAACAGTGAATTTCTACTTAACTACCCCCTATCAGGAGAGACCTCAGGGCTGCATCTTTTGAGCGCAGTACTGAGCCTGAAAAGCGTTTACAACCCCACTTACAAGTAAAACTAGCTAAAATGTGCCTGGCTGCTGTTCACTGAAAAGCTCATTCTGGGTAAATTTTTGGTATACATTTGCTTCTGCCGGGTCAGCTGAGCAGTGAATTTCTACTTAACTATCTCCTATCAGGAGAGACCTCAGGTCTGCATCTTTTGTGCGCAGTACTGAGCCTGAAAACCGTTTACAACCCCACTTGCAAGTAAAACTAGCTAAAATGTGCCTGGCTGCTGTTCACTGAAAAGCTCATTCTGGGTACATTTTTGGTATACATTTGCTTCTGCCGGGTCAGCTGAGCAGTGAATTTCTACTTAACTACCTCCTATCAGGAGAGACCTCAGGGCTGCATCTTTTGATCGCAGTACTGAGCCTGAAAAGCGTTTACAACCCCACTTACAAGTAAAACTAGCTAAAATGTGCCTGGCTGCTGTTCACTGAAAAGCTCATTCTGGGTACATTTTTGGTATACATTTGCTTCTGCCGGGACAGCTGAGCAGTGAATTTCTACTTAACTACCTCCTATCAGGAGAGACCTCAGGGCTGCATCTTTTGAGCGCAGTACTGAGCCTGAAAAGCGTTTACAACCCAACTTACAAGTAAAACTAGCTAAAATGTGCCTGGCTGCTGTTCACTGAAAAGCTCATTCTGGGTACATTTTTGGTATACATTTGCTTCTGCCGGGTCAGCAGAGCAGTGAATTTCTACTTAACTATCTCCTATCAAGAGAGAACTCAGGGCTGCATCTTTTGAGGGCAGTACTGAGCCTGAAAAGTGTTTCCAACCCCACTTACAAGTAAAACTAGCTAAAATGTGCCTGGCTGCTGTTCACTGAAAAGCTCATTCTGGGTACATTTTTGGTATACATTTGCTTCTGCCGGGTCAGCTGAGCAGTGAATTTCTACTTAACTACCTCCTATCAGGAGAGACCTCAGGGCTGCATCTTTTGAGCGCAGTACTGAGCCTGAAAACCGTTTACAACCCCAGTTACAAGTAAAACTAGCTAAAATGTGCCTGGCTGCTGTTCACTGAAAAGCTCATTCTGGGTACATTTTTGGTATACATTTGCTTCTGCCGGGACAGCTGAGCAGTGAATTTCTACTTAACTACCTCCTATCAGGAGAGACCTCAGGGCTGCATCTTTTGAGCGCAGTACTGAGCCTGAAAAGCGTTTACAACCCCACTTACAAGTAAAACTAGCTAAAATGTGCCTGGCTGCTGTTCACTGAAAAGCTCATTCTGGGTACATTTTTGGTATACATTTGCATCTGCCGGGTCAGCTGAGCAGTGAATTTCTACTTAACTATCTCCTATCAGGAGAGACCTCAGGGCTGCATCTTTTGAGCGCAGTACTGAGCCTGAAAAGCGTTTACAACCCAACTTACAAGTAAAACTAGCTAAAATGTGCCTGGCTGCTGTTCACTGAAAAGCTCATTCTGGGTACATTTTTGGTATACATTTGCTTCTGCCGGGTCAGCTGAGCAGTGAATTTCTACATAACTACCTCCTATCAGGAGAGACCTCAGGGCTGCATCTTTTGAGCGCAGTACTGAGCCTGAAAAACGTTTACAACCCCAGTTACAAGTAAAACTAGCTAAAATGTGCCTGGCTGCTGTTCACTGAAAAGCTCATTCTGGGTACATTTTTGGTATACATTTGCTTCTGCCGGGTCAGCAGAGCAGTGAATTTCTACTTAACTATCTCCTATCAAGAGAGACCTCAGGGCTGCATCTTTTGAGCGCAGTACTGAGCCTGAAAAGTGTTTCCAACCCCACTTATACAAGTAAAACTAGCTAAAATGTGCCTGGCTGCTGTTCACTAAAAAGCTCATTCTGGGTACATTTTTGGTATACATTTGCTTCTGCCGGGTCAGCTGAGCAGTGAATTTCTACTTAACTACCTCCTATCAGGAGAGACCTCAGGGCTGCATCTTTTGAGCGCAGTACTGAGCCTGAAAACCGTTTACAACCCCAGTTACAAGTAAAACTAGCTAAAATGTGCCTGGCTGCTGTTCACTGAAAAGCTCATTCTGGGTACATTTTTGGTATACATTTGCTTCTGCCGGGACAGCTGAGCAGTGAATTTCTACTTAACTACCTCCTATCAGGAGAGACCTCAGGGCTGCATCTTTTGAGCGCAGTACTGAGCCTGAAAAGCGTTTCCAACCCCACTTACAAGTAAAACTAGCTAAAATGTGCCTGGCTGCTGTTCACTGAAAAGCTCATTCTGAGTACATTTTTGGTATACATTTGCTTCTGCTGGGTCAGCTGAGCAGTGAATTTCTACTTAACTACCTCCTATCAGGAGAGACCTCAGGGCTGCATCTTTTGAGCGCAGTACTGAGCCTGAAAAGCGTTTCCAACCCCACTTAAAAGAAAAACTAGCTAAAATGTGCCTGGCTGCTGTTCACTGAAAAGCTCATTCTGGGTACATTTTTGGTATACATTTGCTTCTGCCGGGTCAGCTGAGCAGTGAATTTCTACTTAACTACCTCCTATCAGGAGAGACCTCAGGGCTGCATCTTTTGAGCGCAGTACTGAGCCTAAAAAGCGTTTACAACCCCACTTACAAGTAAAACTAGCTAAAATGTGCCTGGCTGCTGTTCACTGAAAAGCTTATTCTGGGTACATTTTTGGTATACATTTGCTTCTGCCGGGTCAGCTGAGCAGTGAATTTCTACTTAACTATCTCCTATCAGGAGAGACCTCAGGGCTGCATCTTTTGAGCGCAGTACTGAGCCTGAAAAGCGTTTACAACCCCACTTACAAGTAAAACTAGCTAAAATGTGCCTGGCTGCTGTTCACTGAAATGCTCATTCTGGGTACATTTTTGGTATACATTTGCTTCTGCCGGGTCAGCTGAGCAGTGAATTTCTACTTAACTACCTCCTATCAGGAGAGACCTCAGGGCTGCATCTTTTGAGCGCAGTACTGAGCCTGAAAAGCGTTTACAACCCCACTTACAAGTAAAACTAGCTAAAATGTGCCTGGCTGCTGTTCACTGAAAAGCTCATTCTGGGTACATTTTTGATACATTTGCTTCTGCCGGGTCAGCTGAGCAGTGAATTTCTACTTAACTATCTCCTATCAGGAGAGACCTCAGGGCTGCATCTTTTGTGCGCAGTACTGAGCCTGAAAAGCGTTTACAACCCCACTTACAAGTAAAACTAGCTAAAATGTGCCTGGCTGCTGTTCACTGAAAAGCTTATTCTGGGTACATTTTTGGTATACATTTGCTTCTGCCGGGTCAGCTGAGCAGTGAATTTCTACTTAACTACCTCCTATCAGGAGAGACCTCAGGGCTGCATCTTTTGAGCGCAGTACTGAGCCTGAAAACCGTTTACAACCCCAGTTACAAGTAAAACTAGCTACAATGTGCCTGGCTGCTGTTCACTGAAAAGCTCATTCTGGGTACATTTTTGGTATACATTTGCTTCTGCCGGGTCAGCTGAGCAGTGAATTTCTACTTAACTACCTCCTATCAGGAGTGACCTCAGGGCTGCATCTTTTGAGCGCAGTACTGAGCCTGAAAACCGTTTACAACCCCAGTTACAAGTAAAACTAGCTAAAATGTGCCTGGCTGCTGTTCACTGAAAAGCTCATTCTGGGTACATTTTTGGTAAACATTTGCTTCTGCCGGGTCAGCTGAGCAGTGAATTTCTACTTAACTACCTCCTATCAGGAGAGACCTCAGGGCTGCATCTTTTGAGCGCAGTACTGAGCCTGAAAACCGTTTACAACCCCACTTACAAGTAAAAGTAGCTAAAATGTGCCTGGCTGCTGTTCACTGAAAAGCTCATTCTGGTACATTTTTGGTATACATTTGCTTCTGCCGGGTCAGCTGAGCAGTGAATTTCTACTTAACTACCTCCTATCAGGAGAGACCTCAGGGCTGCATCTTTTGAGCGCAGTACTGAGCCTGAAAAGCGTTTACAACCCCACTTACAAGTAAAACTAGCTAAAATGTGCCTGGCTGCTGTTCACTGAAAAGCTCATTCTGGGTACATTTTTGGTATACATTTGCATCTGCCGGGTCAGCTGAGCAGTGAATTTCTACTTAACTATCTCCTATCAGGAGAGACCTCAGGGCTGCATCTTTTGAGCGCAGTAATGAGCCTGAAAAGCGTTTACAACCCAACTTACAAGTAAAACTAGCTAAAATGTGCCTGGCTGCTGTTCACTGAAAAGCTCATTCTGGGTACATTTTTGGTATACATTTGCTTCTGCCGGGTCAGCTGAGCAGTGAATTTCTACATAACTACCTCCTATCAGGAGAGACCTCAGGGCTGCATCTTTTGAGCGCAGTACTGAGCCTGAAAACCGTTTACAACCCCAGTTACAAGTAAAACTAGCTAAAATGTGCCTGGCTGCTGTTCACTGAAAAGCTCATTCTGGGTACATTTTTGGTATACATTTGCTTCTGCCGGGTCAGCAGAGCAGTGAATTTCTACTTAACTATCTCCTATCAAGAGAGACCTCAGGGCTGCATCTTTTGAGCGCAGTACTGAGCCTGAAAAGTGTTTCCAACCCCACTTACAAGTAAAACTAGCTAAAATGTGCCTGGCTGCTGTTCACTGAAAAGCTCATTCTGGGTACATTTTTGGTATACATTTGCTTCTGCCGGGTCAGCTGAGCAGTGAATTTCTACTTAACTACCTCCTATCAGGAGAGACCTCAGGGCTGCATCTTTTGAGCGCAGTACTGAGCCTGAAAAGCGTTTCCAACCCCACTTACAAGTAAAACTAGCTAAAATGTGCCTGGCTGCTGTTCTCTGAAAAGCTCATTCTGGGTACATTTTTGGTATACATTTGCTTCTGCCGGGTCAGCTGAACAGTGAATTTCTACTTAACTACCCCCTATCAGGAGAGACCTCAGGGCTGCATCTTTTGAGCGCAGTACTGAGCCTGAAAAGCGTTTACAACCCCACTTACAAGTAAAACTAGCTAAAATGTGCCTGGCTGCTGTTCACTGAAAAGCTCATTCTGGGTACATTTTTGGTATACATTTGCTTCCGCCGGGTCAGCTGAGCAGTGAATTTCTACTTAACTACCTCCTATCAGGAGAGACCTCAGGGCTGCATCTTTTGAGCGCAGTACTGAGCCTAAAAAGCGTTTACAACCCCAGTTACAAGTAAAACTAGCTAAAATGTGCCTGGCTGCTGTTCACTGAAAAGCTTATTCTGGGTACATTTTTGGTATACATTTGCTTCTGCCGGGTCAGCTGAGCAGTGAATTTCTACTTAACTATCTCCTATCAGGAGAGACCTCAGGGCTGCATCTTTTGAGGGCAGTACTGAGCCTGAAAAGCGTTTACAACCCCACTTACAAGTAAAACTAGCTAAATTGTGCCTGGCTGCTGTTCACTGAAAAGCTCATTCTGGGTACATTTTTGGTATACATTTGCTTCTGCCGGGTCAGCTGAGCAGTGAATTTCTACTTAACTACCTCCTATCAGGAGAGACCTCAGGGCTGCATCTTTTGAGCGCAGTACTGAGCCTGAAAAGCGTTTACAACCCCACTTACAAGTAAAACTAGCTAAAATGTGCCTGGCTGCTGTTCACTGAAAAGCTCATTCTGGGTACATTTTTGGTATACATTTGCTTCTGCCGGGTCAGCTGAGCAGTGAATTTCTACTTAACTACCTCCTATCAGGAGAGACCTCAGGGCTGCATCTTTTGAGCGCAGTACTGAGCCTGAAAAGCGTTTACAACCCCACTTACAAGTAAAACTAGCTAAAATGTGCCTGGCTGCTGTTCACTGAAAAGCTCATTCTGGGTACATTTTTGGTATACATTTGCTTCTGCCGGGTCAGCTGAGCAGTGAATTTCTACTTAACTACCTCCTATCAGGAGAGACCTCAGGGCTGCATCTTTTGAGCGCAGTACTGAGCCTGAAAAGCGTTTACAACCCCACTTACAAGTAAAACTAGCTAAAATGTGCCTGGCTGCTGTTCACTGAAAAGCTCATTCTGGGTACATTTTTGATACATTTGCTTCTGCCGGGTCAGCTGAGCAGTGAATTTCTACTTAACTATCTCCTATCAGGAGAGACCTCAGGGCTGCATCTTTTGTGCGCAGTACTGAGCCTGAAAAGCGTTTACAACCCCACTTACAAGTAAAACTAGCTAAAATGTGCCTGGCTGCTGTTCACTGAAAAGCTTATTCTGGGTACATTTTTGGTATACATTTGCTTCTGCCGGGTCAGCTGAGCAGTGAATTTCTACTTAACTACCTCCTATCAGGAGAGACATCAGGGCTGCATCTTTTGAGCGCAGTACTGAGCCTGAAAAGCGTTTACAACCCCACTTACAAGTAAAACTAGCTAAAATGTGCCTGGCTGCTGTTCACTGAAAAGCTCATTCTGGGTACATTTTTGATACATTTGCTTCTGCCGGGTCAGCTGAGCAGTGAATTTCTACTTAACTATCTCCTATCAGGAGAGACCACAGGGCTGCATCTTTTGTGCGCAGTACTGAGCCTGAAAAGCGTTTACAACCCCACTTACAAGTAAAACTAGCTAAAATGTGCCTGGCTGCTGTTCACTGAAAAGCTTATTCTGGGTACATTTTTGGTATACATTTGCTTCTGCCGGGTCAGCTGAGCAGTGAATTTCTACTTAACTACCTCCTATCAGGAGAGACCTCAGGGCTGCATCTTTTGAGCGCAGTACTGAGCCTGAAAACCGTTTACAACCCCAGTTACAAGTAAAACTAGCTAAAATGTGCATGGCTGCTGTTCACTGAAAAGCTCATTCTGGGTACATTTTTGGTATACATTTGCTTCTTCCGGGTCAGCTGAGCAGTGAATTTCTACTTAACTACCTCCTATCAGGAGAGACCTCAGGGCTGCATCTTTTGTGCGCAGTACTGAGCCTGAAAAGCGTTTACAACCCCACTTACAAGTAAAACTAGCTAAAATGTGCCTGGCTGCTGTTCACTGAAAAGTTTATTCTGGGTACATTTTTGGTATACATTTGCTTCTGCCGGGTCAGCTGAGCAGTGAATTTCTACTTAACTACCTCCTATCAGGAGAGACCTCAGGGCTGCATCTTTTGAGCGCAGTACTGAGCCTGAAAACCGTTTACAACCCCAGTTACAAGTAAAACTAGCTAAAATGTGCATGGCTGCTGTTCACTGAAAAGCTCATTCTGGGTACATTTTTGGTATACATTTGCTTCTTCCGGGTCAGCTGAGCAGTGAATTTCTACTTAACTACCTCCTATCAGGAGAGACCTCAGGGCTGCATCTTTTGAGCGCAGTACTGAGCCTGAAAACCGTTTACAACCCCAGTTACAAGTAAAACTAGCTACAATGTGCCTGGCTGCTTTTCACTGAAAAGCTCATTCTGGGTACATTTTTGGTATACATTTGCTTCTGCCGGGTCAGCTGAGCAGTGAATTTCTACTTAACTACCTCCTATCAGGAGTGACCTCAGGGCTGCATCTTTTGAGCGCAGTACTGAGCCTGAAAACCGTTTACAACCCCAGTTACAAGTAAAACTAGCTAAAATGTGCCTGGCTGCTGTTCACTGAAAAGCTCATTCTGGGTACATTTTTGGTAAACATTTGCTTCTGCCGGGTCAGCTGAGCAGTGAATTTCTACTTAACTACCTCCTATCAGGAGAGACCTCAGGGCTGCATCTTTTGAGCGCAGTACTGAGCCTGAAAACCGTTTACAACCCCACTTACAAGTAAAAGTAGCTAAAATGTGCCTGGCTGCTGTTCACTGAAAAGCTCATTCTGGTACATTTTTGGTATACATTTGCTTCTGCCGGGTCAGCTGAGCAGTGAATTTCTACTTAACTACCTCCTATCAGGAGAGACCTCAGGGCTGCATCTTTTGAGCGCAGTACTGAGCCTGAAAACCGTTTACAACCCCACTTACAAGTAAAACTAGCTAAAATGTGCCTGGCTGCTGTTCACTGAAAAGCTCATTCTGGGTACATTTTTGGTATACATTTGCATCTGCCGGGTCAGCTGAGCAGTGAATTTCTACTTAACTATCTCCTATCAGGAGAGACCTCAGGGCTGCATCTTTTGAGCGCAGTAATGAGCCTGAAAAGCGTTTACAACCCAACTTACAAGTAAAACTAGCTAAAATGTGCCTGGCTGCTGTTCACTGAAAAGCTCATTCTGGGTAAATTTTTGGTATACATTTGCTTCTGCCGGGTCAGCTGAGCAGTGAATTTCTACATAACTACCTCCTATCAGGAGAGACCTCAGGGCTGCATCTTTTGAGCGCAGTACTGAGCCTGAAAACCGTTTACAACCCCAGTTACAAGTAAAACTAGCTAAAATGTGCCTGGCTGCTGTTCACTGAAAAGCTCATTCTGGGTACATTTTTGGTATACATTTGCTTCTGCCGGGTCAGCAGAGCAGTGAATTTCTACTTAACTATCTCCTATCAAGAGAGACCTCAGGGCTGCATCTTTTGAGCGCAGTACTGAGCCTGAAAAGTGTTTCCAACCCCACTTACAAGTAAAACTAGCTAAAATGTGCCTGGCTGCTGTTCACTGAAAAGCTCATTCTGGGTACATTTTTGGTATACATTTGCTTCTGCCGGGTCAGCTGAGCAGTGAATTTCTACTTAACTACCTCCTATCAGGAGAGACCTCAGGGCTGCATCTTTTGAGCGCAGTACTGAGCCTGAAAAGCGTTTCCAACCCCACTTACAAGTAAAACTAGCTAAAATGTGCCTGGCTGCTGTTCTCTGAAAAGCTCATTCTGGGTACATTTTTGGTATACATTTGCTTCTGCCGGGTCAGCTGAACAGTGAATTTCTACTTAACTACCCCCTATCAGGAGAGACCTCAGGGCTGCATCTTTTGAGCGCAGTACTGAGCCTGAAAAGCGTTTACAACCCCACTTACAAGTAAAACTAGCTAAAATGTGCCTGGCTGCTGTTCACTGAAAAGCTCATTCTGGGTACATTTTTGGTATACATTTGCTTCCGCCGGGTCAGCTGAGCAGTGAATTTCTACTTAACTACCTCCTATCAGGAGAGACCTCAGGGCTGCATCTTTTGAGCGCAGTACTGAGCCTAAAAAGCGTTTACAACCCCAGTTACAAGTAAAACCAGCTAAAATGTGCCTGGCTGCTGTTCACTGAAAAGCTTATTCTGGGTACATTTTTGGTATACATTTGCTTCTGCCGGGTCAGCTGAGCAGTGAATTTCTACTTAACTATCTCCTATCAGGAGAGACCTCAGGGCTGCATCTTTTGAGGGCAGTACTGAGCCTGAAAAGCGTTTACAACCCCACTTACAAGTAAAACTAGCTAAAATGTGCCTGGCTGCTGTTCACTGAAAAGCTCATTCTGGGTACATTTTTGGTATACATTTGCTTCTGCCGGGTCAGCTGAGCAGTGAATTTCTACTTAACTACCTCCTATCAGGAGAGACCTCAGGGCTGCATCTTTTGAGCGCAGTACTGAGCCTGAAAAGCGTTTACAACCCCACTTACAAGTAAAACTAGCTAAAATGTGCCTGGCTGCTGTTCACTGAAAAGCTCATTCTGGGTACATTTTTGGTATACATTTGCTTCTGCCGGGTCAGCTGAGCAGTGAATTTCTACTTAACTACCTCCTATCAGGAGAGACCTCAGGGCTGCATCTTTTGAGCGCAGTACTGAGCCTGAAAAGCGTTTACAACCCCACTTACAAGTAAAACTAGCTAAAATGTGCCTGGCTGCTGTTCACTGAAAAGCTCATTCTGGGTACATTTTTGATACATTTGCTTCTGCCGGGTCAGCTGAGCAGTGAATTTCTACTTAACTATCTCCTATCAGGAGAGACCTCAGGGCTGCATCTTTTGTGCGCAGTACTGAGCCTGAAAAGCGTTTACGACCCCACTTACAAGTAAAACTAGCTAAAATGTGCCTGGCTGCTGTTCACTGAAAAGCTTATTCTCGGTACATTTTTGGTATACATTTGCTTCTGCCGGGTCAGCTGAGCAGTGAATTTCTACTTAACTACCTCCTATCAGGCGAGACATCAGGGCTGCATCTTTTGAGCGCAGTACTGAGCCTGAAAAGCGTTTACAATCCCACTTACAAGTAAAACTAGCTAAAATGTGCCTGGCTGCTGTTCACTGAAAAGCTCATTCTGGGTACATTTTTGATACATTTGCTTCTGCCGGGTCAGCTGAGCAGTGAATTTCTACTTAACTATCTCCTATCAGGAGAGACCTCAGGGCTGCATCTTTTGTGCGCAGTACTGAGCCTGAAAAGCGTTTACAACCCCACTTACAAGTAAAACTAGCTAAAATGTGCCTGGCTGCTGTTCACTGAAAAGCTTATTCTGGGTACATTTTTGGTATACATTTGCTTCTGCCGGGTCAGCTGAGCAGTGAATTTCTACTTAACTACCTCCTATCAGGAGAGACCTCAGGGCTGCATCTTTTGAGCGCAGTACTGAGCCTGAAAACCGTTTACAACCCCAGTTACAAGTAAAACTAGCTAAAATGTGCATGGCTGCTGTTCACTGAAAAGCTCATTCTGGGTACATTTTTGGTATACATTTGCTTCTTCCGGGTCAGCTGAGCAGTGAATTTCTACTTAACTACCTCCTATCAGGAGAGACCTCAGGGCTGCATCTTTTGAGCGCAGTACTGAGCCTGAAAACCGTTTACAACCCCACTTACAAGTAAAAGTAGCTAAAATGTGCCTGGCTGCTGTTCACTGAAAAGCTCATTCTGGTACATTTTTGGTATACATTACCTCCTATCAGGAGAGACCTCAGGGCTGCATCTTTTGAGCGCAGTACTGAGCCTGAAAAGCGTTTACAACCCCACTTACAAGTAAAACTAGCTAAAATGTGCCTGGCTGCTGTTCACTGAAAAGCTCATTCTGGGTACATTTTTGGTATACATTTGCTTCTGCCGGGTCAGCTGAGCAGTGAATTTCTACTTAACTACCTCCTATCAGGTGAGACCTCAGGGCTGCATCTTTTGAGCGCAGTACTGAGCCTGAAAAGCGTTTACAACCCCACTTACAAGGAAAACTAGCTAAAATGTGCCTGGCTGCTGTTCACTGAAAAGCTTATTCTGGGTACATTTTTGGTATACATTTGCTTCTGCCGGGTCAGCTGAGCAGTGAATTTCTACTTAACTACCTCCTATCAGGAGAGACCTCAGGGCTGCATCTTTTGAGCGCAGTACTGAGCCTAAAAAACGTTTACAACCCCAGTTACAAGTAAAACTAGCTAAAATGTGCCTGGCTGCTGTTCACTGAAAAGCTTATTCTGGGTACATTTTTGGTATACATTTGCTTCTGCCGGGTCAGCTGAGCAGTGAATTTCTACTTAACTATCTCCTATCAGGAGAGACCTCAGGGCTGCATCTTTTGAGCGCAGTACTGAGCCTGAAAAGCGTTTACAACCCCACTTACAAGTAAAACTAGCTAAAATGTGCCTGGCTGCTGTTCACTGAAAAGCTCATTCTGGGTACACTTTTGGTATACATTTGCTTCTGCCGGGTCAGCTGTGCAGTGAATTTCTACTTAACTATCTCCTATCAGGAGAGACCTCAGGGCTGCATCTTTTGAGCGCAGTACTGAGCCTGAAAAGCGTTTACAACCCCACTTACAAGTAAAACTAGCTAAAATGTGCCTGGCTGCTGTTCACTGAAAAGCTCATTCTGGGTACATTTTTGGTATACATTTGCTTCTGCCGGGTCAGCTGAGCTGAATTTCTACTTAACTACCTCCTATCAGGAGAGACATCAGGGCTGCATCTTTTGAGCGCAGTACTGAGCCTGAAAAGCGTTTACAACCCCACTTACAAGTAAAACTAGCTAAAATGTGCCTGGCTGCTGTTCACTGAAAAGCTCATTCTGGGTACATTTTTGATACATTTGCTTCTGCCGGGTCAGCTGAGCAGTGAATTTCTACTTAACTATCTTCTATCAGGAGAGACCTCAGCTGCATCTTTTGTGCGCAGTACTGAGCCTGAAAAGCGTTTACAACCCCACTTACAAGTAAAACTAGCTAAAATGTGCCTGGCTGCTGTTCACTGAAAAGCTTATTCTGGGTACATTTTTGGTATACATTTGCTTCTGCCGGGTCAGCTGAGCAGTGAATTTCTACTTAACTACCTCCTATCAGGAGAGACCTCAGGGCTGCATCTTTTGAGCGCAGTACTGAGCCTGAACACCGTTTACAACCCCAGTTACAAGTAAAACTAGCTAAAATGTGCCTGGCTGCTGTTCACTGAAAAGCTCATTCTGGGTACATTTTTGGTATACATTTGCTTCTGCCGGGTCAGCTGAGCAGTGAATTTCTACTTAACTACCTCCTATCAGGAGTGACCTCAGGGCTGCATCTTTTGAGCGCAGTACTGAGCCTGAAAACCGTTTACAACCCCAGTTACAAGTAAAACTAGCTAAAATGTGCCTGGCTGCTGTTCAACGAAAAGCTCATTCTGGGTACATTTTTGGTATACATTTGCTTCTTCCGGGTCAGCTGAGCAGTGAATTTCTACTTAACTACCTCCTATCAGGAGAGACCTCAGGGCTGCATCTTTTGAGCGCAGTACTGAGCCTGAAAACCGTTTACAACCCCACTTACAAGTAAAAGTAGCTAAACTGTGCCTGGCTGCTGTTCACTGAAAAGCTCATTCTGGTACATTTTTGGTATACATTTGCTTCTGCCGGGTCAGCTGAGCAGTGAATTTCTACTTAACTACCTCCTATCAGGAGAGACCTCAGGGCTGCATCTTTTGAGCGCAGTACTGAGCCTGAAAAGCGTTTACAACCCCACTTACAAGTAAAACTAGCTAAAATGTGCCTGGCTGCTGTTCACTGAAAAGCTCATTCTGGGTACATTTTTGGTATACATTTGCATCTGCCGGGTCAGCTGAGCAGTGAATTTCTACTTAACTATCTCCTATCAGGAGAGACCTCAGGGCTGCATCTTTTGAGGGCAGTACTGAGCCTGAAAAGTGTTTCCAACCCCAGTTACAAGTAAAACTAGCTAAAATGTGCCTGGCTGCTGTTCACTGAAAAGCTCATTCTGGGTACATTTTTGGTATACATTTGCTTCTGCCGGGACAGCTGAGCAGTGAATTTCTACTTAACTACCTCCTATCAGGAGAGACTTCAGGGCTGCATCTTTTGAGCGCAGTACTGAGCCTGAAAACCGTTTACAACCCCACTTACAAGTAAAACTAGCTAAAATGTGCCTGGCTGCTGTTCACTGAAAAGCTCATTCTGGGTACATTTTTGGTATACATTTGCATCTGCCGGGTCAGCTGAGCAGTGAATTTCTACTTAACTATCTCCTATCAGGAGAGACCTCAGGGCTGCATCTTTTGAGGGCAGTACTGAGCCTGAAAAGCGTTTACAACCCAACTTACAAGTAAAACTAGCTAAAATGTGCCTGGCTGCTGTTCACTGAAAAGCTCATTCTGGGTACATTTTTGGTATACATTTGCTTCTGCCGGGTCAGCTGAGCAGGGAATTTCTACTTACTACCTCCTATCAGGAGAGACCTCAGGGCTGCATCTTTTGAGGGCAGTACTGAGCCTGAAAAGGGTTTACAACCCCACTTACAAGTAAAACTAGCTAAAAAGTGCCTGGCTGCTGTTCACTGAAAAGCTCATTCTGGGTACATTTTTGGTATACATTTGCTTCTGCCGGGTCAGCTGAGCAGTGAATTTCTACTTAACTACCTCCTATCAGGAGAGACCTCAGGGCTGCATCTTTTGAGCGCAGTACTGAGCCTGAAAAGCGTTTACAACCCCACTTACAAGTAAAACTAGCTAAAATGTGCCTGGCTGCTGTTCACTGAAAAGCTCATTCTGGGTACATTTTTGGTATACATTTGCTTCTGCCGGGTCAGCTGAGCAGTGAATTTCTACTTAACTACCTCCTATCAGGAGAGACCTCAGGGCTGCATCTTTTGAGCGCAGTACTGAGCCTGAAAAGCGTTTACAACCCCACTTACAAGTAAAACTAGCTAAAATGTGCCTGGCTGCTGTTCACTGAAAAGCTCATTCTGGGTACATTTTTGGTATACATTTGCTTCTGCCGGGTCAGCTGAGCAGTGAATTTCTACTTAACTACCTCCTATCAGGAGAGACCTCAGGGCTGCATCTTTTGAGCGCAGTACTGAGCCTAAAAAGCGTTTACAACCCCACTTACAAGTAAAACTAGCTAAAATGTGCCTGGCTGCTGTTCACTGAAAAGCTTATTCTGGGTACATTTTTGGTATACATTTGCTTCTGCCGGGTCAGCTGAGCAGTGAATTTCTACTTAACTATCTCCTATCAGGAGAGACCTCAGGGCTGCATCTTTTGAGCGCAGTACTGAGCCTGAAAAGCGTTTACAACCCCACTTACAAGTAAAACTAGCTAAAATGTGCCTGGCTGCTGTTCACTGAAAAGCTCATTCTGGGTACATTTTTGGTATACATTTGCTTCTGCCGGGTCAGCTGAGCAGTGAATTTCTACTTAACTATCTCCTATCAGGAGAGACCTCAGGGCTGCATCTTTTGAGCGCAGTACTGAGCCTGAAAAGCGTTTACAACCCCACTTACAAGTAAAACTAGCTAAAATGTGCCTGGCTGCTGTTCACTGAAATGCTCATTCTGGGTACATTTTTGGTATACATTTGCTTCTGCCGGGTCAGCTGAGCAGTGAATTTCTACTTAACTACCTCCTATCAGGAGAGACCTCAGGGCTGCATCTTTTGAGCGCAGTACTGAGCCTGAAAAGCGTTTACAACCCCACTTACAAGTAAAACTAGCTAAAATGTGCCTGGCTGCTGTTCACTGAAAAGCTCATTCTGGGTACATTTTTGATACATTTGCTTCTGCCGGGTCAGCTGAGCAGTGAATTTCTACTTAACTACCTCCTATCAGGAGAGACCTCAGGGCTGCATCTTTTGAGCGCAGTACTGAGCCTGAAAACCGTTTACAACCCCAGTTACAAGTAAAACTAGCTACAATGTGCCTGGCTGCTGTTCACTGAAAAGCTCATTCTGGGTACATTTTTGGTATACATTTGCTTCTGCCGGGTCAGCTGAGCAGTGAATTTCTACTTAACTACCTCCTATCAGGAGTGACCTCAGGGCTGCATCTTTTGAGCGCAGTACTGAGCCTGAAAACCGTTTACAACCCCAGTTACAAGTAAAACTAGCTAAAATGTGCCTGGCTGCTGTTCACTGAAAAGCTCATTCTGGGTACATTTTTGGTAAACATTTGCTTCTGCCGGGTCAGCTGAGCAGTGAATTTCTACTTAACTACCTCCTATCAGGAGAGACCTCAGGGCTGCATCTTTTGAGCGCAGTACTGAGCCTGAAAACCGTTTACAACCCCACTTACAAGTAAAAGTAGCTAAAATGTGCCTGGCTGCTGTTCACTGAAAAGCTCATTCTGGGTACATTTTTGGTATACATTTGCTTCTGCCGGGACAGCTGAGCAGTGAATTTCTACTTAACTACCTCCTATCAGGAGAGACTTCAGGGCTGCATCTTTTGAGCGCAGTACTGAGCCTGAAAACCGTTTACAACCCCACTTACAAGTAAAACTAGCTAAAATGTGCCTGGCTGCTGTTCACTGAAAAGCTCATTCTGGGTACATTTTTGGTATACATTTGCATCTGCCGGGTCAGCTGAGCAGTGAATTTCTACTTAACTATCTCCTATCAGGAGAGACCTCAGGGCTGCATCTTTTGAGCGCAGTACTGAGCCTGAAAACCGTTTACAACCCCACTTACAAGTAAAACTAGCTAAAATGTGCCTGGCTGCTGTTCACTGAAAAGCTCATTCTGGGTACATTTTTGGTATACATTTGCATCTGCCGGGTCAGCTGAGCAGTGAATTTCTACTTAACTATCTCCTATCAGGAGAGACCTCAGGGCTGCATCTTTTGAGCGCAGTACTGAGCCTGAAAAGCGTTTACAACCCAACTTACAAGTAAAACTAGCTAAAATGTGCCTGGCTGCTGTTCACTGAAAAGCTCATTCTGGGTACATTTTTGGTATACATTTGCTTCTGCCGGGTCAGCTGAGCAGTGAATTTCTACTTAACTACCTCCTATCAGGAGAGACCTCAGGGCTGCATCTTTTGAGCGCAGTACTGAGCCTAAAAAGCGTTTACAACCCCACTTACAAGTAAAACTAGCTAAAATGTGCCTGGCTGCTGTTCACTGAAAAGCTTATTCTGGGTACATTTTTGGTATACATTTGCTTCTGCCGGGTCAGCTGAGCAGTGAATTTCTACTTAACTATCTCCTATCAGGAGAGACCTCAGGGCTGCATCTTTTGAGCGCAGTACTGAGCCTGAAAAGCGTTTACAACCCCACTTACAAGTAAAACTAGCTAAAATGTGCCTGGCTGCTGTTCACTGAAAAGCTCATTCTGGGTACATTTTTGGTATACATTTGCTTCTGCCGGGTCAGCTGAGCAGTGAATTTCTACTTAACTATCTCCTATCAGGAGAGACCTCAGGGCTGCATCTTTTGAGCGCAGTACTGAGCCTGAAAAGCGTTTACAACCCCACTTACAAGTAAAACTAGCTAAAATGTGCCTGGCTGCTGTTCACTGAAATGCTCATTCTGGGTACATTTTTGGTATACATTTGCTTCTGCCGGGTCAGCTGAGCAGTGAATTTCTACTTAACTACCTCCTATCAGGAGAGACCTCAGGGCTGCATCTTTTGAGCGCAGTACTGAGCCTGAAAAGCGTTTACAACCCCACTTACAAGTAAAACTAGCTAAAATGTGCCTGGCTGCTGTTCACTGAAAAGCTCATTCTGGGTACATTTTTGATACATTTGCTTCTGCCGGGTCAGCTGAGCAGTGAATTTCTACTTAACTATCTCCTATCAGGAGAGACCTCAGGGCTGCATCTTTTGTGCGCAGTACTGAGCCTGAAAAGCGTTTACAACCCCACTTACAAGTAAAACTAGCTAAAATGTGCCTGGCTGCTGTTCACTGAAAAGCTTATTCTGGGTACATTTTTGGTATACATTTGCTTCTGCCGGGTCAGCTGAGCAGTGAATTTCTACTTAACTACCTCCTATCAGGAGAGACCTCAGGGCTGCATCTTTTGAGCGCAGTACTGAGCCTGAAAAGCGTTTACAACCCCACTTACAAGTAAAACTAGCTAAAATGTGCCTGGCTGCTGTTCACTGAAAAGCTCATTCTGGGTACATTTTTGGTATACATTTGCTTCTGCCGGGTCAGCTGAGCAGTGAATTTCTACTTAACTACCTCCTATCAGGAGAGACCTCAGGGCTGCATCTTTTGAGCGCAGTACTGAGCCTGAAAAGCGTTTACAACCCCACTTACAAGTAAAACTAGCTAAAATGTGCCTGGCTGCTGTTCACTGAAAAGCTCATTCTGGGTACATTTTTGGTATACATTTGCTTCTGCCGGGTCAGCTGAGCAGTGAATTTCTACTTAACTACCTCCTATCAGGAGAGACCTCAGGGCTGCATCTTTTGAGCGCAGTACTGAGCCTAAAAAGCGTTTACAACCCCACTTACAAGTAAAACTAGCTAAAATGTGCCTGGCTGCTGTTCACTGAAAAGCTTATTCTGGGTACATTTTTGGTATACATTTGCTTCTGCCGGGTCAGCTGAGCAGTGAATTTCTACTTAACTATCTCCTATCAGGAGAGACCTCAGGGCTGCATCTTTTGAGCGCAGTACTGAGCCTGAAAAGCGTTTACAACCCCACTTACAAGTAAAACTAGCTAAAATGTGCCTGGCTGCTGTTCACTGAAAAGCTCATTCTGGGTACATTTTTGGTATACATTTGCTTCTGCCGGGTCACCTGAGCAGTGAATTTCTACTTAACTATCTCCTATCAGGAGAGACCTCAGGGCTGCATCTTTTGAGCGCAGTACTGAGCCTGAAAAGCGTTTACAACCCCACTTACAAGTAAAACTAGCTAAAATGTGCCTGGCTGCTGTTCACTGAAATGCTCATTCTGGGTACATTTTTGGTATACATTTGCTTCTGCCGGGTCAGCTGAGCAGTGAATTTCTACTTAACTACCTCCTATCAGGAGAGACCTCAGGGCTGCATCTTTTGAGCGCAGTACTGAGCCTGAAAAGCGTTTACAACCCCACTTACAAGTAAAACTAGCTAAAATGTGCCTGGCTGCTGTTCACTGAAAAGCTCATTCTGGGTACATTTTTGATACATTTGCTTCTGCCGGGTCAGCTGAGCAGTGAATTTCTACTTAACTATCTCCTATCAGGAGAGACCTCAGGGCTGCATCTTTTGTGCGCAGTACTGAGCCTGAAAAGCGTTTACAACCCCACTTACAAGTAAAACTAGCTAAAATGTGCCTGGCTGCTGTTCACTGAAAAGCTTATTCTGGGTACATTTTTGGTATACATTTGCTTCTGCCGGGTCAGCTGAGCAGTGAATTTCTACTTAACTACCTCCTATCAGGAGAGACCTCAGGGCTGCATCTTTTGAGCGCAGTACTGAGCCTGAAAACCGTTTACAACCCCAGTTACAAGTAAAACTAGCTACAATGTGCCTGGCTGCTGTTCACTGAAAAGCTCATTCTGGGTACATTTTTGGTATACATTTGCTTCTGCCGGGTCAGCTGAGCAGTGAATTTCTACTTAACTACCTCCTATCAGGAGAGACCTCAGGGCTGCATCTTTTGAGCGCAGTACTGAGCCTAAAAAGCGTTTACAACCCCACTTACAAGTAAAACTAGCTAAAATGTGCCTGGCTGCTGTTCACTGAAAAGCTTATTCTGGGTACATTTTTGGTATACATTTGCTTCTGCCGGGTCAGCTGAGCAGTGAATTTCTACTTAACTATCTCCTATCAGGAGAGACCTCAGGGCTGCATCTTTTGAGCGCAGTACTGAGCCTGAAAAGCGTTTACAACCCCACTTACAAGTAAAACTAGCTAAAATGTGCCTGGCTGCTGTTCACTGAAAAGCTCATTCTGGGTACATTTTTGGTATACATTTGCTTCTGCCGGGTCAGCTGAGCAGTGAATTTCTACTTAACTATCTCCTATCAGGAGAGACCTCAGGGCTGCATCTTTTGAGCGCAGTACTGAGCCTGAAAAGCGTTTACAACCCCACTTACAAGTAAAACTAGCTAAAATGTGCCTGGCTGCTGTTCACTGAAATGCTCATTCTGGGTACATTTTTGGTATACATTTGCTTCTGCCGGGTCAGCTGAGCAGTGAATTTCTACTTAACTACCTCCTATCAGGAGAGACCTCAGGGCTGCATCTTTTGAGCGCAGTACTGAGCCTGAAAAGCGTTTACAACCCCACTTACAAGTAAAACTAGCTAAAATGTGCCTGGCTGCTGTTCACTGAAAAGCTCATTCTGGGTACATTTTTGATACATTTGCTTCTGCCGGGTCAGCTGAGCAGTGAATTTCTACTTAACTATCTCCTATCAGGAGAGACCTCAGGGCTGCATCTTTTGTGCGCAGTACTGAGCCTGAAAAGCGTTTACAACCCCACTTACAAGTAAAACTAGCTAAAATGTGCCTGGCTGCTGTTCACTGAAAAGCTTATTCTGGGTACATTTTTGGTATACATTTGCTTCTGCCGGGTCAGCTGAGCAGTGAATTTCTACTTAACTACCTCCTATCAGGAGAGACCTCAGGGCTGCATCTTTTGAGCGCAGTACTGAGCCTGAAAACCGTTTACAACCCCAGTTACAAGTAAAACTAGCTACAATGTGCCTGGCTGCTGTTCACTGAAAAGCTCATTCTGGGTACATTTTTGGTATACATTTGCTTCTGCCGGGTCAGCTGAGCAGTGAATTTCTACTTAACTACCTCCTATCAGGAGTGACCTCAGGGCTGCATCTTTTGAGCGCAGTACTGAGCCTGAAAACCGTTTACAACCCCAGTTACAAGTAAAACTAGCTAAAATGTGCCTGGCTGCTGTTCACTGAAAAGCTCATTCTGGGTACATTTTTGGTAAACATTTGCTTCTGCCGGGTCAGCTGAGCAGTGAATTTCTACTTAACTACCTCCTATCAGGAGAGACCTCAGGGCTGCATCTTTTGAGCGCAGTACTGAGCCTGAAAACCGTTTACAACCCCACTTACAAGTAAAAGTAGCTAAAATGTGCCTGGCTGCTGTTCACTGAAAAGCTCATTCTGGGTACATTTTTGGTATACATTTGCTTCTGCCGGGACAGCTGAGCAGTGAATTTCTACTTAACTACCTCCTATCAGGAGAGACTTCAGGGCTGCATCTTTTGAGCGCAGTACTGAGCCTGAAAACCGTTTACAACCCCACTTACAAGTAAAACTAGCTAAAATGTGCCTGGCTGCTGTTCACTGAAAAGCTCATTCTGGGTACATTTTTGGTATACATTTGCATCTGCCGGGTCAGCTGAGCAGTGAATTTCTACTTAACTATCTCCTATCAGGAGAGACCTCAGGGCTGCATCTTTTGAGCGCAGTACTGAGCCTGAAAAGCGTTTACAACCCAACTTACAAGTAAAACTAGCTAAAATGTGCCTGGCTGCTGTTCACTGAAAAGCTCATTCTGGGTACATTTTTGGTATACATTTGCTTCTGCCGGGTCAGCTGAGCAGGGAATTTCTACTTACTACCTCCTATCAGGAGAGACCTCAGGGCTGCATCTTTTGAGGGCAGTACTGAGCCTGAAAAGCGTTTACAACCCCACTTACAAGTAAAACTAGCTAAAATGTGCCTGGCTGCTGTTCACTGAAAAGCTCATTCTGGGTACATTTTTGGTATACATTTGCTTCTGCCGGGTCAGCTGAGCAGTGAATTTCTACTTAACTACCTCCTATCAGGAGAGACCTCAGGGCTGCATCTTTTGAGCGCAGTACTGAGCCTGAAAAGCGTTTACAACCCCACTTACAAGTAAAACTAGCTAAAATGTGCCTGGCTGCTGTTCACTGAAAAGCTCATTCTGGGTACATTTTTGGTATACATTTGCTTCTGCCGGGTCAGCTGAGCAGTGAATTTCTACTTAACTACCTCCTATCAGGAGAGACCTCAGGGCTGCATCTTTTGAGCGCAGTACTGAGCCTAAAAAGCGTTTACAACCCCACTTACAAGTAAAACTAGCTAAAATGTGCCTGGCTGCTGTTCACTGAAAAGCTTATTCTGGGTACATTTTTGGTATACATTTGCTTCTGCCGGGTCAGCTGAGCAGTGAATTTCTACTTAACTATCTCCTATCAGGAGAGACCTCAGGGCTGCATCTTTTGAGCGCAGTACTGAGCCTGAAAAGCGTTTACAACCCCACTTACAAGTAAAACTAGCTAAAATGTGCCTGGCTGCTGTTCACTGAAAAGCTCATTCTGGGTACATTTTTGGTATACATTTGCTTCTGCCGGGTCAGCTGAGCAGTGAATTTCTACTTAACTATCTCCTATCAGGAGAGACCTCAGGGCTGCATCTTTTGAGCGCAGTACTGAGCCTGAAAAGCGTTTACAACCCCACTTACAAGTAAAACTAGCTAAAATGTGCCTGGCTGCTGTTCACTGAAATGCTCATTCTGGGTACATTTTTGGTATACATTTGCTTCTGCCGGGTCAGCTGAGCAGTGAATTTCTACTTAACTACCTCCTATCAGGAGAGACCTCAGGGCTGCATCTTTTGAGCGCAGTACTGAGCCTGAAAAGCGTTTACAACCCCACTTACAAGTAAAACTAGCTAAAATGTGCCTGGCTGCTGTTCACTGAAAAGCTCATTCTGGGTACATTTTTGATACATTTGCTTCTGCCGGGTCAGCTGAGCAGTGAATTTCTACTTAACTATCTCCTATCAGGAGAGACCTCAGGGCTGCATCTTTTGTGCGCAGTACTGAGCCTGAAAAGCGTTTACAACCCCACTTACAAGTAAAACTAGCTAAAATGTGCCTGGCTGCTGTTCACTGAAAAGCTTATTCTGGGTACATTTTTGGTATACATTTGCTTCTGCCGGGTCAGCTGAGCAGTGAATTTCTACTTAACTACCTCCTATCAGGAGAGACCTCAGGGCTGCATCTTTTGAGCGCAGTACTGAGCCTGAAAACCGTTTACAACCCCAGTTACAAGTAAAACTAGCTACAATGTGCCTGGCTGCTGTTCACTGAAAAGCTCATTCTGGGTACATTTTTGGTATACATTTGCTTCTGCCGGGTCAGCTGAGCAGTGAATTTCTACTTAACTACCTCCTATCAGGAGTGACCTCAGGGCTGCATCTTTTGAGCGCAGTACTGAGCCTGAAAACCGTTTACAACCCCAGTTACAAGTAAAACTAGCTAAAATGTGCCTGGCTGCTGTTCACTGAAAAGCTCATTCTGGGTACATTTTTGGTAAACATTTGCTTCTGCCGGGTCAGCTGAGCAGTGAATTTCTACTTAACTACCTCCTATCAGGAGAGACCTCAGGGCTGCATCTTTTGAGCGCAGTACTGAGCCTGAAAACCGTTTACAACCCCACTTACAAGTAAAAGTAGCTAAAATGTGCCTGGCTGCTGTTCACTGAAAAGCTCATTCTGGTACATTTTTGGTATACATTTGCTTCTGCCGGGTCAGCTGAGCAGTGAATTTCTACTTAACTACCTCCTATCAGGAGAGACCTCAGGGCTGCATCTTTTGAGCGCAGTACTGAGCCTGAAAAGCGTTTACAACCCCACTTACAAGTAAAACTAGCTAAAATGTGCCTGGCTGCTGTTCACTGAAAAGCTCATTCTGGGTACATTTTTGGTATACATTTGCAACTGCCGGGTCAGCTGAGCAGTGAATTTCTACTTAACTATATCCTATCAGGAGAGACCTCAGGGCTGCATCTTTTGAGCGCAGTAATGAGCCTGAAAAGCGTTTACAACCCAACTTACAAGTAAAACTAGCTAAAATGTGCCTGGCTGCTGTTCACTGAAAAGCTCATTCTGGGTACATTTTTGGTATACATTTGCTTCTGCCGGGTCAGCTGAGCAGTGAATTTCTACTTAACTACCTCCTATCAGGAGTGACCTCAGGGCTGCATCTTTTGAGCGCAGTACTGAGCCTGAAAACCGTTTACAACCCCAGTTACAAGTAAAACTAGCTAAAATGTGCCTGGCTGCTGTTCACTGAAAAGCTCATTCTGGTACATTTTTGGTATACATTTGCTTCTGCCGGGTCAGCTGAGCAGTGAATTTCTACTTAACTACCTCCTATCAGGAGAGACCTCAGGGCTGCATCTTTTGAGCGCAGTACTGAGCCTGAAAAGCGTTTACAACCCCACTTACAAGTAAAACTAGCTAAAATGTGCCAGGCTGCTGTTCACTGAAAAGCTCATTCTGGGTACATTTTTGGTATACATTTGCATCTGCCGGGTCAGCTGAGCAGTGAATTTCTACTTAACTATCTCCTATCAGGAGAGACCTCAGGGCTGCATCTTTTGAGCGCAGTAATGAGCCTGAAAAGCGTTTACAACCCAACTTACAAGTAAAACTAGCTAAAATGTGCCTGGCTGCTGTTCACTGAAAAGCTCATTCTGGGTACATTTTTGATATACATTTGCTTCTGCCGGGTCAGCTGAGCAGTGAATTTCTACATAACTACCTCCTATCAGGAGAGACCTCAGGGCTGCATCTTTTGAGCGCAGTACTGAGCCTGAAAACCGTTTACAACCCCAGTTACAAGTAAAACTAGCTAAAATGTGCCTGGCTGCTGTTCACTGAAAAGCTCATTCTGGGTACATTTTTGGTATACATTTGCTTCTGCCGGGTCAGCAGAGCAGTGAATTTCTACTTAACTATCTCCTATCAAGAGAGACCTCAGGGCTGCATCTTTTGAGCGCAGTACTGAGCCTGAAAAGTGTTTCCAACCCCACTTACAAGTAAAACTAGCTAAAATGTGCCTGGCTGCTGTTCACTGAAAAGCTCATTCTGGGTACATTTTTGGTATACATTTGCTTCTGCCGGGTCAGCTGAGCAGTGAATTTCTACTTAACTACCTCCTATCAGGAGAGACCTCAGGGCTGCATCTTTTGAGCGCAGTACTGAGCCTGAAAACCGTTTACAACCCCAGTTACAAGTAAAACTAGCTAAAATGTGCCTGGCTGCTGTTCACTGAAAAGCTCATTCTGGGTACATTTTTGGTATACATTTGCTTCTGCCGGGACAGCTGAGCAGTGAATTTCTACTTAACTACCTCCTATCAGGAGAGACCTCAGGGCTGCATCTTTTGAGCGCAGTACTGAGCCTGAAAACCGTTTACAACCCCACTTACAAGTAAAACTAGCTAAAATGTGCCTGGCTGCTGTTCACTGAAAAGCTCATTCTGGGTACATTTTTGGTATACATTTGCTTCTGCCGGGTCAGCTGAGCAGTGAATTTCTACTTAACTACCTCCTATCAGGAGAGACCTCAGGGCTGCATCTTTTGAGCGCAGTACTGAGCCTGAAAAGCGTTTACAACCCCACTTACAAGTAGAACTAGCTAAAATGTGCCTGGCTGCTGTTCACTGAAAAGCTCATTCTGGGTACATTTTTGGTATACATTTGCTTCTGCCGGGTCAGCTGAGCAGTGAATTTCTACTTAACTACCTCCTATCAGGAGAGACCTCAGGGCTGCATCTTTTGAGCGCAGTACTGAGCTTGAAAAGCGTTTCCAACCCCAGTTACAAGTAAAACTAGCTAAAATGTGCCTGGCTGCTGTTCACTGAAAAGCTCATTCTGGGTACATTTTTGGTATACATTTGCTTCTGCCGGGTCAGCTGAGCAGTGAATTTCTACTTAACTACCTCCTATCAGGAGAGACCTCAGGGCTGCATCTTTTGAGCGCAGTACTGAGCCTGAAAAGCGTTTACAACCCCACTTACAAGTAAAACTAGCTAAAATGTGCCTGGCTGCTGTTCACTGAAAAGCTCATTCTGGGTACATTTTTGGTATACATTTGCTTCCGCCGGGTCAGCTGAGCAGTGAATTTCTACTTAACTACCTCCTATCAGGAGAGACCTCAGGGCTGCATCTTTTGAGTGCAGTACTGAGCCTAAAAAGCGTTTACAACCCCAGTTACAAGTAAAACTAGCTAAAATGTGCCTGGCTGCTGTTCACTGAAAAGCTTATTCTGGGTACATTTTTGGTATACATTTGCTTCTGCCGGGTCAGCTGAGCAGTGAATTTCTACTTAACTACCTCCTATCAGGAGAGACCTCAGGGCTGCATCTTTTGAGCGCAGTACTGAGCCTGAAAACCGTTTACAACCCCAGTTACAAGTAAAACTAGCTAAAATGTGCCTGGCTGCTGTTCACTGAAAAGCTCATTCTGGGTACATTTTTGGTAAACATTTGCTTCTGCCGGGTCAGCTGAGCAGTGAATTTCTACTTAACTACCTCCTATCAGGAGAGACCTCAGGGCTGCATCTTTTGAGCGCAGTACTGAGCCTGAAAACCGTTTACAACCCCACTTACAAGTAAAAGTAGCTAAAATGTGCCTGGCTGCTGTTCACTGAAAAGCTCATTCTGGTACATTTTTGGTATACATTTGCTTCTGCCGGGTCAGCTGAGCAGTGAATTTCTACTTAACTACCTCCTATCAGGAGAGACCTCAGGGCTGCATCTTTTGAGCGCAGTACTGAGCCTGAAAAGCGTTTACAACCCCACTTACAAGTAAAACTAGCTAAAATGTGCCTGGCTGCTGTTCACTGAAAAGCTCATTCTGGGTACATTTTTGGTATACATTTGCAACTGCCGGGTCAGCTGAGCAGTGAATTTCTACTTAACTATATCCTATCAGGAGAGACCTCAGGGCTGCATCTTTTGAGCGCAGTAATGAGCCTGAAAAGCGTTTACAACCCAACTTACAAGTAAAACTAGCTAAAATGTGCCTGGCTGCTGTTCACTGAAAAGCTCATTCTGGGTACATTTTTGGTATACATTTGCTTCTGCCGGGTCAGCTGAGCAGTGAATTTCTACTTAACTACCTCCTATCAGGAGTGACCTCAGGGCTGCATCTTTTGAGCGCAGTACTGAGCCTGAAAACCGTTTACAACCCCAGTTACAAGTAAAACTAGCTAAAATGTGCCTGGCTGCTGTTCACTGAAAAGCTCATTCTGGTACATTTTTGGTATACATTTGCTTCTGCCGGGTCAGCTGAGCAGTGAATTTCTACTTAACTATCTCCTATCAGGAGAGACCTCAGGGCTGCATCTTTTGAGCGCAGTAATGAGCCTGAAAAGCGTTTACAACCCAACTTACAAGTAAAACTAGCTAAAATGTGCCTGGCTGCTGTTCACTGAAAAGCTCATTCTGGGTACATTTTTGATATACATTTGCTTCTGCTGGGTCAGCTGAGCAGTGAATTTCTACATAACTACCTCCTATCAGGAGAGACCTCAGGGCTGCATCTTTTGAGCGCAGTACTGAGCCTGAAAACCGTTTACAACCCCAGTTACAAGTAAAACTAGCTAAAATGTGCCTGGCTGCTGTTCACTGAAAAGCTCATTCTGGGTACATTTTTGGTATACATTTGCTTCTGCCGGGTCAGCAGAGCAGTGAATTTCTACTTAACTATCTCCTATCAAGAGAGACCTCAGGGCTGCATCTTTTGAGCGCAGTACTGAGCCTGAAAAGTGTTTCCAACCCCACTTACAAGTAAAACTAGCTAAAATGTGCCTGGCTGCTGTTCACTGAAAAGCTCATTCTGGGTACATTTTTGGTATACATTTGCTTCTGCCGGGTCAGCTGAGCAGTGAATTTCTACTTAACTACCTCCTATCAGGAGAGACCTCAGGGCTGCATCTTTTGAGCGCAGTACTGAGCCTGAAAACCGTTTACAACCCCAGTTACAAGTAAAACTAGCTAAAATGTGCCTGGCTGCTGTTCACTGAAAAGCTCATTCTGGGTACATTTTTGGTATACATTTGCTTCTGCCGGGACAGCTGAGCAGTGAATTTCTACTTAACTACCTCCTATCAGGAGAGACCTCAGGGCTGCATCTTTTGAGCGCAGTACTGAGCCTGAAAACCGTTTACAACCCCACTTACAAGTAAAACTAGCTAAAATGTGCCTGGCTGCTGTTCACTGAAAAGCTCATTCTGGGTACATTTTTGGTATACATTTGCTTCTGCCGGGTCAGCTGAGCAGTGAATTTCTACTTAACTACCTCCTATCAGGAGAGACCTCAGGGCTGCATCTTTTGAGCGCAGTACTGAGCCTGAAAAGCGTTTACAACCCCACTTACAAGTAGAACTAGCTAAAATGTGCCTGGCTGCTGTTCACTGAAAAGCTCATTCTGGGTACATTTTTGGTATACATTTGCTTCTGCCGGGTCAGCTGAGCAGTGAATTTCTACTTAACTACCTCCTATCAGGAGAGACCTCAGGGCTGCATCTTTTGAGCGCAGTACTGAGCTTGAAAAGCGTTTCCAACCCCAGTTACAAGTAAAACTAGCTAAAATGTGCCTGGCTGCTGTTCACTGAAAAGCTCATTCTGGGTACATTTTTGGTATACATTTGCTTCTGCCGGGTCAGCTGAGCAGTGAATTTCTACTTAACTACCTCCTATCAGGAGAGACCTCAGGGCTGCATCTTTTGAGCGCAGTACTGAGCCTGAAAAGCGTTTACAACCCCACTTACAAGTAAAACTAGCTAAAATGTGCCTGGCTGCTGTTCACTGAAAAGCTCATTCTGGGTACATTTTTGGTATACATTTGCTTCCGCCGGGTCAGCTGAGCAGTGAATTTCTACTTAACTACCTCCTATCAGGAGAGACCTCAGGGCTGCATCTTTTGAGTGCAGTACTGAGCCTAAAAAGCGTTTACAACCCCAGTTACAAGTAAAACTAGCTAAAATGTGCCTGGCTGCTGTTCACTGAAAAGCTTATTCTGGGTACATTTTTGGTATACATTTGCTTCTGCCGGGTCAGCTGAGCAGTGAATTTCTACTTAACTACCTCCTATCAGGAGAGACCTCAGGGCTGCATCTTTTGAGCGCAGTACTGAGCCTGAAAAGCGTTTACAACCCCACTTACAAGTAAAACTAGCTAAAATGTGCCTGGCTGCTGTTCACTGAAAAGCTCATTCTGGGTACATTTTTGGTATACATTTGCTTCTGCCGGGTCAGCTGAGCAGTGAATTTCTACTTAACTACCTCCTATCAGGAGAGACCTCAGGGCTGCATCTTTTGAGCGCAGTACTGAGCCTGAAAAGCGTTTACAACCCCACTTACAAGTAAAACTAGCTAAAATGTGCCTGGCTGCTGTTCACTGAAAAGCTCATTCTGGGTACATTTTTGGTATACATTTGCTTCTGCCGGGTCAGCTGAGCAGTGAATTTCTACTTAACTACCTCCTATCAGGAGAGACCTCAGGGCTGCATCTTTTGTGCGCAGTACTGAGCCTGAAAAGCGTTTACAACCCCACTTACAAGTAAAACTAGCTAAAATGTGCCTGGCTGCTGTTCACTGAAAAGCTTATTCTGGGTACATTTTTGGTATACATTTGCTTCTGCCGGGTCAGCAGAGCAGTGAATTTCTACTTAACTATCTCCTATCAGGAGAGACATCAGGGCTGCATCTTTTGAGGGCAGTACTGAGCCTGAAAAGTGTTTCCAACCCCACTTACAAGTAAAACTAGCTAAAATGTGCCTGGCTGCTGTTCACTGAAAAGCTCATTCTGGGTACATTTTTGGTATACATTTGCATCTGCCGGGTCAGCTGAGCAGTGAATTTCTACTTAACTATCTCCTATCAGGAGAGACCTCAGGGCTGCATCTTTTGAGCGCAGTACTGAGCCTGAAAACCGTTTACAACCCCAGTTACAAGTAAAACTAGCTAAAATGTGCCTGGCTGCTGTTCACTGAAAAGCTCATTCTGGGTACATTTTTGGTATACATTTGCTTCTGCCGGGTCAGCTGAGCAGTGAATTTCTACTTAACTATCTCCTATCAAGAGAGACCTCAGGGCTGCATCTTTTGAGCGCAGTACTGAGCCTGAAAAGTGTTTCCAACCCCACTTACAAGTAAAACTAGCTAAAATGTGCCTGGCTGCTGTTCACTGAAAAGCTCATTCTGGGTACATTTTTGGTATACATTTGCTTCTGCCGGGTCAGCTGAGCAGTGAATTTCTACTTAACTACCTCCTATCAGGAGAGACCTCAGGGCTGCATCTTTTGAGCGCAGTACTGAGCCTGAAAACCGTTTACAACCCCAGTTACAAGTAAAACTAGCTAAAATGTGCCTGGCTGCTGTTCACTGAAAAGCTCATTCTGGGTACATTTTTGGTATACATTTGCTTCTGCCGGGACAGCTGAGCAGTGAATTTCTACTTAACTACCTCCTATCAGGAGAGACCTCAGGGCTGCATCTTTTGAGCGCAGTACTGAGCCTGAAAAGCGTTTACAACCCCACTTACAAGTAAAACTAGCTAAAATGTGCCTGGCTGCTGTTCACTGAAAAGCTCATTCTGGGTACATTTTTGATACATTTGCTTCTGCCGGGTCAGCTGAGCAGTGAATTTCTACTTAACTACCTCCTATCAGGAGAGACCTCAGGGCTGCATCTTTTGTGCGCAGTACTGAGCCTGAAAAGCGTTTACAACCCCACTTACAAGTAAAACTAGCTAAAATGTGCCTGGCTGCTGTTCACTGAAAAGCTTATTCTGGGTACATTTTTGGTATACATTTGCTTCTGCCGGGTCAGCTGAGCAGTGAATTTCTACTTAACTACCTCCTATCAGGAGAGACATCAGGGCTGCATCTTTTGAGCGCAGTACTGAGCCTGAAAAGCGTTTACAACCCCACTTACAAGTAAAACTAGCTAAAATGTGCCTGGCTGCTGTTCACTGAAAAGCTCATTCTGGGTACATTTTTGATACATTTGCTTCTGCCGGGTCAGCTGAGCAGTGAATTTCTACTTAACTATCTCCTATCAGGAGAGACCTCAGGGCTGCATCTTTTGTGCGCAGTACTGAGCCTGAAAAGCGTTTACAACCCCACTTACAAGTAAAACTAGCTAAAATGTGCCTGGCTGCTGTTCACTGAAAAGCTTATTCTGGGTACATTTTTGGTATACATTTGCTTCTGCCGGGTCAGCTGAGCAGTGAATTTCTACTTAACTACCTCCTATCAGGAGAGACCTCAGGGCTGCATCTTTTGAGCGCAGTACTGAGCCTGAAAACCGTTTACAACCCCAGTTACAAGTAAAACTAGCTAAAATGTGCATGGCTGCTGTTCACTGAAAAGCTCATTCTGGGTACATTTTTGGTATACATTTGCTTCTTCCGGGTCAGCTGAGCAGTGAATTTCTACTTAACTACCTCCTATCAGGAGAGACCTCAGGGCTGCATCTTTTGAGCGCAGTACTGAGCCTGAAAACCGTTTACAACCCCACTTACAAGTAAAAGTAGCTAAAATGTGCCTGGCTGCTGTTCACTGAAAAGCTCATTCTGGTACATTTTTGGTATACATTTGCTTCTGCCGGGTCAGCTGAGCAGTGAATTTCTACTTAACTACCTCCTATCAGGAGAGACCTCAGGGCTGCATCTTTTGAGCGCAGTACTGAGCCTGAAAAGCGTTTACAACCCCACTTACAAGTAAAACTAGCTAAAATGTGCCTGGCTGCTGTTCACTGAAAAGCTCATTCTGGGTACATTTTTGGTATACATTTGCATCTGCCGGGTCAGCTGAGCAGTGAATTTCTACTTAACTATCTCCTATCAGGAGAGACCTCAGGGCTGCATCTTTTGAGCGCAGTACTGAGCCTGAAAAGCGTTTACAACCCAACTTACAAGTAAAACTAGCTAAAATGTGCCTGGCTGCTGTTCACTGAAAAGCTCATTCTGGGTACATTTTTGGTATACATTTGCTTCTGCCGGGTCAGCTGAGCAGTGAATTTCTACATAACTACCTCCTATCAGGAGAGACCTCAGGGCTGCATCTTTTGAGCGCAGTACTGAGCCTGAAAACCGTTTACAACCCCAGTTACAAGTAAAACTAGCTAAAATGTGCCTGGCTGCTGTTCACTGAAAAGCTCATTCTGGGTACATTTTTGGTATACATTTGCTTCTGCCGGGTCAGCAGAGCAGTGAATTTCTACTTAACTATCTCCTATCAAGAGAGACCTCAGGGCTGCATCTTTTGAGGGCAGTACTGAGCCTGAAAAGTGTTTCCAACCCCACTTACAAGTAAAACTAGCTAAAATGTGCCTGGCTGCTGTTCACTGAAAAGCTCATTCTGGGTACATTTTTGGTATACATTTGCTTCTGCCGGGTCAGCTGAGCAGTGAATTTCTACTTAACTACCTCCTATCAGGAGAGACCTCAGGGCTGCATCTTTTGAGCGCAGTACTGAGCCTGAAAACCGTTTACAACCCCAGTTACAAGTAAAACTAGCTAAAATGTGCCTGGCTGCTGTTCACTGAAAAGCTCATTCTGGGTACATTTTTGGTATACATTTGCTTCTGCCGGGACAGCTGAGCAGTGAATTTCTACTTAACTACCTCCTATCAGGAGAGACCTCAGGGCTGCATCTTTTGAGCGCAGTACTGAGCCTGAAAACCGTTTACAACCCCACTTACAAGTAAAACTAGCTAAAATGTGCCTGGCTGCTGTTCACTGAAAAGCTCATTCTGGGTACATTTTTGGTATACATTTGCATCTGCCGGGTCAGCTGAGCAGTGAATTTCTACTTAACTATCTCCTATCAGGAGAGACCTCAGGGCTGCATCTTTTGAGCGCAGTACTGAGCCTGAAAAGCGTTTACAACCCAACTTACAAGTAAAACTAGCTAAAATGTGCCTGGCTGCTGTTCACTGAAAAGCTCATTCTGGGTACATTTTTGGTATACATTTGCTTCTGCCGGGTCAGCTGAGCAGGGAATTTCTACTTACTACCTCCTATCAGGAGAGACCTCAGGGCTGCATCTTTTGAGCGCAGTACTGAGCCTGAAAACTGTTTACAACCCCAGTTACAAGTAAAACTAGCTAATATGTGCCTGGCTGCTGTTCACTGAAAAGCTCATTCTGGGTACATGTTTGGTATACATTTGCTTCTGCCGGGTCAGCTGAGCAGTGAATTTCTGCTTAACTATCTCCTATCAGGAGAGACCTCAGGGCTGCATCTTTTGAGCGCAGTACTGAGCCTGAAAAGCGTTTCCAACCCCACTTACAAGTAAAACTAGCTAAAATGTGCCTGGCTGCTGTTCACTGAAAAGCTCATTCTGGGTACATTTTTGGTATATATTTGCTTCTGCCGGGTCAGCTGAGCAGTGAATTTCTACTTAACTACCCCCTATCAGGAGAGACCTCAGGGCTGCATCTTTTGAGCGCAGTACTGAGCCTGAAAAGCATTTACAACCCCACTTACAAGTAAAACTAGCTAAAATGTGCCTGGCTGCTGTTCACTGAAAAGCTCATTCTGGGTACATTTTTGGTATACATTTGCTTCTGCCGGGTCAGCTGAGCAGTGAATTTCTACTTAACTACCTCCTATCAGGAGAGACCTCAGGGCTGCATCTTTTGAGCGCAGTACTGAGCCTGAAAAGCGTTTCCAACCCCACTTACAAGTAAAACTAGCTAAAATGTGCCTGGCTGCTGTTCACTGAAAAGCTCATTCTGGGTACATTTTTGGTATACATTTGCTTCTGATGGGTCAGCTGAGCAGTGAATTTCTACTTAACTACCTCCTATCAGGAGAGACCTCAGGGCTGCATCTTTTGAGCGCAGTACTGAGCCTGAAAAGCGTTTCCAACCCCACTTAAAAGAAAAACTAGCTAAAATGTGCCTGGCTGCTGTTCACTGAAAAGCTCATTCTGGGTACATTTTTGGTATACATTTGCTTCTGCCGGGTCAGCTGAGCAGGGAATTTCTACTTACTACCTCCTATCAGGAGAGACCTCAGGGCTGCATCTTTTGAGTGCAGTACTGAGCCTGAAAACTGTTTACAACCCCAGTTACAAGTAAAACTAGCTAATATGTGCCTGGCTGCTGTTCACTGAAAAGCTCATTCTGGGTACATTTTTGGTATACATTTGCTTCTGCCGGGTCAGCTGAGCAGTGAATTTCTACTTAACTATCTCCTATCAGGAGAGACCTCAGGGCTGCATCTTTTGAGCGCAGTACTGAGCCTGAAAAGCGTTTCCAACCCCACTTACAAGTAAAACTAGCTAAAATGTGCCTGGCTGCTGTTCACTGAAAAGCTCATTCTGGGTACATTTTTGGTATATATTTGCTTCTGCCGGGTCAGCTGAACAGTGAATTTCTACTTAACTACCCCCTATCAGGAGAGACCTCAGGGCTGCATCTTTTGAGCGCAGTACTGAGCCTGAAAAGCGTTTACAACCCCACTTACAAGTAAAACTAGCTAAAATGTGCCTGGCTGCTGTTCACTGAAAAGCTCATTCTGGGTACATTTTTGGTATACATTTGCTTCTGCCGGGTCAGCTGAGCAGTGAATTTCTACTTAACTACCTCCTATCAGGAGAGACCTCAGGGCTGCATCTTTTGAGCGCAGTACTGAGCCTGAAAAGCGTTTACAACCCCACTTACAAGTAAAACTAGCTAAAATGTGCCTGGCTGCTGTTCACTGAAAAGCTCATTCTGGGTAAATTTTTGGTATACATTTGCTTCTGCCGGGTCAGCTGAGCAGTGAATTTCTACTTAACTATCTCCTATCAGGAGAGACCTCAGGTCTGCATCTTTTGTGCGCAGTACTGAGCCTGAAAACCGTTTACAACCCCACTTGCAAGTAAAACTAGCTAAAATGTGCCTGGCTGCTGTTCACTGAAAAGCTCATTCTGGGTACATTTTTGGTATACATTTGCTTCTGCCGGGTCAGCTGAGCAGTGAATTTCTACTTAACTACCTCCTATCAGGAGAGACCTCAGGGCTGCATCTTTTGATCGCAGTACTGAGCCTGAAAAGCGTTTACAACCCCACTTACAAGTAAAACTAGCTAAAATGTGCCTGGCTGCTGTTCACTGAAAAGCTCATTCTGGGTACATTTTTGGTATACATTTCCTTCTGCCGGGTCAGCTGAGCAGTGAATTTCTACTTAACTACCTCCTATCAGGAGAGACCTCAGGGCTGCATCTTTTGAGCGCAGTACTGAGCCTGAAAACCGTTTACAACCCCAGTTACAAGTAAAACTAGCTAAAATGTGCCTGGCTGCTGTTCACTGAAAAGCTCATTCTGGGTACATTTTTGGTATACATTTGCTTCTGCCGGGTCAGCAGAGCAGTGAATTTCTACTTAACTATCTCCTATCAAGAGAGAACTCAGGGCTGCATCTTTTGAGGGCAGTACTGAGCCTGAAAAGTGTTTCCAACCCCACTTACAAGTAAAACTAGCTAAAATGTGCCTGGCTGCTGTTCACTGAAAAGCTCATTCTGGGTACATTTTTGGTATACATTTGCTTCTGCCGGGTCAGCTGAGCAGTGAATTTCTGCTTAACTATCTCCTATCAGGAGAGACCTCAGGGCTGCATCTTTTGAGCGCAGTACTGAGCCTGAAAAGCGTTTCCAACCCCACTTACAAGTAAAACTAGCTAAAATGTGCCTGGCTGCTGTTCACTGAAAAGCTCATTCTGGGTACATTTTTGGTATATATTTGCTTCTGCCGGGTCAGCTGAACAGTGAATTTCTACTTAACTACCCCCTATCAGGAGAGACCTCAGGGCTGCATCTTTTGAGCGCAGTACTGAGCCTGAAAAGCGTTTACAACCCCACTTACAAGTAAAACTAGCTAAAATGTGCCTGGCTGCTGTTCACTGAAAAGCTCATTCTGGGTACATTTTTGGTATACATTTGCTTCTGCCGGGTCAGCTGAGCAGTGAATTTCTACTTAACTACCTCCTATCAGGAGAGACCTCAGGGCTGCATCTTTTGAGCGCAGTACTGAGCCTGAAAAGCGTTTACAACCCCACTTACAAGTAAAACTAGCTAAAATGTGCCTGGCTGCTGTTCACTGAAAAGCTCATTCTGGGTAAATTTTTGGTATACATTTGCTTCTGCCGGGTCAGCTGAGCAGTGAATTTCTACTTAACTATCTCCTATCAGGAGAGACCTCAGGTCTGCATCTTTTGTGCGCAGTACTGAGCCTGAAAACCGTTTACAACCCCACTTGCAAGTAAAACTAGCTAAAATGTGCCTGGCTGCTGTTCACTGAAAAGCTCATTCTGGGTACATTTTTGGTATACATTTGCTTCTGCTGGGTCAGCTGAGCAGTGAATTTCTACTTAACTACCTCCTATCAGGAGAGACCTCAGGGCTGCATCTTTTGAGCGCAGTACTGAGCCTGAAAAGCGTTTCCAACCCCACTTGCAAGTAAAACTAGCTAAAATGTGCCTGGCTGCTGTTCACTGAAAAGCTCATTCTGGGTACATGTTTGGTATACATTTGCTTCTGCCGGGTCAGCTGAGCAGTGAATTTCTACTTAACTACCTCCTATCAGGAGAGACCTCAGGGCTGCATCTTTTGATCGCAGTACTGAGCCTGAAAAGCGTTTCCAACCCCACTTACAAGTAAAACTAGCTAAAATGTGCCTGGCTGCTGTTCACTGAAAAGCTCATTCTGGGTACATTTTTGGTATACATTTGCTTCTGCCGGGTCAGCTGAGCAGTGAATTTCTACTTAACTACCTCCTATCAGGAGAGACCTCAGGGCTGCATCTTTTGAGCGCAGTACTGAGCCTGAAAAGCGTTTCCAACCCCACTTACAAGTAAAACTAGCTAAAATGTGCCTGGCTGCTGTTCACTGAAAAGCTCATTCTGGGTACATTTTTGGTATACATTTGCTTCTGCCGGGTCAGCTGAGCAGTGAATTTCTACTTAACTACCTCCTATCAGGAGAGACCTCAGGGCTGCATCTTTTGAGCGCAGTACTGAGCCTGAAAAGCGTTTCCAACCCCACTTACAAGTAAAACTAGCTAAAATGTGCCTGGCTGCTGTTCACTGAAAAGCTCATTCTGGGTACATTTTTGGTATACATTTGCTTCTGCCGGGTCAGCTGAGCAGTGAATTTCTACTTAACTATCTCCTATCAGGAGAGACCTCAGGGCTGCATCTTTTGAGCGTAGTACTGAGCCTGAAAAGCGTTTACAACCCCACTTACAAGTAAAACTAGCTAAAATGTGCCTGGCTGTTGTTCACTGACAAGCTCATTCTGGGTACATTTTTGGTATACATTTGCTTCTGCCGGGTCAGCTGAGCAGTGAATTTCTACTTAACTATCTCCTATCAGGAGAGACCTCATGTCTGCATCTTTTGTGCGCAGTACTGAGCCTGAAAAGCGTTTACAACCCCACTTACAAGTAAAACTAGCTAAAATGTGCCTGGCTGCTGTTCACTGAAAAGCTCATTCTGGGTACATTTTTGGTATACATTTGCTTCTGCCGGGTCAGCTGAGCAGTGAATTTCTACTTAACTACCTCCTATCAGGAGAGACCTCAGGGCTGCATCTTTTGAGCGCAGTACTGAGCCTGAAAAGCGTTTCCAACCCCACTTACAAGTAAAACTAGCTAAAATGTGCCTGGCTGCTGTTCACTGAAAAGCTCATTCTGGGTACATTTTTGGTATACATTTGCTTCTGCCGGGTCAGCTGAGCAGTGAATTTCTACTTAACTACCTCCTATCAGGAGAGACCTCAGGGCTGCATCTTTTGAGCGCAGTACTGAGCCTGAAAAGCGTTTCCAACCCCACTTACAAGTAAAACTAGCTAAAATGTGCCTGGCTGCTGTTCACTGAAAAGCTCATTCTGGGTACATTTTTGGTATACATTTGCTTCTGCCGGGTCAGCTGAGCAGTGAATTTCTACTTAACTATCTCCTATCAGGAGAGACCTCAGGGCTGCATCTTTTGAGCGTAGTACTGAGCCTGAAAAGCGTTTACAACCCCACTTACAAGTAAAACTAGCTAAAATGTGCCTGGCTGTTGTTCACTGACAAGCTCATTCTGGGTACATTTTTGGTATACATTTGCTTCTGCCGGGTCAGCTGAGCAGTGAATTTCTACTTAACTATCTCCTATCAGGAGAGACCTCATGTCTGCATCTTTTGTGCGCAGTACTGAGCCTGAAAAGCGTTTACAACCCCACTTACAAGTAAAACTAGCTAAAATGTGCCTGGCTGCTGTTCACTGAAAAGCTCATTCTGGGTACATTTTTGGTATACATTTGCTTCTGCCGGGTCAGCTGAGCAGTGAATTTCTACTTAACTATCTCCTATCAGGAGAGACCTCAGGGCTGCATCTTTTGAGCGCAGTACTGAGCCTGAAAAGCGTTTCCAACCCCACTTACAAGTAAAACTAGCTAAAATGTGCCTGGCTGCTGTTCACTGAAAAGCTCATTCTGGGTACATTTTGGTATACATTTGCTTCTGCCGGGTCAGCTGAGCAGTGAATTTCTGCTTAACTATCTCCTATCAGGAGAGACCTCAGGGCTGCATCTTTTGAGCGCAGTACTGAGCCTGAAAAGCGTTTCCAACCCCACTTACAAGTAAAACTAGCTAAAATGTGCCTGGCTGCTGTTCACTGAAAAGCTCATTCTGGGTACATTTTTGGTATATATTTGCTTCTGCCGGGTCAGCTGAACAGTGAATTTCTACTTAACTACCCCCTATCAGGAGAGACCTCAGGGCTGCATCTTTTGAGCGCAGTACTGAGCCTGAAAAGCGTTTACAACCCCACTTACAAGTAAAACTAGCTAAAATGTGCCTGGCTGCTGTTCACTGAAAAGCTCATTCTGGGTAAATTTTTGGTATACATTTGCTTCTGCCGGGTCAGCTGAGCAGTGAATTTCTACTTAACTATCTCCTATCAGGAGAGACCTCAGGTCTGCATCTTTTGTGCGCAGTACTGAGCCTGAAAACCGTTTACAACCCCACTTGCAAGTAAAACTAGCTAAAATGTGCCTGGCTGCTGTTCACTGAAAAGCTCATTCTGGGTACATTTTTGGTATACATTTGCTTCTGCCGGGTCAGCTGAGCAGTGAATTTCTACTTAACTACCTCCTATCAGGAGAGACCTCAGGGCTGCATCTTTTGATCGCAGTACTGAGCCTGAAAAGCGTTTACAACCCCACTTACAAGTAAAACTAGCTAAAATGTGCCTGGCTGCTGTTCACTGAAAAGCTCATTCTGGGTACATTTTTGGTATACATTTGCTTCTGCCGGGACAGCTGAGCAGTGAATTTCTACTTAACTACCTCCTATCAGGAGAGACCTCAGGGCTGCATCTTTTGAGCGCAGTACTGAGCCTGAAAAGCGTTTACAACCCAACTTACAAGTAAAACTAGCTAAAATGTGCCTGGCTGCTGTTCACTGAAAAGCTCATTCTGGGTACATTTTTGGTATACATTTGCTTCTGCCGGGTCAGCAGAGCAGTGAATTTCTACTTAACTATCTCCTATCAAGAGAGAACTCAGGGCTGCATCTTTTGAGGGCAGTACTGAGCCTGAAAAGTGTTTCCAACCCCACTTACAAGTAAAACTAGCTAAAATGTGCCTGGCTGCTGTTCACTGAAAAGCTCATTCTGGGTACATTTTTGGTATACATTTGCTTCTGCCGGGTCAGCTGAGCAGTGAATTTCTACTTAACTACCTCCTATCAGGAGAGACCTCAGGGCTGCATCTTTTGAGCGCAGTACTGAGCCTGAAAACCGTTTACAACCCCAGTTACAAGTAAAACTAGCTAAAATGTGCCTGGCTGCTGTTCACTGAAAAGCTCATTCTGGGTACATTTTTGGTATACATTTGCTTCTGCCGGGACAGCTGAGCAGTGAATTTCTACTTAACTACCTCCTATCAGGAGAGACCTCAGGGCTGCATCTTTTGAGCGCAGTACTGAGCCTGAAAAGCGTTTACAACCCCACTTACAAGTAAAACTAGCTAAAATGTGCCTGGCTGCTGTTCACTGAAAAGCTCATTCTGGGTACATTTTTGGTATACATTTGCATCTGCCGGGTCAGCTGAGCAGTGAATTTCTACTTAACTATCTCCTATCAGGAGAGACCTCAGGGCTGCATCTTTTGAGCGCAGTACTGAGCCTGAAAAGCGTTTACAACCCAACTTACAAGTAAAACTAGCTAAAATGTGCCTGGCTGCTGTTCACTGAAAAGCTCATTCTGGGTACATTTTTGGTATACATTTGCTTCTGCCGGGTCAGCTGAGCAGTGAATTTCTACATAACTACCTCCTATCAGGAGAGACCTCAGGGCTGCATCTTTTGAGCGCAGTACTGAGCCTGAAAAACGTTTACAACCCCAGTTACAAGTAAAACTAGCTAAAATGTGCCTGGCTGCTGTTCACTGAAAAGCTCATTCTGGGTACATTTTTGGTATACATTTGCTTCTGCCGGGTCAGCAGAGCAGTGAATTTCTACTTAACTATCTCCTATCAAGAGAGACCTCAGGGCTGCATCTTTTGAGCGCAGTACTGAGCCTGAAAAGTGTTTCCAACCCCACTTATACAAGTAAAACTAGCTAAAATGTGCCTGGCTGCTGTTCACTAAAAAGCTCATTCTGGGTACATTTTTGGTATACATTTGCTTCTGCCGGGTCAGCTGAGCAGTGAATTTCTACTTAACTACCTCCTATCAGGAGAGACCTCAGGGCTGCATCTTTTGAGCGCAGTACTGAGCCTGAAAACCGTTTACAACCCCAGTTACAAGTAAAACTAGCTAAAATGTGCCTGGCTGCTGTTCACTGAAAAGCTCATTCTGGGTACATTTTTGGTATACATTTGCTTCTGCCGGGACAGCTGAGCAGTGAATTTCTACTTAACTACCTCCTATCAGGAGAGACCTCAGGGCTGCATCTTTTGAGCGCAGTACTGAGCCTGAAAAGCGTTTCCAACCCCACTTACAAGTAAAACTAGCTAAAATGTGCCTGGCTGCTGTTCACTGAAAAGCTCATTCTGAGTACATTTTTGGTATACATTTGCTTCTGCTGGGTCAGCTGAGCAGTGAATTTCTACTTAACTACCTCCTATCAGGAGAGACCTCAGGGCTGCATCTTTTGAGCGCAGTACTGAGCCTGAAAAGCGTTTCCAACCCCACTTAAAAGAAAAACTAGCTAAAATGTGCCTGGCTGCTGTTCACTGAAAAGCTCATTCTGGGTACATTTTTGGTATACATTTGCTTCTGCCGGGTCAGCTGAGCAGGGAATTTCTACGTACTACCTCCTATCAGGAGAGACCTCAGGGCTGCATCTTTTGAGCGCAGTACTGAGCCTGAAAACTGTTTACAACCCCAGTTACAAGTAAAACTAGCTAATATGTGCCTGGCTGCTGTTCACTGAAAAGCTCATTCTGGGTACATTTTTGGTATACATTTGCTTCTGCCGGGTCAGCTGAGCAGTGAATTTCTACTTAACTATCTCCTATCAGGAGAGACCTCAGGGCTGCATCTTTTGAGCGCAGTACTGAGCCTGAAAAGCGTTTCCAACCCCACTTACAAGTAAAACTAGCTAAAATGTGCCTGGCTGCTGTTCACTGAAAAGCTCATTCTGGGTACATTTTGGTATACATTTGCTTCTGCCGGGTCAGCTGAGCAGTGAATTTCTGCTTAACTATCTCCTATCAGGAGAGACCTCAGGGCTGCATCTTTTGAGCGCAGTACTGAGCCTGAAAAGCGTTTCCAACCCCACTTACAAGTAAAACTAGCTAAAATGTGCCTGGCTGCTGTTCACTGAAAAGCTCATTCTGGGTACATTTTTGGTATATATTTGCTTCTGCCGGGTCAGCTGAACAGTGAATTTCTACTTAACTACCCCCTATCAGGAGAGACCTCAGGGCTGCATCTTTTGAGCGCAGTACTGAGCCTGAAAAGCGTTTACAACCCCACTTACAAGTAAAACTAGCTAAAATGTGCCTGGCTGCTGTTCACTGAAAAGCTCATTCTGGGTACATTTTTGGTATACATTTGCTTCTGCCGGGTCAGCTGAGCAGTGAATTTCTACTTAACTACCTCCTATCAGGAGAGACCTCAGGGCTGCATCTTTTGAGCGCAGTACTGAGCCTGAAAAGCGTTTACAACCCCACTTACAAGTAAAACTAGCTAAAATGTGCCTGGCTGCTGTTCACTGAAAAGCTCATTCTGGGTAAATTTTTGGTATACATTTGCTTCTGCCGGGTCAGCTGAGCAGTGAATTTCTACTTAACTATCTCCTATCAGGAGAGACCTCAGGTCTGCATCTTTTGTGCGCAGTACTGAGCCTGAAAACCGTTTACAACCCCACTTGCAAGTAAAACTAGCTAAAATGTGCCTGGCTGCTGTTCACTGAAAAGCTCATTCTGGGTACATTTTTGGTATACATTTGCTTCTGCCGGGTCAGCTGAGCAGTGAATTTCTACTTAACTACCTCCTATCAGGAGAGACCTCAGGGCTGCATCTTTTGATCGCAGTACTGAGCCTGAAAAGCGTTTACAACCCCACTTACAAGTAAAACTAGCTAAAATGTGCCTGGCTGCTGTTCACTGAAAAGCTCATTCTGGGTACATTTTTGGTATACATTTGCTTCTGCCGGGTCAGCAGAGCAGTGAATTTCTACTTAACTATCTCAGGGCTGCATCTTTTGAGGGCAGTACTGAGCCTGAAAAGTGTTTCCAACCCCACTTACAAGTAAAACTAGCTAAAATGTGCCTGGCTGCTGTTCACTGAAAAGCTCATTCTGGGTACATTTTTGGTATACATTTGCTTCTGCCGGGTCAGCTGAGCAGTGAATTTCTACTTAACTACCTCCTATCAGGAGAGACCTCAGGGCTGCATCTTTTGAGCGCAGTACTGAGCCTGAAAACCGTTTACAACCCCAGTTACAAGTAAAACTAGCTAGTGGGGTTTACAACCCCACTTGCAAGTAAAACTAGCTAAAATGTGCCTGGCTGCTGTTCACTGAAAAGCTCATTCTGGGTACATTTTTGGTATACATTTGCTTCTGCCGGGACAGCTGAGCAGTGAATTTCTACTTAACTACCTCCTATCAGGAGAGACCTCAGGGCTGCATCTTTTGAGCGCAGTACTGAGCCTGAAAAGCGTTTACAACCCCACTTACAAGTAAAACTAGCTAAAATGTGCCTGGCTGCTGTTCACTGAAAAGCTCATTCTGGGTACATTTTTGGTATACATTTGCATCTGCCGGGTCAGCTGAGCAGTGAATTTCTACTTAACTATCTCCTATCAGGAGAGACCTCAGGGCTGCATCTTTTGAGCGCAGTACTGAGCCTGAAAAGCGTTTACAACCCAACTTACAAGTAAAACTAGCTAAAATGTGCCTGGCTGCTGTTCACTGAAAAGCTCATTCTGGGTACATTTTTGGTATACATTTGCTTCTGCCGGGTCAGCTGAGCAGTGAATTTCTACTTAACTACCTCCTATCAGGAGAGACCTCAGGGCTGCATCTTTTGAGCGCAGTACTGAGCCTGAAAAGCGTTTCCAACCCCACTTAAAAGAAAAACTAGCTAAAATGTGCCTGGCTGCTGTTCACTGAAAAGCTCATTCTGGGTACATTTTTGGTATACATTTGCTTCTGCCGGGTCAGCTGAGCAGGGAATTTCTACTTACTACCTCCTATCAGGAGAGACCTCAGGGCTGTATCTTTTGAGCGCAGTACTGAGCCTGAAAACTGTTTACAACCCCAGTTACAAGTAAAACTAGCTAATATGTGCTGGCTGCTGTTCACTGAAAAGCTCATTCTGGGTACATTTTTGGTATACATTTGCTTCTGCCGGGTCAGCTGAGCAGTGAATTTCTACTTAACTATCTCCTATCAGGAGAGACCTCAGGGCTGCATCTTTTGAGCGCAGTACTGAGCCTGAAAAGCGTTTCCAACCCCACTTACAAGTAAAACTAGCTAAAATGTGCCTGGCTGCTGTTCACTGAAAAGCTCATTCTGGGTACATTTTTGGTATACATTTGCTTCTGCCGGGTCAGCTGAGCAGTGAATTTCTACTTAACTACCTCCTATCAGGAGAGACCTCAGGGCTGCATCTTTTGAGCGCAGTACTGAGCCTGAAAAGCGTTTACAACCCCACTTACAAGTAAAACTAGCTAAAATGTGCCTGGCTGCTGTTCACTGAAAAGCTCATTCTGGGTACATTTTTGATACATTTGCTTCTGCCGGGTCAGCTGAGCAGTGAATTTCTACTTAACTATCTCCTATCAGGAGAGACCTCAGGGCTGCATCTTTTGTGCGCAGTACTGAGCCTGAAAAGCGTTTACAACCCCACTTACAAGTAAAACTAGCTAAAATGTGCCTGGCTGCAGTTCACTGAAAAGCTTATTCTGGGTACATTTTTGGTATACATTTGCTTCTGCCGGGTCAGCTGAGCAGTGAATTTCTACTTAACTACCTCCTATCAGGAGAGACCTCAGGGCTGCATCTTTTGAGCGCAGTACTGAGCCTAAAAAGCGTTTACAACCCCAGTTACAAGTAAAACTAGCTAAAATGTGCCTGGCTGCTGTTCACTGAAAAGCTTATTCTGGGTACATTTTTGGTATACATTTGCTTCTGCCGGGTCAGCTGAGCAGTGAATTTCTACTTAACTATCTCCTATCAGGAGAGACCTCAGGGCTGCATCTTTTGAGCGCAGTAATGAGCCTGAAAAGCGTTTACAACCCCACTTATAAGTAAAACTAGCTAAAATGTGCCTGGCTGCTGTTCACTGAAAAGCTCATTCTGGGTACATTTTTGGTATACATTTGCTTCTGCCGGGTCAGCTGAGCAGTGAATTTCTACTTAACTATCTCCTATCAGGAGAGACCTCAGGGCTGCATCTTTTGAGCGCAGTACTGAGCCTGAAAAGCGTTTACAACCCCACTTACAAGTAAAACTAGCTAAAATGTGCCTGGCTGCTGTTCACTGAAAAGCTCATTCTGGGTACATTTTTGGTATACATTTGCTTCTGCCGGGTCAGCTGAGCAGTGAATTTCTACTTAACTACCTCCTATCAGGAGAGACATCAGGGCTGCATCTTTTGAGCGCAGTACTGAGCCTGAAAAGCGTTTACAACCCCACTTACAAGTAAAACTAGCTAAAATGTGCCTGGCTGCTGTTCACTGAAAAGCTTATTCTGGGTACATTTTTGGTATACATTTGCTTCTGCCGGGTCAGCTGAGCAGTGAATTTCTACTTAACTACCTCCTATCAGGAGAGACCTCAGGGCTGCATCTTTTGAGCGCAGTACTGAGCCTGAAAACCGTTTACAACCCCACTTAAAAGAAAAACTAGCTAAAATGTGCCTGGCTGCTGTTCACTGAAAAGCTCATTCTGGGTACATTTTTGGTATACATTTGCTTCTGCCGGGTCAGCTGAGCAGTGAATTTCTACTTAACTACCTCCTATCAGGAGAGACCTCAGGGCTGCATCTTTTGAGCGCAGTACTGAGCCTGAAAAGCGTTTCCAACCCCACTTAAAAGAAAAACTAGCTAAAATGTGCCTGGCTGCTGTTCACTGAAAAGCTCATTCTGGGTACATTTTTGGTATACATTTGCTTCTGCCGGGTCAGCTGAGCAGGGAATTTCTACTTACTACCTCCTATCAGGAGAGACCTCAGGGCTGTATCTTTTGAGCGCAGTACTGAGCCTGAAAACTGTTTACAACCCCAGTTACAAGTAAAACTAGCTAATATGTGCTGGCTGCTGTTCACTGAAAAGCTCATTCTGGGTACATTTTTGGTATACATTTGCTTCTGCCGGGTCAGCTGAGCAGTGAATTTCTACTTAACTATCTCCTATCAGGAGAGACCTCAGGGCTGCATCTTTTGAGCGCAGTACTGAGCCTGAAAAGCGTTTCCAACCCCACTTACAAGTAAAACTAGCTAAAATGTGCCTGGCTGCTGTTCACTGAAAAGCTCATTCTGGGTACATTTTTGGTATACATTTGCTTCTGCCGGGTCAGCTGAGCAGTGAATTTCTACTTAACTACCTCCTATCAGGAGAGACCTCAGGGCTGCATCTTTTGAGCGCAGTACTGAGCCTGAAAAGCGTTTACAACCCCACTTACAAGTAAAACTAGCTAAAATGTGCCTGGCTGCTGTTCACTGAAAAGCTCATTCTGGGTACATTTTTGATACATTTGCTTCTGCCGGGTCAGCTGAGCAGTGAATTTCTACTTAACTATCTCCTATCAGGAGAGACCTCAGGGCTGCATCTTTTGTGCGCAGTACTGAGCCTGAAAAGCGTTTACAACCCCACTTACAAGTAAAACTAGCTAAAATGTGCCTGGCTGCAGTTCACTGAAAAGCTTATTCTGGGTACATTTTTGGTATACATTTGCTTCTGCCGGGTCAGCTGAGCAGTGAATTTCTACTTAACTACCTCCTATCAGGAGAGACCTCAGGGCTGCATCTTTTGAGCGCAGTACTGAGCCTAAAAAGCGTTTACAACCCCAGTTACAAGTAAAACTAGCTAAAATGTGCCTGGCTGCTGTTCACTGAAAAGCTTATTCTGGGTACATTTTTGGTATACATTTGCTTCTGCCGGGTCAGCTGAGCAGTGAATTTCTACTTAACTATCTCCTATCAGGAGAGACCTCAGGGCTGCATCTTTTGAGCGCAGTAATGAGCCTGAAAAGCGTTTACAACCCCACTTATAAGTAAAACTAGCTAAAATGTGCCTGGCTGCTGTTCACTGAAAAGCTCATTCTGGGTACATTTTTGGTATACATTTGCTTCTGCCGGGTCAGCTGAGCAGTGAATTTCTACTTAACTATCTCCTATCAGGAGAGACCTCAGGGCTGCATCTTTTGAGCGCAGTACTGAGCCTGAAAAGCGTTTACAACCCCACTTACAAGTAAAACTAGCTAAAATGTGCCTGGCTGCTGTTCACTGAAAAGCTCATTCTGGGTACATTTTTGGTATACATTTGCTTCTGCCGGGTCAGCTGAGCAGTGAATTTCTACTTAACTACATCCTATCAGGAGAGACATCAGGGCTGCATCTTTTGAGCGCAGTACTGAGCCTGAAAAGCGTTTACAACCCCACTTACAAGTAAAACTAGCTAAAATGTGCCTGGCTGCTGTTCACTGAAAAGCTTATTCTGGGTACATTTTTGGTATACATTTGCTTCTGCCGGGTCAGCTGAGCAGTGAATTTCTACTTAACTACCTCCTATCAGGAGAGACCTCAGGGCTGCATCTTTTGAGCGCAGTACTGAGCCTGAAAACCGTTTACAACCCCACTTAAAAGAAAAACTAGCTAAAATGTGCCTGGCTGCTGTTCACTGAAAAGCTCATTCTGGGTACATTTTTGGTATACATTTGCTTCTGCCGGGTCAGCTGAGCAGGGAATTTCTACTTACTACCTCCTATCAGGAGAGACCTCAGGGCTGCATCTTTTGAGCGCAGTACTGAGCCTGAAAACTGTTTACAACCCCAGTTACAAGTAAAACTAGCTAATATGTGCCTGGCTGCTGTTCACTGAAAAGCTCATTCTGGGTACATTTTTGGTATACATTTGCTTCTGCCGGGTCAGCTGAGCAGTGAATTTCTACTTAACTATCTCCTATCAGGAGAGACCTCAGGGCTGCATCTTTTGAGCGCAGTACTGAGCCTGAAAAGCGTTTCCAACCCCACTTAAAAGAAAAACTAGCTAAAATGTGCCTGGCTGCTGTTCACTGAAAAGCTCATTCTGGGTACATTTTTGGTATACATTTGCTTCTGCCGGGTCAGCTGAGCAGGGAATTTCTACTTACTACCTCCTATCAGGAGAGACCTCAGGGCTGCATCTTTTGAGCGCAGTACTGAGCCTGAAAACTGTTTACAACCCCAGTTACAAGTAAAACTAGCTAATATGTGCCTGGCTGCTGTTCACTGAAAAGCTCATTCTGGGTACATTTTTGGTATACATTTGCTTCTGCCGGGTCAGCTGAGCAGTGAATTTCTACTTAACTATCTCCTATCAGGAGAGACCTCAGGGCTGCATCTTTTGAGCGCAGTACTGAGCCTGAAAAGCGTTTCCAACCCCACTTACAAGTAAAACTAGCTAAAATGTGCCTGGCTGCTGTTCACTGAAAAGCTCATTCTGGGTACATTTTGGTATACATTTGCTTCTGCCGGGTCAGCTGAGCAGTGAATTTCTGCTTAACTATCTCCTATCAGGAGAGACCTCAGGGCTGCATCTTTTGAGCGCAGTACTGAGCCTGAAAAGCGTTTCCAACCCCACTTACAAGTAAAACTAGCTAAAATGTGCCTGGCTGCAGTTCACTGAAAAGCTCATTCTGGGTACATTTTTGGTATATATTTGCTTCTGCCGGGTCAGCTGAACAGTGAATTTCTACTTAACTACCCCCTATCAGGAGAGACCTCAGGGCTGCATCTTTTGAGCGCAGTACTGAGCCTGAAAAGCGTTTACAACCCCACTTACAAGTAAAACTAGCTAAAATGTGCCTGGCTGCTGTTCACTGAAAAGCTCATTCTGGGTAAATTTTTGGTATACATTTGCTTCTGCCGGGTCAGCTGAGCAGTGAATTTCTACTTAACTACCTCCTATCAGGAGAGACCTCAGGGCTGCATCTTTTGAGCGCAGTACTGAGCCTGAAAAGCGTTTACAACCCCACTTACAAGTAAAACTAGCTAAAATGTGCCTGGCTGCTGTTCACTGAAAAGCTCATTCTGGGTAAATTTTTGGTATACATTTGCTTCTGCCGGGTCAGCTGAGCAGTGAATTTCTACTTAACTATCTCCTATCAGGAGAGACCTCAGGTCTGCATCTTTTGTGCGCAGTACTGAGCCTGAAAACCGTTTACAACCCCACTTGCAAGTAAAACTAGCTAAAATGTGCCTGGCTGCTGTTCACTGAAAAGCTCATTCTGGGTACATTTTTGGTATACATTTGCTTCTGCCGGGTCAGCTGAGCAGTGAATTTCTACTTAACTACCTCCTATCAGGAGAGACCTCAGGGCTGCATCTTTTGATCGCAGTACTGAGCCTGAAAAGCGTTTACAACCCCACTTACAAGTAAAACTAGCTAAAATGTGCCTGGCTGCTGTTCAGTGAAAAGCTCATTCTGGGTACATTTTTGGTATACATTTGCTTCTGCCGGGTCAGCTGAGCAGTGAATTTCTACTTAACTACCTCCCTATCAGGAGAGACCTCAGGGCTGCATCTTTTGAGCGCAGTACTGAGCCTGAAAACCGTTTACAACCCCAGTTACAAGTAAAACTAGCTAAAATGTGCCTGGCTGCTGTTCACTGAAAAGCTCATTCTGGGTACATTTTTGGTATACATTTGCTTCTGCCGGGTCAGCTGAGCAGTGAATTTCTACTTAACTACCCCCTATAGGAGAGACCTCAGGGCTGCATCTTTTGAGCGCAGTACTGAGCCTGAAAACCGTTTACAACCCCAGTTACAAGTAAAACTAGCTAAAATGTGCCTGGCTGCTGTTCACTGAAAAGCTCATTCTGGATACATTTTTGGTATACATTTGCTTCTGCCGGGTCAGCTGAGCAGTGAATTTCTACTTACCTACCTCCTATCAGGAGAGACCTCAGGGCTGCATCTTTTGAGCGCAGTACTGAGCCTGAAAAGCGTTTCCAACCCCACTTACAAGTAAAACTAGCTAAAATGTGCCTGGCTGCTGTTCACTGAAAAGCTCATTCTGGGTACATTTTTGGTATACATTTGCTTCTGCCGGGTCAGCTGAGCAGTGAATTTCTACTTAACTACCTCCTATCAGGAGAGACCTCAGGGCTGCATCTTTTGAGCGCAGTACTGAGCCTAAAAAGCGTTTACAACCCCAGTTACAAGTAAAACTAGCTAAAATGTGCCTGGCTGCTGTTCACTGAAAAGCTTATTCTGGGTACATTTTTGGTATACATTTGCTTCTGCCGGGTCAGCTGAGCAGTGAATTTCTACTTAACTATCTCCTATCAGGAGAGACCTCAGGGCTGCATCTTTTGAGCGCAGTAATGAGCCTGAAAAGCGTTTACAACCCCACTTACAAGTAAAACTAGCTAAAATGTGCCTGGCTGCTGTTCACTGAAAAGCTCATTCTGGGTACATTTTTGGTATACATTTGCTTCTGCCGGGTCAGCTGAGCAGTGAATTTCTACTTAACTATCTCCTATCAGGAGAGACCTCAGGGCTGCATCTTTTGAGCGCAGTACTGAGCCTGAAAAGCGTTTACAACCCCACTTACAAGTAAAACTAGCTAAAATGTGCCTGGCTGCTGTTCACTGAAAAGCTCATTCTGGGTACATTTTTGGTATACATTTGCTTCTGCCGGGTCAGCTGAGCAGTGAATTTCTACTTAACTACCTCCTATCAGGAGAGACATCAGGGCTGCATCTTTTGAGCGCAGTACTGAGCCTGAAAAGCGTTTACAACCCCACTTACAAGTAAAACTAGCTAAAATGTGCCTGGCTGCTGTTCACTGAAAAGCTTATTCTGGGTACATTTTTGGTATACATTTGCTTCTGCCGGGTCAGCTGAGCAGTGAATTTCTACTTAACTACCTCCTATCAGGAGAGACCTCAGGGCTGCATCTTTTGAGCGCAGTACTGAGCCTGAAAACCGTTTACAACCCCACTTAAAAGAAAAACTAGCTAAAATGTGCCTGGCTGCTGTTCACTGAAAAGCTCATTCTGGGTACATTTTTGGTATACATTTGCTTCTGCCGGGTCAGCTGAGCAGGGAATTTCTACTTACTACCTCCTATCAGGAGAGACCTCAGGGCTGCATCTTTTGAGCGCAGTACTGAGCCTGAAAACTGTTTACAACCCCAGTTACAAGTAAAACTAGCTAATATGTGCCTGGCTGCTGTTCACTGAAAAGCTCATTCTGGGTACATTTTTGGTATACATTTGCTTCTGCCGGGTCAGCTGAGCAGTGAATTTCTACTTAACTATCTCCTATCAGGAGAGACCTCAGGGCTGCATCTTTTGAGCGCAGTACTGAGCCTGAAAAGCGTTTCCAACCCCACTTAAAAGAAAAACTAGCTAAAATGTGCCTGGCTGCTGTTCACTGAAAAGCTCATTCTGGGTACATTTTTGGTATACATTTGCTTCTGCCGGGTCAGCTGAGCAGGGAATTTCTACTTACTACCTCCTATCAGGAGAGACCTCAGGGCTGCATCTTTTGAGCGCAGTACTGAGCCTGAAAACTGTTTACAACCCCAGTTACAAGTAAAACTAGCTAATATGTGCCTGGCTGCTGTTCACTGAAAAGCTCATTCTGGGTACATTTTTGGTATACATTTGCTTCTGCCGGGTCAGCTGAGCAGTGAATTTCTACTTAACTATCTCCTATCAGGAGAGACCTCAGGGCTGCATCTTTTGAGCGCAGTACTGAGCCTGAAAAGCGTTTCCAACCCCACTTACAAGTAAAACTAGCTAAAATGTGCCTGGCTGCTGTTCACTGAAAAGCTCATTCTGGGTACATTTTGGTATACATTTGCTTCTGCCGGGTCAGCTGAGCAGTGAATTTCTGCTTAACTATCTCCTATCAGGAGAGACCTCAGGGCTGCATCTTTTGAGCGCAGTACTGAGCCTGAAAAGCGTTTCCAACCCCACTTACAAGTAAAACTAGCTAAAATGTGCCTGGCTGCTGTTCACTGAAAAGCTCATTCTGGGTACATTTTTGGTATATATTTGCTTCTGCCGGGTCAGCTGAACAGTGAATTTCTACTTAACTACCCCCTATCAGGAGAGACCTCAGGGCTGCATCTTTTGAGCGCAGTACTGAGCCTGAAAAGCGTTTACAACCCCACTTACAAGTAAAACTAGCTAAAATGTGCCTGGCTGCTGTTCACTGAAAAGCTCATTCTGGGTAAATTTTTGGTATACATTTGCTTCTGCCGGGTCAGCTGAGCAGTGAATTTCTACTTAACTACCTCCTATCAGGAGAGACCTCAGGGCTGCATCTTTTGAGCGCAGTACTGAGCCTGAAAAGCGTTTACAACCCCACTTACAAGTAAAACTAGCTAAAATGTGCCTGGCTGCTGTTCACTGAAAAGCTCATTCTGGGTAAATTTTTGGTATACATTTGCTTCTGCCGGGTCAGCTGAGCAGTGAATTTCTACTTAACTATCTCCTATCAGGAGAGACCTCAGGTCTGCATCTTTTGTGCGCAGTACTGAGCCTGAAAACCGTTTACAACCCCACTTGCAAGTAAAACTAGCTAAAATGTGCCTGGCTGCTGTTCACTGAAAAGCTCATTCTGGGTACATTTTTGGTATACATTTGCTTCTGCCGGGTCAGCTGAGCAGTGAATTTCTACTTAACTACCTCCTATCAGGAGAGACCTCAGGGCTGCATCTTTTGATCGCAGTACTGAGCCTGAAAAGCGTTTACAACCCCACTTACAAGTAAAACTAGCTAAAATGTGCCTGGCTGCTGTTCACTGAAAAGCTCATTCTGGGTACATTTTTAGTATACATTTGCTTCTGCCGGGTCAGCTGAGCAGTGAATTTCTACTTAACTACCTCCTATCAGGAGAGACCTCAGGGCTGCATCTTTTGAGCGCAGTACTGAGCCTGAAAACCGTTTACAACCCCAGTTACAAGTAAAACTAGCTAAAATGTGCCTGGCTGCTGTTCACTGAAAAGCTCATTCTGGGTACATTTTTGGTATACATTTGCTTCTGCCGGGTCAGCAGAGCAGTGAATTTCTACTTAACTATCTCCTATCAAGAGGAACTCAGGGCTGCATCTTTTGAGGGCAGTACTGAGCCTGAAAAGTGTTTCCAACCCCACTTACAAGTAAAACTAGCTAAAATGTGCCTGGCTGCTGTTCACTGAAAAGCTCATTCTGGGTACATTTTTGGTATACATTTGCTTCTGCCGGGTCAGCTGAGCAGTGAATTTCTACTTAACTACCTCCTATCAGGGACCTCAGGGCTGCATCTTTTGAGCGCAGTACTGAGCCTGAAAACCGTTTACAACCCCAGTTACAAGTAAAACTAGCTAAAATGTGCCTGGCTGCTGTTCACTGAAAAGCTCATTCTGGGTACATTTTTGGTATACATTTGCTTCTGCCGGGACAGCTGAGCAGTGAATTTCTACTTAACTACCTCCTATCAGGAGAGACCTCAGGGCTGCATCTTTTGAGCGCAGTACTGAGCCTGAAAAGCGTTTACAACCCCACTTACAAGTAAAACTAGCTAAAATGTGCCTGGCTGCTGTTCACTGAAAAGCTCATTCTGGGTACATTTTTGGTATACATTTGCATCTGCCGGGTCAGCTGAGCAGTGAATTTCTACTTAACTATCTCCTATCAGGAGAGACCTCAGGGCTGCATCTTTTGAGCGCAGTACTGAGCCTGAAAAGCGTTTACAACCCAACTTACAAGTAAAACTAGCTAAAATGTGCCTGGCTGCTGTTCACTGAAAAGCTCATTCTGGGTACATTTTTGGTATACATTTGCTTCTGCCGGGTCAGCTGAGCAGTGAATTTCTACATAACTACCTCCTATCAGGAGAGACCTCAGGGCTGCATCTTTTGAGCGCAGTACTGAGCCTGAAAACCGTTTACAACCCCAGTTACAAGTAAAACTAGCTAAAATGTGCCTGGCTGCTGTTCACTGAAAAGCTCATTCTGGGTACATTTTTGGTATACATTTGCTTCTGCCGGGTCAGCAGAGCAGTGAATTTCTACTTAACTATCTCCTATCAAGAGAGACCTCAGGGCTGCATCTTTTGAGCGCAGTACTGAGCCTGAAAAGTGTTTCCAACCCCACTTATACAAGTAAAACTAGCTAAAATGTGCCTGGCTGCTGTTCACTGAAAAGCTCATTCTGGGTACATTTTTGGTATACATTTGCTTCTGCCGGGTCAGCTGAGCAGTGAATTTCTACTTAACTACCTCCTATCAGGAGAGACCTCAGGGCTGCATCTTTTGAGCGCAGTACTGAGCCTGAAAACCGTTTACAACCCCAGTTACAAGTAAAACTAGCTAAAATGTGCCTGGCTGCTGTTCACTGAAAAGCTCATTCTGGGTACATTTTTGGTATACATTTGCTTCTGCCGGGACAGCTGAGCAGTGAATTTCTACTTAACTACCTCCTATCAGGAGAGACCTCAGGGCTGCATCTTTTGAGCGCAGTACTGAGCCTGAAAAGCGTTTCCAACCCCACTTACAAGTAAAACTAGCTAAAATGTGCCTGGCTGCTGTTCACTGAAAAGCTCATTCTGGGTACATTTTTGGTATACATTTGCTTCTGCTGGGTCAGCTGAGCAGTGAATTTCTACTTAACTACCTCCTATCAGGAGAGACCTCAGGGCTGCATCTTTTGAGCGCAGTACTGAGCCTGAAAAGCGTTTCCAACCCCACTTAAAAGAAAAACTAGCTAAAATGTGCCTGGCTGCTGTTCACTGAAAAGCTCATTCTGGGTACATTTTTGGTATACATTTGCTTCTGCCGGGTCAGCTGAGCAGGGAATTTCTACTTACTACCTCCTATCAGGAGAGACCTCAGGGCTGCATCTTTTGAGCGCAGTACTGAGCCTGAAAACTGTTTACAACCCCAGTTACAAGTAAAACTAGCTAATATGTGCCTGGCTGCTGTTCACTGAAAAGCTCATTCTGGGTACATTTTTGGTATACATTTGCTTCTGCCGGGTCAGCTGAGCAGTGAATTTCTACTTAACTATCTCCTATCAGGAGAGACCTCAGGGCTGCATCTTTTGAGCGCAGTACTGAGCCTGAAAAGCGTTTCCAACCCCACTTACAAGTAAAACTAGCTAAAATGTGCCTGGCTGCTGTTCACTGAAAAGCTCATTCTGGGTACATTTTGGTATACATTTGCTTCTGCCGGGTCAGCTGAGCAGTGAATTTCTGCTTAACTATCTCCTATCAGGAGAGACCTCAGGGCTGCATCTTTTGAGCGCAGTACTGAGCCTGAAAAGCGTTTCCAACCCCACTTACAAGTAAAACTAGCTAAAATGTGCCTGGCTGCTGTTCACTGAAAAGCTCATTCTGGGTACATTTTTGGTATATATTTGCTTCTGCCGGGTCAGCTGAACAGTGAATTTCTACTTAACTACCCCCTATCAGGAGAGACCTCAGGGCTGCATCTTTTGAGCGCAGTACTGAGCCTGAAAAGCGTTTACAACCCCACTTACAAGTAAAACTAGCTAAAATGTGCCTGGCTGCTGTTCACTGAAAAGCTCATTCTGGGTACATTTTTGGTATACATTTGCTTCTGCCGGGTCAGCTGAGCAGTGAATTTCTACTTAACTACCTCCTATCAGGAGAGACCTCAGGGCTGCATCTTTTGAGCGCAGTACTGAGCCTGAAAAGCGTTTACAACCCCACTTACAAGTAAAACTAGCTAAAATGTGCCTGGCTGCTGTTCACTGAAAAGCTCATTCTGGGTAAATTTTTGGTATACATTTGCTTCTGCCGGGTCAGCTGAGCAGTGAATTTCTACTTAACTATCTCCTATCAGGAGAGACCTCAGGTCTGCATCTTTTGTGCGCAGTACTGAGCCTGAAAACCGTTTACAACCCCACTTGCAAGTAAAACTAGCTAAAATGTGCCTGGCTGCTGTTCACTGAAAAGCTCATTCTGGGTACATTTTTGGTATACATTTGCTTCTGCCGGGTCAGCTGAGCAGTGAATTTCTACTTAACTACCTCCTATCAGGAGAGACCTCAGGGCTGCATCTTTTGATCGCAGTACTGAGCCTGAAAAGCGTTTACAACCCCACTTACAAGTAAAACTAGCTAAAATGTGCCTGGCTGCTGTTCACTGAAAAGCTCATTCTGGGTACATTTTTGGTATACATTTGCTTCTGCCGGGTCAGCAGAGCAGTGAATTTCTACTTAACTATCTCCTATCAAGAGAGAACTCAGGGCTGCATCTTTTGAGGGCAGTACTGAGCCTGAAAAGTGTTTCCAACCCCACTTACAAGTAAAACTAGCTAAAATGTGCCTGGCTGCTGTTCACTGAAAAGCTCATTCTGGGTACATTTTTGGTATACATTTGCTTCTGCCGGGTCAGCTGAGCAGTGAATTTCTACTTAACTACCTCCTATCAGGAGAGACCTCAGGGCTGCATCTTTTGAGCGCAGTACTGAGCCTGAAAACCGTTTACAACCCCAGTTACAAGTAAAACTAGCTAAAATGTGCCTGGCTGCTGTTCACTGAAAAGCTCATTCTGGGTACATTTTTGGTATACATTTGCTTCTGCCGGGACAGCTGAGCAGTGAATTTCTACTTAACTACCTCCTATCAGGAGAGACCTCAGGGCTGCATCTTTTGAGCGCAGTACTGAGCCTGAAAAGCGTTTACAACCCCACTTACAAGTAAAACTAGCTAAAATGTGCCTGGCTGCTGTTCACTGAAAAGCTCATTCTGGGTACATTTTTGGTATACATTTGCATCTGCCGGGTCAGCTGAGCAGTGAATTTCTACTTAACTATCTCCTATCAGGAGAGACCTCAGGGCTGCATCTTTTGAGCGCAGTACTGAGCCTGAAAAGCGTTTACAACCCAACTTACAAGTAAAACTAGCTAAAATGTGCCTGGCTGCTGTTCACTGAAAAGCTCATTCTGGGTACATTTTTGGTATACATTTGCTTCTGCCGGGTCAGCTGAGCAGTGAATTTCTACTTAACTACCTCCTATCAGGAGAGACCTCAGGGCTGCATCTTTTGAGCGCAGTACTGAGCCTGAAAAGCGTTTACAACCCCACTTACAAGTAAAACTAGCTAAAATGTGCCTGGCTGCTGTTCACTGAAAAGCTCATTCTGGGTACATTTTTGATACATTTGCTTCTGCCGGGTCAGCTGAGCAGTGAATTTCTACTTAACTATCTCCTATCAGGAGAGACCTCAGGGCTGCATCTTTTGTGCGCAGTACTGAGCCTGAAAAGCGTTTACAACCCCACTTACAAGTAAAACTAGCTAAAATGTGCCTGGCTGCAGTTCACTGAAAAGCTTATTCTGGGTACATTTTTGGTATACATTTGCTTCTGCCGGGTCAGCTGAGCAGTGAATTTCTACTTAACTACCTCCTATCAGGAGAGACCTCAGGGCTGCATCTTTTGAGCGCAGTACTGAGCCTAAAAAGCGTTTACAACCCCAGTTACAAGTAAAACTAGCTAAAATGTGCCTGGCTGCTGTTCACTGAAAAGCTTATTCTGGGTACATTTTTGGTATACATTTGCTTCTGCCGGGTCAGCTGAGCAGTGAATTTCTACTTAACTATCTCCTATCAGGAGAGACCTCAGGTCTGCATCTTTTGTGCGCAGTACTGAGCCTGAAAACCGTTTACAACCCCACTTGCAAGTAAAACTAGCTAAAATGTGCCTGGCTGCTGTTCACTGAAAAGCTCATTCTGGGTACATTTTTGGTATACATTTGCTTCTGCCGGGTCAGCTGAGCAGTGAATTTCTACTTAACTACCTCCTATCAGGAGAGACCTCAGGGCTGCATCTTTTGATCGCAGTACTGAGCCTGAAAAGCGTTTACAACCCCACTTACAAGTAAAACTAGCTAAAATGTGCCTGGCTGCTGTTCACTGAAAAGCTCATTCTGGGTACATTTTTGGTATACATTTGCTTCTGCCGGGTCAGCAGAGCAGTGAATTTCTACTTAACTATCTCCTATCAAGAGAGAACTCAGGGCTGCATCTTTTGAGGGCAGTACTGAGCCTGAAAAGTGTTTCCAACCCCACTTACAAGTAAAACTAGCTAAAATGTGCCTGGCTGCTGTTCACTGAAAAGCTCATTCTGGGTACATTTTTGGTATACATTTGCTTCTGCCGGGTCAGCTGAGCAGTGAATTTCTACTTAACTACCTCCTATCAGGAGAGACCTCAGGGCTGCATCTTTTGAGCGCAGTACTGAGCCTGAAAACCGTTTACAACCCCAGTTACAAGTAAAACTAGCTAAAATGTGCCTGGCTGCTGTTCACTGAAAAGCTCATTCTGGGTACATTTTTGGTATACATTTGCTTCTGCCGGGACAGCTGAGCAGTGAATTTCTACTTAACTACCTCCTATCAGGAGAGACCTCAGGGCTGCATCTTTTGAGCGCAGTACTGAGCCTGGAAAGCGTTTACAACCCCACTTACAAGTAAAACTAGCTAAAATGTGCCTGGCTGCTGTTCACTGAAAAGCTCATTCTGGGTACATTTTTGGTATACATTTGCATCTGCCGGGTCAGCTGAGCAGTGAATTTCTACTTAACTATCTCCTATCAGGAGAGACCTCAGGGCTGCATCTTTTGAGCGCAGTACTGAGCCTGAAAAGCGTTTACAACCCAACTTACAAGTAAAACTAGCTAAAATGTGCCTGGCTGCTGTTCACTGAAAAGCTCATTCTGGGTACATTTTTGGTATACATTTGCTTCTGCCGGGTCAGCTGAGCAGTGAATTTCTACTGAACTACCTCCTATCAGGAGAGACCTCAGGGCTGCATCTTTTGAGCGCAGTACTGAGCCTGAAAAGCGTTTCCAACCCCACTTAAAAGAAAAACTAGCTAAAATGTGCCTGGCTGCTGTTCACTGAAAAGCTCATTCTGGGTACATTTTTGGTATACATTTGCTTCTGCCGGGTCAGCTGAGCAGGGAATTTCTACTTACTACCTCCTATCAGGAGAGACATCAGGGCTGTATCTTTTGAGCGCAGTACTGAGCCTGAAAACTGTTTACAACCCCAGTTACAAGTAAAACTAGCTAATATGTGCTGGCTGCTGTTCACTGAAAAGCTCATTCTGGGTACATTTTTGGTATACATTTGCTTCTGCCGGGTCAGCTGAGCAGTGAATTTCTACTTAACTATCTCCTATCAGGAGAGACCTCAGGGCTGCATCTTTTGAGCGCAGTACTGAGCCTGAAAAGCGTTTCCAACCCCACTTACAAGTAAAACTAGCTAAAATGTGCCTGGCTGCTGTTCACTGAAAAGCTCATTCTGGGTACATTTTTGGTATACATTTGCTTCTGCCGGGTCAGCTGAGCAGTGAATTTCTACTTAACTACCTCCTATCAGGAGAGACCTCAGGGCTGCATCTTTTGAGCGCAGTACTGAGCCTGAAAAGCGTTTACAACCCCACTTACAAGTAAAACTAGCTAAAATGTGCCTGGCTGCTGTTCACTGAAAAGCTCATTCTGGGTACATTTTTGATACATTTGCTTCTGCCGGGTCAGCTGAGCAGTGAATTTCTACTTAACTATCTCCTATCAGGAGAGACCTCAGGGCTGCATCTTTTGTGCGCAGTACTGAGCCTGAAAAGCGTTTACAACCCCACTTACAAGTAAAACTAGCTAAAATGTGCCTGGCTGCTGTTCACTGAAAAGCTTATTCTGGGTACATTTTTGGTATACATTTGCTTCTGCCGGGTCAGCTGAGCAGTGAATTTCTACTTAACTACCTCCTATCAGGAGAGACCTCAGGGCTGCATCTTTTGAGCGCAGTACTGAGCCTAAAAAGCGTTTACAACCCCAGTTACAAGTAAAACTAGCTAAAATGTGCCTGGCTGCTGTTCACTGAAAAGCTTATTCTGGGTACATTTTTGGTATACATTTGCTTCTGCCGGGTCAGCTGAGCAGTGAATTTCTACTTAACTATCTCCTATCAGGAGAGACCTCAGGGCTGCATCTTTTGAGCGCAGTAATGAGCCTGAAAAGCGTTTACAACCCCACTTACAAGTAAAACTAGCTAAAATGTGCCTGGCTGCTGTTCACTGAAAAGCTCATTCTGGGTACATTTTTGGTATACATTTGCTTCTGCCGGGTCAGCTGAGCAGTGAATTTCTACTTAACTATCTCCTATCAGGAGAGACCTCAGGGCTGCATCTTTTGAGCGCAGTACTGAGCCTGAAAAGCGTTTACAACCCCACTTACAAGTAAAACTAGCTAAAATGTGCCTGGCTGCTGTTCACTGAAAAGCTCATTCTGGGTACATTTTTGGTATACATTTGCTTCTGCCGGGTCAGCTGAGCAGTGAATTTCTACTTAACTACCTCCTATCAGGAGAGACATCAGGGCTGCATCTTTTGAGCGCAGTACTGAGCCTGAAAAGCGTTTACAACCCCACTTACAAGTAAAACTAGCTAAAATGTGCCTGGCTGCTGTTCACTGAAAAGCTTATTCTGGGTACATTTTTGGTATACATTTGCTTCTGCCGGGTCAGCTGAGCAGTGAATTTCTACTTAACTACCTCCTATCAGGAGAGACCTCAGGGCTGCATCTTTTGAGCGCAGTACTGAGCCTGAAAACCGTTTACAACCCCAGTTACAAGTAAAACTAGCTAAAATGTGCCTGGCTGCTGTTCACTGAAAAGCTTATTCTGGGTACATTTTTGGTATACATTTGCTTCTGCCGGGTCAGCTGAGCAGTGAATTTCTACTTAACTATCTCCTATCAGGAGAGACCTCAGGGCTGCATCTTTTGAGCGCAGTACTGAGCCTGAAAAGCGTTTACAACCCCACTTACAAGTAAAACTAGCTAAAATGTGCCTGGCTGCTGTTCACTGAAAAGCTCATTCTGGGTACATTTTTGGTATACATTTGCTTCTGCCGGGTCAGCTGAGCAGTGAATTTCTACTTAACTATCTCCTATCAGGAGAGACCTCAGGGCTGCATCTTTTGAGCGCAGTACTGAGCCTGAAAAGCGTTTACAACCCCACTTACAAGTAAAACTAGCTAAAATGTGCCTGGCTGCTGTTCACTGAAAAGCTCATTCTGGGTACATTTTTGGTATACATTTGCTTCTGCCGGGTCAGCTGAGCAGTGAATTTCTACTTAACTACCTCCTATCAGGAGAGACATCAGGGCTGCATCTTTTGAGCGCAGTACTGAGCCTGAAAAGCGTTTACAACCCCACTTACAAGTAAAACTAGCTAAAATGTGCCTGGCTGCTGTTCACTGAAAAGCTTATTCTGGGTACATTTTTGGTATACATTTGCTTCTGCCGGGTCAGCTGAGCAGTGAATTTCTACTTAACTACCTCCTATCAGGAGAGACCTCAGGGCTGCATCTTTTGAGCGCAGTACTGAGCCTGAAAACCGTTTACAACCCCAGTTACAAGTAAAACTAGCTAAAATGTGCCTGGCTGCTGTTCACTGAAAAGCTCATTCTGGGTACATTTTTGGTATACATTTGCTTCTGCCGGGACAGCTGAGCAGTGAATTTCTACTTAACTACCTCCTATCAGGAGAGACCTCAGGGCTGCATCTTTTGAGCGCAGTACTGAGCCTGAAAAGCGTTTACAACCCCACTTACAAGTAAAACTAGCTAAAATGTGCCTGGCTGCTGTTCACTGAAAAGCTCATTCTGGGTACATTTTTGGTATACATTTGCATCTGCCGGGTCAGCTGAGCAGTGAATTTCTACTTAACTATCTCCTATCAGGAGAGACCTCAGGGCTGCATCTTTTGAGCGCAGTACTGAGCCTGAAAAGCGTTTACAACCCAACTTACAAGTAAAACTAGCTAAAATGTGCCTGGCTGCTGTTCACTGAAAAGCTCATTCTGGGTACATTTTTGGTATACATTTGCTTCTGCCGGGTCAGCTGAGCAGTGAATTTCTACATAACTACCTCCTATCAGGAGAGACCTCAGGGCTGCATCTTTTGAGCGCAGTACTGAGCCTGAAAACCGTTTACAACCCCAGTTACAAGTAAAACTAGCTAAAATGTGCCTGGCTGCTGTTCACTGAAAAGCTCATTCTGGGTACATTTTTGGTATACATTTGCTTCTGCCGGGTCAGCAGAGCAGTGAATTTCTACTTAACTATCTCCTATCAAGAGAGACCTCAGGGCTGCATCTTTTGAGCGCAGTACTGAGCCTGAAAAGTGTTTCCAACCCCACTTATACAAGTAAAACTAGCTAAAATGTGCCTGGCTGCTGTTCACTGAAAAGCTCATTCTGGGTACATTTTTGGTATACATTTGCTTCTGCCGGGTCAGCTGAGCAGTGAATTTCTACTTAACTACCTCCTATCAGGAGAGACCTCAGGGCTGCATCTTTTGAGCGCAGTACTGAGCCTGAAAACCGTTTACAACCCCAGTTACAAGTAAAACTAGCTAAAATGTGCCTGGCTCCTGTTCACTGAAAAGCTCATTCTGGGTACATTTTTGGTATACATTTGCTTCTGCCGGGACAGCTGAGCAGTGAATTTCTACTTAACTACCTCCTATCAGGAGAGACCTCAGGGCTGCATCTTTTGAGCGCAGTACTGAGCCTGAAAAGCGTTTACAACCCCACTTACAAGTAGAACTAGCTAAAATGTGCCTGGCTGCTGTTCACTGAAAAGCTCATTCTGGGTACATTTTTGGTATACATTTGCTTCTGCCGGGTCAGCTGAGCAATGAATTTCTACTTAACTACCTCCTATCAGGAGAGACCTCAGGGCTGCATCTTTTGAGCGCAGTACTGAGCCTGAAAAGCGTTTACAACCCCACTTACAAGTAGAACTAGCTAAAATGTGCCTGGCTGCTGTTCACTGAAAAGCTCATTCTGGGTACATTTTTGGTATACATTTGCTTCTGCCGGGTCAGCTGAGCAGTGAATTTCTACTTAACTACCTCCTATCAGGAGAGACCTCAGGGCTGCATCTTTTGAGCGCAGTACTGAGCTTGAAAAGCGTTTCCAACCCCAGTTACAAGTAAAACTAGCTAAAATGTGCCTGGCTGCTGTTCACTGAAAAGCTCATTCTGGGTACATTTTTGGTATACATTTGCTTCTGCCGGGTCAGCTGAGCAGTGAATTTCTACTTAACTACCTCCTATCAGGAGAGACCTCAGGGCTGCATCTTTTGAGCGCAGTACTGAGCCTGAAAACCGTTTACAACCCCAGTTACAAGTAAAACTAGCTAAAATGTGCCTGGCTGCTGTTCACTGAAAAGCTCATTCTGGGTACATTTTTGGTATACATTTGCTTCTGCCGGGTCAGCTGAGCAGTGAATTTCTACTTAACTACCTCCTATCAGGAGAGACCTCAGGGCTGCATCTTTTGAGCGCAGTACTGAGCCTGAAAAGCTACAACCCCACTTACAAGTAAAACTAGCTAAAATGTGCCTGGCTGCTGTTCACTGAAAAGCTCATTCTGGGTACATTTTTGGTATACATTTGCTTCTGCCGGGTCAGCTGAGCAGTGAATTTCTACTTAACTATCTCCTATCAGGAGAGACCTCAGGTCTGCATCTTTTGTGCGCAGTACTGAGCCTGAAAACCGTTTACAATCCCACTTGCAAGTAAAACTAGCTAAAATGTGCCTGGCTGCTGTTCACTGAAAAGCTCATTCTGGGTACATTTTTGGTATACATTTGCTTCTGCCGGGTCAGCTGAGCAGTGAATTTCTACTTAACTACCTCCTATCAGGAGAGACCTCAGGGCTGCATCTTTTGATCGCAGTACTGAGCCTGAAAAGCGTTTACAACCCCACTTACAAGTAAAACTAGCTAAAATGTGCCTGGCAGCTGTTCACTGAAAAGCTCATTCTGGGTACATTTTTGGTATACATTTGCTTCTGCCGGGTCAGCAGAGCAGTGAATTTCTACTTAACTATCTCCTATCAAGAGAGAACTCAGGGCTGCATCTTTTGAGGGCAGTACTGAGCCTGAAAAGTGTTTCCAACCCCACTTACAAGTAAAACTAGCTAAAATGTGCCTGGCTGCTGTTCACTGAAAAGCTCATTCTGGGTACATTTTTGGTATACATTTGCTTCTGCCGGGTCAGCTGAGCAGTGAATTTCTACTTAACTACCTCCTATCAGGAGAGACCTCAGGGCTGCATCTTTTGAGCGCAGTACTGAGCCTGAAAACCGTTTACAACCCCAGTTACAAGTAAAACTAGCTAAAATGTGCCTGGCTGCTGTTCACTGAAAAGCTCATTCTGGGTACATTTTTGGTATACATTTGCTTCTGCCGGGACAGCTGAGCAGTGAATTTCTACTTAACTACCTCCTATCAGGAGAGACCTCAGGGCTGCATCTTTTGAGCGCAGTACTGAGCCTGAAAAGCGTTTACAACCTCACTTACAAGTAAAACTAGCTAAAATGTGCCTGGCTGCTGTTCACTGAAAAGCTCATTCTGGGTACATTTTTGGTATACATTTGCATCTGCCGGGTCAGCTGAGCAGTGAATTTCTACTTAACTATCTCCTATCAGGAGAGACCTCAGGGCTGCATCTTTTGAGCGCAGTACTGAGCCTGAAAAGCGTTTACAACCCAACTTACAAGTAAAACTAGCTAAAATGTGCCTGGCTGCTGTTCACTGAAAAGCTCATTCTGGGTACATTTTTGGTATACATTTGCTTCTGCCGGGTCAGCTGAGCAGTGAATTTCTACTGAACTACCTCCTATCAGGAGAGACCTCAGGGCTGCATCTTTTGAGCGCAGTACTGAGCCTGAAAAGCGTTTCCAACCCCACTTAAAAGAAAAACTAGCTAAAATGTGCCTGGCTGCTGTTCACTGAAAAGCTCATTCTGGGTACATTTTTGGTATACATTTGCTTCTGCCGGGTCAGCTGAGCAGGGAATTTCTACTTACTACCTCCTATCAGGAGAGACATCAGGGCTGTATCTTTTGAGCGCAGTACTGAGCCTGAAAACTGTTTACAACCCCAGTTACAAGTAAAACTAGCTAATATGTGCTGGCTGCTGTTCACTGAAAAGCTCATTCTGGGTACATTTTTGGTATACATTTGCTTCTGCCGGGTCAGCTGAGCAGTGAATTTCTACTTAACTATCTCCTATCAGGAGAGACCTCAGGGCTGCATCTTTTGAGCGCAGTACTGAGCCTGAAAAGCGTTTCCAACCCCACTTACAAGTAAAACTAGCTAAAATGTGCCTGGCTGCTGTTCACTGAAAAGCTCATTCTGGGTACATTTTTGGTATACATTTGCTTCTGCCGGGTCAGCTGAGCAGTGAATTTCTACTTAACTACCTCCTATCAGGAGAGACCTCAGGGCTGCATCTTTTGAGCGCAGTACTGAGCCTGAAAAGCGTTTACAACCCCACTTACAAGTAAAACTAGCTAAAATGTGCCTGGCTGCTGTTCACTGAAAAGCTCATTCTGGGTACATTTTTGATACATTTGCTTCTGCCGGGTCAGCTGAGCAGTGAATTTCTACTTAACTATCTCCTATCAGGAGAGACCTCAGGGCTGCATCTTTTGTGCGCAGTACTGAGCCTGAAAAGCGTTTACAACCCCACTTACAAGTAAAACTAGCTAAAATGTGCCTGGCTGCAGTTCACTGAAAAGCTTATTCTGGGTACATTTTTGGTATACATTTGCTTCTGCCGGGTCAGCTGAGCAGTGAATTTCTACTTAACTACCTCCTATCAGGAGAGACCTCAGGGCTGCATCTTTTGAGCGCAGTACTGAGCCTAAAAAGCGTTTACAACCCCAGTTACAAGTAAAACTAGCTAAAATGTGCCTGGCTGCTGTTCACTGAAAAGCTTATTCTGGGTACATTTTTGGTATACATTTGCTTCTGCCGGGTCAGCTGAGCAGTGAATTTCTACTTAACTATCTCCTATCAGGAGAGACCTCAGGGCTGCATCTTTTGAGCGCAGTAATGAGCCTGAAAAGCGTTTACAACCCCACTTACAAGTAAAACTAGCTAAAATGTGCCTGGCTGCTGTTCACTGAAAAGCTCATTCTGGGTACATTTTTGGTATACATTTGCTTCTGCCGGGTCAGCTGAGCAGTGAATTTTTACTTAACTATCTCCTATCAGGAGAGACCTCAGGGCTGCATCTTTTGAGCGCAGTACTGAGCCTGAAAAGCGTTTACAACCCCACTTACAAGTAAAACTAGCTAAAATGTGCCTGGCTGCTGTTCACTGAAAAGCTCATTCTGGGTACATTTTTGGTATACATTTGCTTCTGCCGGGTCAGCTGAGCTGTGAATTTCTACTTAACTACCTCCTATCAGGAGAGACATCAGGGCTGCATCTTTTGAGCGCAGTACTGAGCCTGAAAAGCGTTTACAACCCCACTTACAAGTAAAACTAGCTAAAATGTGCCTGGCTGCTGTTCACTGAAAAGCTTATTCTGGGTACATTTTTGGTATACATTTGCTTCTGCCGGGTCAGCTGAGCAGTGAATTTCTACTTAACTACCTCCTATCAGGAGAGACCTCAGGGCTGCATCTTTTGAGCGCAGTACTGAGCCTGAAAACCGTTTACAACCCCAGTTACAAGTAAAACTAGCTAAAATGTGCCTGGCTGCTGTTCACTGAAAAGCTCATTCTGGGTACATTTTTGGTATACATTTGCTTCTGCCGGGTCAGCTGAGCAGTGAATTTCTACTTAACTATCTCCTATCAGGAGAGACCTCAGGTCTGCATCTTTTGTGCGCAGTACTGAGCCTGAAAACCGTTTACAACCCCACTTGCAAGTAAAACTAGCTAAAATGTGCCTGGCTGCTGTTCACTGAAAAGCTCATTCTGGGTACATTTTTGGTATACATTTGCTTCTGCCGGGTCAGCTGAGCAGTGAATTTCTACTTAACTACCTCCTATCAGGAGAGACCTCAGGGCTGCATCTTTTGATCGCAGTACTGAGCCTGAAAAGCGTTTCCAACCCCACTTACAAGTAAAACTAGCTAAAATGTGCCTGGCTGCTGTTCACTGAAAAGCTCATTCTGGGTACATTTTTGGTATACATTTGCTTCTGCCGGGTCAGCTGAGCAGTGAATTTCTACTTAACTACCTCCTATCAGGAGAGACCTCAGGGCTGCATCTTTTGAGCGCAGTACTGAGCCTGAAAACCGTTTACAACCCCAGTTACAAGTAAAACTAGCTAAAATGTGCCTGGCTGCTGTTCACTGAAAAGCTCATTCTGGGTACATTTTTGGTATACATTTGCTTCTGCCGGGTCAGCAGAGCAGTGAATTTCTACTTAACTATCTCCTATCAAGAGAGAACTCAGGGCTGCATCTTTTGAGGGCAGTACTGAGCCTGAAAAGTGTTTCCAACCCCACTTACAAGTAAAACTAGCTAAAATGTGCCTGGCTGCTGTTCACTGAAAAGCTCATTCTGGGTACATTTTTGGTATACATTTGCTTCTGCCGGGTCAGCTGAGCAGTGAATTTCTACTTAACTACCTCCTATCAGGAGAGACCTCAGGGCTGCATCTTTTGAGCGCAGTACTGAGCCTGAAAACCGTTTACAACCCCAGTTACAAGTAAAACTAGCTAAAATGTGCCTGGCTGCTGTTCACTGAAAAGCTCATTCTGGGTACATTTTTGGTATACATTTGCTTCTGCCGGGACAGCTGAGCAGTGAATTTCTACTTAACTACCTCCTATCAGGAGAGACCTCAGGGCTGCATCTTTTGAGCGCAGTACTGAGCCTGAAAAGCGTTTACAACCCCACTTACAAGTAAAACTAGCTAAAATGTGCCTGGCTGCTGTTCACTGAAAAGCTCATTCTGGGTACATTTTTGGTATACATTTGCATCTGCCGGGTCAGCTGAGCAGTGAATTTCTACTTAACTATCTCCTATCAGGAGAGACCTCAGGGCTGCATCTTTTGAGCGCAGTACTGAGCCTGAAAAGCGTTTACAACCCAACTTACAAGTAAAACTAGCTAAAATGTGCCTGGCTGCTGTTCACTGAAAAGCTCATTCTGGGTACATTTTTGGTATACATTTGCTTCTGCCGGGTCAGCTGAGCAGTGAATTTCTACATAACTACCTCCTATCAGGAGAGACCTCAGGGCTGCATCTTTTGAGCGCAGTACTGAGCCTGAAAACCGTTTACAACCCCAGTTACAAGTAAAACTAGCTAAAATGTGCCTGGCTGCTGTTCACTGAAAAGCTCATTCTGGGTACATTTTTGGTATACATTTGCTTCTGCCGGGTCAGCAGAGCAGTGAATTTCTACTTAACTATCTCCTATCAAGAGAGACCTCAGGGCTGCATCTTTTGAGCGCAGTACTGAGCCTGAAAAGTGTTTCCAACCCCACTTATACAAGTAAAACTAGCTAAAATGTGCCTGGCTGCTGTTCACTGAAAAGCTTATTCTGGGTACATTTTTGGTATACATTTGCTTCTGCCGGGTCAGCTGAGCAGTGAATTTCTACTTAACTACCTCCTATCAGGAGAGACCTCAGGGCTGCATCTTTTGAGCGCAGTACTGAGCCTGAAAACCGTTTACAACCCCAGTTACAAGTAAAACTAGCTAAAATGTGCCTGGCTGCTGTTCACTGAAAAGCTCATTCTGGGTACATTTTTGGTATACATTTGCTTCTGCCGGGACAGCTGAGCAGTGAATTTCTACTTAACTACCTCCTATCAGGAGAGACCTCAGGGCTGCATCTTTTGAGCGCAGTACTGAGCCTGAAAACCGTTTACAACCCCACTTACAAGTAGAACTAGCTAAAATGTGCCTGGCTGCTGTTCACTGAAAAGCTCATTCTGGGTACATTTTTGGTATACATTTGCTTCTGCCGGGTCAGCTGAGCAGTGAATTTCTACTTAACTACCTCCTATCAGGAGAGACCTCAGGGCTGCATCTTTTGAGCGCAGTACTGAGCCTGAAAAGCGTTTACAACCCCACTTACAAGTAGAACTAGCTAAAATGTGCCTGGCTGCTGTTCACTGAAAAGCTCATTCTGGGTACATTTTTGGTATACATTTGCTTCTGCCGGGTCAGCTGAGCAGTGAATTTCTACTTAACTACCTCCTATCAGGAGAGACCTCAGGGCTGCATCTTTTGAGCGCAGTACTGAGCTTGAAAAGCGTTTCCAACCCCAGTTACAAGTAAAACTAGCTAAAATGTGCCTGGCTGCTGTTCACTGAAAAGCTCATTCTGGGTACATTTTTGGTATACATTTGCTTCTGCCGGGTCAGCTGAGCAGTGAATTTCTACTTAACTACCTCCTATCAGGAGAGACCTCAGGGCTGCATCTTTTGAGCGCAGTACTGAGCCTGAAAAGCGTTTCCAACCCCACTTACAAGTAAAACTAGCTAAAATGTGCCTGGCTGCTGTTCTCTGAAAAGCTCATTCTGGGTAAATTTTTGGTATACATTTGCTTCTGCCGGGTCAGCTGAGCAGTGAATTTCTACTTAACTATCTCCTATCAGGAGAGACCTCAGGGCTGCATCTTTTGAGCGCAGTACTGAGCCTGAAAAGCGTTTACAACCCCACTTACAAGTAAAACTAGCTAAAATGTGCCTGGCTGCTGTTCACTGAAAAGCTCATTCTGGGTACATTTTTGATACATTTGCTTCTGCCGGGTCAGCTGAGCAGTGAATTTCTACTTAACTATCTCCTATCAGGAGAGACCTCAGGGCTGCATCTTTTGTGCGCAGTACTGAGCCTGAAAAGCGTTTACAACCCCACTTACAAGTAAAACTAGCTAAAATGTGCCTGGCTGCTGTTCATTGAAAAGCTTATTCTGGGTACATTTTTGGTATACATTTGCTTCTGCCGGGTCAGCTGAGCAGTGAATTTCTACTTAACTACCTCCTATCAGGAGAGACCTCAGGGCTGCATCTTTTGAGCGCAGTACTGAGCCTAAAAAGCGTTTACAACCCCACTTACAAGTAAAACTAGCTAAAATGTGCCTGGCTGCTGTTCACTGAAAAGCTTATTCTGGGTACATTTTTGGTATACATTTGCTTCTGCCGGGTCAGCTGAGCAGTGAATTTCTACTTAACTACCTCCTATCAGGAGAGACCTCAGGGCTGCATCTTTTGAGCGCAGTACTGAGCCTGAAAACCGTTTACAACCCCAGTTACAAGTAAAACTAGCTAAAATGTGCCTGGCTGCTGTTCACTGAAAAGCTCATTCTGGGTACATTTTTGGTATACATTTGCTTCTGCCGGGTCAGCTGAGCAGTGAATTTCTACTTAACTACCTCCTATCAGGAGAGACCTCAGGGCTGCATCTTTTGAGCGCAGTACTGAGCCTGAAAAGCGTTTACAACCCCACTTACAAGTAAAACTAGCTAAAATGTGCCTGGCTGCTGTTCACTGAAAAGCTCATTCTGGGTACATTTTTGGTATACATTTGCTTCTGCCGGGTCAGCTGAGCAGTGAATTTCTACTTAACTACCTCCTATCAGGAGAGACCTCAGGGCTGCATCTTTTGAGCGCAGTACTGAGCCTGAAAAGCGTTTACAACCCCACTTACAAGTAAAACTAGCTAAAATGTGCCTGGCTGCTGTTCACTGAAAAGCTCATTCTGGGTACATTTTTGATACATTTGCTTCTGCCGGGTCAGCTGAGCAGTGAATTTCTACTTAACTATCTCCTATCAGGAGAGACCTCAGGGCTGCATCTTTTGTGCGCAGTACTGAGCCTGAAAAGCGTTTACAACCCCACTTACAAGTAAAACTAGCTAAAATGTGCCTGGCTGCTGTTCACTGAAAAGCTTATTCTGGGTACATTTTTGGTATACATTTGCTTCTGCCGGGTCAGCTGAGCAGTGAATTTCTACTTAACTACCTCCTATCAGGAGAGACCTCAGGGCTGCATCTTTTGAGCGCAGTACTGAGCCTAAAAAGCGTTTACAACCCCAGTTACAAGTAAAACTAGCTAAAATGTGCCTGGCTGCTGTTCACTGAAAAGCTTATTCTGGGTACATTTTTGGTATACATTTGCTTCTGCCGGGTCAGCTGAGCAGTGAATTTCTACTTAACTATCTCCTATCAGGAGAGACCTCAGGGCTGCATCTTTTGAGCGCAGTACTGAGCCTGAAAAGCGTTTACAACCCCACTTACAAGTAAAACTAGCTAAAATGTGCCTGGCTGCTGTTCACTGAAAAGCTCATTCTGGGTACATTTTTGGTATACATTTGCTTCTGCCGGGTCAGCTGAGCAGTGAATTTCTACTTAACTATCTCCTATCAGGAGAGACCTCAGGGCTGCATCTTTTGAGCGCAGTACTGAGCCTGAAAAGCGTTTACAACCCCACTTACAAGTAAAACTAGCTAAAATGTGCCTGGCTGCTGTTCACTGAAAAGCTCATTCTGGGTACATTTTTGGTATACATTTGCTTCTGCCGGGTCAGCTGAGCAGTGAATTTCTACTTAACTACCTCCTATCAGGAGAGACATCAGGGCTGCATCTTTTGAGCGCAGTACTGAGCCTGAAAAGCGTTTACAACCCCACTTACAAGTAAAACTAGCTAAAATGTGCCTGGCTGCTGTTCACTGAAAAGCTCATTCTGGGTACATTTTTGGTATACATTTGCTTCTGCCGGGTCAGCTGAGCAGTGAATTTCTACTTAACTATCTCCTATCAGGAGAGACCTCAGGGCTGCATCTTTTGAGCGCAGTACTGAGCCTGAAAAGCGTTTACAACCCAACTTACAAGTAAAACTAGCTAAAATGTGCCTGGCTGCTGTTCACTGAAAAGCTCATTCTGGGTACATTTTTGGTATACATTTGCTTCTGCCGGGTCAGCTGAGCAGTGAATTTCTACATAACTACCTCCTATCAGGAGAGACCTCAGGGCTGCATCTTTTGAGCGCAGTACTGAGCCTGAAAACCGTTTACAACCCCAGTTACAAGTAAAACTAGCTAAAATGTGCCTGGCTGCTGTTCACTGAAAAGCTCATTCTGGGTACATTTTTGGTATACATTTGCTTCTGCCGGGTCAGCAGAGCAGTGAATTTCTACTTAACTATCTCCTATCAAGAGAGACCTCAGGGCTGCATCTTTTGAGCGCAGTACTGAGCCTGAAAAGTGTTTCCAACCCCACTTATACAAGTAAAACTAGCTAAAATGTGCCTGGCTGCTGTTCACTGAAAAGCTCATTCTGGGTACATTTTTGGTATACATTTGCTTCTGCCGGGTCAGCTGAGCAGTGAATTTCTACTTAACTACCTCCTATCAGGAGAGACCTCAGGGCTGCATCTTTTGAGCGCAGTACTGAGCCTGAAAACCGTTTACAACCCCAGTTACAAGTAAAACTAGCTAAAATGTGCCTGGCTGCTGTTCACTGAAAAGCTCATTCTGGGTACATTTTTGGTATACATTTGCTTCTGCCGGGACAGCTGAGCAGTGAATTTCTACTTAACTACCTCCTAGCAGGAGAGACCTCAGGGCTGCATCTTTTGAGCGCAGTACTGAGCCTGAAAAGCGTTTACAACCCCACTTACAAGTAGAACTAGCTAAAATGTGCCTGGCTGCTGTTCACTGAAAAGCTCATTCTGGGTACATTTTTGGTATACATTTGCTTCTGCCGGGTCAGCTGAGCAGTGAATTTCTACTTAACTACCTCCTATCAGGAGAGACCTCAGGGCTGCATCTTTTGAGCGCAGTACTGAGCCTGAAAAGCGTTTACAACCCCACTTACAAGTAGAACTAGCTAAAATGTGCCTGGCTGCTGTTCACTGAAAAGCTCATTCTGGGTACATTTTTGGTATACATTTGCTTCTGCCGGGTCAGCTGAGCAGTGAATTTCTACTTAACTACCTCCTATCAGGAGAGACCTCAGGGCTGCATCTTTTGAGCGCAGTACTGAGCCTGAAAAGCGTTTACAACCCCACTTACAAGTAAAACTAGCTAAAATGTGCCTGGCTGCTGTTCACTGAAAAGCTCATTCTGGGTACATTTTTGGTATACATTTGCTTCTGCCGGGTCAGCTGAGCAGTGAATTTCTACTTAACTATCTCCTATCAGGAGAGACCTCAGGGCTGCATCTTTTGAGCGCAGTACTGAGCCTGAAAAGCGTTTACAACCCCACTTACAAGTAAAACTAGCTAAAATGTGCCTGGCTGCTGTTCACTGAAAAGCTCATTCTGGGTACATTTTTGGTATACATTTGCTTCTGCCGGGTCAGCTGAGCAGTGAATTTCTACTTAACTACCTCCTATCAGGAGAGACATCAGGGCTGCATCTTTTGAGCGCAGTACTGAGCCTGAAAAGCGTTTACAACCCCACTTACAAGTAAAACTAGCTAAAATGTGCCTGGCTGCTGTTCACTGAAAAGCTTATTCTGGGTACATTTTTGGTATACATTTGCTTCTGCCGGGTCAGCTGAGCAGTGAATTTCTACTTAACTACCTCCTATCAGGAGAGACCTCAGGGCTGCATCTTTTGAGCGCAGTACTGAGCCTGAAAAGCGTTTACAACCCCACTTACAAGTAAAACTAGCTAAAATGTGCCTGGCTGCTGTTCACTGAAAAGCTCATTCTGGGTACATTTTTGGTATACATTTGCATCTGCCGGGTCAGCTGAGCAGTGAATTTCTACTTAACTATCTCCTATCAGGAGAGACCTCAGGGCTGCATCTTTTGAGCGCAGTACTGAGCCTGAAAAGCGTTTACAACCCAACTTACAAGTAAAACTAGCTAAAATGTGCCTGGCTGCTGTTCACTGAAAAGCTCATTCTGGGTACATTTTTGGTATACATTTGCTTCTGCCGGGTCAGCTGAGCAGTGAATTTCTACATAACTACCTCCTATCAGGAGAGACCTCAGGGCTGCATCTTTTGAGCGCAGTACTGAGCCTGAAAACCGTTTACAACCCCAGTTACAAGTAAAACTAGCTAAAATGTGCCTGGCTGCTGTTCACTGAAAAGCTCATTCTGGGTACATTTTTGGTATACATTTGCTTCTGCCGGGTCAGCAGAGCAGTGAATTTCTACTTAACTATCTCCTATCAAGAGAGACCTCAGGGCTGCATCTTTTGAGCGCAGTACTGAGCCTGAAAAGTGTTTCCAACCCCACTTATACAAGTAAAACTAGCTAAAATGTGCCTGGCTGCTGTTCACTGAAAAGCTCATTCTGGGTACATTTTTGGTATACATTTGCTTCTGCCGGGTCAGCTGAGCAGTGAATTTCTACTTAACTACCTCCTATCAGGAGAGACCTCAGGGCTGCATCTTTTGAGCGCAGTACTGAGCCTGAAAACCGTTTACAACCCCAGTTACAAGTAAAACTAGCTAAAATGTGCCTGGCTGCTGTTCACTGAAAAGCTCATTCTGGGTACATTTTTGGTATACATTTGCTTCTGCCGGGACAGCTGAGCAGTGAATTTCTACTTAACTACCTCCTATCAGGAGAGACCTCAGGGCTGCATCTTTTGAGCGCAGTACTGAGCCTGAAAAGCGTTTACAACCCCACTTACAAGTAGAACTAGCTAAAATGTGCCTGGCTGCTGTTCACTGAAAAGCTCATTCTGGGTACATTTTTGGTATACATTTGCTTCTGCCGGGTCAGCTGAGCAGTGAATTTCTACTTAACTACCTCCTATCAGGAGAGACCTCAGGGCTGCATCTTTTGAGCGCAGTACTGAGCCTGAAAAGCGTTTACAACCCCACTTACAAGTAGAACTAGCTAAAATGTGCCTGGCTGCTGTTCACTGAAAAGCTCATTCTGGGTACATTTTTGGTATACATTTGCTTCTGCCGGGTCAGCTGAGCAGTGAATTTCTACTTAACTACCTCCTATCAGGAGAGACCTCAGGGCTGCATCTTTTGAGCGCAGTACTGAGCTTGAAAAGCGTTTCCAACCCCAGTTACAAGTAAAACTAGCTAAAATGTGCCTGGCTGCTGTTCACTGAAAAGCTCATTCTGGGTACATTTTTGGTATACATTTGCTTCTGCCGGGTCAGCTGAGCAGTGAATTTCTACTTAACTACCTCCTATCAGGAGAGACCTCAGGGCTGCATCTTTTGAGCGCAGTACTGAGCCTGAAAACCGTTTACAACCCCAGTTACAAGTAAAACTAGCTAAAATGTGCCTGGCTGCTGTTCACTGAAAAGCTCATTCTGGGTACATTTTTGGTATACATTTGCTTCTGCCGGGTCAGCTGAGCAGTGAATTTCTACTTAACTACCTCCTATCAGGAGAGACCTCAGGGCTGCATCTTTTGAGCGCAGTACTGAGCCTGAAAAGCGTTTACAACCCCACTTACAAGTAAAACTAGCTAAAATGTGCCTGGCTGCTGTTCACTGAAAAGCTCATTCTGGGTACATTTTTGGTATACATTTGCTTCTGCCGGGTCAGCTGAGCAGTGAATTTCTACTTAACTACCTCCTATCAGGAGAGACCTCAGGGCTGCATCTTTTGAGCGCAGTACTGAGCCTGAAAAGCGTTTACAACCCCACTTACAAGTAAAACTAGCTAAAATGTGCCTGGCTGCTGTTCACTGAAAAGCTCATTCTGGGTACATTTTTGATACATTTGCTTCTGCCGGGTCAGCTGAGCAGTGAATTTCTACTTAACTATCTCCTATCAGGAGAGACCTCAGGGCTGCATCTTTTGTGCGCAGTACTGAGCCTGAAAAGCGTTTACAACCCCACTTACAAGTAAAACTAGCTAAAATGTGCCTGGCTGCTGTTCACTGAAAAGCTCATTCTGGGTACATTTTTGGTATACATTTGCTTCTGCCGGGTCAGCTGAGCAGTGAATTCCTACTTAACTATCTCCTATCAGGAGAGACCTCAGGGCTGCATCTTTTGAGCGCAGTACTGAGCCTGAAAAGCGTTTACAACCCCACTTACAAGTAAAACTAGCTAAAATGTGCCTGGCTGCTGTTCACTGAAAAGCTCATTCTGGGTACATTTTTGTATACATTTGCTTCTGCCGGGTCAGCTGAGCAGTGAATTTCTACTTAACTACCTCCTATCAGGAGAGACATCAGGGCTGCATCTTTTGAGCGCAGTACTGAGCCTGAAAAGCGTTTACAACCCCACTTACAAGTAAAACTAGCTAAAATGTGCCTGGCTGCTGTTCACTGAAAAAGCTTATTCTGGGTACATTTTTGGTATACATTTGCTTCTGCCGGGTCAGCTGAGCAGTGAATTTCTACTTAACTACCTCCTATCAGGAGAGACCTCAGGGCTGCATCTTTTGAGCGCAGTACTGAGCCTGAAAACGGTTTACAACCCCACTTACAAGTAAAAGTAGCTAAAATGTGCCTGGCTGCTGTTCACTGAAAAGCTCATTCTGGTACATTTTTGGTATACATTTGCTTCTGCCGGGTCAGCTGAGCAGTGAATTTCTACTTAACTACCTCCTATCAGGAGAGACCTCAGGGCTGCATCTTTTGAGCGCAGTACTGAGCCTGAAAAGCGTTTACAACCCCACTTACAAGTAAAACTAGCTAAAATGTGCCTGGCTGCTGTTCACTGAAAAGCTCATTCTGGGTACATTTTTGGTATACATTTGCATCTGCCGGGTCAGCTGAGCAGTGAATTTCTACTTAACTATCTCCTATCAGGAGAGACCTCAGGGCTGCATCTTTTGAGCGCAGTACTGAGCCTGAAAAGCGTTTACAACCCAACTTACAAGTAAAACTAGCTAAAATGTGCCTGGCTGCTGTTCACTGAAAAGCTCATTCTGGGTACATTTTTGGTATACATTTGCTTCTGCCGGGTCAGCTGAGCAGTGAATTTCTACATAACTACCTCCTATCAGGAGAGACCTCAGGGCTGCATCTTTTGAGCGCAGTACTGAGCCTGAAAACCGTTTACAACCCCAGTTACAAGTAAAACTAGCTAAAATGTGCCTGGCTGCTGTTCACTGAAAAGCTCATTCTGGGTACATTTTTGGTATTCATTTGCTTATGCCGGGTCAGCAGAGCAGTGAATTTCTACTTAACTATCTCCTATCAAGAGAGACCTCAGGGCTGCATCTTTTGAGGGCAGTACTGAGCCTGAAAAGTGTTTCCAACCCCACTTACAAGTAAAACTAGCTAAAATGTGCCTGGCTGCTGTTCACTGAAAAGCTCATTCTGGGTACATTTTTGGTATACATTTGCTTGTGCCGGGTCAGCTGAGCAGTGAATTTCTACTTAACTACCTCCTATCAGGAGAGACCTCAGGGCTGCATCTTTTGAGCGCAGTACTGAGCCTGAAAACCGTTTACAACCCCAGTTACAAGTAAAACTAGCTAAAATGTGCCTGGCTGCTGTTCACTGAAAAGCTCATTCTGGGTACATTTTTGGTATACATTTGCTACTGCCGGGACAGCTGAGCAGTGAATTTCTACTTAACTACCTCCTATCAGGAGAGACCTCAGGGCTGCATCTTTTGAGCGCAGTACTGAGCCTGAAAACCGTTTACAACCCCACTTACAAGTAAAACTAGCTAAAATGTGCCTGGCTGCTGTTCACTGAAAAGCTCATTCTGGGTACATTTTTGGTATACATTTGCATCTGCCGGGTCAGCTGAGCAGTGAATTTCTACTTAACTATCTCCTATCAGGAGAGACCTCAGGGCTGCATCTTTTGAGCGCAGTACTGAGCCTGAAAAGCGTTTACAACCCAACTTACAAGTAAAACTAGCTAAAATGTGCCTGGCTGCTGTTCACTGAAAAGCTCATTCTGGGTACATTTTTGGTATATATTTGCTTCTGCCGGGTCAGCTGAACAGTGAATTTCTACTTAACTACCCCCTATCAGGAGAGACCTCAGGGCTGCATCTTTTGAGCGCAGTACTGAGCCTGAAAAGCGTTTCCAACCCCACTTACAAGTAAAACTAGCTAAAATGTGCCTGGCTGCTGTTCACTGAAAAGCTCATTCTGGGTACATTTTTGGTATACATTTGCTTCTGCCGGGTCAGCTGAGCAGTGAATTTCTGCTAACTATCTCCTATCAGGAGAGACCTCAGGGCTGCATCTTTTGAGCGCAGTACTGAGCCTGAAAAGCGTTTCCAACCCCACTTACAAGTAAAACTAGCTAAAATGTGCCTGGCTGCTGTTCACTGAAAAGCTCATTCTGGGTACATTTTTGGTATATATTTGCTTCTGCCGGGTCAGCTGAACAGTGAATTTCTACTTAACTACCCCCTATCAGGAGAGACCTCAGGGCTGCATCTTTTGAGCGCAGTACTGAGCCTGAAAAGCATTTACAACCCCACTTACAAGTAAAACTAGCTAAAATGTGCCTGGCTGCTGTTCACTGAAAAGCTCATTCTGGGTACATTTTTGGTATACATTTGCTTCTGCCGGGTCAGCTGAGCAGTGAATTTCTACTTAACTACCTCCTATCAGGAGAGACCTCAGGGCTGCATCTTTTGAGCGCAGTACTGAGCCTGAAAAGCGTTTACAACCCCACTTACAAGTAAAACTAGCTAAAATGTGCCTGGCTGCTGTTCACTGAAAAGCTCATTCTGGTACATTTTTGGTATACATTTGCTTCTGCCGGGTCAGCTGAGCAGTGAATTTCTACTTAACTACCTCCTATCAGGAGAGACCTCAGGGCTGCATCTTTTGAGCGCAGTACTGAGCCTGAAAAGCGTTTACAACCCCACTTACAAGTAAAACTAGCTAAAATGTGCCTGGCTGCTGTTCACTGAAAAGCTCATTCTGGGTACATTTTTGGTATACATTTGCATCTGCCGGGTCAGCTGAGCAGTGAATTTCTACTTAACTATCTCCTATCAGGAGAGACCTCAGGGCTGCATCTTTTGAGCGCAGTACTGAGCCTGAAAAGCGTTTACAACCCAACTTACAAGTAAAACTAGCTAAAATGTGCCTGGCTGCTGTTCACTGAAAAGCTCATTCTGGGTACATTTTTGGTATACATTTGCTTCTGCCGGGTCAGCTGAGCAGTGAATTTCTACATAACTACCTCCTATCAGGAGAGACCTCAGGGCTGCATCTTTTGAGCGCAGTACTGAGCCTGAAAACCGTTTACAACCCCAGTTACAAGTAAAACTAGCTAAAATGTGCCTGGCTGCTGTTCACTGAAAAGCTCATTCTGGGTACATTTTTGGTATTCATTTGCTTATGCCGGGTCAGCAGAGCAGTGAATTTCTACTTAACTATCTCCTATCAAGAGAGACCTCAGGGCTGCATCTTTTGAGGGCAGTACTGAGCCTGAAAAGTGTTTCCAACCCCACTTACAAGTAAAACTAGCTAAAATGTGCCTGGCTGCTGTTCACTGAAAAGCTCATTCTGGGTACATTTTTGGTATACATTTGCTTGTGCCGGGTCAGCTGAGCAGTGAATTTCTACTTAACTACCTCCTATCAGGAGAGACCTCAGGGCTGCATCTTTTGAGCGCAGTACTGAGCCTGAAAACCGTTTACAACCCCAGTTACAAGTAAAACTAGCTAAAATGTGCCTGGCTGCTGTTCACTGAAAAGCTCATTCTGGGTACATTTTTGGTATACATTTGCTACTGCCGGGACAGCTGAGCAGTGAATTTCTACTTAACTACCTCCTATCAGGAGAGACCTCAGGGCTGCATCTTTTGAGCGCAGTACTGAGCCTGAAAACCGTTTACAACCCCACTTACAAGTAAAACTAGCTAAAATGTGCCTGGCTGCTGTTCACTGAAAAGCTCATTCTGGGTACATTTTTGGTATACATTTGCATCTGCCGGGTCAGCTGAGCAGTGAATTTCTACTTAACTATCTCCTATCAGGAGAGACCTCAGGGCTGCATCTTTTGAGCGCAGTACTGAGCCTGAAAAGCGTTTACAACCCAACTTACAAGTAAAACTAGCTAAAATGTGCCTGGCTGCTGTTCACTGAAAAGCTCATTCTGGGTACATTTTTGGTATATATTTGCTTCTGCCGGGTCAGCTGAACAGTGAATTTCTACTTAACTACCCCCTATCAGGAGAGACCTCAGGGCTGCATCTTTTGAGCGCAGTACTGAGCCTGAAAAGCGTTTCCAACCCCACTTACAAGTAAAACTAGCTAAAATGTGCCTGGCTGCTGTTCACTGAAAAGCTCATTCTGGGTACATTTTTGGTATACATTTGCTTCTGCCGGGTCAGCTGAGCAGTGAATTTCTGCTAACTATCTCCTATCAGGAGAGACCTCAGGGCTGCATCTTTTGAGCGCAGTACTGAGCCTGAAAAGCGTTTCCAACCCCACTTACAAGTAAAACTAGCTAAAATGTGCCTGGCTGCTGTTCACTGAAAAGCTCATTCTGGGTACATTTTTGGTATATATTTGCTTCTGCCGGGTCAGCTGAACAGTGAATTTCTACTTAACTACCCCCTATCAGGAGAGACCTCAGGGCTGCATCTTTTGAGCGCAGTACTGAGCCTGAAAAGCATTTACAACCCCACTTACAAGTAAAACTAGCTAAAATGTGCCTGGCTGCTGTTCACTGAAAAGCTCATTCTGGGTACATTTTTGGTATACATTTGCTTCTGCCGGGTCAGCTGAGCAGTGAATTTCTACTTAACTACCTCCTATCAGGAGAGACCTCAGGGCTGCATCTTTTGAGCGCAGTACTGAGCCTGAAAAGCGTTTACAACCCCACTTACAAGTAAAACTAGCTAAAATGTGCCTGGCTGCTGTTCACTGAAAAGCTCATTCTGGGTAAATTTTTGGTATACATTTGCTTCTGCCGGGTCAGCTGAGCAGTGAATTTCTACTTAAATATCTCCTATCAGGAGAGACCTCAGGTCTGCATCTTTTGTGCGCAGTACTGAGCCTGAAAACCGTTTACAACCCCACTTGCAAGTAAAACTAGCTAAAATGTGCCTGGCTGCTGTTCACTGAAAAGCTCATTCTGGGTACATTTTTGGTATACATTTGCTTCTGCCGGGTCAGCTGAGCAGTGAATTTCTACTTAACTACCTCCTATCAGGAGAGACCTCAGGGCTGCATCTTTTGAGCGCAGTACTGAGCCTGAAAAGCGTTTCCAACCCCACTTGCAAGTAAAACTAGCTAAAATGTGCCTGGCTGCTGTTCACTGAAAAGCTCATTCTGGGTACATTTTTGGTATACATTTGCTTCTGCCGGGTCAGCTGAGCAGTGAATTTCTACTTAACTACCTCCTATCAGGAGAGACCTCAGGGCTGCATCTTTTGATCGCAGTACTGAGCCTGAAAAGCGTTTCCAACCCCACTTACAAGTAAAACTAGCTAAAATGTGCCTGGCTGCTGTTCACTGAAAAGCTCATTCTGGGTACATTTTTGGTATACATTTGCTTCTGCCGGGTCAGCTGAGCAGTGAATTTCTACTTAACTACCTCCTATCAGGAGAGACCTCAGGGCTGCATCTTTTGAGCGCAGTACTGAGCCTGAAAAGCGTTTCCAACCCCACTTACAAGTAAAACTAGCTAAAATGTGCCTGGCTGCTGTTCACTGAAAAGCTCATTCTGGGTACATTTTTGGTATACATTTGCTTCTGCTGGGTCAGCTGAGCAGTGAATTTCTACTTAACTACCTCCTATCAGGAGAGACCTCAGGGCTGCATCTTTTGAGCGCAGTACTGAGCCTGAAAAGCGTTTCCAACCCCACTTAAAAGAAAAACTAGCTAAAATGTGCCTGGCTGCTGTTCACTGAAAAGCTCATTCTGGGTACATTTTTGGTATACATTTGCTTCTGCCGGGTCAGCTGAGCAGGGAATTTCTACTTACTACCTCCTATCAGGAGAGACCTCAGGGCTGCATCTTTTGAGCGCAGTACTGAGCCTGAAAACTGTTTACAACCCCAGTTACAAGTAAAACTAGCTAATATGTGCCTGGCTGCTGTTCACTGAAAAGCTCATTCTGGGTACATTTTTGGTATACATTTGCTTCTGCCGGGTCAGCTGAGCAGTGAATTTCTACTTAACTATCTCCTATCAGGAGAGACCTCAGGGCTGCATCTTTTGAGCGCAGTACTGAGCCTGAAAAGCGTTTCCAACCCCACTTACAAGTAAAACTAGCTAAAATGTGCCTGGCTGCTGTTCACTGAAAAGCTCATTCTGGGTACATTTTTGGTATACATTTGCTTCTGCCGGGTCAGCTGAGCAGTGAATTTCTGCTTAACTATCCCCTATCAGGAGAGACCTCAGGGCTGCATCTTTTGAGCGCAGTACTGAGCCTGAAAAGCGTTTCCAACCCCACTTACAAGTAAAACTAGCTAAAATGTGCCTGGCTGCTGTTCACTGAAAAGCTCATTCTGGGTACATTTTTGGTATACATTTGCTTCTGCCGGGTCAGCTGAACAGTGAATTTCTACTTAACTACCCCCTATCAGGAGAGACCTCAGGGCTGCATCTTTTGAGCGCAGTACTGAGCCTGAAAAGCGTTTACAACCCCACTTACAAGTAAAACTAGCTAAAATGTGCCTGGCTGCTGTTCACTGAAAAGCTCATTCTGGGTACATTTTTGGTATACATTTGCTTCTGCCGGGTCAGCTGAGCAGTGAATTTCTACTTAACTACCTCCTATCAGGAGAGACCTCAGGGCTGCATCTTTTGAGCGCAGTACTGAGCCTGAAAAGCGTTTACAACCCCACTTACAAGTAAAACTAGCTAAAATGTGCCTGGCTGCTGTTCACTGAAAAGCTCATTCTGGGTACATTTTTGGTATACATTTGCTTCTGCCGGGTCAGCTGAGCAGTGAATTTCTACTTAACTACCTCCTATCAGGAGAGACCTCAGGGCTGCATCTTTTGAGCGCAGTACTGAGCCTGAAAACCGTTTACAACCCCAGTTACAAGTAAAACTAGCTAAAATGTGCCTGGCTGCTGTTCACTGAAAAGCTCATTCTGGGTACATTTTTGGTATACATTTGCTTCTGCCGGGTCAGCAGAGCAGTGAATTTCTACTTAACTATCTCCTATCAAGAGAGACCTCAGGGCTGCATCTTTTGAGCGCAGTACTGAGCCTGAAAAGCGTTTACAACCCCACTTACAAGTAAAACTAGCTAAAATGTGCCTGGCTGCTGTTCACTGAAAAGCTCATTCTGGGTACATTTTTGGTATACATTTGCTTCTGCCGGGTCAGCTGAACAGTGAATTTCTACTTAACTACTTCCTATCAGGAGAGACCTCAGGGCTGCATCTTTTGAGCGCAGTACTGAGCCTGAAAAGCGTTTACAACCCCACTTACAAGTAAAACTAGCTAAAATGTGCCTGGCTGCTGTTCACTGAAAAGCTCATTCTGGGTACATTTTTGGTATACATTTGCTTCTGCCGGGTCAGCTGAGCAGTGAATTTCTACTTAACTACCTCCTATCAGGAGAGACCTCAGGGCTGCATCTTTTGAGCGCAGTACTGAGCCTGAAAAGCGTTTCCAACCCCACTTACAAGTAAAACTAGCTAAAATGTGCCTGGCTGCTGTTCTCTGAAAAGCTCATTCTGGGTAAATTTTTGGTATACATTTGCTTCTGCCGGGTCAGCTGAGCAGTGAATTTCTACTTAACTATCTCCTATCAGGAGAGACCTCAGGGCTGCATCTTTTGAGCGCAGTACTGAGCCTGAAAAGCGTTTACAACCCCACTTACAAGTAAAACTAGCTAAAAAATGTGCCTGGCTGCTGTTCACTGAAAAGCTCATTCTGGGTACATTTTTGGTATACATTTGCTTCTGCCGGGTCAGCTGAACAGTGAATTTCTACTTAACTACTTCCTATCAGGAGAGACCTCAGGGCTGCATCTTTTGAGCGCAGTACTGAGCCTAAAAAGCGTTTACAACCCCAGTTACAAGTAAAACTAGCTAAAATGTGCCTGGCTGCTGTTCACTGAAAAGCTTATTCTGGGTACATTTTTGGTATATATTTGCTTCTGCCGGGTCAGCTGAACAGTGAATTTCTACTTAACTACCCCCTATCAGGAGAGACCTCAGGGCTGCATCTTTTGAGCGCAGTACTGAGCCTGAAAAGCATTTACAACCCCACTTACAAGTAAAACTAGCTAAAATGTGCCTGGCTGCTGTTCACTGAAAAGCTCATTCTGGGTACATTTTTGGTATACATTTGCTTCTGCCGGGTCAGCTGAGCAGTGAATTTCTACTTAACTACCTCCTATCAGGAGAGACCTCAGGGCTGCATCTTTTGAGCGCAGTACTGAGCCTGAAAAGCGTTTACAACCCCACTTACAAGTAAAACTAGCTAAAATGTGCCTGGCTGCTGTTCACTGAAAAGCTCATTCTGGGTAAATTTTTGGTATACATTTGCTTCTGCCGGGTCAGCTGAGCAGTGAATTTCTACTTAAATATCTCCTATCAGGAGAGACCTCAGGTCTGCATCTTTTGTGCGCAGTACTGAGCCTGAAAACCGTTTACAACCCCACTTGCAAGTAAAACTAGCTAAAATGTGCCTGGCTGCTGTTCACTGAAAAGCTCATTCTGGGTACATTTTTGGTATACATTTGCTTCTGCCGGGTCAGCTGAGCAGTGAATTTCTACTTAACTACCTCCTATCAGGAGAGACCTCAGGGCTGCATCTTTTGAGCGCAGTACTGAGCCTGAAAAGCGTTTCCAACCCCACTTGCAAGTAAAACTAGCTAAAATGTGCCTGGCTGCTGTTCACTGAAAAGCTCATTCTGGGTACATTTTTGGTATACATTTGCTTCTGCCGGGTCAGCTGAGCAGTGAATTTCTACTTAACTACCTCCTATCAGGAGAGACCTCAGGGCTGCATCTTTTGATCGCAGTACTGAGCCTGAAAAGCGTTTCCAACCCCACTTACAAGTAAAACTAGCTAAAATGTGCCTGGCTGCTGTTCACTGAAAAGCTCATTCTGGGTACATTTTTGGTATACATTTGCTTCTGCCGGGTCAGCTGAGCAGTGAATTTCTACTTAACTACCTCCTATCAGGAGAGACCTCAGGGCTGCATCTTTTGAGCGCAGTACTGAGCCTGAAAAGCGTTTCCAACCCCACTTACAAGTAAAACTAGCTAAAATGTGCCTGGCTGCTGTTCACTGAAAAGCTCATTCTGGGTACATTTTTGGTATACATTTGCTTCTGCTGGGTCAGCTGAGCAGTGAATTTCTACTTAACTACCTCCTATCAGGAGAGACCTCAGGGCTGCATCTTTTGAGCGCAGTACTGAGCCTGAAAAGCGTTTCCAACCCCACTTAAAAGAAAAACTAGCTAAAATGTGCCTGGCTGCTGTTCACTGAAAAGCTCATTCTGGGTACATTTTTGGTATACATTTGCTTCTGCCGGGTCAGCTGAGCAGGGAATTTCTACTTACTACCTCCTATCAGGAGAGACCTCAGGGCTGCATCTTTTGAGCGCAGTACTGAGCCTGAAAACTGTTTACAACCCCAGTTACAAGTAAAACTAGCTAATATGTGCCTGGCTGCTGTTCACTGAAAAGCTCATTCTGGGTACATTTTTGGTATACATTTGCTTCTGCCGGGTCAGCTGAGCAGTGAATTTCTACTTAACTATCTCCTATCAGGAGAGACCTCAGGGTTGCATCTTTTGAGCGCAGTACTGAGCCTGAAAAGCGTTTCCAACCCCACTTACAAGTAAAACTAGCTAAAATGTGCCTGGCTGCTGTTCACTGAAAAGCTCATTCTGGGTACATTTTTGGTATACATTTGCTTCTGCCGGGTCAGCTGAGCAGTGAATTTCTACTTAACTACCTCCTATCAGGAGAGACCTCAGGGCTGCATCTTTTGAGCGCAGTACTGAGCTTGAAAAGCGTTTCCAACCCCAGTTACAAGTAAAACTAGCTAAAATGTGCCTGGCTGCTGTTCACTGAAAAGCTCATTCTGGGTACATTTTTGGTATACATTTGCTTCTGCCGGGTCAGCTGAGCAGTGAATTTCTACTTAACTACCTCCTATCAGGAGAGACCTCAGGGCTGCATCTTTTGAGCGCAGTACTGAGCCTGAAAAGCGTTTCCAACCCCACTTACAAGTAAAACTAGCTAAAATGTGCCTGGCTGCTGTTCTCTGAAAAGCTCATTCTGGGTAAATTTTTGGTATACATTTGCTTCTGCCGGGTCAGCTGAGCAGTGAATTTCTACTTAACTATCTCCTATCAGGAGAGACCTCAGGGCTGCATCTTTTGAGCGCAGTACTGAGCCTGAAAAGCGTTTACAACCCCACTTACAAGTAAAACTAGCTAAAATGTGCCTGGCTGCTGTTCACTGAAAAGCTCATTCTGGGTACATTTTTGGTATACATTTGCTTCTGCCGGGTCAGCTGAACAGTGAATTTCTACTTAACTACTTCCTATCAGGAGAGACCTCAGGGCTGCATCTTTTGAGCGCAGTACTGAGCCTGAAAAGCGTTTACAACCCCACTTACAAGTAAAACTAGCTAAAATGTGCCTGGCTGCTGTTCACTGAAAAGCTCATTCTGGGTACATTTTTGGTATACATTTGCTTCTGCCGGGTCAGCTGAGCAGTGAATTTCTACTTAACTACCTCCTATCAGGAGAGACCTCAGGGCTGCATCTTTTGAGCGCAGTACTGAGCCTGAAAAGCGTTTCCAACCCCACTTACAAGTAAAACTAGCTAAAATGTGCCTGGCTGCTGTTCTCTGAAAAGCTCATTCTGGGTAAATTTTTGGTATACATTTGCTTCTGCCGGGTCAGCTGAGCAGTGAATTTCTACTTAACTATCTCCTATCAGGAGAGACCTCAGGGCTGCATCTTTTGAGCGCAGTACTGAGCCTGAAAAGCGTTTACAACCCCACTTACAAGTAAAACTAGCTAAAAAATGTGCCTGGCTGCTGTTCACTGAAAAGCTCATTCTGGGTACATTTTTGGTATACATTTGCTTCTGCCGGGTCAGCTGAACAGTGAATTTCTACTTAACTACTTCCTATCAGGAGAGACCTCAGGGCTGCATCTTTTGAGCGCAGTACTGAGCCTAAAAAGCGTTTACAACCCCAGTTACAAGTAAAACTAGCTAAAATGTGCCTGGCTGCTGTTCACTGAAAAGCTTATTCTGGGTACATTTTTGGTATACATTTGCTTTTGCCGGGTCAGCTAAGCAGTGAATTTCTACTTAACTATCTCCTATCAGGAGAGACCTCAGGGCTGCATCTTTTGAGGGCAGTACTGAGCCTGAAAAGCGTTTACAACCCCACTTACAAGTAAAACTAGCTAAAATGTGCCTGGCTGCTGTTCACTGAAAAGCTCATTCTGGGTACATTTTTGGTATACATTTGCTTCTGCCGGGTCAGCTGAGCAGTGAATTTCTACTTAACTACCTCCTATCAGGAGAGACCTCAGGGCTGCATCTTTTGAGCGCAGTACTGAGCCTGAAAAGCGTTTACAACCCCACTTACAAGTAAAACTAGCTAAAATGTGCCTGGCTGCTGTTCACTGAAAAGCTCATTCTGGGTACATTTTTGGTATACATTTGCTTCTGCCGGGTCAGCTGAGCAGTGAATTTCTACTTAACTACCTCCTATCAGGAGAGACCTCAGGGCTGCATCTTTTGAGCGCAGTACTGAGCCTGAAAAGCGTTTACAACCCCACTTACAAGTAAAACTAGCTAAAATGTGCCTGGCTGCTGTTCACTGAAAAGCTTATTCTGGGTACATTTTTGGTATACATTTGCTTCTGCCGGGTCAGCTGAGCAGTGAATTTCTACTTAACTACCTCCTATCAGGAGAGACCTCAGGGCTGCATCTTTTGAGCGCAGTACTGAGCCTGAAAAGCGTTTACAACCCCAGTTACAAGTAAAACTAGCTAAAATGTGCCTGGCTGCTGTTCACTGAAAAGCTTATTCTGGGTACATTTTTGGTATACATTTTCTTCTGCCGGGTCAGCTGAGCAGTGAATTTCTACTTAACTATCTCCTATCAGGAGAGACCTCAGGGCTGCATCTTTTGAGCGCAGTACTGAGCCTGAAAAGCGTTTACAACCCCACTTACAAGTAAAACTAGCTAAAATGTGCCTGGCTGCTGTTCACTGAAAAGCTCATTCTGGGTACATTTTTGGTATACATTTGCTTCTGCCGGGTCAGCTGAGCAGTGAATTTCTACTTAACTATCTCCTATCAGGAGAGACCTCAGGGCTGCATCTTTTGAGCGCAGTACTGAGCCTGAAAAGCGTTTACAACCCCACTTACAAGTAAAACTAGCTAAAATGTGCCTGGCTGCTGTTCACTGAAAAGCTCATTCTGGGTACATTTTTGGTATACATTTGCTTCTGCCGGGTCAGCTGAGCAGTGAATTTCTACTTAACTACCTCCTATCAGGAGAGACATCAGGGCTGCATCTTTTGAGCGCAGTACTGAGCCTGAAAAGCGTTTACAACCCCACTTACAAGTAAAACTAGCTAAAATGTGCCTGGCTGCTGTTCACTGAAAAGCTTATTCTGGGTACATTTTTGGTATACATTTGCTTCTGCCGGGTCAGCTGAGCAGTGAATTTCTACTTAACTACCTCCTATCAGGAGAGACCTCAGGGCTGCATCTTTTGAGCGCAGTACTGAGCCTGAAAACCGTTTACAACCCCAGTTACAAGTAAAACTAGCTAAAATGTGCCTGGCTGCTGTTCACTGAAAAGCTCATTCTGGGTACATTTTTGGTATACATTTGCTTCTGCCGGGTCAGCTGAGCAGTGAATTTCTACTTAACTACCTCCTATCAGGAGAGACCTCAGGGCTGCATCTTTTGAGCGCAGTACTGAGCCTGAAAACCGTTTACAACCCCACTTACAAGTAAAAGTAGCTAAAATGTGCCTGGCTGCTGTTCACTGAAAATCTCATTCTGGTACATTTTTGGTATACATTTGCTTCTGCCGGGTCAGCTGAGCAGTGAATTTCTACTTAACTACCTCCTATCAGGAGAGACCTCAGGGCTGCATCTTTTGAGCGCAGTACTGAGCCTGAAAAGCGTTTACAACCCCACTTACAAGTAAAACTAGCTAAAATGTGCCTGGCTGCTGTTCACTGAAAAGCTCATTCTGGGTACATTTTTGGTATACATTTGCATCTGCCGGGTCAGCTGAGCAGTGAATTTCTACTTAACTATCTCCTATCAGGAGAGACCTCAGGGCTGCATCTTTTGAGCGCAGTACTGAGCCTGAAAAGCGTTTACAACCCAACTTACAAGTAAAACTAGCTAAAATGTGCCTGGCTGCTGTTCACTGAAAAGCTCATTCTGGGTACATTTTTGGTATACATTTGCTTCTGCCGGGTCAGCTGAGCAGTGAATTTCTACATAACTACCTCCTATCAGGAGAGACCTCAGGGCTGCATCTTTTGAGCGCAGTACTGAGCCTGAAAACCGTTTACAACCCCAGTTACAAGTAAAACTAGCTAAAATGTGCCTGGCTGCTGTTCACTGAAAAGCTCATTCTGGGTACATTTTTGGTATACATTTGCTTATGCCGGGTCAGCAGAGCAGTGAATTTCTACTTAACTATCTCCTATCAAGAGAGACCTCAGGGCTGCATCTTTTGAGGGCAGTACTGAGCCTGAAAAGTGTTTCCAACCCCACTTACAAGTAAAACTAGCTAAAATGTGCCTGGCTGCTGTTCACTGAAAAGCTCATTCTGGGTACATTTTTGGTATACATTTGCTTCTGCCGGGTCAGCTGAGCAGTGAATTTCTACTTAACTACCTCCTATCAGGAGAGACCTCAGGGCTGCATCTTTTGAGCGCAGTACTGAGCCTGAAAACCGTTTACAACCCCAGTTACAAGTAAAACTAGCTAAATTGTGCCTGGCTGCTGTTCACTGAAAAGCTCATTCTGGGTACATTTTTGGTATACATTTGCTTCTGCCGGGACAGCTGAGCAGTGAATTTCTACTTAACTACCTCCTATCAGGAGAGACCTCAGGGCTGCATCTTTTGAGCGCAGTACTGAGCCTGAAAACCGTTTACAACCCCACTTACAAGTAAAACTAGCTAAAATGTGCCTGGCTGCTGTTCACTGAAAAGCTCATTCTGGGTACATTTTTGGTATACATTTGCATCTGCCGGGTCAGCTGAGCAGTGAATTTCTACTTAACTATCTCCTATCAGGAGAGACCTCAGGGCTGCATCTTTTGAGCGCAGTACTGAGCCTGAAAAGCGTTTACAACCCAACTTACAAGTAAAACTAGCTAAAATGTGCCTGGCTGCTGTTCACTGAAAAGCTCATTCTGGGTACATTTTTGGTATATATTTGCTTCTGCCGGGTCAGCTGAACAGTGAATTTCTACTTAACTACCCCCTATCAGGAGAGACCTCAGGGCTGCATCTTTTGAGCGCAGTACTGAGCCTGAAAAGCGTTTCCAACCCCACTTACAAGTAAAACTAGCTAAAATGTGCCTGGCTGCTGCTCACTGAAAAGCTCATTCTGGGTACATTTTTGGTATACATTTGCTTCTGCCGGGTCAGCTGAGCAGTGAATTTCTGCTTAACTATCTCCTATCAGGAGAGACCTCAGGGCTGCATCTTTTGAGCGCAGTACTGAGCCTGAAAAGCGTTTCCAACCCCACTTACAAGTAAAACTAGCTAAAATGTGCCTGGCTGCTGTTCACTGAAAAGCTCATTCTGGGTACATTTTTGGTATATATTTGCTTCTGCCGGGTCAGCTGAACAGTGAATTTCTACTTAACTACCCCCTATCAGGAGAGACCTCAGGGCTGCATCTTTTGAGCGCAGTACTGAGCCTGAAAAGCGTTTACAACCCCACTTACAAGTAAAACTAGCTAAAATGTGCCTGGCTGCTGTTCACTGAAAAGCTCATTCTGGGTACATTTTTGGTATACATTTGCTTCTGCCGGGTCAGCTGAGCAGTGAATTTCTACTTAACTACCTCCTATCAGGAGAGACCTCAGGGCTGCATCTTTTGAGCGCAGTACTGAGCCTGAAAAGCGTTTACAACCCCACTTACAAGTAAAACTAGCTAAAATGTGCCTGGCTGCTGTTCACTGAAAAGCTCATTCTGGGTAAATTTTTGGTATACATTTGCTTCTGCCGGGTCAGCTGAGCAGTGAATTTCTACTTAAATATCTCCTATCAGGAGAGACCTCAGGTCTGCATCTTTTGTGCGCAGTACTGAGCCTGAAAACCGTTTACAACCCCACTTGCAAGTAAAACTAGCTAAAATGTGCCTGGCTGCTGTTCACTGAAAAGCTCATTCTGGGTACATTTTTGGTATACATTTGCTTCTGCCGGGTCAGCTGAGCAGTGAATTTCTACTTAACTACCTCCTATCAGGAGAGACCTCAGGGCTGCATCTTTTGAGGGCAGTACTGAGCCTGAAAAGCGTTTACAACCCCACTTACAAGTAAAACTAGCTAAAATGTGCCTGGCTGCTGTTCACTGAAAAGCTCATTCTGGGTACATTTTTGGTATACATTTGCTTCTGCCGGGTCAGCTGAGCAGTGAATTTCTACTTAACTACCTCCTATCAGGAGAGACCTCAGGGCTGCATCTTTTGAGCGCAGTACTGAGCCTGAAAAGCGTTTACAACCCCACTTACAAGTAAAACTAGCTAAAATGTGCCTGGCTGCTGTTCACTGAAAAGCTCATTCTGGGTACATTTTTGGTATACATTTGCTTCTGCCGGGTCAGCTGAGCAGTGAATTTCTACTTAACTACCTCCTATCAGGAGAGACCTCAGGGCTGCATCTTTTGAGCGCAGTACTGAGCCTGAAAAGCGTTTACAACCCCACTTACAAGTAAAACTAGCTAAAATGTGCCTGGCTGCTGTTCACTGAAAAGCTTATTCTCGGGTACATTTTTGGTATACATTTGCTTCTGCCGGGTCAGCTGAGCAGTGAATTTCTACTTAACTACCTCCTATCAGGAGAGACCTCAGGGCTGCATCTTTTGAGCGCAGTACTGAGCCTAAAAAGCGTTTACAACCCCAGTTACAAGTAAAACTAGCTAAAATGTGCCTGGCTGCTGTTCACTGAAAAGCTTATTCTGGGTACATTTTTGGTATACATTTTCTTCTGCCGGGTCAGCTGAGCAGTGAATTTCTACTTAACTATCTCCTATCAGGAGAGACCTCAGGGCTGCATCTTTTGAGCGCAGTACTGAGCCTGAAAAGCGTTTACAACCCCACTTACAAGTAAAACTAGCTAAAATGTGCCTGGCTGCTGTTCACTGAAAAGCTCATTCTGGGTACATTTTTGGTATACATTTGCTTCTGCCGGGTCAGCTGAGCAGTGAATTTCTACTTAACTATCTCCTATCAGGAGAGACCTCAGGGCTGCATCTTTTGAGCGCAGTACTGAGCCTGAAAAGCGTTTACAACCCCACTTACAAGTAAAACTAGCTAAAATGTGCCTGGCTGCTGTTCACTGAAAAGCTCATTCTGGGTACATTTTTGGTATACATTTGCTTCTGCCGGGTCAGCTGAGCAGTGAATTTCTACTTAACTACCTCCTATCAGGAGAGACATCAGGGCTGCATCTTTTGAGCGCAGTACTGAGCCTGAAAAGCGTTTACAACCCCACTTACAAGTAAAACTAGCTAAAATGTGCCTGGCTGCTGTTCACTGAAAAGCTTATTCTGGGTACATTTTTGGTATACATTTGCTTCTGCCGGGTCAGCTGAGCAGTGAATTTCTACTTAACTACCTCCTATCAGGAGAGACCTCAGGGCTGCATCTTTTGAGCGCAGTACTGAGCCTGAAAACCGTTTACAACCCCAGTTACAAGTAAAACTAGCTAAAATGTGCCTGGCTGCTGTTCACTGAAAAGCTCATTCTGGGTACATTTTTGGTATACATTTGCTTCTGCCGGGTCAGCTGAGCAGTGAATTTCTACTTAACTACCTCCTATCAGGAGAGACCTCAGGGCTGCATCTTTTGAGCGCAGTACTGAGCCTGAAAACCGTTTACAACCCCACTTACAAGTAAAAGTAGCTAAAATGTGCCTGGCTGCTGTTCACTGAAAATCTCATTCTGGTACATTTTTGGTATACATTTGCTTCTGCCGGGTCAGCTGAGCAGTGAATTTCTACTTAACTACCTCCTATCAGGAGAGACCTCAGGGCTGCATCTTTTGAGCGCAGTACTGAGCCTGAAAAGCGTTTACAACCCCACTTACAAGTAAAACTAGCTAAAATGTGCCTGGCTGCTGTTCACTGAAAAGCTCATTCTGGGTACATTTTTGGTATACATTTGCATCTGCCGGGTCAGCTGAGCAGTGAATTTCTACTTAACTATCTCCTATCAGGAGAGACCTCAGGGCTGCATCTTTTGAGCGCAGTACTGAGCCTGAAAAGCGTTTACAACCCAACTTACAAGTAAAACTAGCTAAAATGTGCCTGGCTGCTGTTCACTGAAAAGCTCATTCTGGGTACATTTTTGGTATACATTTGCTTCTGCCGGGTCAGCTGAGCAGTGAATTTCTACTTAACTATCTCCTATCAGGAGAGACCTCAGGGCTGCATCTTTTGAGCGCAGTACTGAGCCTGAAAAGCGTTTCCAACCCCACTTACAAGTAAAACTAGCTAAAATGTGCCTGGCTGCTGTTCACTGAAAAGCTCATTCTGGGTACATTTTTGGTATACATTTGCTTCTGCCGGGTCAGCTGAGCAGTGAATTTCTACTTAACTACCTCCTATCAGGAGAGACCTCAGGGCTGCATCTTTTGAGCGCAGTACTGAGCCTGAAAAGCGTTTCCAACCCCACTTACAAGTAAAACTAGCTAAAATGTGCCTGGCTGCTGTTCTCTGAAAAGCTCATTCTGGGTAAATTTTTGGTATACATTTGCTTCTGCCGGGTCAGCTGAGCAGTGAATTTCTACTTAACTATCTCCTATCAGGAGAGACCTCAGGGCTGCATCTTTTGAGCGCAGTACTGAGCCTGAAAAGCGTTTACAACCCCACTTACAAGTAAAACTAGCTAAAAAATGTGCCTGGCTGCTGTTCACTGAAAAGCTCATTCTGGGTACATTTTTGGTATACATTTGCTTCTGCCGGGTCAGCTGAACAGTGAATTTCTACTTAACTACTTCCTATCAGGAGAGACCTCAGGGCTGCATCTTTTGAGCGCAGTACTGAGCCTAAAAAGCGTTTACAACCCCAGTTACAAGTAAAACTAGCTAAAATGTGCCTGGCTGCTGTTCACTGAAAAGCTTATTCTGGGTACATTTTTGGTATACATTTGCTTTTGCCGGGTCAGCTAAGCAGTGAATTTCTACTTAACTATCTCCTATCAGGAGAGACCTCAGGGCTGCATCTTTTGAGGGCAGTACTGAGCCTGAAAAGCGTTTACAACCCCACTTACAAGTAAAACTAGCTAAAATGTGCCTGGCTGCTGTTCACTGAAAAGCTCATTCTGGGTACATTTTTGGTATACATTTGCTTCTGCCGGGTCAGCTGAGCAGTGAATTTCTACTTAACTACCTCCTATCAGGAGAGACCTCAGGGCTGCATCTTTTGAGCGCAGTACTGAGCCTGAAAAGCGTTTACAACCCCACTTACAAGTAAAACTAGCTAAAATGTGCCTGGCTGCTGTTCACTGAAAAGCTCATTCTGGGTACATTTTTGGTATACATTTGCTTCTGCCGGGTCAGCTGAGCAGTGAATTTCTACTTAACTACCTCCTATCAGGAGAGACCTCAGGGCTGCATCTTTTGAGCGCAGTACTGAGCCTGAAAAGCGTTTACAACCCCACTTACAAGTAAAACTAGCTAAAATGTGCCTGGCTGCTGTTCACTGAAAAGCTTATTCTGGGTACATTTTTGGTATACATTTGCTTCTGCCGGGTCAGCTGAGCAGTGAATTTCTACTTAACTACCTCCTATCAGGAGAGACCTCAGGGCTGCATCTTTTGAGCGCAGTACTGAGCCTGAAAAGCGTTTACAACCCCAGTTACAAGTAAAACTAGCTAAAATGTGCCTGGCTGCTGTTCACTGAAAAGCTCATTCTGGGTACATTTTTGGTATACATTTTCTTCTGCCGGGTCAGCTGAGCAGTGAATTTCTACTTAACTATCTCCTATCAGGAGAGACCTCAGGGCTGCATCTTTTGAGCGCAGTACTGAGCCTGAAAAGCGTTTACAACCCCACTTACAAGTAAAACTAGCTAAAATGTGCCTGGCTGCTGTTCACTGAAAAGCTCATTCTGGGTACATTTTTGGTATACATTTGCTTCTGCCGGGTCAGCTGAGCAGTGAATTTCTACTTAACTATCTCCTATCAGGAGAGACCTCAGGGCTGCATCTTTTGAGCGCAGTACTGAGCCTGAAAAGCGTTTACAACCCCACTTACAAGTAAAACTAGCTAAAATGTGCCTGGCTGCTGTTCACTGAAAAGCTCATTCTGGGTACATTTTTGGTATACATTTGCTTCTGCCGGGTCAGCTGAGCAGTGAATTTCTACTTAACTACCTCCTATCAGGAGAGACATCAGGGCTGCATCTTTTGAGCGCAGTACTGAGCCTGAAAAGCGTTTACAACCCCACTTACAAGTAAAACTAGCTAAAATGTGCCTGGCTGCTGTTCACTGAAAAGCTTATTCTGGGTACATTTTTGGTATACATTTGCTTCTGCCGGGTCAGCTGAGCAGTGAATTTCTACTTAACTACCTCCTATCAGGAGAGACCTCAGGGCTGCATCTTTTGAGCGCAGTACTGAGCCTGAAAACCGTTTACAACCCCAGTTACAAGTAAAACTAGCTAAAATGTGCCTGGCTGCTGTTCACTGAAAAGCTCATTCTGGGTACATTTTTGGTATACATTTGCTTCTGCCGGGTCAGCTGAGCAGTGAATTTCTACTTAACTACCTCCTATCAGGAGAGACCTCAGGGCTGCATCTTTTGAGCGCAGTACTGAGCCTGAAAACCGTTTACAACCCCACTTACAAGTAAAAGTAGCTAAAATGTGCCTGGCTGCTGTTCACTGAAAATCTCATTCTGGTACATTTTTGGTATACATTTGCTTCTGCCGGGTCAGCTGAGCAGTGAATTTCTACTTAACTACCTCCTATCAGGAGAGACCTCAGGGCTGCATCTTTTGAGCGCAGTACTGAGCCTGAAAAGCGTTTACAACCCAACTTACAAGTAAAACTAGCTAAAATGTGCCTGGCTGCTGTTCACTGAAAAGCTCATTCTGGGTACATTTTTGGTATACATTTGCTTCTGCCGGGTCAGCTGAGCAGTGAATTTCTACATAACTACCTCCTATCAGGAGAGACCTCAGGGCTGCATCTTTTGAGCGCAGTACTGAGCCTGAAAACCGTTTACAACCCCAGTTACAAGTAAAACTAGCTAAAATGTGCCTGGCTGCTGTTCACTGAAAAGCTCATTCTGGGTACATTTTTGGTATACATTTGCTTATGCCGGGTCAGCAGAGCAGTGAATTTCTACTTAACTATCTCCTATCAAGAGAGACCTCAGGGCTGCATCTTTTGAGGGCAGTACTGAGCCTGAAAAGTGTTTCCAACCCCACTTACAAGTAAAACTAGCTAAAATGTGCCTGGCTGCTGTTCACTGAAAAGCTCATTCTGGGTACATTTTTGGTATACATTTGCTTCTGCCGGGTCAGCTGAGCAGTGAATTTCTACTTAACTACCTCCTATCAGGAGAGACCTCAGGGCTGCATCTTTTGAGCGCAGTACTGAGCCTGAAAACCGTTTACAACCCCAGTTACAAGTAAAACTAGCTAAATTGTGCCTGGCTGCTGTTCACTGAAAAGCTCATTCTGGGTACATTTTTGGTATACATTTGCTTCTGCCGGGACAGCTGAGCAGTGAATTTCTACTTAACTACCTCCTATCAGGAGAGACCTCAGGGCTGCATCTTTTGAGCGCAGTACTGAGCCTGAAAACCGTTTACAACCCCACTTACAAGTAAAACTAGCTAAAATGTGCCTGGCTGCTGTTCACTGAAAAGCTCATTCTGGGTACATTTTTGGTATACATTTGCATCTGCCGGGTCAGCTGAGCAGTGAATTTCTACTTAACTATCTCCTATCAGGAGAGACCTCAGGGCTGCATCTTTTGAGCGCAGTACTGAGCCTGAAAAGCGTTTACAACCCAACTTACAAGTAAAACTAGCTAAAATGTGCCTGGCTGCTGTTCACTGAAAAGCTCATTCTGGGTACATTTTTGGTATATATTTGCTTCTGCCGGGTCAGCTGAACAGTGAATTTCTACTTAACTACCCCCTATCAGGAGAGACCTCAGGGCTGCATCTTTTGAGCGCAGTACTGAGCCTGAAAAGCGTTTCCAACCCCACTTACAAGTAAAACTAGCTAAAATGTGCCTGGCTGCTGTTCACTGAAAAGCTCATTCTGGGTACATTTTTGGTATACATTTGCTTCTGCCGGGTCAGCTGAGCAGTGAATTTCTGCTTAACTATCTCCTATCAGGAGAGACCTCAGGGCTGCATCTTTTGAGCGCAGTACTGAGCCTGAAAAGCGTTTCCAACCCCACTTACAAGTAAAACTAGCTAAAATGTGCCTGGCTGCTGTTCACTGAAAAGCTCATTCTGGGTACATTTTTGGTATATATTTGCTTCTGCCGGGTCAGCTGAACAGTGAATTTCTACTTAACTACCCCCTATCAGGAGAGACCTCAGGGCTGCATCTTTTGAGCGCAGTACTGAGCCTGAAAAGCGTTTACAACCCCACTTACAAGTAAAACTAGCTAAAATGTGCCTGGCTGCTGTTCACTGAAAAGCTCATTCTGGGTACATTTTTGGTATACATTTGCTTCTGCCGGGTCAGCTGAGCAGTGAATTTCTACTTAACTACCTCCTATCAGGAGAGACCTCAGGGCTGCATCTTTTGAGCGCAGTACTGAGCCTGAAAAGCGTTTACAACCCCACTTACAAGTAAAACTAGCTAAAATGTGCCTGGCTGCTGTTCACTGAAAAGCTCATTCTGGGTAAATTTTTGGTATACATTTGCTTCTGCCGGGTCAGCTGAGCAGTGAATTTCTACTTAAATATCTCCTATCAGGAGAGACCTCAGGTCTGCATCTTTTGTGCGCAGTACTGAGCCTGAAAACCGTTTACAACCCCACTTGCAAGTAAAACTAGCTAAAATGTGCCTGGCTGCTGTTCACTGAAAAGCTCATTCTGGGTACATTTTTGGTATACATTTGCTTCTGCCGGGTCAGCTGAGCAGTGAATTTCTACTTAACTACCTCCTATCAGGAGAGACCTCAGGGCTGCATCTTTTGAGCGCAGTACTGAGCCTGAAAACCGTTTACAACCCCAGTTACAAGTAAAACTAGCTAAAATGTGCCTGGCTGCTGTTCACTGAAAAGCTCATTCTGGGTACATTTTTGGTATACATTTGCTTCTGCCGGGTCAGCAGAGCAGTGAATTTCTACTTAACTATCTCCTATCAAGAGAGACCTCAGGGCTGCATCTTTTGAGGGCAGTACTGAGCCTGAAAAGCGTTTACAACCCCACTTACAAGTAGAACTAGCTAAAATGTGCCTGGCTGCTGTTCACTGAAAAGCTCATTCTGGGTACATTTTTGGTATACATTTGCTTCTGCCGGGTCAGCTGAGCAGTGAATTTCTACTTAACTACCTCCTATCAGGAGAGACCTCAGGGCTGCATCTTTTGAGCGCAGTACTGAGCTTGAAAAGCGTTTCCAACCCCAGTTACAAGTAAAACTAGCTAAAATGTGCCTGGCTGCTGTTCACTGAAAAGCTCATTCTGGGTACATTTTTGGTATACATTTGCTTCTGCCGGGTCAGCTGAGCAGTGAATTTCTACTTAACTACCTCCTATCAGGAGAGACCTCAGGGCTGCATCTTTTGAGCGCAGTACTGAGCCTGAAAAGCGTTTCCAACCCCACTTACAAGTAAAACTAGCTAAAATGTGCCTGGCTGCTGTTCTCTGAAAAGCTCATTCTGGGTAAATTTTTGGTATACATTTGCTTCTGCCGGGTCAGCTGAGCAGTGAATTTCTACTTAACTATCTCCTATCAGGAGAGACCTCAGGGCTGCATCTTTTGAGCGCAGTACTGAGCCTGAAAAGCGTTTACAACCCCACTTACAAGTAAAACTAGCTAAAATGTGCCTGGCTGCTGTTCACTGAAAAGCTCATTCTGGGTACATTTTTGGTATACATTTGCTTCTGCCGGGTCAGCTGAACAGTGAATTTCTACTTAACTACTTCCTATCAGGAGAGACCTCAGGGCTGCATCTTTTGAGCGCAGTACTGAGCCTGAAAAGCGTTTACAACCCCACTTACAAGTAAAACTAGCTAAAATGTGCCTGGCTGCTGTTCACTGAAAAGCTCATTCTGGGTACATTTTTGGTATACATTTGCTTCTGCCGGGTCAGCTGAGCAGTGAATTTCTACTTAACTACCTCCTATCAGGAGAGACCTCAGGGCTGCATCTTTTGAGCGCAGTACTGAGCCTGAAAAGCGTTTCCAACCCCACTTACAAGTAAAACTAGCTAAAATGTGCCTGGCTGCTGTTCTCTGAAAAGCTCATTCTGGGTAAATTTTTGGTATACATTTGCTTCTGCCGGGTCAGCTGAGCAGTGAATTTCTACTTAACTATCTCCTATCAGGAGAGACCTCAGGGCTGCATCTTTTGAGCGCAGTACTGAGCCTGAAAAGCGTTTACAACCCCACTTACAAGTAAAACTAGCTAAAAAATGTGCCTGGCTGCTGTTCACTGAAAAGCTCATTCTGGGTACATTTTTGGTATACATTTGCTTCTGCCGGGTCAGCTGAACAGTGAATTTCTACTTAACTACTTCCTATCAGGAGAGACCTCAGGGCTGCATCTTTTGAGCGCAGTACTGAGCCTAAAAAGCGTTTACAACCCCAGTTACAAGTAAAACTAGCTAAAATGTGCCTGGCTGCTGTTCACTGAAAAGCTTATTCTGGGTACATTTTTGGTATACATTTGCTTTTGCCGGGTCAGCTAAGCAGTGAATTTCTACTTAACTATCTCCTATCAGGAGAGACCTCAGGGCTGCATCTTTTGAGGGCAGTACTGAGCCTGGAAAGCGTTTACAACCCCACTTACAAGTAAAACTAGCTAAAATGTGCCTGGCTGCTGTTCACTGAAAAGCTCATTCTGGGTACATTTTTGGTATACATTTGCTTCTGCCGGGTCAGCTGAGCAGTGAATTTCTACTTAACTACCTCCTATCAGGAGAGACCTCAGGGCTGCATCTTTTGAGCGCAGTACTGAGCCTGAAAAGCGTTTACAACCCCACTTACAAGTAAAACTAGCTAAAATGTGCCTGGCTGCTGTTCACTGAAAAGCTCATTCTGGGTACATTTTTGGTATACATTTGCTTCTGCCGGGTCAGCTGAGCAGTGAATTTCTACTTAACTACCTCCTATCAGGAGAGACCTCAGGGCTGCATCTTTTGAGCGCAGTACTGAGCCTGAAAAGCGTTTACAACCCCACTTACAAGTAAAACTAGCTAAAATGTGCCTGGCTGCTGTTCACTGAAAAGCTTATTCTCGGGTACATTTTTGGTATACATTTGCTTCTGCCGGGTCAGCTGAGCAGTGAATTTCTACTTAACTACCTCCTATCAGGAGAGACCTCAGGGCTGCATCTTTTGAGCGCAGTACTGAGCCTAAAAAGCGTTTACAACCCCAGTTACAAGTAAAACTAGCTAAAATGTGCCTGGCTGCTGTTCACTGAAAAGCTTATTCTGGGTACATTTTTGGTATACATTTTCTTCTGCCGGGTCAGCTGAGCAGTGAATTTCTACTTAACTATCTCCTATCAGGAGAGACCTCAGGGCTGCATCTTTTGAGCGCAGTACTGAGCCTGAAAAGCGTTTACAACCCCACTTACAAGTAAAACTAGCTAAAATGTGCCTGGCTGCTGTTCACTGAAAAGCTCATTCTGGGTACATTTTTGGTATACATTTGCTTCTGCCGGGTCAGCTGAGCAGTGAATTTCTACTTAACTATCTCCTATCAGGAGAGACCTCAGGGCTGCATCTTTTGAGCGCAGTACTGAGCCTGAAAAGCGTTTACAACCCCACTTACAAGTAAAACTAGCTAAAATGTGCCTGGCTGCTGTTCACTGAAAAGCTCATTCTGGGTACATTTTTGGTATACATTTGCTTCTGCCGGGTCAGCTGAGCAGTGAATTTCTACTTAACTACCTCCTATCAGGAGAGACATCAGGGCTGCATCTTTTGAGCGCAGTACTGAGCCTGAAAAGCGTTTACAACCCCACTTACAAGTAAAACTAGCTAAAATGTGCCTGGCTGCTGTTCACTGAAAAGCTTATTCTGGGTACATTTTTGGTATACATTTGCTTCTGCCGGGTCAGCTGAGCAGTGAATTTCTACTTAACTACCTCCTATCAGGAGAGACCTCAGGGCTGCATCTTTTGAGCGCAGTACTGAGCCTGAAAACCGTTTACAACCCCAGTTACAAGTAAAACTAGCTAAAATGTGCCTGGCTGCTGTTCACTGAAAAGCTCATTCTGGGTACATTTTTGGTATACATTTGCTTCTGCCGGGTCAGCTGAGCAGTGAATTTCTACTTAACTACCTCCTATCAGGAGAGACCTCAGGGCTGCATCTTTTGAGCGCAGTACTGAGCCTGAAAACCGTTTACAACCCCACTTACAAGTAAAAGTAGCTAAAATGTGCCTGGCTGCTGTTCACTGAAAATCTCATTCTGGTACATTTTTGGTATACATTTGCTTCTGCCGGGTCAGCTGAGCAGTGAATTTCTACTTAACTACCTCCTATCAGGAGAGACCTCAGGGCTGCATCTTTTGAGCGCAGTACTGAGCCTGAAAAGCGTTTACAACCCCACTTACAAGTAAAACTAGCTAAAATGTGCCTGGCTGCTGTTCACTGAAAAGCTCATTCTGGGTACATTTTTGGTATACATTTGCATCTGCCGGGTCAGCTGAGCAGTGAATTTCTACTTAACTATCTCCTATCAGGAGAGACCTCAGGGCTGCATCTTTTGAGCGCAGTACTGAGCCTGAAAAGCGTTTACAACCCAACTTACAAGTAAAACTAGCTAAAATGTGCCTGGCTGCTGTTCACTGAAAAGCTCATTCTGGGTACATTTTTGGTATACATTTGCTTCTGCCGGGTCAGCTGAGCAGTGAATTTCTACATAACTACCTCCTATCAGGAGAGACCTCAGGGCTGCATCTTTTGAGCGCAGTACTGAGCCTGAAAACCGTTTACAACCCCAGTTACAAGTAAAACTAGCTAAAATGTGCCTGGCTGCTGTTCACTGAAAAGCTCATTCTGGGTACATTTTTGGTATACATTTGCTTATGCCGGGTCAGCAGAGCAGTGAATTTCTACTTAACTATCTCCTATCAAGAGAGACCTCAGGGCTGCATCTTTTGAGGGCAGTACTGAGCCTGAAAAGTGTTTCCAACCCCACTTACAAGTAAAACTAGCTAAAATGTGCCTGGCTGCTGTTCACTGAAAAGCTCATTCTGGGTACATTTTTGGTATACATTTGCTTCTGCCGGGTCAGCTGAGCAGTGAATTTCTACTTAACTACCTCCTATCAGGAGAGACCTCAGGGCTGCATCTTTTGAGCGCAGTACTGAGCCTGAAAACCGTTTACAACCCCAGTTACAAGTAAAACTAGCTAAATTGTGCCTGGCTGCTGTTCACTGAAAAGCTCATTCTGGGTACATTTTTGGTATACATTTGCTTCTGCCGGGACAGCTGAGCAGTGAATTTCTACTTAACTACCTCCTATCAGGAGAGACCTCAGGGCTGCATCTTTTGAGCGCAGTACTGAGCCTGAAAACCGTTTACAACCCCACTTACAAGTAAAACTAGCTAAAATGTGCCTGGCTGCTGTTCACTGAAAAGCTCATTCTGGGTACATTTTTGGTATACATTTGCATCTGCCGGGTCAGCTGAGCAGTGAATTTCTACTTAACTATCTCCTATCAGGAGAGACCTCAGGGCTGCATCTTTTGAGCGCAGTACTGAGCCTGAAAAGCGTTTACAACCCAACTTACAAGTAAAACTAGCTAAAATGTGCCTGGCTGCTGTTCACTGAAAAGCTCATTCTGGGTACATTTTTGGTATATATTTGCTTCTGCCGGGTCAGCTGAACAGTGAATTTCTACTTAACTACCCCCTATCAGGAGAGACCTCAGGGCTGCATCTTTTGAGCGCAGTACTGAGCCTGAAAAGCGTTTCCAACCCCACTTACAAGTAAAACTAGCTAAAATGTGCCTGGCTGCTGTTCACTGAAAAGCTCATTCTGGGTACATTTTTGGTATACATTTGCTTCTGCCGGGTCAGCTGAGCAGTGAATTTCTGCTTAACTATCTCCTATCAGGAGAGACCTCAGGGCTGCATCTTTTGAGCGCAGTACTGAGCCTGAAAAGCGTTTCCAACCCCACTTACAAGTAAAACTAGCTAAAATGTGCCTGGCTGCTGTTCACTGAAAAGCTCATTCTGGGTACATTTTTGGTATATATTTGATTCTGCCGGGTCAGCTGAACAGTGAATTTCTACTTAACTACCCCCTATCAGGAGAGACCTCAGGGCTGCATCTTTTGAGCGCAGTACTGAGCCTGAAAAGCGTTTACAACCCCACTTACAAGTAAAACTAGCTAAAATGTGCCTGGCTGCTGTTCACTGAAAAGCTCATTCTGGGTACATTTTTGGTATACATTTGCTTCTGCCGGGTCAGCTGAGCAGTGAATTTCTACTTAACTACCTCCTATCAGGAGAGACCTCAGGGCTGCATCTTTTGAGCGCAGTACTGAGCCTGAAAAGCGTTTACAACCCCACTTACAAGTAAAACTAGCTAAAATGTGCCTGGCTGCTGTTCACTGAAAAGCTCATTCTGGGTAAATTTTTGGTATACATTTGCTTCTGCCGGGTCAGCTGAGCAGTGAATTTCTACTTAAATATCTCCTATCAGGAGAGACCTCAGGTCTGCATCTTTTGTGCGCAGTACTGAGCCTGAAAACCGTTTACAACCCCACTTGCAAGTAAAACTAGCTAAAATGTGCCTGGCTGCTGTTCACTGAAAAGCTCATTCTGGGTACATTTTTGGTATACATTTGCTTCTGCCGGGTCAGCTGAGCAGTGAATTTCTACTTAACTACCTCCTATCAGGAGAGACCTCAGGGCTGCATCTTTTGAGCGCAGTACTGAGCCTGAAAAGCGTTTCCAACCCCACTTGCAAGTAAAACTAGCTAAAATGTGCCTGGCTGCTGTTCACTGAAAAGCTCATTCTGGGTACATTTTTGGTATACATTTGCTTCTGCCGGGTCAGCTGAGCAGTGAATTTCTACTTAACTACCTCCTATCAGGAGAGACCTCAGGGCTGCATCTTTTGATCGCAGTACTGAGCCTGAAAAGCGTTTCCAACCCCACTTACAAGTAAAACTAGCTAAAATGTGCCTGGCTGCTGTTCACTGAAAAGCTCATTCTGGGTACATTTTTGGTATACATTTGCTTCTGCCGGGTCAGCTGAGCAGTGAATTTCTACTTAACTACCTCCTATCAGGAGAGACCTCAGGGCTGCATCTTTTGAGCGCAGTACTGAGCCTGAAAAGCGTTTCCAACCCCACTTACAAGTAAAACTAGCTAAAATGTGCCTGGCTGCTGTTCACTGAAAAGCTCATTCTGGGTACATTTTTGGTATACATTTGCTTCTGCTGGGTCAGCTGAGCAGTGAATTTCTACTTAACTACCTCCTATCAGGAGAGACCTCAGGGCTGCATCTTTTGAGCGCAGTACTGAGCCTGAAAAGCGTTTCCAACCCCACTTAAAAGAAAAACTAGCTAAAATGTGCCTGGCTGCTGTTCACTGAAAAGCTCATTCTGGGTACATTTTTGGTATACATTTGCTTCTGCCGGGTCAGCTGAGCAGGGAATTTCTACTTACTACCTCCTATCAGGAGAGACCTCAGGGCTGCATCTTTTGAGCGCAGTACTGAGCCTGAAAACTGTTTACAACCCCAGTTACAAGTAAAACTAGCTAATATGTGCCTGGCTGCTGTTCACTGAAAAGCTCATTCTGGGTACATTTTTGGTATACATTTGCTTCTGCCGGGTCAGCTGAGCAGTGAATTTCTACTTAACTATCTCCTATCAGGAGAGACCTCAGGGCTGCATCTTTTGAGCGCAGTACTGAGCCTGAAAAGCGTTTCCAACCCCACTTACAAGTAAAACTAGCTAAAATGTGCCTGGCTGCTGTTCACTGAAAAGCTCATTCTGGGTACATTTTTGGTATACATTTGCTTCTGCCGGGTCAGCTGAGCAGTGAATTTCTGCTTAACTATCCCCTATCAGGAGAGACCTCAGGGCTGCATCTTTTGAGCGCAGTACTGAGCCTGAAAAGCGTTTCCAACCCCACTTACAAGTAAAACTAGCTAAAATGTGCCTGGCTGCTGTTCACTGAAAAGCTCATTCTGGGTACATTTTTGGTATACATTTGCTTCTGCCGGGTCAGCTGAACAGTGAATTTCTACTTAACTACCCCCTATCAGGAGAGACCTCAGGGCTGCATCTTTTGAGCGCAGTACTGAGCCTGAAAAGCGTTTACAACCCCACTTACAAGTAAAACTAGCTAAAATGTGCCTGGCTGCTGTTCACTGAAAAGCTCATTCTGGGTACATTTTTGGTATACATTTGCTTCTGCCGGGTCAGCTGAGCAGTGAATTTCTACTTAACTACCTCCTATCAGGAGAGACCTCAGGGCTGCATCTTTTGAGCGCAGTACTGAGCCTGAAAAGCGTTTACAACCCCACTTACAAGTAAAACTAGCTAAAATGTGCCTGGCTGCTGTTCACTGAAAAGCTCATTCTGGGTACATTTTTGGTATACATTTGCTTCTGCCGGGTCAGCTGAGCAGTGAATTTCTACTTAACTACCTCCTATCAGGAGAGACCTCAGGGCTGCATCTTTTGAGCGCAGTACTGAGCCTGAAAACCGTTTACAACCCCAGTTACAAGTAAAACTAGCTAAAATGTGCCTGGCTGCTGTTCACTGAAAAGCTCATTCTGGGTACATTTTTGGTATACATTTGCTTCTGCCGGGTCAGCAGAGCAGTGAATTTCTACTTTACTATCTCCTATCAAGAGAGACCTCAGGGCTGCATCTTTTGAGGGCAGTACTGAGCCTGAAAAGTGTTTCCAACCCCACTTACAAGTAAAACTAGCTAAAATGTGCCTGGCTGCTGTTCACTGAAAAGCTCATTCTGGGTACATTTTTGGTATACATTTGCTTCTGCCGGGTCAGCTGAGCAGTGAATTTCTACTTAACTACCTCCTATCAGGAGAGACCTCAGGGCTGCATCTTTTGAGCGCAGTACTGAGCCTGAAAACCGTTTACAACCCCAGTTACAAGTAAAACTAGCTAAAATGTGCCTGGCTGCTGTTCACTGAAAAGCTCATTCTGGGTACATTTTTGGTATACATTTGCTTCTGCCGGGTCAGCAGAGCAGTGAATTTCTACTTAACTATCTCCTATCAAGAGAGACCTCAGGGCTGCATCTTTTGAGGGCAGTACTGAGCCTGAAAAGTGTTTCCAACCCCACTTACAAGTAAAACTAGCTAAAATGTGCCTGGCTGCTGTTCACTGAAAAGCTCATTCTGGGTACATTTTTGGTATACATTTGCTTCTGCCGGGTCAGCTGAGCAGTGAATTTCTACTTAACTACCTCCTATCAGGAGAGACCTCAGGGCTGCATCTTTTGAGCGCAGTACTGAGCCTGAAAACCGTTTACAACCCCAGTTACAAGTAAAACTAGCTAAAATGTGCCTGGCTGCTGTTCACTGAAAAGCTCATTCTGGGTACATTTTTGGTATACATTTGCTTCTGCCGGGACAGCTGAGCAGTGAATTTCTACTTAACTACCTCCTATCAGGAGAGACCTCAGGGCTGCATCTTTTGAGCGCAGTACTGAGCCTGAAAACCGTTTACAACCCCACTTACAAGTAAAACTAGCTAAAATGTGCCTGGCTGCTGTTCACTGAAAAGCTCATTCTGGGTACATTTTTGGTATACATTTGCTTCTGCCGGGTCAGCTGAGCAGGGAATTTCTACTTACTACCTCCTATCAGGAGAGACCTCAGGGCTGCATCTTTTGAGCGCAGTACTGAGCCTGAAAACTGTTTACAACCCCAGTTACAAGTAAAACTAGCTAATATGTGCCTGGCTGCTGTTCACTGAAAAGCTCATTCTGGGTACATTTTTGGTATACATTTGCTTCTGCCGGGTCAGCTGAGCAGTGAATTTCTACTTAACTACCTCCTATCAGGAGAGACCTCAGGGCTGCATCTTTTGAGCGCAGTACTGAGCCTGAAAAGCGTTTCCAACCCCACTTGCAAGTAAAACTAGCTAAAATGTGCCTGGCTGCTGTTCACTGAAAAGCTCATTCTGGGTACATTTTTGGTATACATTTGCTTCTGCCGGGTCAGCTGAGCAGTGAATTTCTACTTAACTACCTCCTATCAGGAGAGACCTCAGGGCTGCATCTTTTGAGCGGAGTACTGAGCCTGAAAAGTGTTTCCAACCCCACTTACAAGTAAAACTAGCTAAAATGTGCCTGGCTGCTGTTCACTGAAAAGCTCATTCTGGGTACATTTTTGGTATACATTTGCTTCTGCTGGGTCAGCTGAGCAGTGAATTTCTACTTAACTACCTCCTATCAGGAGAGACCTCAGGGCTGCATCTTTTGAGCGCAGTACTGAGCCTGAAAAGCGTTTCCAACCCCACTTACAAGTAAAACTAGCTAAAATGTGCCTGGCTGCTGTTCACTGAAAAGCTCATTCTGGGTACATTTTTGGTATACATTTGCTTCTGCCGGGTCAGCTGAACAGTGAATTTCTACTTAACTACCCCCTATCAGGAGAGACCTCAGGGCTGCATCTTTTGAGGGCAGTACTGAGCCTGAAAAGTGTTTCCAACCCCACTTACAAGTAAAACTAGCTAAAATGTGCCTGGCTGCTGTTCACTGAAAAGCTCATTCTGGGTACATTTTTGGTATACATTTGCTTCTGCCGGGTCAGCTGAGCAGTGAATTTCTACTTAACTACCTCCTATCAGGAGAGACCTCAGGGCTGCATCTTTTGAGCGCAGTACTGAGCCTGAAAACCGTTTACAACCCCAGTTACAAGTAAAACTAGCTAAAATGTGCCTGGCTGCTGTTCACTGAAAAGCTCATTCTGGGTACATTTTTGGTATACATTTGCTTCTGCCGGGACAGCTGAGCAGTGAATTTCTACTTAACTACCTCCTATCAGGAGAGACCTCAGGGCTGCATCTTTTGAGCGCAGTACTGAGCCTGAAAACCGTTTACAACCCCACTTACAAGTAAAACTAGCTAAAATGTGCCTGGCTGCTGTTCACTGAAAAGCTCATTCTGGGTACATTTTTGGTATACATTTGCATCTGCCGGGTCAGCTGAGCAGTGAATTTCTACTTAACTATCTCCTATCAGGAGAGACCTCAGGGCTGCATCTTTTGAGCGCAGTACTGAGCCTGAAAAGCGTTTACAACCCAACTTACAAGTAAAACTAGCTAAAATGTGCCTGGCTGCTGTTCACTGAAAAGCTCATTCTGGGTACATTTTTGGTATACATTTGCTTCTGCCGGGACAGCTGAGCAGTGAATTTCTACTTAACTACCTCCTATCAGGAGAGACCTCAGGGCTGCATCTTTTGAGCGCAGTACTGAGCCTGAAAAGCGTTTCAACCCCACTTACAAGTAAAACTAGCTAAAATGTGCCTGGCTGCTGTTCACTGAAAAGCTCATTCTGGGTACATTTTTGGTATACATTTGCATCTGCCGGGTCAGCTGAGCAGTGAATTTCTACTTAACTATCTCCTATCAGGAGAGACCTCAGGGCTGCATCTTTTGAGCGCAGTACTGAGCCTGAAAAGCGTTTACAACCCAACTTACAAGTAAAACTAGCTAAAATGTGCCTGGCTGCTGTTCACTGAAAAGCTCATTCTGGGTACATTTTTGGTATACATTTGCTTCTGCCGGGTCAGCTGAGCAGTGAATTTCTACATAACTACCTCCTATCAGGAGAGACCTCAGGGCTGCATCTTTTGAGCGCAGTACTGAGCCTGAAAACCGTTTACAACCCCAGTTACAAGTAAAACTAGCTAAAATGTGCCTGGCTGCTGTTCACTGAAAAGCTCATTCTGGGTACATTTTTGGTATACATTTGCTTCTGCCGGGTCAGCAGAGCAGTGAATTTCTACTTAACTATCTCCTATCAAGAGAGACCTCAGGGCTGCATCTTTTGAGCGCAGTACTGAGCCTGAAAAGTGTTTCCAACCCCACTTATACAAGTAAAACTAGCTAAAATGTGCCTGGCTGCTGTTCACTGAAAAGCTTATTCTGGGTACATTTTTGGTATACATTTGCTTCTGCCGGGTCAGCTGAGCAGTGAATTTCTACTTAACTACCTCCTATCAGGAGAGCCCTCAGGGCTGCATCTTTTGAGCGCAGTACTGAGCCTGAAAACCGTTTACAACCCCACTTACAAGTAAAACTAGCTAAAATGTGCCTGGCTGCTGTTCACTGAAAAGCTCATTCTGGGTACATTTTTGGTATACATTTGCTTCTGCCGGGACAGCTGAGCAGTGAATTTCTACTTAACTATCTCCTATCAGGAGAGACCTCAGGGCTGCATCTTTTGAGCGCAGTACTGAGCCTGAAAAGCGTTTACAACCCCACTTACAAGTAAAACTAGCTAAAATGTGCCTGGCTGCTGTTCACTGAAAAGCTCATTCTGGGTACATTTTTGATACATTTGCTTCTGCCGGGTCAGCTGAGCAGTGAATTTCTACTTAACTATCTCCTATCAGGAGAGACCTCAGGGCTGCATCTTTTGAGCGCAGTACTGAGCCTAAAAAGCGTTTACAACCCCAGTTACAAGTAAAACTAGCTAAAATGTGCCTGGCTGCTGTTCACTGAAAAGCTTATTCTGGGTACATTTTTGGTATACATTTGCTTCTGCCGGGTCAGCTGAGCAGTGAATTTCTACTTAACTATCTCCTATCAGGAGAGACCTCAGGGCTGCATCTTTTGAGCGCAGTACTGAGCCTGAAAAGCGTTTACAACCCCACTTACAAGTAAAACTAGCTAAAATGTGCCTGGCTGCTGTTCACTGAAAACCTCATTCTGGGTACATTTTTGGTATACATTTGCTTCTGCCGGGTCAGCTGAGCAGTGAATTTCTACTTAACTATCTCCTATCAGGAGAGACCTCAGGGCTGCATCTTTTGAGCGCAGTACTGAGCCTGAAAAGCGTTTACAACCCCACTTACAAGTAAAACTAGCTAAAATGTGCCTGGCTGCTGTTCACTGAAAAGCTCATTCTGGGTACATTTTTGGTATACATTTGCTTCCGCCGGGTCAGCTGAGCAGTGAATTTCTACTTAACTACCTCCTATCAGGAGAGACCTCAGGGCTGCATCTTTTGAGCGCAGTACTGAGCCTAAAAAGCGTTTACAACCCCACTTACAAGTAAAACTAGCTAAAATGTGCCTGGCTGCTGTTCACTGAAAAGCTTATTCTGGGTACATTTTTGGTATACATTTGCTTCTGCCGGGTCAGCTGAGCAGTGAATTTCTACTTAACTACCTCCTATCAGGAGAGACCTCAGGGCTGCATCTTTTGAGCGCAGTACTGAGCCTGAAAACCGTTTACAACCCCAGTTACAAGTAAAACTAGCTAAAATGTGCCTGGCTGCTGTTCACTGAAAAGCTCATTCTGGGTACATTTTTGGTATACATTTGCTTCTGCCGGGTCAGCTGAGCAGTAAATTTCTACTTAACTACCTCCTATCAGGAGAGACCTCAGGGCTGCATCTTTTGAGCGCAGTACTGAGCCTGAAAAGCGTTTACAACCCCACTTACAAGTAAAACTAGCTAAAATGTGCCTGGCTGCTGTTCACTGAAAAGCTCATTCTGAGTACATTTTTGGTGTACATTTGCTTCTGCCGGGTCAGCTGAGCAGTGAATTTCTACTTAACTACCTCCTATCAGGAGAGACCTCAGGGCTGCATCTTTTGAGCGCAGTACTGAGCCTGAAAAGCGTTTACAACCCCACTTACAAGTAAAACTAGCTAAAATGTGCCTGGCTGCTGTTCACTGAAAAGCTCATTCTGGGTACACATTTTTGATACATTTGCTTCTGCCGGGTCAGCTGAGCAGTGAATTTCTACTTAACTATCTCCTATCAGGAGAGACCTCAGGGCTGCATCTTTCGTGCGCAGTACTGAGCCTGAAAAGCGTTTACAACCCCACTTACAAGTAAAACTAGCTAAAATGTGCCTGGCTGCTGTTCACTGAAAAGCTTATTCTGGGTACATTTTTGGTATACATTTGCTTCTGCCGGGTCAGCTGAGCAGTGAATTTCTACTTAACTACCTCCTATCAGGAGAGACCTCAGGGCTGCATCTTTTGAGCGCAGTACTGAGCCTAAAAAGCGTTTACAACCCCAGTTACAAGTAAAACTAGCTAAAATGTGCCTGGCTGCTGTTCACTGAAAAGCTTATTCTGGGTACATTTTTGGTATACATTTGCTTCTGCCGGGTCAGCTGAGCAGTGAATTTCTACTTAACTATCTCCTATCAGGAGAGACCTCAGGGCTGCATCTTTTGAGCGCAGTACTGAGCCTGAAAAGCGTTTACAACCCCACTTACAAGTAAAACTAGCTAAAATGTGCCTGGCTGCTGTTCACTGAAAAGCTCATTCTGGGTACATTTTTGGTATACATTTGCTTCTGCCGGGTCAGCTGAGCAGTGAATTTCTACTTAACTATCTCCTATCAGGAGAGACCTCAGGGCTGCATCTTTTGAGCGCAGTACTGAGCCTGAAAAGCGTTTACAACCCCACTTACAAGTAAAACTAGCTAAAATGTGCCTGGCTGCTGTTCACTGAAAAGCTCATTCTGGGTACATTTTTGGTATACATTTGCTTCTGCCGGGTCAGCTGAGCAGTGAATTTCTACTTAACTACCTCCTATCAGGAGAGACATCAGGGCTGCATCTTTTGAGCGCAGTACTGAGCCTGAAAAGCGTTTACAACCCCACTTACAAGTAAAACTAGCTAAAATGTGCCTGGCTGCTGTTCACTGAAAAGCTTATTCTGGGTACATTTTTGGTATACATTTGCTTCTGCCGGGTCAGCTGAGCAGTGAATTTCTACTTAACTACCTCCTATCAGGAGAGACCTCAGGGCTGCATCTTTTGAGCGCAGTACTGAGCCTGAAAACCGTTTACAACCCCAGTTACAAGTAAAACTAGCAAAAATGTGCCTGGCTGCTGTTCACTGAAAAGCTCATTCTGGGTACATTTTTGGTATACATTTGCTTCTGCCGGGTCAGCTGAGCAGTGAATTTCTACTTAACTACCTCCTATCAGGAGAGACCTCAGGGCTGCATCTTTTGAGCGCAGTACTGAGCCTGAAAACCGTTTACAACCCCACTTACAAGTAAAAGTAGCTAAAATGTGCCTGGCTGCTGTTCACTGAAAAGCTCATTCTGGTACATTTTTGGTATACATTTGCTTCTGCCGGGTCAGCTGAGCAGTGAATTTCTACTTAACTACCTCCTATCAGGAGAGACCTCAGGGCTGCATCTTTTGAGCGCAGTACTGAGCCTGAAAAGCGTTTAGAACCCCACTTACAAGTAAAACTAGCTAAAATGTGCCTGGCTGCTGTTCACTGAAAAGCTCATTCTGGGTACATTTTTGGTATACATTTGCATCTGCCGGGTCAGCTGAGCAGTGAATTTCTACTTAACTATCTCCTATCAGGAGAGACCTCAGGGCTGCATCTTTTGAGCGCAGTACTGAGCCTGAAAAGCGTTTACAACCCAACTTACAAGTAAAACTAGCTAAAATGTGCCTGGCTGCTGTTCACTGAAAAGCTCATTCTGGGTACATTTTTGGTATACATTTGCTTCTGCCGGGTCAGCTGAGCAGTGAATTTCTACATAACTACCTCCTATCAGGAGAGACCTCAGGGCTGCATCTTTTGAGCGCAGTACTGAGCCTGAAAACCGTTTACAACCCCAGTTACAAGTAAAACTAGCTAAAATGTGCCTGGCTGCTGTTCACTGAAAAGCTCATTCTGGGTACATTTTTGGTATACATTTGCTTATGCCGGGTCAGCAGAGCAGTGAATTTCTACTTAACTATCTCCTATCAAGAGAGACCTCAGGGCTGCATCTTTTGAGGGCAGTACTGAGCCTGAAAAGTGTTTCCAACCCCACTTACAAGTAAAACTAGCTAAAATGTGCCTGGCTGCTGTTCACTGAAAAGCTCATTCTGGGTACATTTTTGGTATACATTTGCTTGTGCCGGGTCAGCTGAGCAGTGAATTTCTACTTAACTACCTCCTATCAGGAGAGACCTCAGGGCTGCATCTTTTGAGCGCAGTACTGAGCCTGAAAACCGTTTACAACCCCAGTTACAAGTAAAACTAGCTAAAATGTGCCTGGCTGCTGTTCACTGAAAAGCTCATTCTGGGTACATTTTTGGTATACATTTGCTTCTGCCGGGACAGCTGAGCAGTGAATTTCTACTTAACTACCTCCTATCAGGAGAGACCTCAGGGCTGCATCTTTTGAGCGCAGTACTGAGCCTGAAAACCGTTTACAACCCCACTTACAAGTAAAACTAGCTAAAATGTGCCTGGCTGCTGTTCACTGAAAAGCTCATTCTGGGTACATTTTTGGTATACATTTGCATCTGCCGGGTCAGCTGAGCAGTGAATTTCTACTTAACTATCTCCTATCAGGAGAGACCTCAGGGCTGCATCTTTTGAGCGCAGTACTGAGCCTGAAAAGCGTTTACAACCCAACTTACAAGTAAAACTAGCTAAAATGTGCCTGGCTGCTGTTCACTGAAAAGCTCATTCTGGGTACATTTTTGGTATATATTTGCTTCTGCCGGGTCAGCTGAACAGTGAATTTCTACTTAACTACCCCCTATCAGGAGAGACCTCAGGGCTGCATCTTTTGAGCGCAGTACTGAGCCTGAAAAGCGTTTCCAACCCCACTTACAAGTAAAACTAGCTAAAATGTGCCTGGCTGCTGTTCACTGAAAAGCTCATTCTGGGTACATTTTTGGTATACATTTGCTTCTGCCGGGTCAGCTGAGCAGTGAATTTCTGCTAACTATCTCCTATCAGGAGAGACCTCAGGGCTGCATCTTTTGAGCGCAGTACTGAGCCTGAAAAGCGTTTCCAACCCCACTTACAAGTAAAACTAGCTAAAATGTGCCTGGCTGCTGTTCACTGAAAAGCTCATTCTGGGTACATTTTTGATACATTTGCTTCTGCCGGGTCAGCTGAGCAGTGAATTTCTACTTAACTACCTCCTATCAGGAGAGACCTCAGGGCTGCATCTTTTGAGCGCAGTACTGAGCCTGAAAACCGTTTACAACCCCAGTTACAAGTAAAACTAGCTAAAATGTGCCTGGCTGCTGTTCACTGAAAAGCTCATTCTGGGTACATTTTTGGTATACATTTGCTTCTGCCGGGTCAGCTGAGCAGTAAATTTCTACTTAACTACC